>NC_083869.1:51610000-52272500 GCF_032452875.1 Bos javanicus | reverse complement strand
ATCACCACACATGCCCTCAATGCTAAATCTGCCTCTAATTAACCAAAAGCACAATTTTGCCCTGACAGGGAAGATTTCATTTGGTCCACATATGACTAGGGAGCCGATTTCATTTCCTGTAAAAACTCCCTCAAACGCTGCAAAGTTACCTGACTCAGCTGCTTGTAGAAATCAAATTCAGTCAGAGATAACAGCTAATCATTTGTCACAGTAAGAAGCAATTCCCTGAAATCGGAAGGGAAAACCTGCCGCTTCAATCCGCAGGTCTGTCAGATTGCTAGAAATTACATTCTGCTCTGACTAACCCCTGCACTTGGATTGCTAACGACAAGAAGTCTGCTCTATCAAAAGAGAGTATCATACAACCAGGAACCACTTTTGATTCGTTCTGTTCCAATAACCTGAGAAAAGTTTATGGACATGCCTTGCTGCCTGGACCTCAATTTCCACCAACCTGCACACTGTTTTGAATTTATAGCACTGCAACCCCATAGTAATATAGGTAAAATTTACAGGCTGACTATCTGCTACTTCACTGAAAGAAAATTAAGAGTTGATTTTATAGCTGCACGATTGATATTTGCTTTCTGATACTTTGAGGAAGTATACAGTTTGGAGGCTTCAATTAAACTGCCAAAGAGAAAAAGCAAATTGATTAACTCTCAAAATACAATTTATATTTTTTTAGAAAGGCTTTCCTGGAGGGAATTAACTTTATACTCTTATAAGTTTAATAGAAATGATATATCACCTCTCTGTTAGATTGATAATTTGTACAACAGTAGTTAATATTAGATTTTAGTCAAAATATTTCTTTCTCTCTCTCACTTTTTTCCTCTCTGAGCAACAGAGTTGCTGGAAAGAGGTTAATTCTAGTATCTAATCTTACCTGACTCCTAGGAAGCTATTATCATTAAAGCATATTTCAAAGCAGCTTACTGACCCCCAAGAAGTTACTGCTTTGAGTTAGACTCATGAGATCTTTTTTTTAAAAACAAACAAACAAACAAACATATTTTTCAAACAGTACTCAGCCAAACACTTTTCTTTAACTCTGATCAGATTCATGATGGATGTATGTAATTGTAGTTCTTTTACAGTAAGGCAAAGAGAGTGAAGTCAGTCATCGGTATTTAAGAAGCCTGTCTCGTAAGACTGAGTCTATCCTGAGTTTGTTCCATGGTGTGTTTTGAGTTTTTTCAAAGCATTTTATTTTCCGCAGTGGAATCAGCTGAGGATAGAGTGTGAGCAGTGACTCTGAATTTCCTTTGCTTTTGTCAAACTGTGTCTCAACCGTAAAGTTATTTTAACAGAGTTTATTTGCCTAGGCATTTCCTCTCTCTTGTAGTAGTGTAAGAGAAAGGGAAACAACAATTTAAAATCTAAGTACAGCTGAGTGGATTGGAGTGATTCTTCCAGCTCCTACCATAAGCAGACAGTTCAGTGATAAGTATGGGGCTTTTTTTTTAAAAAAAGCTTTAAAAAAGTATTTATAAGTCACTTTTTGGTTTCTTGTGTTTCAACTTTCCTCAAGTAACTGCAGTGGGAATTAGACAGGTTTGTAATTCCTACTTTCTTTCTTTCCTGGACCAGTCCTCATTACTTCTATCATGGTTAATAGTGACTCGAATGGGGAAACTTTTTTGCAAATTCTTCAATATATTGTGTATCTGGTATTAAAAAAAAAATCATTACCCAAATTACAATAGTGGATGCCGTGAATATGTTTGGTGGAGTATCCAATAAATTTCCTTCAGATAACTAATGAATCCTCCTTCCTCAGTCAACACCCCCCCTTACACACACATACACACCCCACATTGGTCTTAGATCCCGTTCTTGCATAGTCATTCACAGAGTGGCCACGGCTTAAGCTCCAGTACTGTATGAGAATGCAAACAGGCAGATTTCACAATCAGATGACACTGAGACTTACATTGACGGTGCCAGACTCTCTTTACCGACTGCTCTCTCATCCTGGGCCAGCTAAGGGATCTGAGAACCTGCTGCAGTTAGAAAAAAGTCACCTGACTGCTAGGTTTCCCTCCTGTTTATTCTCAGTCAACCCAGCTCTCTTGGTCACCACCAGCCAGGTTTTCCTATCACTATCCTGGCCAGGGAGCCATCCCTCGGTGTGGTACACTGACCTCTTCCCGAAGAAATACATACGGAAGAAAATGGCCTATCATCCTCTGTATCTCTCCTGTATCTCATCCTCTGTATCTCATCCTATGATCGCTCCATCTCCAGAGTCTCCCATGTGCCTGAAACACCCTTTTCTTCTCCTAAGTTTAGGAGGACAAGTTGATTGTATAATACTACCTGGCATTTATGCATTAATCTCCTAACAGCAGAGCCTGTTCCTAGAACATTTTTTTACTTCATTCTCATAACTACCCTTTGAAGGGAGAGGGAGTAATTATTATCACAATTTTACAGATGAGTAAACTGAGATCCAGAAATTTTAAATGAGTTTTGCCCAAATCACCCATTGTCAGAATCTGGGTCTAGTTCCTGCCTCCAGATCCTATTTGAGTCCAGATTCTCTCTGTATTCGTTTCATCAACTATGGGGTACAGATCTAAGTAAGTACACAAAAGCCAAAATAGGATTTCTAATTATCCGCAGAGTGTGTAACACCCTGTCTATCTGATTCAATGGCTACATCTGTGCCTGGGCAGGAGAGGGAGAGGAGAGGTGGGAGCTAAGGCAAGGTCAAGAACGACTGAACTACAAGTTGTGGGGAAAGAAAGTTAGATCTAAGGAAGAACACCTGGTGTACAATATTTTAAACATGTACTTATGGGATACGTGATGTCCATCACTTCAGGATAGAATAGGTTTTATCTTTCTTGGAGAACTTAACTTCTTTTTTTCTGTAATACTTCATGAAAGTTGTCTGCTGATCCTCTAGCCTGTTCACTCTCCCCTCCCAGTATCTCTGACCATAAAACTCAAATGGATGTCACAAATGAACAGACAGCTATGTACTAAATAACTCATAAAGGTATCTTTTTGGTTCCCTTTTTTTCTTCCTCAGTTAATTCTTCTTTTAGAATTTGAAGTTAGGTATTCGGTTAAAAATACTGTTCTTCTTTAGGTCATGAGAATGTCACTGGAGTATTAATGCTAAGACTAGAGGACTGGTATATAATGTCACAGATTCTGTAACGTACACGAGAAACTGAGTTCCTCACTTTCTAGGAACTTGAACTTGGCTGACTACTGCCCATACTCATTGGCCGTTTTCATTCTTTCATGTTATTTGTGTTACACACGCACAAACAGGGCCCATCACCATCACATACCACCACACACTATTTCACACTTCCAGGCATTTTTATTTACTACAGTTAAAGTAAGGAACAAAAAGCAAATTTAAAGTGTCAACCAAATTTTGATAACATTTTAAAATTTCTTGGCTTTATATTTTCTTTCCATTTTGTCATATGTTTATTTATTTAAATGATAAAATTATAACATCACTCCTTCCTTGTTTCATATTTTTATGACTGAGACATAAACTGTGGAAGCATAGAAACGTTTCCGTTAGCATCAAGGAGAGACTTGCAACAAGGTACCTGACGTTCATAAGAAACATTCAGAAGGGTCTTGTCAGCTGGACGGGTCTTACTGGCATTGATTCAGGCCATACTATTCACTTGGGGCATGACATAGATATACTAGATATCATGAGACTTAGACTTAAAAAAAATCACTTTGTAATTTTGTTCATATTTCTGATAGAAAACACAGCTGATACTTTAATTTTGTAAGAGGAAAAAAAATCCTGCCCATTCTTCTGAAATTTAAGTAGGCAGCCTTTGAAAGATCACTGGGAAAAGTCTGTATTTTCTCAGGTTTAACTAAATAATTTATGCATACTTTCACTTTGGCATGATGAAGCAATTTTAGCCTTTAAAACCCACAACTACTCAGGAGGGAAAAGGTCTGGTTCCTGCAACTTAAATAATTTAAACATCCAGGTGGAAATGCTTTCAGCATTTTCCCTGTTGGAGACAAAGGAAGAAGACTTCAGAATTTTGAGATACTAAGACTAAAGAATTGATAAAAGACCTAACCATGGATGCATTTAATTTAGAATGGAAATCCTGCAATGGTTTTTGAATGATGTGGACAAGAGTGGGTGAGGTGCACTGTCTGCCTACCTGCTGTTTATAATGAACACATAGAAAACAGTAAGTCAGCAGAGCCTGAAGTCACACATCTATGTACACACATACATAAATACCCACATATGCAAATAAAAATATCTATAGAAGTTGACATAAACCCATAGCCCACGTCAATCCAAACCTTAAGCTGGAAGCAATTAGAGTAGAAGAAACTGTGTTAAAATACACTGTGCTTTAATCCCTGGCTTCCTGGGTTATATAAGTGTGTATATCTTTCAATATATAACTAAGTAGATTAGGATGAATGAGAACAGAACAAAATGTCACTTCTGTGGGACACAGGACTGCAAAAAAGGAAAGCTGCAACTACTAAAATACTAGAGGAAATTTTGAGATGTAGGTGTTGGGTATAATCTGTGCTCTGAGTCCCCAGTCTCTATGTTTTACATCAGATTTCAGAACTGCCATGGGGAAGTTTGCCTTTTCACTTGCTGGTCTGCAAGCGACATACTTGTCAAAGAGCATGGGAATGGGAACACAGCCCCTACAGATTTAGAGCACAGTCTATAATCAGAAAGTTTTGAGGGTTAAAAAATTTCCTGCTGTCTTATAAACATACCCCTTAATGTATGTGGTACCTAGTGTGGTAATCTCTGATGGGAGGGAAAAACACCCAACAGCTCATACATAAAGCATTTTGGGTTTTTTGTTTGTTTGTTTGTTTTTTAATCTTTGTCACATTCAGGTTCACTGCCAAGATGAAAGTCAGCTAAGGTTCAAAATGAGGTAACAGAGCTAAAGAGTTGGCTTCCTTTAGAGTTGAGTATGACAAAAATTATACAGGAAGGGTGAAAATAAATCTTGCTGGGTATGTATTCTTTAAAATGAGTAGGGGCTTCATTCCATTTTAGGAGAAAATAGGTCTTCAATGCTCATGCATTTCAACTTTCCAAAACTTTGGCCCTGTGCATTCTAGGCAGCAGCACACTGGGTCTCCTAAAGAGAGATCTTGAAGAAAATATGAAGAAAGGTTACCCTCTGAGCCAACAGGAAATGTTAAGCTTGGCCAGGGCTGCATAAAAGAGGGTTGCTGAAACCAAACATCACGTCCAGAACAAGGTCGCTATGTTATGATGATTTCATTCTGAATGTGAAGCTGGATTTGTTTTTGTTGCAGCGGTAGGGGTGAGGGCCACCTAAGTGACGTAGATTAGGGATGTGGAATGGGAAGCGTGATATTACACCATGGACACATCAGTGCTGTTAAGGGATTCAAGAAATATTATTCTTGCTAGATTTAAAGAGCTTGAACATCAACGGCTAAGGATGGAATGTGAAGAGTAGCCCAGAAAGAGATTGAAGTGGGGTGTGTGGTGGTTTTTCCTTTCATTTTCTTTTCTTTCCTTTCCCCGCCCCCTCACCTCTTTTTGGTCATCCATTGACTTTAATTAAGTCCAGCCAGGCTCTTAAGCATGGGAAACTTGGAGAACATTTTTGTTTAAAGTGACCTTGTTCCTAGGGTTTTCCCTACAACTTCTCTCAGCTCTGTTGCAAGGATGAATATCCACATTCTTGCTCTGAATCTTAGAACAGGGCACCTGGCATAAACAGAAAAATTTAATCTCATATGAAGTATAAGACTAAGAGTGCTTTTTTTTTCTTCAAGGAAAAAGAAGCCTTTCTCCATAATCCTGCTAGTTATACTTCTTAACTGTATTATTTTAAGTCAATTAATTCAAATTTTAAAATAATGAAATTACTAGCAGAGACTCTAAACTTCTTTTAGTATATTAAATTGGGCAGATTGCTTCTCTCCTTCTAATTATGAATGTTGCAGTTACAAAAGAAACTGTCATTTTGATAGAGCAAAAGACAATCTGTCTGCCAAAAATGTCCAACCATAATTCTAAAAAAAAAAGTCATAGGCATCAAGAACATGCTACTTTGTTTGATGTACTGTCTTATTGGAAACCTAATTTGCTTTCAACCTCTGAGGTAACACATAACATAAGTTTGCGTGACTAATTTTTCTTGGAAATATGAGTAATTAAAATTAGGGGCCATTTTCATAGCAGGAGTGGACAGGTTTTTAAAAAATTCAAAGTAAATGCTAGAGTTATTTTCTTGGCTTTTTTTTTATAGCACTCCTAAAACCAAGTAGAGGGGGGCCACTGAGCTTTGTACTGGATAATGTGAGACCCCATGTAAATTGTGAGCGATTGCAAAGTACGAAAAGGTTTATTACCTAAGGTGATCCCTCCCAGAGCTCCAGGAGTGTAAAAGCATTAGGCGTGTGTTCTAACAAAGTCATAAAAATCAATAAACAGGAACCCCCCACCTGTGCAATGGCCCCAGTGTTAAGTTTTATACATGTAGTAATAGTGCATATCAATTTTCACCACCCTTCCTACGCTAGCTATTACAGGGCCTACCACCACCGGAGGGACGGCAAAAGCCACACCATTCATCCATCCCACGGAGTTGTCTACATGCCAGGCCCATTGCATCATTGTCAGTTTTATTCTATCTGCAACTGGACCAGGCTGCAGCCCGAGCTTCTCTACACCCACTCAGTACCGCAACAATTGCAAACTGTGTGCCTCTGTTTGAAAGAGTTTACAAGTCCTTCTGAAAGAGACACAGAGTCGTTGCATATGAATGCCGCAGACCCCGGAGGATCACACAATGGAAAGGGGAAAGACACGTCGCTGCCACCGATATGTGACCTTGTCCAACACTGCTGTGGTCTCCAGCTTACCCACCAAGGTTTACAAAATCATCACACGTTCTCAGGAAGTCTCCAGATGACCAGGTTTCTACAGCAGCTAGTTGTCATCTGTGTGGCCCGACATAGCCAGAAGATTCCCAAAGCACGGGTCTCTGTTTCAGTAGATGCAGAGTAACACATGCTAGAAATGAGGCCCTAAATATGTGGCATTTTCACCAGCTTACAGAAATAACTACTAACATCACACTTATTTCATAATTAAAGGAAATCCTCCCACCCCACCTCCCCATTTTCACCAACAAGGCAGAAAATATGACCGAACCTGTGATCTTTGTACCACATCCACTCTTCCCCAACCATTACTCTGTGTGGGGTGGGGGGTGGTACAGGCTTAGTAAAATCCCAGCCACTTGTTGATAAAGAGGTCTAATAACTCTAGGGCAAATACTTCACTTGGGGCATTCTAGAAAGAAAGAAAGAATGAATGGGGAAAAATGCCTCGTTTTATTTATAATCCGAAGATAACTGCTCTGTAGTAACGAGGAACGTTTGAGAAGATGGCCTTCATTCAGACCAGGACTTAGGTGAATTTTTTTCTTGTAAATGGCTCTATTGGCCACAGTTTTAACAGGCCTGACAAACAAAAGTCGACCCTTGGCGATGACTCCTCTTCTTTCCCCAGCATAAAACCAAACCCAACCCAAAGAACCAGTAGTTTTATCTGTCCGAGGTTGTCTCTGATAGCGCTCACAGCACGGAAGTGCCACTCATGGGTACTTAAAGCTGCGTCATTTAGGAGCATAAAAATAGACTAAAGTTGTGCAGCAAATGAGAAATTATAATAAAACTCAAGTGCTGTGGCATGAAACAGGCAAAATGAGCCATCTAAATGTTTTCCAGAACCCAAAAAGTAAAGAAAATGGGAAATGCAACTCTAGCATGATTTGCATGAAGGTGTGTGCTAACTTCAATGCCATCCACAAGAGGAGTTGCTATGGATGCTATGAGAAAATGAGACATTTCACACAATGCAAAGAAAGTGAAGCGCTGCAGTTGTGAACAGCTGGCATACAATAGATAATTTAAGGGAAAGTGACCCTCATGTATAATTTTTAACTGAAGAACTGTCAGGCCCCATTAGTTCCAATAGGGCCTGCCAGGGCCAAGATTGGTTGATTGGAGTATAGTGTGAGCATAGTTTCTGAAAGAGCAGTGTGAAAACATAATATGGGGATTCAGTAAATTTAGTGTTTTTAAAAATTGTTACACATTACTTGATATACGGACATCAGTGCTCTCCGCCTCTGTGTTCAGAATGAAAGGCCCAATGGGGTAGCAACGGCCATGGTCAACAATTTGTGAGAAAGCCCTTCCGAGCAGTTGTACTCTGTTCAAAAGTAACCCCCAAACGTTAAAAGGGAAAACCAAATGGTGGCTATCGTACTGATTATTCACTGTCGTACCAAAGGTTTATGACTCAAAGGCCCTGAAGGAAATAGGGCAAGGAGCAGAAAAACCACATTACACCAATTCAACTGAAGTTCTTGTTAGGATGTATGGAATTTCCCAGAGTGTGAAGGAGGTGACACAATCTTCTTGGGGAACACAATGTGTGTGCTTCAAGTGTAAATCATAGGGAAAAAGAGGTCACCTCTTTTCCTTCAAGTTGACCATTCAACTAGGCAAATATATATTAAAACTTTGTTCTCACCAGGGTTATCTAAGTTAAACACACAGTAAAATGACAAGAATATACAAGTGGCGTGGGGTGATTTCAAGTAGTACAATGTTTTCTTAAAAGTAAGAATTCATGGCAAGGTAAAGAAAGGAAAGAGTGAATAGTCAAGGAACTTTATGGGGAAAGGGGTCATAGAACTGTATGTATACAAAATACTCAGCCTGGTGCTTTGTAGCCCAGTTTCATGGGGGCTATGTTTAATATCTTGTGGCACATACCATGCTTAATTTTGCTGCATGAAGTTGTACAGTTTAAAATCTCTTTTGCCTTACCTCTCTATCCTTAGGGGGATTGGCTTGCTATTGTCTCATTGGTATTCTTTGGTGTAAATGTTTGGTAGAAATTTTAGGCACCTATATCCCAAATTAATGGGATTCTTGGCATCCTCTCTCCCTTTTAATGTTGCATTGATGTGGAATTAATCTCTCTATTTAGGTGATTTGTCTTTGCTATGAATATTAAATAATCAAGTCAACATCTTTATATATTTAAATCTACCATTTTGTTATTTAGAAAGGCAACTATTCACTTCCATAATTAAACCATTTAACTCAAAGTCTACTAATTAGATAACGTAACTAAGCTTTACAGGTATTATATTCTTTACTAGACACTATATTACAAGCAATCAGCTACAACAGGATTTAAATACTAATGTATTTTTTAATATGTTTTGTGACCTAAACAAGCAATCAACGTACATTAATAAGCATAATTGTTTTTTTGGCATCTGTCCATTCATTTGGTCCACCTTGACAGCCCCAGCAAGCACATCAGCAAAACTCAGTGACCACAATACACTTGGAGGAACCATCAGTGACATCCTCTCAAATATACATCAGGAGTAAATTTATTTTTATATGAGATGAAAACCTCTGTAGCTTGCCATAGCATCCCCCTTACAGATGTTTCAGACAAGGAGTTTGACTGATATTTCCACCTCAAACACCACTTTCAAGGGGCCATAAAACAAGCCTTAATGAGGTGATACATGTGTTTACCTTTGATTAGGTGAGCTGCTCGATAAGATAACATAGAGGACCACTTTCCAAGAGTAAATATGTACAAAAATTGCTGGCCACTACCATTCTGTTGGGATTCTAGAGGTAAGCAGAGCTGGAATGGGAAGACCTCACTTCACCAGTGCATCTTTCTGTTGGAGAATTTGGTTTTGCCAACGGAAAGAGCAACATCTATAAGAAATCTCTGAATAACCTGTCGACTATAACAGTTCTTTGAAAATCCATTCCTGGATTCTAAGACTCTGTGATATTAGTCGACTCAACCACAGCTCTTCCCAAGAAATAGTACAACTGTTTTCTTCTTTGTCTGTTTCTGTGGGGGCCATCTCACGTGGCACTAGAGGTATAGAATCTGCCTGCCAAGGCAGCAGACATAAGAGTTTAATCCCTGGGTTGGGAAGATCCCCTGGAGAAGGGCACGGCAACCCACCCCAGTATTCTCACCTGGAGAATCCTCATGGACAGAGGAGGCTGGTGGGTTACAGTCCAGAGGATCACGAAGTGTTGGACACGACTGAAGCAACTTATGTATATGGGGGCTGAGATTTTGTTTCCATCATCTTTGCATCCTCTGAGGCTGGTATTGTGCCTGACCCATGGTTGATAGTAACTAGTATCTTTTGAACGCGTGGATTTTGTTGCTCTTGTTATTTTCTAGAGTCACTGGAGCCATGTTTCCTAATCCCAGAGATCCTACTTAGGTGGTAGGGGTCTTGTATCTAGTCTTAGGTATGTAAATTTTGAAACTGGGCTGCAGTGAGCAACCACCAAGAGCACAGTCCACCCACATACCCTCTCCTCGTCTCAGCTGACCTTCCTATGGGGTGACTCTGGCATAATCACCACAAAGGTACTGTGGTTTGATTTCACAGGAGGAGACCGTTATCATTTGGTCCTTGACAACTTCCGCAAACAGTTGCTCTTCAGCTTACGAGCAAGCATGTAACGGATAAAATTGGAAGGGAAAAATAAAGCCAACGTGGCGCTCTCAGCACACGACTTGCATGCATTCTAAAAGAAATATGAATAAAAGGTAACTTATTCAGTGTCACTCGTACATATTTATAGTTTAAAAATTAGTCAAAGTTTATGTCCTGAGGTTGCACCTACAGGAAGCCAGATGTGCCTTCTGCCTGTGACCTAAGACAGGCCTAGAGCAACTACTAGATAATTTCTCGCTCATCCTCTACACCGTCGATTGCGGCGGCTTTCTGAGGTGAGAGAAACTGACAGCACTAACTCTCCAGGGCAGAACTTTCCAGTCAAGTGGATCAACGGACTGAAAATCTCTTATGAATAGTCATTAGGCCTTCATTACAAACCCCTCAAAACCCAGTTCTCTTTTCGCAACCAAATGCCTTTTGTCATCTTCACAAGGTGCATCATTTAATTACCAATTGATTTCTTTATATATGACAACATGTCAGATAGCAAAATACAGTGTATCTCCCTTAGGGGGAGAAGTCTGTTAACTATCAGTATGCCAGGTTACAGAATTATCTGAAAAACAGGCACCCAGCATACTTTTCTTTCATTTACCTACTTTTCTAACATCTGAGTTTCTTTTTGTTTTAAAAAGCCAATAAAAGGAAAAAAAAAAAAAAGAAGAAGAAAGCTAATGAGAATCCTGATGGGAGTCTTCCCATACCCTGAAACACTTTCAAATGAGTGAGAATACATGTTAAGCCTTCTCTACCTTAAAAATGAATACTCCCCAACATATAGGGGACGTAGAGTGAATTCCAAAACACAACTATTTACAGAACTACCACAGCCCATCTTTATACATAAAAAAAGTAAAATAAAATGTCAGACAATTGTTCTCATTATACCAAGAATTTCCCCAGCTTCTGACTTTAGCTAACACGCTAAATCTTCCGCTGTGCAATGAATGCCTGATAATCAAGTCAGTACTGTATTAATAAGCTGAATAATCAGGGAATTTCAAAAATGTACAGGACTATTATACCGTAACAATAAAACCTCAAACGGAGTAAACCAGGGCAAGTGCTGAAGGTAGGCGTCAGAAAATAATGAAAGCAGTGTTGCAGCAACGCGCCCCATTGTGCGCTGGTGTAAATGCCTGCTTCTTTCATTCACAGAAGCCACATTGCATGAGTCCGAGTGTTCTCAGAGCGCCACTGTGCCTGGCTGTGCTAGAACCTGGCACCGACGGGCACTGAGAGCTGACATTATACCGTAGGATGTGCTGCAGGTGTGCAGGCCTGGGAACGTGCTCTAATTACATATTTTCCTGCCGCGCAACAATTAAGGTCGCCAAAATAATTGCCAGTTTCTTAATCCCTCTCTAACAAGACTGACAGAAGGAATGGTTTATTTTTCTCTGGTTGTTTGGAAAGTGTTCCTCAAGATTTTGGTTTTCTATGGAACTGCATAAAACTAATTCTTATGTTCAGATGTGTGATTATACCCATTGTTTAAAAAAAAAAAAGGCCTGTCCTTGCATTGTAGTAAAACTAAAATAAGAAAAAAAAAAGTGAATTGTATAACTTGGTAGGTGGTTTAAACATTGTTCCTCTTAGAGAAGGTACCTTTTTTTCTTTTAAAACCCTATGTTTCTACCCTCTGAACTGCTCAAATCACATGGGATGTTAAAGTGTGCTAAAGGGGAGAAAAAGCCGACCACAGGAAAACACAGACAAAATAGGTGTCTTCACTCATTGAGCACTGGTTCTTAACCTTTAGGGAGGTCACAGAGCCTTTTAAAAATCTGATTAAATGTATGGACCCACTACCCAAAAAATGCATCAATGTACAAAATGTTGCACGCAATTTCTGCTGGTCTACAGATCCCTTAAAAATCCATTAATGAAAGGCAGGGAAAGAACCCCAGTCAAATAACAAAAATTATTTATATACCTCCCTTCATTCACCCATCCTTGCATCCTCTGAGGTCTCCGACCATCACATGATGGTCTATCTACCACAGGCATCAGGAACTAAGTCTGTGGGATTTATACTCTTAGCTAAAACCCCATTTATTACATTATCATTAGTTGTCAATTTCCCATTTTGGTCAGGCTAATTGGTCAGAGCTGAATCATTTAGGGAATTTTGAGCCAGCTTATTCACTCTTGCCCGCTCTCCTACAAATCAGAAGATGGCAGTGCGGACTGATTGAGTACTTAGCAGACAAACTGAAGTTATGTCAAGCGCATTACGATTTAACACACGCTGAATGGTAGGGGCAGCAGATGTAACTAATGGGGTTAGGGAGAGGAGAAGCTGGAGTGCAGAGAGAGGGGATGCAAGGGAAACAAAAGTGATTGTATCGGTAATAGAGACTTCAAAGGGGAGTACTTGGGAAGATTTGGGGGGGTGGATCTGGCAAATGGAAAAAGAGGCACATCTGCCTATAGAGTGGCTGATACAGGAGAGAGAGGAAAGGCCTGCCAGGAGAAAAAGCAGTGGAGGGGAATCAAAGGCAAGAAGTGTACAGCTGCAGAAGAAAGGAAGCTCGATTCTATTTGTGGAGGCAGTGACACCAGGCCTCATGCGGTTGGAGCTGGCCCAAACTGTCCTGCTTGGAGTGTCCCATCCATGAGACATCTCGCTAAGTTGGAGACAAAAAGTAGCTGTAATGATTTCTTCTTGCTGTTTGAAAATAAATTCATCCTGAGGTTTGAAAAACTCTTTCATTACAAGACTGGTGTGTGGTTTAAATATGCACTGCTCCTCCCCTCTGCCTCCCTCCCTCCCCCCCACTCCCTGCCCACCCCCGTCCCTCCTCCTGTTCTCTCTTCTGCTTTGGATGTTTCAAAACAGTGTTTGGTCCAAAATGACTTGCTTGGGTAGACAACTGAAGTTTGAGTTTTATGGATAAAAGTGAGGAACAGGACTGCTGTTCCTCTTCTTTCATGAGACAAATGAGATACTTTGTTTCTTACTTGAGGAGGCAGATGCCTGAATCCCAGAGGCAGAGAGAGAGAGACAGAGAGAGACAGAGAGAGAGAGAGAGAGTGAGTGTGTGTGTGTGTGTGTGCTACTGACAGTACAGGAAGTGGGGAGACAAGGGCCAAATCATTAAGCAGCGTCAGGAAGGAGTGAAGGTGCTAGAACTTGAAAAATCACATCATATACTGGGGTGCTGTTTCCACCACCGGTGGATAACTCTTGTCCTTTCTCACGTGGCAAATGCCACTCCTTCTTCTTTAAGGCCGGCTCAAGCGTGTCCTTTCTTATAGCCGTGCTGACCTGTTTAGCAGAGGGCAGCTCAGTCCCTCCTTGTGCATAAACAGCACCAAGGACTTACCTTGATCATCACTGAATTCAGTCTATCTCAAAAACCATGGCTTTTTTGACTGTGTATTGAATGCTAAATATTTATTGAATTTTTGAATATTTACAGTGTGTCAGGCTCTGACCCTGTCAGGCTATTCTTTCTGACACTGATCCCTGAGGCTTAGTGAGAACTGATCTTTGGTGCTAAAGTAGTACCTGGCACCTGGAAAGTAGCTTCTGTTTGTTAAATACAATAATGAATGAACTGAACATAAAATAACTTCCGTTGGCATGTTTATAGTAAAATTCTTCCAATAGGTGTAAGATTTAAAAAAAAATAGTTCTTTCACATAGAAGTGTAGTTATTGTTGAAATAAGTTTTAAAAAGGTGGCAGTTCAGCTCTTGGTTTAAAATCCCAATTGTACAGGGAGATACTTCCTGGGCATGACCCATACACACACTAACACACAGCCTTGCACAGGGCACACTAAGTAGATGTCTGTGAATTCATTTTCGATGTACATAAACGCCATCAGTCAGTCCTGGGCAGTTCACAAACACTGGCGAGACTCTAGTCTGCTGACCTCGTGAGCGCCTTCAGACTCCCTATCAGACACTATTCGGGCAATTCTACATCTACCTCGTAACAGGCTTTTTTTCTAACCCAATTTCCTTGACCTGTGTTTTCCTTCTAACCAGACTTCAGAGACAAAGGCAGCGCAGTAAATCATTTTCTTAGAAAAACACTATCAGGCTATTTCGGTCATTTGGGCTATTACTTATATGCCGTACTTATATGAAAAGTAATTCTGAGATGGTTGTTGCTCACTAAATTCTCTTTTCCTCATTATCATTATTACTTCAAAATGATCATTAATTTGCTCTTTGGCTTTTTAAGTGGGAAACATCAAAGAAAGGAAAGTTCTTCCTAATTTAACTTTTCTTGAAAGGTAACTGATTTACAAACAAATTACTTGTGCCTTGTAAGGAAGAGCCAAACGTGTGTGCTCTTTTGATACATTTTCAGGGGCTACAGTGTGGAAATGAAACCCTAGGAAGCTTCTGTGTGATCCACAAACAACTTCACGGTGTATTACATGTGCATCAGATACAGAGACCAAACCCTCTGAGCTGCAAGCAACCTGCCATGCAGAAGCCTGGCTTGGCAATGCCTTGAACAGCTTATTTACATTACAAACTTTCCTGCCTCTACTTACAGGTGATTTTGAAAGTGCGTTCTATAAACTAAACAGCTTCATCTCCAGTCTTTCTTTCTTAAATCATACATACATCTTCTTTGAAAGTGACTGTTTCATCTCTCTCTTAAAAGCTTATCACCTTTGCTAAGAAATTGCCTTCAGAGTAAAAATGTATCTTAAACATGCATGAAGCTTAAACAAATATTCCAACTTGAGGGCAAATAATGTTAGAGACATGCCTAGGATTTCCAGGATGAAGTTTGCCTTGAATAGAAATCACATGAGAAGCATGTTGAAGTCATAACTTTATAGTGTAAGATGATCAAAGGCAAGTATTAATACTTTTTTTATCAGCTCACCTTCTAAACAATATTTCAGTAGATTTCCTTTCACACAGTGATATTTGTAATAAATGTTCTGCCTTTGTTTTAAAGTCAGTCTGTAGAAAGATGACATCAGCTTAGCAAACAATAAAGTGCCTGTAATATTGTCTCCAGAGGGCTGTTACATTTACTTTGTAGCAGTAAAATTCAATTTTCAAAAAACACTACATGAATGATGTTAGGTTATTAACCCTATCACCGCCGTAAAACTATCATCATTGTGTGCAGAATGTAGGTCACTTTCCAGAATCCCTAAGTTGCTTTTTTTTGGTTAAATAATCCATTTAAGCTTCTTTTCTCTCCTATAACCTGGGTTGTGTCCCTTCCTTTGGGGAAAAAAAATTCCAGCATTTAGTCAGCAGACTTGAACACGATCCCCACACTTGCTCTCTGAGGCTCCTTTCCTTTGATGCCCCCGTGTTACGCCTCTCCGTTGGAAGTAGCCCTCTGCATTAACTTTTTTACCAAAACCTGTCATTCTCGAATTAAAATCTGTGTATCTTGCCAGGTTTTCCAACTGGCAGAGTCCTAACTCTCACAGTTCTGGGACAAAAAGAAAAATGAGGATGGGCCTCATTGCAAAGCCTGAACCCCTCTTGCCTTTCAAGACCTTGAACACAAACACTTTAAGTTCTGGACCTGAAAGCAACTCCCTGCCTGGGCAGGAGTGAAAACCATATACACCTGAAAAGAGCAATGGAAATCTTTCGTGTTTTGAAAGAATCTTTATCAACACCACATCGGCATGCAAAGAGTTAACTAGTTAAACTTCTACAAACCCCCACAGTAACTTTCCAAAAGCTGACAATAAGTAAAAGAAGTGCTGGTTATCCATTTTTTAAAGGGATGGGATTGGTTTTAGAAGAAAGGGAAAGAGGATCAAACACCTCAATGCAACAAAAGGTTGTGTCAGAAGGCCCTCAATCACAAACCTCCTTCAACAACAGATATTCCAACCTTCCAGAGCAGTTACCCAGGCAGCACAGCTAAAAAGTTCCCTGACATGAAAAGAACAAAAACCAAAGGGACAGAGGTAGTTATTGTCATGCACACTCCTCTCCCTCTCTCTCTCTTTCTCTACTTTTTTTTTTTTGGCTTGGGCTTTTCCCTCCCCCATGAAACTTTTGCATAAGCTGTTAGAGAAAAGTGATGGTGTGGCTCACAGAAAAGAAATCCCCTATTTGTAAGCTACCTCCTAGGTGGTGAGGTAGACCTCGTGGATTTTCTGTAAGAAACACCTGATGAATGGAGAGATCATTGACATGAATACTTCCAAAGAGTCCTCTGAAATTATAAGCATAATTATAGCCCTGTAAATATGGTCAATTTTCCTTTGAAAACACTTGGGTGGTTTTTTTTTTTTAATTGATGTTTTCTTCCCAGACAAATTCTGTCTTCAGTGCACAGTGGATATAAGTTATTTGCATTTTCTGTGTTGGGTCTTAGAGGTATCTTTACAGCAGGTACGAATTTTCCACTAAAATGTAAATTATTAACAAGTTGGAGTTTTTTTGTTTTATCTCCTGATGTGAGGTCTAAATAAGTATGTAGAAACACTTAAAATTCTTACCATTTCTCTGTTTTCTGAGAAATCAATCTCATGCACACGACACAGGATATTTTCTTACACGTATCACGCATCCTTGTAACGGGGGAAAAACTAATTTGAGGGGAAGCACTATGTGTTCCCTGGAGACTTAGTTGTACGAGCAAAGAGTACTAACCCAAAGGAGCATCTGGTCACATTTTTGTCATCATCATCATCTTCATAATCACCCTCCAAAAGAATCATTTAAGTCTTCATTATTACCTACATCGATACCATCCATATTCAGTTAACTTTGTCCTTGATTTCTAAGACATACGCCACTGTTAGATCCAGATTAAAGGGACTTGGTTTTGTTGTCCAATTTTATATGCAAGAATAAAAGAACACAGTGCAAGGGTGACTGAGAGGGGTGTGATTGGGTGGTTGTCCTTTGAGATACTATAACAACAACAAAAAACATTCAAATGGTGCTTATTATGTGCTAGCAGTGTTCTACATAAATTACCTCTTTTTTTCCTTCTCAATCTGTAAAAGTCCATTTTACAGATGAGGAAACTGAGGCTAAGGAGTGTTAGCTGACTCGCCCAGTGTCACAGATAGCAAGCGGTAGAGCTAGAAGCTTTGAACCCGGGCATTCTCTCAACAACCACAATTTGCTGGACCAGAATGGAGGAAAGGAAGGACTAAGGAAAGATGCAAAGTTTCTGGATCTGCCATGTAATGGTGCACATCAGGAATCTTTGTAGCTGAAGGGTTTCTGAAGCAGTGAGCAAAGGGTTCCATAAACAATAGTGGGCTTACTTTGGAAAACAGAGGAAAAAGATGGGAGCAATTAGGAGCTAGCTAGATGAAGAGGTGAGACGTAGAAAGAGAACACCAGAACAGTCCGGAGAGCAGCTGGTAGTCTCAGTGGAACCCAAAGAAAATGATGGACCAGTTAAAAGAGACAGACAGAAAAGGGAAAGTTCATCAGTGGTGTTAAATTAAGCTGAAGTTTGATATGCTCATATGGAGGCAGAGAGGGAAGAAGGCCACAAATTCCCAGTGGGTCAAAGCCAAAGCCTAGACTAAGACCACAACTATGAGAATGAAAAGGAAGGGGGTGGATTCAGGAAATGTTGGCCAGAAAAAAGTGGCAACGGCCGGTAACAGACTGGATGTGGGGAGTGAGAAAGACAGTGGTGAGGCAAAAATAACTCTGGAGTTCCTGGTTGGGAGGTCCATGATAGGGTGGTTCTTCCCAGTGCAGCGGCGAACCGGGCAGATAAGAAAGATGAGAAGCTTTTTGCCATGATATTTAACTGGCCGATGTCAATGTAAGTTTTAAAGTCTCTCGTGGGATGAGTACTATGAGGTTCTAAAGCATGGCTGCTTTCACTGGTGAACACCTCGACCCTTTTAATAGGGCCCAGTGTTTCAGTAGCCGGAATATCAGGGAAGAGACTGTCAGGTGTGTAGGAATCTGACAAGGGAGGCGTGGATGTTGTGTTGCTAAAGATTAGACTGTGCACATGAGGAATGCCAGAAAAATGCTCTAGAACCAGAGGTGTAGAGTTGGTTACAAAGATGTATGAAAATGGAACACCACTTCTAGTGTGGAACAGAGCAAAATGACCTAAAAAAATAATTCAAGCCCAGTCATGGCCAACACTTCATACCCTGGGCCTTCTCTGCTCTAGGTATCACAGCACAATAATTCATGGTTTAAATGCAGGCCAAGCAAACTGCCTTACATAAAAAATTTAAAAGTATGTATCAAAAAATTGTGGGCTTCCAAGGTGGCTCAGTGGTAAATAATGACAATGCAGGAGACTTGGATTAGATCCCTGGGTCGGGAAGGTCCCCTGGAAAAGGAAATGGCAACCCACTCCAGTATTCTTGTCTGGGAAATCCCATGGATAGAGCAGTGTGGCGGGCTACAGTCCATAGGGTCACAATGAGTCGGACATGACTTAGCAACTACACAACAACACAAATTGTACAGGATAATTCCTTCAACTTCTGGGGTCAAATATTTCTTTAATGATTCCTCCAGTTTTCCCAAGTACTGTCTGGGAGAGCAAAGTTTATTCATAAAATATCCATATTTAAAAAAAAAAATCTCCCCAGTGCCTCCTCCTGGGTTCACCAGTGTTTACAAACATGCAGCCTTGTGAACAGTCTTGCCTGAGCAGTCGTGAGCAGTGATCTTCCTTCACATAGAGTACTGGGAAAGGAGGGTATTATTTCAGCTGGGAGAGGAGCAGAGCTCTGGGATGAGACTGACTGATTCAGACCAGATGGGTGGCCACAAGTAGGTGCGACAAAAATAGAAACACATTGCAGACATTCCAGGCACTGTCCTCCTCCCCTGGCCAGGAGGTGGGTCGCCTGAGCTGCTCACTTATCTACCTCCTAACGTGCTCTCTAGTCAAAGAATGTTGATGCCACCAACTCTTTTCCTTCATGTTAGCAGCCTGGCCACATGGCATCCGACTGGAAGTTCCACTTAAAAAGTTAAATGACCATTGACCAGGTTTCCCCATAATTAAGCCCACACAAAGCATTTCATCTAGAACTTAAATGTGTTATTATTTTAATTTTCCTTTCCATATGTAAACTAGCACACTGGAAACTTTTCTCTGACACCTCCCGAGGAAGAAGAGTATATTTATAAATGACATTACTATTGTAATCACTGATCAGAACCTAATTCACAGGCCCTAAAAGAGTGCATATAAGGGCTGAGAATTCTCACCCCGTTTACAGGCATTTTAACCATAAGTTTCTTGAGCCTGAGGACTCTCTTAGTAGCAAAAGAGAGGACCTTACATGAGATAACCACAACCCACTCATTTTTCTCAAGTCACCATGGGATATTTAAGACTTTTCTTGGGCTATTTTGGTTCTAATTTCAATAAATTAGTGAATTTTGAGTTTATAAACAAAGGTAAAAGGTTTATTATCTTGACAATATCCAGAAAAAGAAACACAACATTTTTATTTATTACAAGAATCATTTTCTTACTTGAAAGGAAACTCAACAAGCATGGGAAATTTTCTATCATTCAAAACTGAACTGTAGAAATTATGCACAAATTTGAATATTTATCGAAATTGAAGGAAACTCCCAAAGCTTTTTTGTAAAATAATATATAAAACCTAGAGAAATGGCGAGCATTCAATAGCAGCCCCGTGGCATTTAAACAAGTACAGGGGAGGCTCTGTCATAATAAGAGGAAGGTTTTCTCACCCTCTACCTCAAATGTCCTGCCCCATTTTGTCCCAGCATGAAGTTGGGAGTTTATGTGTTCTCACAGAGGACTGAAACTATTACCTACTTGTTATAAACCTTCTCAGATTTCACTGCTGTGGGTTAATCTGTAGGTCCTGATTGACATCCTTGGCTGTCTCTCACACTCGCTATGAAGTTCACATGTACCTACCACCCGAAAGGCAAGGCAGAACATTGTTTTCACTTTGCTCTCTATTTTCAACTGAAAACTGATTCCTCAGATACAATTTTGAGCCAATTGCATATGAAGGGAGTTATTCTTTTAGCTTAAAAGTTACAAGTATGACGATTTTTTTTTTTCACAGAGTGCTTGCCCGTAGCTGTCATGACACCCATCTGGAATTGAGATTCTATGGAAGACCTTGCTCATAAAGGTATTTATTCATTTTTCTGTGTCATAACAATTCCTAGAAGTAAGGTACCAGCGATAGACAGCTCTTGAATTTACTCTGCCAGTAGGTTTCCTCCTTAAAAAAAATTATTCTTGTGCAGGTGTAGATTAGCATATGAAAAATGCTTTTAATTTTGTCCACTCTCAGACTTACCTATCTGTCAAAGCCATACTTGTGACAGCAGTTGGGTTCGACTTATCTCTACTTTACCACCTAATAGCAGGTTTTAAATAGTCCGTAGGCTCTTAGTTATTTGTACGATGAATTCATTTGACTCCTTTTCTCAAAACAAACACAAATAAAATACAAAGACACCAAACTGCCAGTTCAGTTTCTGAATATTACAAATAAACACAATCATGTCTAGGAATCTGTGACAATGACTTCCTTTTGACATCAGGTAATCAAGTAGCCAGCACAAACCATCTCTTGACAGCTATTTCAGGATGCCCTGGGGTTCTTTCTGCGTGGAACTTAGTTTACATACTGCGCCTCTGTAGTAATGTTTTATATTGATGATTTTTTCTACTGCTAATCTTTTTCCTCGCAAAATTGAACCTGCCTAGTTTTGCAGTTCTCAATTGCACCATTTGACTGGTGCAAACCACAGCTTCACAGAATGTAGTGAAATGAGATGCCCCTGTGTTGGCATGGCTGTGGATCTATTACGGATTCATGCTTCACTCAGTGACAGGATTCCCAAAGGGCAGTACCTATCGTGAAGTGGGCCTCACGGGGTTAATAGGGGCTGAATCTCAAAGCAAACATGCAGCTCAGTACACCTACTCACTTATAAAGAATGAGCAGTTAATAAGCACATGCAAATTCTATTCCTATTAAGGGACACTTAAGTTATGGTGGAAAAGTAGAATACTCTTTCTCACCATTCAAACTAGAAGAAGATCAAGGGCACAGGCCAACTTGCCCTCTTCAAAGGGGCCAAGCTGAAGGTAGCACCTGAAACAACTTTGCCCTACCACCTACAGGCCTGAGACTGGAACAGGAAGAAAGTTCTCATGTGAAAATAAACTAGCTCAGTCTTCTCGCAATTAGCTTTCTTCTTGATATTTTACTGGTTTTATTGTTTTACTGGGTATTCAGCTGTCACAACTCAGACGATCCCAAAATGATCCCATGTATTGAAAATAAAAATTCTTTGCCATGTTAACCTGATGTCTTAATGAATGGGCCGACATCGCTGGCATTTCACGTGTTGGCTCCTCATGTCACCCTGCCTTGACATCATCAAAATTCTCCTGGTTTGGATAGTAAGAGGTGAGTGGACACTAGCCAAATGCAACTTTCAGACTTAATTTACTTCGGTCATTTAAAAATGTTCACGGGGACAATGAAACAAAATTCATACATTATCTACTCTCTTGGGTAAATACTGGTCTTAATAATAAACTGTCTGGGAGATGCATGAAACCTGTTTCCTTTCTTATCAATGTTTTCCTGACCATCATAGCTAAGGCCCTACTCTATTTTAAATTTAACTATGAAAATGGGCAGTACCCAAGAAAACGCTAGCACAATTCCAGATAAAATATACTGTTGTGAAGCTGAAAAGTGCATACAAAGCAAGCTGCATTATTAGAATGTTTAAATATTAATTATACTGCTGTGTAGTAAAGATGATCAAGTATGAGTGTCAACTAATTTTCTAAAAGCTGCAACATTTACTTTCATCTAAACTTCCTTTGTTAAACTAAAACTAAAAGCCCAGCAAGTTTAGTCTACTTGAGTATGTTTATTTTTATTGGTTTCTGCATAATTTTTTTCTACCATAAACCAACTTTAACCCCTTTTCTGTAATCTCTGCCAGTATAACTCCAATAGCACATCATAAAATTCCTATAATTCTTCAAAGCCACGGAGTTGGAAAGGAAAGGCTTGGGCATTTTGTAACAAACGCCAGCTCCAAGCTTCAGCCAATTATGTTTAACTCTTGCAAACCTACTTTTTTTGTGTGCTTGTGGAGAAACCCAGAGGTTTATGCTGTGTGGTCACTTTCGTTTCCATCGTAAGCATTCTTCAGTTGCTTCTGAGTTGGAAGCCACTGGCATTTGGTGAAGAATATCCTGGTGGAGGTAGATAGGACCTAGCTCTGATAGCTGCAGAACCCAGGCTGACAGATGGGGAGACAGATGTACAGAGCCATGTACAATCACAGGGACTTCTTACCTTATGCACAAGCCTTTCCTGTTGGAGATGAGGTGGCGTGGAAAGTGGACATTAAAATGAACTCGGGTGATGGAGAAGTTGGGCAGGATCCCTTCCACTTTCCCCCTGGTTGCTTTTCCTAGCACCTACTGTTCTCTTAGACTGCAAAACAGCTACTAGAATCAGGCCAGAGAATCACTTTAAGATTCTTAAGAAGAGACAAAGGAAGAGCATGTGTGTGGAGAGAGACGCTCGGGTTTCATCCCGTCACCCATGGCTGCCCAGCCAGGGTTTCCCACCTGAGACAGATTGTGACTCGTGTTCGACTCACTCATGCACGAGAAGCAATACACAAGTTCAGTGTAAAGCCACTTTAAAAGCTCATCGGGTGCATACTTTACTTGTACAAAATACCTTATTCATGACAGAGCAGTGAGGGCCTAGGTAATTACTTGAATCAAGGTGGCCTCAGAAGTGTTTAAATCTACAAGGACACTTAGAGCATGAATAATGCAAAATAATTTGCATCTAAATTTTTTAAGTGTTCTTTATTCAAAAACTAAAATGCAGTTCCGATTAAAGTTTGATGAGTGAAAGCTGAGCACTTCATACCCACTGTGAAACGTCTCCTGTATGTGGAAATTATTACAGACAGTGGTGAAGGGACAAAAGAGTTTTAGTTTAGTTTAGTTTTTTTTTTTTTTTTATAATTTAAGATGTGACTAAGTTGTCCTTCTTTTAAGTTTAACTTTCTTAGGTTTTGTAGTGGCCACCAAGGTAATTCCCAGAGTTTGTTTATCTGCTACAAATCCAAATTTCAATCCAACCCCTTAGGAAACACAATGAAAACCCTTACTTTCTTAGACACAGTAATTTGCCAAACAAAATAACATTTGCATTCCAAGCTAATGCAATGCAACTTTCTTTCTTTTTCTCTCACCTAAAAGTTTTTATTCAAATTATTCCTCTTTTGGAATCACTAGACACAAAATATTTCTGTTCTCCCCAAAGCTTAGGATATCCCATGTCATTTTCTTGTTATTATACCTATATTGCTGTGTGAACTGACATTATTTAATATGTTACTGCTGAATCAAATTTTCAGTGAAAAGTTGAGCAGTGTCAGTATGTTAACTCATACCTTTTTAGGAAAACAAGATTAAACAGTTGAAAATCAATTAAGAACCCAAAGCTATTTGGTCATAATAACATATCAAAATGTTGATTATTACTTTAAAATAGCCTGTCTTTATCTAGCTTCCCAAGGTTGAACATTTTGAAGATTATTTCAAAGGAGTACTATAGTTAAGATTAAATAACCACCTTCCCAATTTGTAAATACTTTTGTCAGGGCTTTAAGAAAAGAAAGTAAGTCATAATTTAAAAATAAAATTTCCTTTTAGTTTGCACCCTCTATTATCACTTGGGCTGCATAACTTATCCTGGAATGTCACCACGTTTGTGCTTCATTTAATTTTGTGAACATCTGAGACACTGACAATTCAAGAAATTGCCATTGTTCCTGGATTCTTGTGGTATGGAGCTCTTCTAGCCATCTGGTTAGGGAGCTCTTCTAGCCCTTCTTTTCTACCTGAGATCAAAGCAAAGTTCAATTAGAAAATAGGCCTTTCTTGTCTGGTTCACAAGCCTTCTTCGTGGCTGTGTTGAGGTGGAGAGTTGGAATCAGGTAGAGAAGGCGGTGCATGTCTGACCAGGTTAGCAGCAGCCCCAACCTTCCAAGAGAATTTTCAAGGTAGGTCACTCTGATCAACAGCAAAGGGAAATTTCCTGCTGTAGACTTTACAAAGTATAAAGACTTGGAATTTATTGCACGCTCCAAAGCAGGCTTCTAGTTTATTGGAATTTTAGATGAGTATGTTTGCCCTGCTCTTGTTGAGTGGGTACGCTTTTTTTTTGAATTTTGAACAATGAAAACATTTTTAAACTCATTGAACAAAGATTTCCCCAGCAACAGACCCCCTGCTCAGCAGGTCACCTATCTTTGCGACAGTTTTTCTTTTCCCACGCTAACCCCAGGGCTCATTTGCATAAGGTCTCTGTTGTGACAATTAGTTTCAGGTGAGCTGATTTCTATGCAGCCAGCCCAAGACGATGCACAAGCCCTAGGCCTCCCTGATCCTGGTCCTAATTGCGACTGACTGGCACCAGACACAATCATCCTCTTGATTCAGCAAATTGTCCTGCTAGTAGTTTGTTGTGACCCCACAAAGCACAAATCATATCATGTCAGTCTGGCCTAGTAAACAATGACTAAAATACACTCTCAATGAGCATAATGTCTTTTCCGTATATTAGGTATAGTTGCAACAGCCTTTTAATTTTTGTATTTTTTTTTTCAGGTTAGGAATGGTATTGTGGCTCCCCAGAAAAACTTTTTAGAAAATGAGTCTGCTCTCCATATTTAAATTCCATGGCTCTATAGCCCTGTCACCTGGGAGAAAGTCCCCAGGTAAAATAACAGGCTGCTTTCAAATTTCTCTTAGCTTTGTTGTTGTGGAAATAAGTAATATGCTCTTTCATCATCTCTGAAGCTACAGGGTACATCAATATGCACATTAGCAGGGTTCCCAGTAGTCCTTACTAGACAGAAAAGCATTCGGAGCCAATGAAATTTCCCATCTCTACGTAGCAACCCAAGTTAAGGAAGAACTTTCTTAATTCTAGGAAGCAAAGGAGGAAGGAAAAAAAAAAAAAGATGTGACTTAGTATTAACAGAATGTTTAAAGACAATAGTTACTCTTGAAACATTGCCTTTCCCCCAACTCTGATGGCAATTCTTAACCTAACTGTTATGCTACATGTCTTATAAATTTCTTCTGCCCTGATAGTCAAGAATTCTGTCATCCTGTCATCTTACTTAGGGACCTACCTGTCATCTTGATATGCTTAAGTTAAAAATAAATGAATTAAAAAAAAATAAAATTAAAACACCAACAAATGTTCCAAAAGCCACTTGGGTATTTTTTATACTGCTGAAAAATAGGTATTACCACCACTGTGGTATTCCTTTTCTCCAAGTGGTTGTATACAAGCATTTGCTTTCTTGATGTAAAGGATGTGTCCATTCATATCCTGCCTAGAACTAAAAAAGGTTTTTCAAACAGATACTACTTTTGAGAATTTGTATCTTATTTCAAACTGGTTTCTGACATATAGCATTACTTGTTAGTACGGCAACACACTGATTTTGTTTTTCCCTTTCAGGCACATATTGAGGTGAGGATCTTGGAAGGGGGGTCAGGGCTGTGTAGGGAAACAAGAAGAGAAAGGAAGAGGGAAGAAGGAAGGGAAGGAGGGGAAAGATTGGGTTAAATTTTGTACTGAAGATAACCGCTTTTGGTCCTTTTGAAAAAGTCTTTGCATTTACAGCAGAGGGCCTATCTAACCCACCCTCAGATAAACTAATCCTCTCTGCGGGCCTTACCTCCTGGATCCCCCCAGTTATGCAGCTCACATGGCCTCACACAGTCCCGGGTGTGACTGGAAGAACATAGTATTAATTTTCTGCTATTTTTTACATGTTATGATTTTTAACCCCATTTTTTATAGTGGCATGGAAACTTTATTGCCAAAGTTTATTAACTCAATTAGAAGAGACAAGAAATAGTTGGGGGAGACCAGGCTTCTAAATTCTAGAGTCCTGTGGTGTATACTTTCAGAACATTCTGAGCAAGAACATTCAAATCCAGTAAATGAGTATATAGTATCAATATAAGGACTGTTGACAATTTGATTATAAAATACAATCTACATAAAGACCTTTGATATGAAAAATCCATACACCAAACTAAAACCTCAAGACATCTTTAGTATAAGTGAGGTACATGAATAGCATATGTTTTTCCATGTTTAGATATGATTCCTACTTTACATGAATTGTGAATTTATTGAAAGAACAGTTTCAAAACTGATCATTACTCTAGCCCCTCTCTTACACTCTCCTCCAGGGTTGGTACCCTTCAGATAGATAATCATCAGGGTTATCTCACCTTTGGGGAAACTTTAAAAGGTTAAAAAAAAAAAAAAAACCTCATTCTGATAAAATCCTTTTCCATGTGAATTGATGATAATAGTGTAATCTTGTCATATGAATATGTGAAAGAAGATGAGGTACCAATACTCACACGCCTAAATGAATAATTTACAAACAATGCCTCATTCCTACTTTCAGTCTCTTCATTTGCAGTCACTGTTTTCTCTTTTCCCCCTGTTCCCCACTTTCTCCTTGTTCACCTTCTCTTTCTTCAGCTGAGCCTCTTCCTCTGCCACCTGGGGGGTTCAGTCCCCTCCCATCACAGCTTGAAGTTTCTTTTTCTTTGCAGCTTCCTTCACAAATGGCTTCCTTTTCTGCAGCCCGGCAGTCTGCTCTGGTCCCTGGCATGCCTTTCCTGACTCATTTCGCTTTCCACCTCCACCTACCATGGCTTCTCACTTCATTCTACTTTCCACACATGCCTTCTTTCCCTTTCGTACCGTTTCTCTACCTACCTCTTGAAATCTAAAGATTTCTCTAATTTCTATTCTTTCCTCCCAACTGTGTTAATTGCCTTCCTTGTAATCCAAATTTGTTGAACTTCACAGAGTTTTTTGATTACAATTTATTTTCCTTTCAAGCTTGCGAATTCCTAAAAACATCCCTTTCTATGTTTCCATATTTACCACCTTCCCCTCTCTTTCAGTCTGCTCAGATTTCTGGCCTAGAGGTTTTTCTTCCACACTTCCTAATTGTTGCTTCCTCTTTTGTGTTTCCCATTTCTCTCCTACCTCCGTCCTAAAAGGTTTCACTTCTTAAATTACTACCCAGTCTTCTTTTATTTACGCTATGTTTCTTCTCATCTAACTATAGTCACTCTTTTCAATCGTTCTATCTTCTTCTTCTTTATAGTTAAACTCTCCCTAGCCCCTTTTTTTCCCCATAAACTTCTATTCACCTAGTTCATGATTTTTTGCCCATTCCCCATCTCTCCGTGATGTTGTTTCATTGTAGAACTTAATCTTAAGTTATTCCCTATGCTATCCATAAGTTGTGTTTTTATATATGTGTTAGCTTCTCTAACATTCACGTAAAGCCAGCATTCATGTAAGTATACCTATGAAAAAGATTCTTCATTTAATTTGGACAATATTGAGAGAACTCTGCTTTTTTATGAGAGGAAAAAAATGATTGTTTAGGTAAGATTATTTATGTGTCTATCTATCTATATCTTCCAAGACACTGGAAACCTGAAGCTGTAGGTTTCAATCCTGGCTGTTTCAAATATTCAGCAGGCCAATATTCCAATAGTTCTCTAATTTTCCTGAGTCTTGGACCCTTGTTTGTGTTAAGTACCCCTCTATCTACCTCCTAGAATTACTGTAGAGATCAAAAAGACATTTTTGTCAAGGCATTTGTACAATGTTAAACACTTAATAACCACAGTTTCAAATGTTATCCTTTGTGTTTAAAGTGTATATATCTGGAAATAGGTTTTCCCCGCCGGCTCAAACAGTAAAGAATCGGCATGCGATGCAGGATACACAGGTTCAATCCTTGGGTCAGGAAGATCCCCTGGAGAAGGGAATGGCAACCGACTCCAGTATTCTTGCCTGGAGAATCCCATGAACAGAGGAGCCTGGTGGGCTACAGAATATGGGGTCGCAAAGAGTTGGACATGACCGAGTGACTAAGCACACAGGCTTTATAAAAGTATGAACTTCTGGAATGATGTAACTGCTTTACCTTCGAAGAAGACTGAACGTAGTCAACATAATTTGCTTGCAATCACATGAATAGAAAAAGTTTACACATCTAACATCCAAGTATAAAATTAGAAATGTTAGTTTAGTGGGCGATATGGAAAAAATGCTATATTAACTGAAGGGATTTATATTTTTTGCTTTGGGTTTTAAAGTATCAGTTTTGGGATAATCTATAATAAACTCATACAGTTTTCTGAGTAGACAACAGTCAGAAGCCAAACCCTTCCTGTGGCAACCTTAAATGTCACCTTGTCATCAGATTTCAAAGTAAGTGTTTGTCCCAAATGGGGCTGATTTCTTTGACCTAACATACTCCCAGCTTTTACCTGATACTTAACGTATAGACAAATAACTTAGCACTCTGCTGTGGATGTAGAGGGGCTTCCCAGGTGGCGCTAGGGGTAAAGAACCTACCTGCCAATGCAGGAGACATAAGAGACTGTGGTTCAGCCCCTAGGCTGGGAAAATCCTCTGAAGGAGAGCATGACAACCCACTCTAGTATTCTTGCCTGGACAAACCGATGGACAGTAGAGCCTAGTGGGCTACAGTCCATAGGGTCGCAGAATCAGACAGGACTGAAGCGACTTAGCACGCACGCACATGGGCGTGGAAACGGCTAAAGATTCAGTATATTTTGAATACTGAAGCAAATCAGATGTGGAATAGTAGAATTCAAGGTGGGACAGACCTCTGGAAAGGGTCAGGTTCACACAGCAAATATCTACACAGACCAAGCAGGTGAGGCATGGTGGGGGAGCTATCCTTCCAAGGGGAAGCAGGAGTAGTTCTCTCACAGCCTTTCCAGGCATCCATGTGGGCCAGAGATGTCACATCTTCCGAGTTCTCCAGAGGTGCTTGAAATCTGACTCTTTGAGTAAAACTGCCCAATTTTAAAATATTGGCAACCAATTCGAATGTGTTTAAAATACTCCGTGAGCCAAACCAAACACATCTGTCAGCCACCAGTTTGCAACCCCCATCCAATCCCTCCATTGCACAGCTAGGGACATGAGGTCCAGAGAGGTTAGGGGATGTGCCATGGCCAGGCTGTGATTGGATGGCAGGGCTGGGGGGCCAGAAGCCCGAGTTTCCTGAACCGAGTCCAGGACTCTTCTCATTATACCTGGTTGTGGTCCCAGAACCGCACAGAGCAAGTGGCCTGCTGGAATGGAAACTAGTGGGAGATATGTGGCCTCATCAAGTATGGCCCCTTCTTTACTTTTCCCACCCTGAGCTTTCCTCATTGCTGTTGCTGCTGCTTATAAAGGTAAATGTGCTGAAGGTAGATGTTGACAAGGGGGCCAGCAGGACAGAGTTTTAAACTCTTTCCTGGCAATTTTCTTGCCATCTCTTACCACCATCTCTTACTTCTCACCACCTGCCTCGACCTGCCTGGATGGCTTACTTTGCAATGGGACTGCAGTGGGAACCCACTTTCTTCCAAGCTCATGTCAGTACCAGGTGAAACATGCGCTGAGCTCTCTGTACAGGAATTAGGAAAATACTTCACCTGAAAAGCAACTGTCCAATCTTTCTAAAAACACACAGAAGCAGTGAAACCAAAGAGTCTTGAGCTCAAGACATGTGGCTCCATCATCTAATAACGCACCACAGAAGCACACTGGATTTTCTGATCCTAGCCCATTTCACTCTTGGCATACACAACCACTGTAACCTAACACTTGAAGAATCATTTAGTGTAACAATAAGACACCATCCCAGATTGGATTTTGGGAAAAACTATCAACAGCAATAATGAAATTTACATTGAAAACGGCATTCTATCCCTGACTTGGAGTCAGAAGACTGGGGTTCAAATCCTGACCTGCCAGCTCTATTTCAATTCCTACCCAATGAGGAAAGCCTATGGATGAGGACAGCTGGCTTCTCTGGTTTCTTCCAAGTTTTAGAAAATATATGGATGCTCTCTTGGGACAATATTTTGGAAAATTAAATACAAATGTCCAATTTTAAAACAGAAAAGGATGTATATACATACATGCTAATTGGTATTATCAGTTAATTCCAAATATTTGACAGCTGGGTTGGGCAAATCCCAAAAACCTGGTGGGGTCCTTTAAAAAGATAGATTTGGACCCTATGACTATATATCCTTACTTACCTATGACAGTGTTTGGATAAAAAAAAAAATACTTAGAGAACTAATTGGTTGGGGTATTCCTTTATGATATAAACTGTTTTAAGAAACTATACAAAATCAGTTATCTAGCATTGCTTTCTCTCTTATTTTCCTTTTCTTCTTAGCTTAAGAAAGTAAAAATGAAATCGGTAATTGAAGCTGTTGACATTCCAAAGAAGAGAAAAATATTTTTGAGTCAGTGTTATTTTCCAAAACCTCTGAGTTTGGGGGGTTTTATTTGCCTCTCACTGATCTATCTTTATATTACGATGTAAGGGTAAACTTGGGATGAGCCTAGAGTCTGACTGTGAAGTCTGAGGTTCCCCACCTAAGTTTACAAAACTACTACAGTTGACTCAATTGACTCAAAAAGACTTAAAGAAAAAAACAAAGAACACAATTAAAAAAATATCTTTTTCTTGAAAAATTCCTTTCTTGTATCTATATCTCTCATCTGACTACACCTTTCACATTGATCACAAAAATGTAGATTTCTTTTTTTAACCTCTTTTCAGTCTACATGAAAAATAGAGATTTCAATAAGCATGGAGAAAGAAAATGTCAAATAAGATACTTAAGAGTTTTTGCAAGAAAGATTACATTTTTTTCAATTGCATTTTTATAAAAGAAAAGAATGGCCATTCAAGTGGAACTCAGTGAGTCACTTTATCCACTCTTTATTTACATGTGTCTTCTTTTTAAAACTAAATCTACCTCGATCATGGTTTTGATTATGAATCCTGAAAACAATTATGGAAATGATCTTTAATATAATAATATATTTTACTGAATGTCTCAGCTTTTTCATTCCAACAACTGAAACAGAGAAAATTCCTTGCATGTTGAAATGTGTAATTATCATGTATCTAAAAGGGAGGGTGTAATTTTCACATCTGATTACAAGGCAAAGGGTGTAAGAGAAGCTGCCTGGGTAAACTTACACTTGTTTACAAGAGCACTACCTTTGATATTAAAAACTCAAAACATGCAAAACACCAAGAAAAATCAAGAGTTACACACAGAAAACTAAACAAAAATAAAGTCCTGCTACAAAAATAGTAATTTTTTTTCTGAACCTATACTGGCCAACTTATTTTTGATGATTTTTAAGACTCAACCATTATTTCGCAAGCTTCCTGGTGTCTGTACTACTAAGGGTTAGGAAGTTTGAGCATTAGACTTAATTCCAAAGTTAACTTCAAATTCATATTATTCTTATAAAACTACATGATCAGTTTAAACTAGAGGGTGATTTCCATCTCAACAGATCACACTTTCCTAAATACAATCATTGCTTGCAAGATATGTATTTTTGATGTTTTTATCTTCTTGCCCTTTTTTTTAAAACTTCTGATTTACCTTTGATAAGATCAACTTCTGCTCATGTGAACTCATGTTTTGGACATGTAGGAAGAGATAATATCAAAGAACACCAGAGCCGTGATGGTAGCTATCACTTAGCAAGAAGATTAAAGATAGATGCAAGATCACACAACAGGTAGGAAAAAAACTGTCCTAACAGTCAATACACATCAGGAAAATTTTTGAATGATATATAATTATGATTGTTCAGTAATTGTGGTTGTTTTTGAAAAGCTTAAACAGACTGACATTGAATATTAAGTATACTTAATATTCCTACTGCATTTCTAAAAGGCAAGAAAGGGAACTACAAGAAGGAAAAAAGGAAAGATTAAGAAATTGATATAGAAATAGAAAATTTTCATGCCCAAAGGAGGCTACTAAAACATATTCAGTCATCTATTTATCTGTATAATTACATAGAAAGCAATGAATTTGTTAGAAAGCTATTAAAGTATATAGGTTTTGAAAATGCAGTGCTAATGGCAAGGCTGATTTTTGGTATATTTTACAAGTTAGAGGTATTTTTTGGATAACTTGCCCAATCAAACCTGGCAAGCAAGAAGTTTGAAAAAGGATACAAGCTACCAAGTGATGAAGATTTCTGAACAATTGCAACTAAATAAAAAGTTACTCTGTGAAAAAGACTAAGGTTCCTCATTCCCAAACTGACATTCCCTAAAGCATTTCAGCGACAGTCGGAGCTTAACTTTTATAAGACCTTAGATTTTGTTTTCTCTTTTACTAATTTTTCCCTATTATTAAGGATTTCACTGCTAGTGTTACATTCTGCTTTCCATTAAATCAACAAGCAGAACACCTGACAGACACCTCCTTCCTCCCTGACTTCCGTGAGCATGCCCTCGCCTGACTTCCGTGGGCGTGCCCTCGCCTGACTTCCGTGGGCGTGCCCTCGCCCTCGCCTGACTGGAGGGCATGTGGAGGGGGCGGAGGTTGGAGTTTTCCAGGTAGCTCTGAGGCTTAGCCACCACCATACACCCGGGTCCGGAGCACCAATCAATGCTTAGTGCACAGCACATTTTTCACTGTGTTGTTAGAGTATACATTTGCTTATATTTTGCACAATTTTAATTTAACCATATTGATCAAACTGAACACTCAATAAGACCCTAGGCACCTGAGGCTTATTAAAATGAGTCGACATGAAGCAAGTAAGTAAAGAAGTAATGGAAACTGTTTGGAGATTTAAATACAGTGGAGCCCACTTAAATAAATACCTGTTAATGAAATAAATCTATTAAATGAATTTATTTTCTCTGAACCAAATCAAAACACATAGAGTAATGCTCAAGGGAACCTTTAAATGAATACTGCTTAAATGAATAAGCATCTTAAATGGACCTGCTTCTCTTGAAAAGCAAACAGTATTTTCATGTTCTCTAGGGTTAATTAAAGCAAGAAAATCCATGTTGACTCTTTTTTTGTTTTTTTGGACATATTGTCACTTTTTGGAATTAAGCACAAAAATTGCTTAAATAACACTATTTAAATAATATAAATATTATTTTTCTCCAGGCTAATTGCCTGTGTGTGTGTCTGTGTGTCGGTCCACCCATCTGTCTCTGTCGAAGGCACTGGGTTCACAGGGGACAGACCCTTGAGACAACTGACTGTATTCCTTTCTCCAGCAACTTATCTATGACAAGCAAAGACAGAAAAATATTTTAAATTTCTAACTGCCTCCCACAATCCTATGGCACAGAGAAATGGACCAGTTACTTTTAACAGATAATTTATTTGCCTCTTTGGAAAGTTCTATTATCTCCCCAGCATGGTTGAAAGGCATGATTAAAAGAATCAACTCCCTTACTCTAATGATGATTTGTACTAAGAGGCTTATTGGCACATTCAGGGTGCTTAAAATAATGCTTAAAAAAAAAAAGATATAAAGACATTTTGTGGTAAAAACACATAGCATGTCATCTACCCTATTAACAATTTTTTTTGTTGTTGTACAATACAGGATTATTTGCTATGTGTATATTGTTGTACTCACAAATGCTTTCTAACATAAAGTTTATATAGGACCACATTTTTAACTGATCAGGTCTCTCTTTTCTCAGAGGGGTTGACCTACAATGGTATATTATTACATATATTACATAATATTATAATAAAAGAAAAAGTACAGCACACAATGAAGCCCTAAAGTAATAATACTTTTTAAAGTGGGCACACAACCCACAGTGATGTGTTTCAGGCCCCCTTTATCTAGTATTGCCTTTAGAGGGCCTTGTTTATTCATTTTTTTCTCCTGGCCTAATAAAAGATATTAGCTCTTTTCCCTAAGCAAAAAAACACGCCTATCATGAATCAGGCAACTAGTGGGAGACTGCTGGCCAGGTTTCACCCCACTAAAATTCTAATCTATACTTTGTCTTTTAGAATTAAGGAGAAAATGCATATCAGCAGAATCTCCTCTCTACTTTATTTCATTTATAAATTACGAGAATGATGCTATTATATATTATTAATTTCTGCTGTTCTCCAACTCTGCTGCAGCAGTGAGCTGCGGATGTTGGAACGGTGTAATTATGTTCTAGTAGGGTAGCCATCCGTTTCCTTTCAAAAATTTACAGGATTCTTAATCACGCTGCTCATTTGGGTGCGCAGCAGCGAGGATGGCGAAACACAAACAGGGCACGTTCGTTTACATAGGAACACCTGCTTAGCATGATAGCAGATGTCAGTCAGTCAGCAGAACACAAAAGGGAAAAATATCAACAAGAGCAAACTCACACCATTTTGACTTGGTGTGGAGAAATCTTTTCAGGAGTGATGGCAGCAGTGGACATTCCTCCAAAAATGCAAACAAGAGTCTCTGAAATTCCCAAGTCTTGTCTGTGGTTAACATGTGGTCACAGAGAAAGGGCATTTGCATTCTTGTTGCATTCTGGTACTGACTCTGACTCTCTTTATTATTTGGGGGAATTACGAAGACTACCCTGCCTCAGGTTCCTGATCAATAAGCACACAAGGGGTTGGACAGTCTACATAAAAACCTAGTTCCTTGAAGGTGTTTGTCATTAGAAGCAAGATAATGGTGCAAGCCACGCTCTCACCCAACCCAGTTCAAATCCGCTGCTGTCACTGTGCAGTTGTGTGGCATCAGGCAAGTTATTTAACCTTGCCATGGTTTCCTGATTTGTAATGTCTGTTGAGAAAATTAAATGAGATAATGCATACAAAGTGCCTGCCACATAGTGAGGATATAATAAATGGTGGCTATATTATTACTATCATCTTCCTTATCATTATTTTATTTTGATCCTTGCAGAACATTTCCTACCCAACATGTTATTTATTAAAAGTCTGGAATGACAACCAACTGAAATCTCTTGCAGAGATCGTCATGAACTGTGATATTTTTGATGTGCGTAGCTCTGCAAGATTATTATAATGATACCTACTACAGTTATTTTATAGTTAGAGAGCCTGTCATCATTTCCACAACATTTTCTTGGATTTATCTCTGAACCATAAAAAGGGTTTTCTGGGCTGTACCCTGACTGAAAAGAGCCTCCATAAAAGCGAAGGGCTTTCTAGAATTTGACACAATAAAATGAGGCTATGGAAAGGAAAAAATTAGAAGCTCGTCACCTTCATGCGCCCAGCCCACCCTGACAACTTTTGCATGTCTTTGAAGGACTTTCAGATGACTTTGGTATTTTCCCTTCTCACCCTTTCCCCAAAATGGTTAAAATTCAAAATGGAAAACAGTGATCACACATGGGCAATGACTGATTTTCCTAAGGAATTTTAGTATTCGGAATGTGTCTGCTTGTGCAGGCCTGTGCGTTAAAGGCTCCCAGAGTATGCATTGACTTGATACCCAATAATGGCTGCTAAGGAGCCGTTATGTAGTGCCGTGTCAATGATCCGTGCACTGAGGACTCCCTGAGTACGCATTGACACGACAGACCGAAACAGCTCAGAAGAAGCTGTTATGGTCTATCATGCCAATGATGTGCGGATATTGGCAGGGCCTCTGGCCCTTCCATGGAAATGATGGAGTCTCTGAAGGAACCGGTGTGGGCACCATGTGGGCACCAATGGCAAACTCACAACAGCTCCATTTTCCCTCCTGCTGGGGTTTACCTCAAAAAAGTCAGCTTGGAAAAGTCGTCCAATAACTTCTATGGTCCCATGTGACATCACCAAGACAGAAGCAAGAGTTAAAGATATCCTTGCCATTTAGACTTTCGTTTCTTCCCAGAGAAAGAAACTGATAATTTAATAGCAAAAGAAGGGATAAAAGTTTTTCACAGGTTGTGAAGTGTTTGATTATAAATTTCTCTTTTCTGCTTTATGAATTGCATGTTATACATGGATATGATACAGGGCAGACTTGTTGTGGTGGTGGTGGTGGTGATTTTCTGAGATTGAAACATGTAATCCATGCAAAAAAAAAAAAATACCTCTTTTATATGTCCTTAGCAGTTGACTAGGTACTCAGAACTCGGCATATAGGAAATGGTTCAAAAAACCTTGGGAAGAGAAGTGCAAGTTCAAGAATAAAGTTTGGATTCACACATGCTTTACCAACTTAAGGCAGTAATTAATTCACTTATGGTATTTACATGCCCCTCTTCAGATACTTATGGAGAACATGGGAATTTTAAATTCACAATTCAGTGCAAAATTTAAAATGATCTTCATTAGAATTTGAAGCTATACTCTAAACTGCTTTATATACTACCAAGAGGGAGCCTCATTATGTAGTACTATATTTGGATTACCTTCTTTACATTTTGTAGCTGTAGATCTGAATGTATTTCTGGTATGCTTAAGCAGAATCAAACCAAGTGTTTTAATCTGTTCTATTAACTAACCAGTCCCCATAGTTGCATGATGAACATATAAAGTCAAGAGACCTTAGCGCATCTTTTTTCTACTGTCTTCAAAGGCTCAAGAAGAAGAGAGATCTGAGATAGTCAAGTACAACATGGTGGCAAAGTCTTGCAGAAAAAACAAAGTCGTTCACTCAAAAGGATGGTGGAAACAAAGAAACAGTCAGATTAGGCAGAAAATAGTTAGAAGGACTGTAATTCCAAGTACAGAAGGTACTTTTACATGCTCATTTCCTTGAGTTGAAAACAGTCCAACTCTCATAATGATATTTGGAATCGGGGTAAGAGATCCACCATTCACATGTATTAAATGTTGACTGACTTAATAACTGGCAGAAGGAGCAAGAGGGGAAACTCACTCAACGCCAACCCAAAGCAGACACTCAAGAAACACTGAAGAGTGGAGGGAGAAGACAGAACATCAGATACTTATTATATAATATATTTGATACTTTTACCTATTACCAATAATCCTTTACAACAACTCTGTGACATAAGTATTATGAGAAATGGAGACATGGTCAGGTTGAGCAACTTGCTGGCTGAATGGCTGGTATGAAGTAGAAACCAATTTGAGCCCAGATGTTCAAAGCCTAGGCTCTCTTGAGCATCCAAACTGCCTCTCTGTCTGCCTCCTTGACTCACTTGTAAAGGTGTCATTTTGAAAGGTGAAAGCCAGTTGATTCAAATACAAGCTACAAGAAACAAATCTCAAGCATTCAAAATGGCGTAGCTGTCACTAAGTAAAGTTCAAGATATTGTTAATTGGGTGGTAGGGAGTTTAACATAAGCTATCAAAAGCTTCTTTCTAGATATTATAATATATACTAAATGTTTAATGTACATGCCGTATTCATTTTCAGAATATGGTTGAGTAGAATGGATTCATCTTCGTATTAAGTACAGCCTCACTTTAACAAAATGATTTTTGTGTTCCATGCGCTGAGCTAGTCACTGGTGACAGAGAGATGGACAAGATTGTCCTCAAGGCATTTACACATTTGTGAGGAGACAAACAGAATCAGATATTGTAGGTGCTATGATAAAGGTCAGCTCAGAATATATTTTTTGAGGAGTGTTTTTTAAAGAAGGCATTGTTCCTATAAAGAGAAAGTACCATGCCTATTTCCTGGAAAGGCAAAGGTGTAAGGCCATGCCAACCACTGTGACTATCTCTTTTTTTATTGTTGTTTTTTAACACTCCCTAAAGAATTGAAGAGGAATGAACACCTCAGCTTAAGGTTACTATTTCTTCTTTTCAAGAATGTTTCAGCATGACCCAGAAACTGAAGTACCTCTATCACAGAATTCCTGGCAGCCTGATTAGTCACGCCTTGAAATAGTCATAAGCAGAATGTATTGAGTATCTTCTAGGCTTCAGCTACTGCCCTTCAAATTTTGTTCAAGACTCCAATGATGCTATAAATTAAACTTTTGTTATTATTTGGCTGTACTGTGTGGCATGCAGGATCTTAGTTCCTCAACCAGGGAGCGAGCCTGTGCCTCCTGCAGTAGAAGCATGGAGTCTTAAGCACTAAACCAACAGGGAAGTCCTAAAATAAATATTGGACCCCATTTTATGCATTATAAACTGAAACTCAGAGGGGTTAAGAAATACACTCAGGACCACACGAAAGAATCAGAATTCGGACACAGATCTGTTTGTGTCTGAATGCTCCATTCTTTTCAGAGTATTGAAATCCTCATTCCCTGAGGAGAGAGGAGAGCTGACTCCATTCCATATAAGTGAGTGGATCTAGGGGTGTCCTTTGAAGGCTGGGGAGCGGAGATGTGAGCATGAAATAGCAGAGCAGTTCTCCTTTGAGGGAGGAGCCGGCAGCGCATGTTAGGGATGTGAAGGCAAGTGTTGCTTCACTTGCATGTGGACCAGTTAATAAACTAAATTTCATCCTCAGTTGGATAAGCTCTTTGGGATCTTAAAGAGGTATCTTGAATTCACATCCCATGCACATCTTTCATGGGTGTTGTCCAAATCCTATTATCTGGGAACTTAATTTAAAACAGTTTGGTCTTTTTGAAAATTGTCAAAAACTCTAATAAAACAGGAATATTTCAAACTTGCATCGACCAAATTCTGTGGGACATCCAAAGTTTAGCTCTTAAATTATGTCCTTAGAACCATGAAGAGGTAAAAATCTAGGCTGCACTGAAAAGCACAATGCAGAGAGGAATTCTAATAATTCCTCGACTGTATCCAATCAATGTGAGAGTCACTATTCTACTTATTACCTATATCTATTATTAGACTGCATTGGAGAAGGAAATGGCAACCCACTCCAGTGTTCTTGCCTGGAGAATTCCAGGGATGGGGGAGCCTGGTGGGCTGCCGACTCTGGGGTCGCACAGAGTCGGACACGACTGAAGCGACTCAGCAACAGCAGCAGCAGCAGCATTATTAGACTTTAATTGTAATAATTAATCAGATATTTTCACTTTGGGTTTTCATTTCTCAATTGTTTCAAGGTGTCTTAAGAGGTGACTCGCGCTTAAATAACTAGTTATCAGCAAAGGATAAAACAGAGAAAATGCTGAAGTATTGGGTTTTTTCTTTTTTGACAACTTACATTAATTTCTGGAAAGGTAGAAATCTCTAAGTTCATGTCCTTAAATTCTAATCCCTTTAAGGAAGGTAGACAATGTGGGAATACACAGCTGCCATTTTTTTTTTTTTTAAAGAGGCTACTGTTCCTTTAATGCCCAGCTGGTTCTGAGATGTAATAAAATTGACATATTGATTCCTTTGAATTTACAAATGCCTGTTTCATAAACTCCATCTCCAAAGCCTAGGCATCTTTAGAGCACTGTCATTTTTTTTCTCCAAATGGATCAATTATGTGCCCACGTAATCCTGTTACCTGTGAAATCCATGCATACTTCTCCCATTTGCTGCAGTTCCCAGGCGGACAAACTTGCATTATGTACGCATAAACAAACAGCGCATTTTCCTGATATTAGAGATTGTTTTCAAAGTGAAAGGCAATCTCTTGGGTCCTTTACTCCAAAAAAAAAAAAAAGAGAGAGAGAAAAAGAAAGAAAAGAAAAAGGAAGACTGGGTGCTTGTTTCTTCAAGCAACCTCAGTATAATATATATATTTATACACACGTGAACATGTGCGTAATCTGTATTTACGTATACATACGTTTATATTAACTACTTATAATTTCTAAAAATCCATTTAAATTGTATGGTTTTGCTATGTTCAATCTTTTCACTGATCTAAGGAAGTAAATTTTTCGATTTAATTAAACTGGTTCATGAGGGTTTATCACATTTTTTTTTTTTTTTGCTGTCTTTTCTCCTTTGCTGATAATTAGTTATTTAAGGGCAAGTCATCCCCAAGACACCTTGAAACAATCAAGAAATGAAAACCCAAAGTGAATTAGGTTATAAAGTTTGCAGTCATTTTATAGTAAGAAAAGTCTTCAGCATCTTTCACTGTGGCGCTTGACACTCAATGGCTCTGAGTTTTCCTTAAACACACACAGAGCTCTTTATTGCAACAACCGTTGAAAACAAAGATTCTGCTTCTACTACATTAGGAGAGAAACGCCTCAGTGAACTAGGTCTTTCCCAGGTTTTAAATCTGTAACAGCAAATTGTCTTCCTCTACCATCTCACTTCCATGTTCATACGTGGACACACTTACCAGTGCAAAATGCAGAAAGAAGGCTTATATGCCAATATACATACAGCTCTATCTATAGAATCCCCTGCAAATAACCATCAGGCAAACATGCCTTTGTCTATGTATCAACTCTCTGTGTGAGCAAAGTACTGTGCATGTTCTGCACAGAGATATGAATTTTCGCTTCCTTCTTTCAGCCTGTGCTGTATTTGATTTTCCTCACTTCACTGGGCACCCAGCAGTCCAGCGACACTGCACTTGCACTCTACAATTTGTTTCTAAGAGATTCCCCAAATCACAAAACATCTTCTCTGCTGTCCAATGTGCTCCCCATATGCAGAAAAGATGCTCTGAAAAATCGGGTTGTGCTAGGAGCCCCGTGGCCTGGCCCACCGCTGCCATTGTGCAGGAGTGGTTTTAAAGATAAATGGCTGCATGTTAACCAGATTTGACATGCTGTACAAAGGCAGCCACCTTTGGTCCCACGACACAGGCAAACAGAAAACACAACAAGCAAGCCTGGCAAAGATGTCCGGCATGAATAAAAGCACAACAATTTGTCACATAGTTGTTACAAAATGTTAGCAGCTTTAGGGCCTGCCATGGGATGGCAGAGATAAGGCAGTGTGGAGAATCTGGAAGTTGAAGGATTTGTGAGTCTTAGGCAATGAAGAGTTAACTTAGAAAAGGGGGAAAAGAGTCATCGCAAATGGATTATTTTCATTTGCTTCCTCGTAAGGCCTTAATGTCATGAATTAAATCAGCAAGGCCAGTGTTCTGGGGTTTACTAAACTCCACTGTTTTGAAGGGCTGTCTGTTAACCATCTCTTTCCAAACTCTCAAAGATGCAACACACTCTAGGATCTTGAGCATCAAGAATCATTTTTCATTTCTTTTTTTTTTTCAAGCTGGCCTAGTGATGAATGAAAGGGAGAATTTTGAGGATGAAAAAAATCCACATACTCAACTTAGTCTCACTATTCACCTAGAGCAAAGTAAGTCAAAGTGTCTCACTTTAACTCTTTTTCAAGTGCTAGGTTTCTTTTTCCAAATGTTTTTCCAGAATTACTTGTAATTCTGGAAATTCTACAATTCCAGTAACATTTAACCATAAACTTTCTTCCTGACTCCAGACTCATGCCCTTTCTAAGCCTTCATTTCCTCATCAGTAAAAAATGTACTGAAATAATAGCATCTCTTTGATAGAATGGTTGTCAGGGCAACGTCAGATGACATAGGCAAAATTCTCAGCACCAGTCTCAGGACATTATAAGTACTCAATAAATGTTAGATAATATTAGCTTTCCTACAGTCACCAGAGACATTTCACTGAAATACAAATATGATTATGTCATTCTTCTTTAAAAAGCGTTTCACGAGCTCACCATCACCTATTTATTGGATAAGAGCCAGAAATGTGTGACAGGAGGTGCTTCTGATCACAAACCACCTTTGCGGATTCAATTCAAGCTTATCCTCTTGCACTGGGGCTCTGTTCCAGACATGCTGTTTGCCTGACAGTACCTCAGTAGGTCTCCCTTTCCCTCCAAGGCCTGTACAGGCCCTCTTCTCAGCCCAGAATACCCTTCTCCAAATCCACTGGTGAAACCTGAGCCATGTGACCATCCTCCCTTCAAAAAGCTGCCTCCCCCAGGAAGTCTGCCCTAACTACCTGCTCCCAGATCTAGTTAAGCCATTGTCTGTGCTCTCTACTCACTGGATATAAAGTTCTTCATGGCATTCACCACATATTCCTCATTTCTGGAAGCCCCTCTTTCTCACTAGGCAGTGAGCTCTTCAGGGGTTCAGACTCTATCATTCATTTTTTGATTCGCAGCTTCAAGTTCAGTGCTTATACATAGGATATGCTCAGTCAATGCAGGACGAATAAATGCTACCATTTTCTACTGAAATACCAGAAACCTAAAAAGTAACTGGTAGAATGTGTGTGTGTGCGCTCACTCAGTCATGTCCGACTCTTTGCAACCCCATGGACTGTAGTCCCCCAGGCTCCTCTGTCTATGGGATTTTCCAGGCAAGAATACTGGAGTGGGTTGCCATTTCCTTCTCTAGGGGATCACCCCAACCCAGGGGTCAAACCCACTTCTCTTGCATCTCTTGCATTGGCAGGTGGATTCTTTATCACTTCACCACCTGGTAAGTCCTACCAGGTAACATACATGTCAATTATATTTGGAACAAGAAAAAGTTTTTTCTTATAATTCAAATCTCAGATCACCCTTAGGAATAAAGGCAGAAAGGAACCCTGAGTGGAAAAAGAAAATATGCGTTTTTCTTCTATGAGCCTGACATCGGCTTTGAAGAGGTACTGCTTCCAGCAATGGCAGAATGAAGCAAGGAAGCACATGTGACAAACTCTGCAAAAAAAGAGAGAACTTAAAAAACAAATTTCTGGCCAATCTAGTGCTGGCATAGCCACATAGTTCAGACCTTTTTGATGACTCTAAGAGAATGGAAAAGATACTTGGGAGATGAGCTTGTATAAAATATATTGTCATTGTCTATGGCCTGATGTAACACAGGTGACAATTCCCATGTAAAGAACTCCACATTGCCCTGATAGTTTACAGAGGACTACAAACTAAATATAAAGAGGGAAGAAGATTTCTATGGCAGATTTCTTAAGGGGTAGGGTCTGAGGCTCACTTGACATCTGTGATTCTCTAACCTCTGCGACCCCTTGTAAACTCAGAACCAGTACAGCTCAGAGCCTGTCATAGATCCGCCCCCATCCCACCGTCCTCCTGAAACCTGAGCCAAGCCCCATGGGGCTGCAGGTCTCCTGTTCACGGGTCCTGAAGGGAATCCCGGAAGCCACTCTCTGATGAAGTTTGCACGCTTCCTCACTGAAGGTGAACTGACTGCGGAAAGATGAAATCGCCCTAAGTACAGTTAGTGGGGAGCAGGAGCTGGTGAAAGGAGAGGGATCTTGAAGCTAATGGGTGACCTTTCAGTGTCCTCCATTTATAGGTCTCATTTTATTTCTACTTGTAATATTAAATGGGAAACAGATTTAAATATGGGAGACATGACGGCATGCCATTCACTTGGTCTGAACTGCACAGTTCATTTGTATCCTAAAAGTGATGAGGAAGGCGATGGGGGTAGGCCTGGTAATAGGCCTAAAATCAGTGGATGGTAAGAAACCATCAGAGAAACAGACTGTTCATTAGTTTTTGTCTCTCTTCCCCAAAATATCAGGATTATCCAAAGAATATCTTCAGAGAAATCATTGATTTCTGCCTCAAAAAGCAAAGAACCAGGCAAAATATTTTACATGACAGAATCTGATTGTCACATTGACTTGTAACAGTTAACTAAGCATATTCTTAGGATAAGCTTTATATGGAGAGATCATTTTGCTGAGTGCCAAATACAGGAAGGGAATGCTAAAAAAGTCCTGAGAAGTGTCTTTAAGAAGCCATACATGTAAACGCCAAATTCTTTTCGATTAATGATTAAAATATCTTAAATTCATAGCATTCAGCTGAGAGGATAAGCACATGAGAGTTGTGTCTTCCATTAACAGGAGATTTTTAAAGCTTAGGGGTTCTCATTCTAATAACAAAAATATAGTGTAAATACAAATAATTTTTAAAACAGCATCTAAACTTTAAATTTACTCATATACCAATAGAATGTGCCAGTAGAATGCATGAAATATACTAAGTTGATGGTATGTTTTGTTAGAAAATTGCATCTTGTTTGTTAAAAGGAGAGATGTTATTAATAGGCAGAGTTAATTTCTGGGAAAAAAATTTTCGAGTCATAACTTTATGAACTTGTTTTGGAGGTTTATCAATAGAATAATAAAGACATAGTTAAAGAGATAAAGAAACTATAGGCTTTATTATAACTCTCTAGTTCTTCCTTAAGTTAAAAAAATAAAACCTCAAGTACTCAATGGATAGGTTATGAGTCTTTATGTCTGTACTACCTGTTCTGTGAAAAAAATCCTTCACAGGGCTCTATCTCACCAATGGCAGTGATGCGCAGCAGACCCAGTCCATGTTAGTCAGAACTTCAGGTAGTGGGTTCGAACCCTTGTAACGATTTTAGACTTGCAATCGGTGTTGTGACGTTTCTTAATCTAGGTCTGAAATATGTGCAGCATTGCTTTTAGAAAGTAAAAAAATGGGCGGATCGTGCCATCTATGGCAGCATTTGTTCAGCATTTGGTACAAACGGGAGGAAAAAAGATACAGAATGCATGGATTGATTTTCAAATTACCTCAATATTTTGAAAACATTTTCACCTGCATGCTGAGAATGCTAAGAATGGCAAGGAAGGCAATGTGCATTTGCACAGCCTCCACTGCATTCATTTATAAATTACCTCATCACTGACTGAAATTAACACTGATTCTTACAGGCAATTTCTCAATTTCCAATGCTAATTACATTTTTTTTACTTTTAAATTCTGTACCACCTGTTTTGGGCAAGACATCTTAGGCAGCGCGACCGCATTTAATCACAATTTTAATTAACCGCCCTGTAGATGTGAAAAAGAAGCAATTATAATGTAGATGAATGATGATTTTTCTGCATTAAATTGTTTTGTTTCCCTGGTATGTTGATTGTAACACAGCACACAAATACAGTAACTGTACAATTTTTTTCTATTGTAATTTAGTAATTGTTTTTGGAAAACCAGTTTGGGAATGAGTGACTTCATCTGTTTACAAATTGATTGATACTGTTCACTCACTGATTGCTGCAGCGTATATTTTGGTATTGCACAGCCTAGCATAAAATATAATTAGAGATGCACAGGCTTTGCAGCACCATTTTGGAATCTGAAAATCAACTGTAACTGAAGTATGTTTTCCTTGAGCATACTAGTATCAGTTGGGGCTGATGAAATGATAATCAAAACAATGGGCTTTCCAATTCCACCACTAGTAGAAACCCTTGGTTTCAATCTGATAGTCTAATATGGTAAGTTTATGAATTACTCTGTACTAGGCCTAGGAGCTGGGGGCTGGCAAGTCTGAAGCTTGCACAACTCACTCAGATCTGTATCAGAAGAAGCATACAAGTGAGGTAAGGAAACAATGATGAAAGAGAAAGAGTCGCTGCTTTGGAAATGGAAGAATTGTTCCCGACACCCAGGCACAATGCACTGGTGTGCTGTAGCTCTAGACTATCTCATCTCTACACTGTGATACAATGAGATCACATTCATGCTCCTGGCTTGCAGATACTGATCATTAAAGCCCTACCTCACTGCAGATAAATTCAAAGATCTTTTTAATGTGAAGCAGAACCTCCTCACTCAGCTAGGAATGGGCTGGGAGAAAAAGGGAGCCATCAATATCTGTTTATCTGAAACCTGATGCTGACCAATGGGTAGAAGATCTATGCTTCCTGTTTTCACATGAATCAGAAATTCCTTCAGGAGCTCCTTATGCTAACATCACACCTACTCTTGATCTCAGGGCTGAGTTCTCAGGCAGTGCCCTTCATTGGTATCACAGGGCTGGTGTCTCTTTCAAATCATCCAATGAATAGCTCTAAAATGTGCTCACTTGCATGCACCCTGGGCAGGCCATTTCTGCTAGCCTGGAAAAAAGGGGAAAAGGCCATGTAAGCAGTTGTGGGTGTTCAAAGGAAGCTATTTACGAGATCTCTTCATCTTCTACTTTGCTTTTTTTAATACTCCATTCCTTAGAAAATCCTAAACTAGGACAGTTCATTAAAAGGTGAGAAGTCATGTTGGTCCTAGCCATGAGTTTGTTATAAAACATAGCGAGGATTATGGCTTCATTTAGAGCAATTTACAGATAGAATGTTATGAGTTAGCACGACACAGCAGATCGTGTTGAGCTGGGAGTTGGAGCAGGAGGACTATTTGGATTAACTTCTATTTGTCTGTCTCCTTTATAAATAGTTGCACAAAGTTTTCATGGGAAGCACCAAATCAATGCCAGAATTTACTTTGTATATGAAGTAAGAATCTGCCCCATTAGTGTATTTAAAAAGTCTGTTCTTTTGCCAGGTGAAAGATTTGAATGTCTACCCCTTGTGCACACCCAGAGAAATGGACACAAAAATCTCTCATGAAATTAAAATAGGCCAAGGTATCTTATCTGTGTTGCTAGGAGCAGTGTCTTATTCATGTGTCATATTATACAAAACTAGCAATAAAACTGTTTCTTGCTTAGTCACTCCTACCTGTATCATGCTTTTTGGCTGTGAAAATTATTTGGTATAAATGATATTGAGTAAACTACTACCACTGAAGGAAAAAAAGCAATTTATTTTGGTTAGTAAAACTATCACTGCTAAGAAAGCATGCTTAGGGCAGGTGGAAATGTGTACGTGTTTAACTCAAGAGATTCAATTTCAGATTTTTAGTGCAGTCTCGCTGGTTATTAGCAGCAATACTTTCATGCTGCTGAATATTTTTTTCTCATTTGCCAGCTTCCTTACCTTCCTCATAAGACAGAAGATGTTGTTTTATGAATGGAGGTAAAAATAACCTTGAATATCTCAAATTATAATCTTTTTACATAATGAAAAGGGAGTGTTCTGGCAATAAACTTGATTTTTTTTTTTTTCTCATGAAGTTCTTCCAGCGATCATGCTTGTTTGGAAGTTTCTAAAAGTGGTAACATCTGTGCTCCTGTTGGGACAAGAAGTCATCCCACAAACCCTTCTGTGAGCGGGTTCGTCTTTAAGAGAAAATAAAATACCTGATTCGGGGCCTTAGTCTTAGCTCCCGTATCTTCACACTCTGACCCACTGGCGTTCCTTTGAGCAGAGAGCTGCTTCCCATGGCTACCTCCTCAATATAAACTTGCTAACTAATCTCTTAGCAAACACTTGAAGCCAACCTGAAGGGAGGAAAAGAGGCAGAGAGGAAACAAAAAAACCCCGGCAGAGATAAAGCTCAAGGCACATTCAACCGGACACGGGACTCTAAATTTAGTACTAAACTTCAGTTTTCTTGCGAAGAGTTAGCTGTTGTCTGTGCAACAGGGACTTTTAGAACAATTATTTTATTTTTAAGACTCAATCCTTAAAAAAAAAAAAAAAAAAAAGGCTCAATCCTAATTCTGCTGCTGTCTCCTAAACAGGGCTCACTTTAACAAAAACTCCCTTCATTTTTTTTTCTTCCTACCAGTAGTCCTGTGCCTACCCTGACAGGTATTTGTAAATGGTTTCTTTTTATAACTGAGTATCTTTTAAATAATGTATCTTTTAAAAAGTCTACCCAGACCCCTGTGTGCACACAAGGTAACTTTTCCTCAGGAATTTATGCGAGGATCCACTGTTGGAAATAAATAATGACTTTCAACCAATGATCAAAGAAAAATAAATCTTTTCCCCTAATAAGACTTTTTAAGACTGGAATCCCATTTTTAAATGGATAACAGCTAAGAGGCTAACTGGCAATCTATTTATTTCCAAAGCTCTGTTTTAACATTGGCTACACAGAAATTGGAGGAGCAAATGAACCCTGGGATCTTCGAAGTTGAAGCTTTTAAAATAGAGTTGGTATGTAGTATTTGAAAACATATTGTTCGGAATTTAAGTTTTAATATCTAGGAATAAACCGAGCATTAAATCAAGCAAAACTGTGACAAGGCCAATATGCACATGGACGATGCCAGGAAGGCATCTTCAGCTCTTTGTTCACAGCTTAACAAAACTGTGCCGTCACACCACTTTAGTTCAACAGTGCCTGTCGAATGGGCATCAGCAGATCAGCCAATGCCTGTCATACACAGAGCCTGAAGACGCTTTGAAAGCAAGGGCTTATTCGACCCCCAAGTCTAGTTGGAAAGTGGTGAGGATTTTAAATCATCTAGTAAAGACAACAACCTCCCCCCTACGCCTGCCACCACCACCCCATACTCCAAAGTTAGAAGAAATAAGGAAAGATGACCAAAAATACTGGTTTTAAAAAACAGATGTGAAGGAGGAAAAAAAATGCACTCAGGCAAAGGGAGCGTTTTTCATATTTGTTTCCTTTGTCACAGCAATTATAAAAGTTTTGCAATCATAGAATTTTTCTCAAAGTGATGTTCCCAATAGTGAAATAGGAGTTTAATGTCATTGCTATTTTAAGGTTTTGCCACGGTTTTTTGGCCTTTAAACAATTGAATAAATGTTCTTCCGTTATCAGGATAGGAGGGCGTTATGTGACAAAGAGAACTTGCAACCCCGTGTTATTCAAAGGAATATCTCTTCAAGTGTAATTTTTGCTACGTGGCTGTTTTTGTTGACAAAAATGCACTAACTTTTGAACTGACAAGTCTCCTGAGCTCTGGTCTCTGGGAACATTTAATCTGCTTCAGAGTAGGAATCGGAGGAAACAAACCTGGTAAAGAGAAGGATTGTTAACTTTCCTACAAGTTAACAATTAAGGGAAAAAAAAAAAAAAAAAACCCCCAAACCGCCTTATTTGCCTCCTATAACACTGATCATGAGATTTGGCTTTCAAGCTTTAATAAGTGCTAAGGAGGTGCCTCAGAACTTTCCTCCTGTTTAATTAAGTGTGCCCACTCCTCTTCAGGCATCCAATCAGATTAAATGAGAGTGAACCCTGGGAGCAGGGTTGATGAGCCCTAGTGGTAAGAATTAGCTGAAGGTGTACTGAATCTCTCGACCTTTCAAGTTCCTCTAGGATACGCTGCCTCTGAGATTCATACAGGAGTTGAGATTTCCCTTACACCAGAGTCGAAAGCTCTCGCTCTCCACCCCTCTCCCCGTCTCTCTCTGTCTTTCACTCTGTTACTGTCAGTTTGCTGCCTGTACTTTAGCTGTCTCTTTTCCAGTCTCTACCCTGTCAGTTTCTGGCCTGCCAATTTCAACTTGAAGCTTGACTGGGCTGATTTGATGCAAATACCTCCAGGGAAAACCCTGAAACTGATGAACAGTTATGTCAAGTCGATTTTGCACCATCGGGAAAAGGTAACCTCTGCGAGAAAAAAAACAACAAGGTTAAAGAGACAAGGGCTTTTCACGTGTAATACCTCTGCTGCACATCTCGTTCACTGTTTACCATCCCTCAGAAATTGTAACTGTCAGAATTAGTCCTAATTGCAGATGCGAAAGCTGCCATTATAATAAAAACAGAGGCAGTGCAGGCATTAAATGTAGCAGCCTAATTTGTGAGACTACAGAAAAGGTAGAGTAAATGAATATTTCATTACTTTAATTACCAGGGACTACTCTTTTCTTGCTGTCTTATGATAAGTGTTGCTGTAACTAGCAACAGCAAACATCCACTAAAACATAAAGTGCAATAATCGTCCTGCTGTCAGGATCACCACTTTAAAATACGAGCTGGGAGAAAATATAATGGTTTATCTATTTCTTAGAGATCGCAGAAGATGGAAATTCATTTAATATTGGGGTGGGGGGAACGCACATACAAAGGCACCAGTAAACAGTTTTAGTCAGAGAATAATGGCCCTGAGAAAGGAGGAAAAATATCAGTTGGCTATACATTTGAAGTGTTTGCCCGAAAAGAATGCCGGAAAATGAAAAATAGGAGGTAATAGCATTTGGACTTTTTAAGGCAAAATCTTGTTTTGCGTTGCACAATGTAATTGCTTGAACATTAGAAAATAAAACTCCAGTGACTAGGGGAAAGACAAGAGGAAAGCGAGTGGTTTTCAAATGATTAAGCAAAAGTGGAAAAAGTTCAAGTTGGCAAAAGTTTAGAAGCTCAGTCCATTTCCATTTTAAAAAGACTAGATAAAGCCTGCCAGAAAAAGGACTTTGCCTACAGTTGCGGAGGACCGATTCATAAGATTTGGGGAGTATCAATAATTACTCACTGCTGACACCTTGAAAAGCCCTGGGCATCTCTCCCTAATTGTCAATTTCAGGTAAAAGGGCAAAGCAGGGTGGAGGGGTGGCGGGACTGCGGGAGGTGGGAGGTGGGCCAGGGGGTGGGGGCGTGGTGGAGGAGGTTGCTGAGACTGGCTGAAGCCAGCCTGTCTCTGCATTTATCACTTTGTCCCAGAGGAGGTGTTTGTTCAACATAGCAGTTTGACAGCACGAAAACACTGTGGCCAGAAGCCCTATCAAAGAACCTACTGACACACATCATTTGTGGTCTCGGTTTCACAGGGCAAGGCTACCTCTCACTTTATCTACACAAGTATAAAACTCTACACGTTTCTAAGTGTTCAGTATAGTTTAATCCCCCCCCTTCTTTCTTTCAAATACTATAAACACTACTTTAAAATACATCTTTATTCGGGACTCCTGAATGTTGTTTTAAAAACCATAATAATTTGCAATCAATTTAGCATAATCTGTGTTAAGGTTGGTAATATTAAAGAAAAAAGAAGGAAAACAGTTTAAAAGCACAAAGCTTGTAATTTATCCTAAATAATATACTTAAAGCTTAGATTAATAGGTGCAAGTAAATTTTGTAAGAGTCATGTCCTGTGGCATAGGGAACACTGTTTCTTGTTGTTTTTTTGTTAACAATAAATCCTACTGAACAGGAGCCTACATTAATCCTTCATCTCTACTATTTTTGCTTAAGTGTATCTCACTCACAAACTATAAGACTGGAGTTATAGTTAAAGAGGAAAAGTCCTAGAGTTGGGGTCCTAGGGTATATCTGTGTTGTGTGTGTGTGTGTGTCTGTGTGTGTGTGTGCGCGCACATAGGCTGTATTTAGTTTTCAGATTCCCATCAGCAGAGCAAAGGTGATGGAAAATCTTTAGAGGACAATCATTTTACTTAGAGATTTCCCCCTTTTAACAGGTCTATTTATTATGAAAACAGTTTACTGAGTTCTTTATATATAAACCTCACCTCTTAAAACTGAGAAATCTCATGATGTGAAACACTTCCATTGATGCGCTTTATGTCTAAAATAGAAACTTAGGTACTTCCAAGAATAAGCAAAATGCAAAGTTTCCTTGATTACAGTTACTCAGATATATAAAACAGTATCAATACAATATAAATGAAAAAACAGTGAAAGCTATCCACTACATTCAGAGATCACTTGGATACTAAATTCCTTGAAATTTATTCATTAATTTAAGAGAGAGAAAAATTCTCAGATCTTAAATAGCATGATAACCCAATCTGTTCATCTCTTATGGATTACTTATTTTGGGGAGGGAGTACCTGTCACATTCTTGGAAGTACCTTTCTTTCCTAGAGTTGGTTATAAAAGGAAATATAAAACAGTATATAAAGTACAAAAATCACTATATTGCCATATTAGCAATGTTAAGGAGGAATCCATTAACTTTTAAAATATTAGAATGTTTGCCTTTTTGTCTCAGGAAATCATTAATGTCAATTACCTATTCCCAAAAGAATACAGTCATTCACCTCTCTCACCTGATATTATTTTTAAATGTTTCTCCTTTATTATCAGGATTTAAAAATCCACCTCCATATATCTGCTCTTTGGGTAAAGTTTTCTAAATTTTGACCAGTTCTGTGTTTATCGTTTGCTTGAAAGAATATCTTCATTTAAGTGGGACTTAAAATTTTTAACTTCAAAATACTGAAGTTCAGAATTAGGTCTCCTCCAGTTTAGAGTGTGTGTGGGTTTAAGCTGAAATAACACACAGCAACTAAGAAAAATGAAGAACAACTAAAAATGGATTACGTATATTAGAACATGACATTGAATCCCATGGATTATATGGAAAATTACCTGAAGTTTTAATTTTATAGTAATGTCTAAAAAATAGAAAAGAATGAAAAGCAAATACGTATGCCAACGTTTGCGCACTCTTAAATCTAACAACTCCAAATCTCAACTCAGATGAATAACAGAACTAAATTTGTTTTTTAAAAAAATCAGGAATCCTTATGATGATTACATTCCTCAACTGAAAAATGAAAGCAAAGTTCAATCAGATCTTTCTCAGAGGTTTGTTCCCTCTCACCCCATCACTTATGTGTCCTTGTTACCTGCCCTTCCAAAGTCTGGTTTTCAGAAGCCTATCATGATTTCTAACCAAGACTGCAGCCTCCACTGTAATGAACATGGCTTTATCAGCTCCCATACTTTATTGGGTCACAAATACACAATATCTGATGAGACACTGATCATTTTCCTTCCCTTTTCTCTTTTCAGCCTAACTTTCCTGTCAGGAGCCTGAAAAAATATGCGCAGTTACTGTTGCAGAGGGGAGACGAAGTTTAACTTCTGGGTTGGCAATCGGAGAATAATTCATGAGCAGATTTCTAGCAAATGATATGATTTGCTAAATTTTGGTCTTTGATTTATATTTATGTACTCCTGCTACTGCTAAGGTTTTGCCAACCTCAATTAGATCATGAATGAGATCATTTTAATTCAGCCCCCAAACTGTGACCTGACCATGGTCTGAAAGTGTTCAAAAAGTAATTTTAAGCCTCCCTTTGATTTGAAAAGGAATACTGCATGCTTGGTCGTTCATACAAATAACATAAAACTTAATTATTGAATGATTTGGCAGAGGACCTTCCTGCCAAACAACAGTCAATGCCAGCTACTGTGATGCTGGCGATGCCCGGCCCCCGAGCGCACAGCCCCCTGTATACAGCATTTGTTCATTGTGTCTCAGGGCAAGATGCTTTCAAATAGGATTCATGGATCTGGGAGACTGGGTGCAACGCAAAGGGGTACCATATTTATAACTCCAGTGAAAAAATGCTGTCTCACCTAGAAGGGAAGTAGATCTGCGCTGTCAAATCACCAGGAGGCTGTGACAAAGGGAGCTTGCAGCCTGACACACGGTGTAACAACATAGCAAACACCTTTAATTCTGTCATGTCTCATACCCTTTACTTTCTCACACATTCGTGGCTGCTCGAACGTTGACACCTACACTCTTTTTCGAAACTAAATAAGGCAATCTTATTTAAGCCCGAATGCAACACCTGAAAAGTTATTCTTATGCCCCACAAAAAATAACCATTAACTCCTTCCTCTTAGAAATGCCTCCCTGGTTGGTCTGAAAAGTCTCAAGTTGGCAAGAGCCTCCCTGGGCCCCTGACTCTTGAGGTTCACATGACCTTCTCAGCTCCTTGAGATAGGCAACACTTCCCCCCTCGAAAAGATGCGAGACTGGTGATAATGTCACTGTCCGAGCTGGCCTCTGACAGCGTTTCCAGCTGAAATCTCTTTGCTTCATCACAAACTTCTGGTGTCTTCTATAGTACGGAGAGAGGCCCCAGCTGCTTCATTCCCTCTAGCTACCATAGTCTAATATCTTAAAAGCTGGAAATGAAAATAGCTTTTCTAAAGATATTTCCTGGAATTTTTAATGTGCTGCCTTGATTCCTTTCTCTCTCTCTCTTTTTTTCCCTTGCCAATTATACACCACCATTTGGAGGGCTTATGAGCAATGTAAGTCCACCTCATCTAATTAAACCACATTGTTTTAAAAGCTTGAACAGTTTTCATGTCTATAAGACTTGTCTGAATAATAAACTGCTAGAGCCAGGATTCTGAGTGTCTTTGGAGAGTCAGGATTTTATCTGCTGAGCGCAAAAGGCCAGGCACTCAAAGAGTTAAAGAGTGTTCCTGCATTGCTGGGTAGGTTAATATCACAGCTGCCTGGTAAAGCATTATCCTGGTACCTCACTTAACAAAAGCCTCCTTTTGCAAACAGACTCCCACTTCCCCCCGCAAGTGTCCAAAGGTGTTTACTGAAGTAAATCTGCCTAAATCCTTCATTGCTTGGGTCATGGGGGTGGATAGGAGGGGTGGAAGGTGTAAGGATAATCTCTTTTTGTAAATTCTGTAAATCTTCTGGGAAAAGAAAAAAAAAAAAAAATCAGGAATCTGTGTCACATGCTCCTGGACAACTTCTAATATCTCTTCTAGTTTTGCTCTTGTAAGTGAAATTTGTCACAATGACTATCACAGAAGACATCCCCTCCCCCCAGGTTTCCAATTATTCACTCTGCTGTTTGAAGCGACTGCACTTTCAAAGTTGAGTGTGTGTGCGAGTGTGTGTACGCATGTGCACCGACATTATATGCTTAATCTAATTGTTGAAGAAAAACTGTTGGTATCTTAAAAGTGGTTTCAGAAAGGGGAAAAAAAAAAAAAGACAAGACAGTTTAGGAGCAAGATAATGTAGCTGAAAAGTTGTCACGAGAGGTTTCTGTTCTTGTTGTGGTCTCATTCCAATACCATTAACTGCATGTTACTTTTGCATGTTGAAAATGGAGGCAAATAACAGTAAAACCTGACAGGTCCGCCTGCAAGGGTTTAAACAGTTCCCAGTAAGAAGGAGCCCTTTAGGCATAAACTTTCTCTCTCAAGAGAACGTGAATACCACCAACCCCTCCCTACAAATCTTGAAGCATCCAGTTTGAGATACAAAAAGGCTGTCATCTCACAAATGTTAAACATACTAAAAAAATCTGAAAAAAAAGTATGAAGAAGGTGTGAAAAACGTGGCACTTTACAGCCCTCAAAGCTTTTTAAAATAGAACAACTTTTCCCCCTAAAATTCTTTTCAGAGAATTTTTTTTTTTCCTTTTTGGCTCATTTGAGAGTTTCTTTCTTGGCTTTTTTCCCCTTTCATTTGAAAATATGAATTATCATAAAAAGTCAGGGGGAAAAATGGGAAAGTCTTTTCCAGTTTTCCTGAAGATGTATCAGTGCGTTCGGGCTGGGTGTAAGCAACTTCTCCCTTGTGCTCTGGGCCAGACACCCATCACTGAAAGCAGACCAGGGCTCTGAAGACTCCTCCTCTCCCTTCTCGAGCTCCCCAGCTTGCCCCCCAGCACCCTCCCACGCCCCCCCCCCAGGACCTGCACCTCCCTGGCCTGAAGGTAAACAGTAAGAGCCACACTCTGGGCAGCACTCCAGAGTGGGATGTCCACACACCTGACCCAAGTCTAACAGGCTTCTGGGGGAGAACTTGATCCTTCCCTGACACTTTTTACCTCAAGTGTTGAGCGGGTGGCCATGAATAGTACAGACATGCCATCTTGTAACACTATATGCCTGTCAGGAGGGACAGGGCCTGGTTAAGCATCAACTATATAAGGCTGGTAACTAGGGAAAGCCCAACAAACAGCCACAAACACCTCAGTTATTTTACTCAGCTACTACCCTCTGCCTCTTCTCTCTCTCTCTCTCTCCCTCTCTCTCTCTCTCTTTCTTTTCATCTTGGCTTTCTGTGGCAGAATGCAAATGGAGCCTGCCGGCGGTGAAAGGGCTGAATTGTGATTAAGAAGAAGAAGAGCTCCTTTCTTTGTTCTCCCCTCAGGGGATGTTTACTGGGAGAGACACAGCGGATCAGATATGAAAGGCATTCAGGTCAGCATTGATGTGAGCGAAAGTGAAATCATACCTAAGGCATTCAAAAGACCGCCGTGTCAGGGGTTCAGCTAACGGTGCAGCTACTGTGTGTGTCTTCCCGGAGAGGCAAAAATCTTTGTAAAAAGACTGATGATTTTTTTTTCCTCCCCAATTTCCTTCAAAATTATAAAAGTCCTCCCTCCCTCTCCGTTTACCTCCCACCAGATGCCACAGGAGTTAGTATTTTCTCTCCTTATGGACCACACGCGAAATCAGACCAACTTCTAATAGCTGTATTACCTAAATGAACCAGCCTTGCACCATCTGAACTGTGAAAATTTTTTTTTAAGCAGGTGTATTCATGTGTGCTACATATATGCCTGATATGTAGGGGAGAACTGCGTGAAGAGAAAAGCCAAAACACACACGCGTGGATGGTTTTTCCTCTCACTTCCCTCAGAGGAAACACGACACACACACACACACGCACACAGAGTATAAAAACAGTACAGAACACCTTAAAACAAAATTCTTTATTTACTTTGTAACTAGGAGTTACAGTTTTCCTGAGAGCTCTCACTCTGACACGACTGTCACCCAAGATAAAAGTATTTGGCACGTAGCTATTAAGGCAAAGACTTCCACAGAGTCTCCTGATTATTAGTGCTTGCCTTTTAAAAAAGACTTGATGAAGAAATACTTGGATCTTTACTTTTTAAAAGTTTACACTCCTGACAGCCCAAATAGTCATTCAAGAGATTTTTTTTCCAAGTGGTAAGCTGATGCTGTTGGCATAAACAGAGCTATGTAAATATATACAAAATTCACAAATCATAGCAAACATACAAATAATGAGGAGGTGCCTAGATGTTTTAAGGCTTAAAAATGAAAAAGAAAATCACATTTCATCTTCTGATTGCCAAAGAAAGAAAAGAAATAGGGAGGGGGAATAAGGCTGTATTTATTGGTTTTAAATCATCCTTCCCTCTGCTCTGAATTATTTTTTCTCAACCTTCACATCTTGGCTAAAAAGCATATTTGGGCTTATGTTAACATCTGCTCTTGTGGTGACATTTAATTCTGTATATTTTCAACTAGTGTTTCTGCATCACAGATTTTCCCCCTTTATCTCTTCGCTCTAAAAAGACAACCAAAGAGCAATCAAAAAGGTGTCTGACTTGGCCATTCAGACAATTGCCCCCTTGTGGGAATGCGGGAATGAATGGTACAGTGGACACCCCAGCACCATTGACGTTATAAACATGTAAATGAAACACATTAGGGCAGACAATCAATTGTCTGTGAGCATTGCAAACCTGCACTCCCTCTCTCTGTGACAGGCACAAAATAGTGTCTACCTTGGGAAGCCACGGTGCTGGAGAGGAAAAGGACAAAGCGTTCTCTTTCACACAGAAGAAAATGCACCTTAAAAGCCTTGGAAGAATGCAGATGACAAACACTGTTGTAAGGAAAAGACTCTCCCACATCTTGGAATAAACGCAGCACTGCTCAGAGAGCTAGCAACAGCCTCCTTTCCTACCTTCAGGGTAGACACACACATTTTTCCCAGGCAAAAGTCTTAATACGGCATTAGGGTCTTTGATAACCTCTTGGAATTTTCTTTACTTCGAGTAAATTAAGCAAGCAAGAAAGGAAGCATCTGAAACATATGACAGAGCAGTTTACTGGGGAATGTCAGTCTTGGCTTTAGTCATATTCCGAAATAAATGCTTAAAGACGTGAATGTATCTTTATGTGGCAACAGAGAAATAACATAAAGTTTCAAATCCTTACCCCACCCTTACCCTGGTGGAGAGTCACACTATGGATATCAGCAGGCTAGTGGCTATGTTATGAAGGAAGCCATGTTTCTATCCCCAATTGACTGAGTTTTTTCAAACGGAAATAAAACAAATAGATCAGTATAGATACATAACCCCCAGCCATGTGTGTGTGCAGCGTGACAAAACTTGCAGAAGCTCTTCATAGAGACAGAAGGATGGAGATGGATATCTGGGGCACACCCTCAGAGCTGGTACCTGCCACACAAACTGCTTCTGAGTGCTTTGCGAGTCAGCAAAACCACCTCCTCAGAACCTCATCAACTGTACCAGAAAGGTACTTGCACAAGGTTTCCACACTTGCAAGGAGCGCCAAGTCTGAACCGACTGCAATTCGAAGGAAACTTTCCTGCCTCAGAGTGTATTGAGGGGCTCTGGCTCACAGCTTCACCCCATCCCAACTTTACCTCTCTGAAAAGAGAGACGAGAGAGACAGGAGCCACATCCTGAAGAAGGGGCTTCTTGCGTTTCTTTTCCTTTTCATCTGAGCATCTCTGAAAGGGGAACAACTTCTTTGCCCTCCACTGCCTCTCAGCATCACCACTAGCACTTCCACTGCCTTTCAGGAAGTGGTTAAGGGAGTGAGGGCTTATCTTAAACAGGGATCATCATTTCTGCTCATCTGATTGTTTCTCCTCTAGGATCTAAAGCCCTGAAAGCATCCAATTTTATCCCTTTTCTTCCCCACTGAAAATCACTGGCCAAAGGTGTTTGTAAAAATCTTCCTCCATTCCACTACACAATGCCTAATGCTTTAGCTGAAACTTTGGAGAAAAATTAAATTTAACTTTTCTTTCTTTCTTCTGTTTCCTCTTCCCCACCACTCATAATTCAGTTTTCATTTAAAAGACAACTTCATTCCCTTTACTGAAACAAGCAGTTTCTGGGTTTGATTTTTATGAAAATGTGCCTGTATCTGTGTGATTTTTTCAGAGGCTGATGCTGGGAGGTGGTGGGCTTGGGAGGCAGGCCTATCTTCCTAGGCTCTGCAGGAGGCAGGAGGGTAGCCAGAGCATCCCCAGGAGCTCATGCCCAAATCGGGGTAAAGCAACAAACTTTGCAAGTTACCCCCGGGCCGGGCCAATGGCAGGCAGCAGCCAGGCACCTCCTGCTCCCAAGCGCTCATTTCTGCCTCGAAGGCTGTGTGGAGATAGTGGGGTATAATCAGGGGACTGAAAAGGGGGGCTGGGTTTTCCCCCCTCCTCTCCAGCTTCAGTGAAAGTATTACAAAGTGAGTCAGGCGACTGAAGATCATCTGACTGAACTTTCTTGAAACCGACACACATTCTTGTCTTCGGGCAACTTGCTTTTTGCCTCCTTCTCCCTCACCCCTCTCCCCTTTCCCTCCTGCACATCTTATTTTCTGGGAAGAGATTTCATCCTTTCCATGTGGGGGAAAGGAGACTGTCCACTATGGATTAACTTGACGCTGGCAGTGTCTCTGCCAGGCATCTTGCTAGCTTGAGAATCTTGAAGGCTGGATTTTAGACTCTTGTTTCTCTCTTTGTACATTTGCTTTCCTCGAACTGCCTCCTTCTCCTTTGCTTTTTTAATAATCGCATACAGCACGGTCTTTTAACCCATGTTCTTGACCAGCCTTTCAAACACACACATACTGCTTTACACATTTTCTCTGTCGCCTTAGTCTATATACACACTGTTGACTTCATTAAAATTATATAAAGTGCCATTCTAGTTTCCTGGATGACCATCTCTCTCTCTCTTTTTCCTCATGCAGTTTCTACTTCTATGATTAGTATTGCCATTATTCCTTTCCAGGAATTTCTATATGATTTTGATAAGCATCATCATATTTAGTGTTATCAGCAAAGACACAAGCTCAAAAGTGACATCTTTCCCATGAATCCAGGAAAGAAGAAAAATCCACTCAGTTCAGATAAATCCTAGCAATTCCCAAAGGGAAAGGCACTGGATACGTACTTGATGAGAAAGGAAATGAAAAAAGAGGGGGAAAAACTCTTCTACCTGCTTCTCAAAAGCAAGACATTGCTCAGATTAAACCCAAAGCAAAACACTGACAAGTAACGAATTTACAGCGTGTTTTCCCACAGATTATTGGGAAATAATTATTGCTCTTAAGTGTGCAGGGTCTGGGCTAAATGCCTTTAAAATGTGCAATTCAACTTTCCACTTCACAGTGTTAGGGCTTCTCCCAAGTTTGTGGCTGGGAAGAGGGAAATGGGGTCCGTTACTGAACAACAAGCAGTGTCCATGGCTGAGTACCTCCCCCGGTACTCTGTTCCACCTGTGAAGCCCCCAGCAGACCTTCCCCACTGCCAATCCCCACCCCAGGGCTCTTAGGAAGCTTGGAGCATTCTGTTTTCCCAGACCTGGGCTCTGGTCTGACCTCACAGCCTGGACCAGGCTGGTCAACGGTGGCAAAATCCCGAAGGGGGTTGGAGGAGGCAGACAAGAAGAAACAAACATGCTAAATAGTCTCTCCTGCAAAAGAACACTTCTGGGAACCTTGTTTTAAGTCTTATTCTCCTTTCTCTCTCTCTCTCTCTCTCTCAAAAAAAATGACTGTTTAACATAAGAAAAAAAAAAAAAAAATAAGGCCTCCTTGACACAAAGCTTTTGTTACCCAGTTGATCAGCAAGCAATGTGCTTTAGATACTTGTAAGGGGGTGGGGGAGAGCCCCACAACAGACATTGATTTTAGAAAATCAATAACCAACATTTAATAAAAGGAACAGAGGAAACACAAGAGAGAAGAGGGGGACATTAGGTGTAATTTTAGTGTCTACTAAATTACCCAAAGATGGGGAAGGGGAGGTCTCCAGTGTAAGGACCACCTTAAATAATGCCAGACACTAGAGTGAAGAAAAAATTAAATTAAGAGAGAGGAAGAGACAGGGAGAAAGAGACTTAAAAAGAGGCAGCCTGAACCGGGTCTTGGGGAAGCAGCTTGGTATATATTATTGTACTTGTTTTTTTGTAATACTAAGCCAAGCAAATAGATCAAAGGCAGCACAAAGGGAAAAGGCAGGATAACATAACGAACAGTTTCTGACTAAAATTCCTCTATCACTCCCCCATATGGCTCGACACCTCCACCACAACAAGCAAAAGACACACACACACACACACACACGCACGCACACACGCGCGCACACATGAAACCTAGAGAGACAGAGACAGAGAGAAGCATCATTTGTCTCTAATCAAAATTCCCTCGTCTTTGTGTTTTCTGCTTCCAGCGCCCCTCACTGCGCCCCCAGCCGCCCCCTCCCGCGCCGCGCAGCTCGGGGGCAGAGCGGGGGCGCACAATTGTCTTCTCTGGAGGAAAGTTGTTCCAAGTGGGCCCCGGCGGTCCCCGCGAGGCGCGGGCTGGGTTCGCGGGAGACCGGAGGCCGGGGCCGGCGCCGCGTCCCCGCGTCCAGCTCGGGAGCGTCGACGCGGCCCCGTGCCGGCTGATCGGGCTGAGACCGAGGGGAGCGAGAAGTTTCCTTTCCCAGTCTGAGCTGGCGCTAGTTCGCTTGTTTGTTTTGGGGGGTTGGTTTTTCTTTTTCAACTCAGTATCCTCCGTCAGCTACCCCCCGGCACCCTCTCGGGTCCCTAGCTCTCTCCCCTCCCCCAGGCGCCTTCTGCGCTCTTGCCAATCACTTTTCTCTTTTATTCCCACGATTTTGTTTGCGGGTAATACCTAGGGGGTCTGTCTCTCTCGCGCGCGCTCTCTTCCTCTCTCCCGCTCTCATTCTGCCTTCCTTGACTCTTTCTAAGATGGACCTACAGAGCTGTCACACCTTTGATCCCCCACCTCTGCTCTGCGTGTCCCCCTTGCACCCCCATCTCCTTCCTCCTTCTCGACTCAGCCTGGATAACGGACTCCTCCTGACCATGTCGAAACTGCCCAGAAAAGTCTCCCCGCGCTCCGGGACTCCGCCAGCCCCCGGCGTGGGGCCAGAGCCCGCTGGAGAGGAACCACCCGCCCCCGCGCCCGCACGGACCCCGCGCGGGGCCGGCCGAGACCCTCCCACCCCGGGGCCCCGGCGCGCCTGGCCCGCCCGGCCCCGCTGCCCGCGGACCGTTACTTGGCGTGCGGAGAGGCGGCCGGGCGACTCCGGCAAGAAACTTTCAGCCTGGCGGAGGCACAGCCCCGGGGCCCCTCTCCCGCCCTCGCAGTCCCTCTGCCACCCCCGCCCCCACCCCGGAATCCTGCGCGACCCGGCGCCCAGGCCCCCCGCCCTGCCCTCGCCGGACGCTCCCGCAGCCCGGCCGGGGAGCCGGCGGGCCGGGCGCTCACGGAGCGGGAGGCGGAGGCGGAGGGAGGGCGGAGGCGGGGGCGCAGGGGGCGGCAGAGGTGGGGGTACTGGGCCCCGGCCGGACCCCAGCGCTCGGAGCCCCCCGGCGCCCGACGCTCACTTTGCCCGGCACTTCCCTAACTCCCCACTGTCCAGTCGCCGCGCGCGCCGGGCTCCGGCGCCGGCCGCGGAGGGAGGCTCGCCCGCGAGCCCTGGGCGCCGCCGCCGCCGCCGCCTCGGTTCCTTTTCCCTCTCCCCCTCCTTCTTCCCGGGTCTGGAGCCGCAGAGTGGCCCGGAAAAGTTTGGTTCGGGCCGCTTCTTACCGTTTTTCCTCCTGGGATTGGCTTGTTTGCGTCTCTTGCACCGGGGGCCATCCGCCATGATCGGCTGCTTCATTGATAAGAGCGGATCAGATGGCAGTTCGCATGGACTCGGCGCCCTGCTTCGGCAGCACGCAGGCTCGATCTAGCAACCAAACACAGCGACAATGTGGGCATCGCCCGCGCCCATTGAAACGCGCGCGGGCCGCCCAGGGGAGCCGGGCCAGGGCCCGGGCGAGCACCCATCCGCGCCCCCCAACGCCAAAGCGAAACTTCGGCGGCCCCCTCCCCGCCCCCCGCCCCCAGCCTTGGCCCCGAGGCGCTTTGTGTTTGTTACTGTTTGGTGTGTTGCACCCGCGAGGGGATCAGAGAGACAAGAATTACATCTTCAAAATGAGTCATAACTCCTGACCGTATGAGGGAATGCACACGGCGGTACAGTAAGGCTGCTTGACTCAAGGCTAGGCGGACCCTTTCCTCCGAAAAGTCCTCAGCCCGGCTCGGCAACTTGGGGTGAGGCGAAGCTTTCTTTAGCTCTCATCTTGTCTCACCACCCCCCACCCCATTCCTCAGAGGAAGCAAACAAACAAACAAACAAACAACGCGAAACAACCCCCGATGAAGCACACTCGGGCAAATTGATAATAGTAATTATAGGAAGCCCACTCGCCCCGCGTCCCATCCCCTCCCCTTTCGCAGTTTATCGAGACACTGTCTCTTCCTCCCCCCCACACCCCCGCCCCCAAATTAGGATTTCCCGTTTCACGCCGCAATAAGAAATATAATTATAAGCCTCTTTGGACACTGTCCCTCCCCGCCCCCCCACCCCCCCACCCCGCCGCCACCTTCTCCACTTTGACAATATTTACTTAAGTATTTCCCCCCACCTCACTCACACACATGCTCCCCCACACTGGTTCCCTTAAATAGTTGCAGTAGAAAATTGTTTTTTTCCCCTCAAGAAAGGAAAGAGAAAGTCCAACCGCTACGACAGTACTTTTCAGCTCTACTGAATGATCGTATCCTTTCTGGCTTCGAAACTTTTGTACCTAAAAATCGAGAGAGGCGCTGCATTTTTTCAGCTGAAACTGTCAAAACTTGGAGAAGGGGAACCTCGGAGGCAGGCAGGAGAGGAGGAGAATCCCGAAACTCGATGGAGGTTGGGAAGATGCTGTGCCTCGAGGATTAGTTTAAACAGGGGGCTATAAAAGATGTAACAGATGCAAACTGTAACACAAGGGCCATTAACCCTTTCTCTGCCGAGTACACTCGGTCCCCACGCCCCGCACCTATTGTCTCCTGTGCTAGAAGCTTTGCGGAAAACCTGGAAAGTGAGTATCAGTTTCCACACATTTGCTGAGAGGGGTAAGGGGTGGGGGTGGGGGGCAGAGAGAAGGGGAAGTAGATGATTTAGAAAGCACCTTGAATTTAACCTGGGCATAGTGGCAGCCTTTTAAGTTTGACATATTTTGTCATGTCTTGGCTCTCCTGTGGATTTGAAATTGTTGGGAAAAATCCTGAAATACAGATATGGACACACAAGTGTCTGGGATGAAACAGCTGGCCTGTCTGTATTCCTGCTGAGACTTACGCACGATTGCATATAAATACATGTTTAATAAAGTAAGCTGCTAGTTTTATGAGCATGTGTGTGTGAGGGACAGACAGGGCATTTGTGCTGTAAACTTTATCTTTGCCTGTTATTTCTAACTCTGGAGTTAGTAATCTTACCTTCATCATTATAGGGGGAGCATATAAAATATGTAAGTAGGTGGGAGACACACATATTCATGTTAACCGGGATCACCCTTGTTCCTGGGAACTCCTGCTATCTCGACTTTTCAGTGCCAAAGTATGGAATGGGATATTTGAGTGTATGTATCTTCTGCCTCTATATGACTTTGCCATTGGAAATACAATTTCAAAAGTTATCCTTAATTTAAAACCCTACCATCCTGACGGCAGTTTTCTTCCCAGCTGTAGTGAGGGCCCCCCCCCACTTTGGTAAACGACTCAAGTTCCATGAGGACTTTCACTTCTTTATTTATCATCACAGAAGTGAGGTGTTACTTCACATACACACACACACAAAGAATGAAATAAAGAAATGAAACTCGCTAAGCAGACAAAAACAGGCAACTTTCTACTTAGAAAACAGCCTTCTTCGGTGGGAAAGGTTGGACTGCCATATCAAAGAGAAAGACTTGCTCCCGAATTTGGTAGGTTTGTATCCGTCAAGTTTTGTAATTATTAACAGGTATTTGCCAAGTTTTAATTGCTGAATATAATGAATTGGAACTAGAGTGAAAATAAAGCAAAATCTCTCCCCTCGAAGAGTTTTTATTCCAACCATACAGTTCTCAATAAAACTTTTCCAAGGCTGGGTAGTAAAAGGCACCTTTGGTTACCTGAATGGACAGGTACGGGGCAAATTATTTGGGGGAGGAAAATAAGGGGAGAAAAAGAAGGAGAGAGACACAGGGAGTGCGAGAAAAACCGAAGAAGTCACTCTTGGGAAAAGCTTGCCATAAAGGAGCTAAACCCACCTGAAATTCCTACCCACAGACACTCCTTCTCACTTTAGACTCACATCCCCACTTAAAAGGAGAAAATCATAAAAGGAAGGTGGAGGGGGTGACCATGCCAAAAAGGAATAAAAAGAGAGAAAAGGGGGAAAAAAAAAAAACCTACCTGCGAAGTCTTGTTTGTAGTTTTGGCCAGAAATGGTGAGAAGAAAAAGCATGAAGAAGCCGCGAAGTGTGGGGGAGAAAAAGGTGGAAGCGAAGAAACAGCTCCCGGAGCAAACTGTACAAAACCTCGCCAAGAGTGTCTGGAGGCAGGACCGTTATTCCTGCGGAGCAGGTTAGAACTGATCTCTTTCGGCCACTCCAGGAAACACAAACCTGGGGACGGACTGACGTGTTACGCCTCTTCTAATGACATTTTTTTCTTTTTCTTTTCTGTAGGAGAGAGAGAGACCCTGAAACACGCGCCACCTATCTTTGTGGGGAGGGATAATTGAAGCGCCCTGAGCGTGAGCATCATGTGAAAACGTGATCGCCAAGTTTCTCTCTGGGAAAGGATCTGGGATAGATTATACCTTGAAGTCTCCGCAAACGCTTTAGTGGAAGAAATGAAATTCCACCTCCCTCCCTTCCTCTCTCCCTCCCTCTCGCCTCCTTCCCTCCCTCCCTCTCTTCTCCACGCCCCCCCTCCCCCCCTACTCCCACCCCCCCGTCAAGCCTTTGGCATCATTATCCTCATCACTAAATCCTACAGAGTACAGGGCGGAAAACGGTGCACACCATTCACAGAACTGGAGAACTCTAAGGGGCGAAAGTTAAAGGGAAAGATCCCGGTTCCTCAATCCACATCGCCTCTTCTTATACAGATATCTCTAATAACCAGATTTGAGATGCACATTAAGTTGTGTGGATTTCTCAGCACGGTTTCTGGAACTAAATTTTTTGCCTTTTCTCGTATTATTATTATTATTATTATTTTCTTTCAAGATGCCAGAGCCAGAGGGGGAAAATTGCTGTATGTGAGCTGCATTTTAGGGCATGTGTGTTGGGGTGTGTGTATGTGATGAATTTCTGGATTGGATCCCAATACTAAAAAGTGGTTTGGCATTTTTAAAAAGGGTCTCTAAGTAAATTAACATAGAGCGCTCAGTTGACCGATCTCTGAATCTCTCTACATCTCAAGGAGACCTCACTACAAAGTGAGGGAGTGTGTGGAGGGAGGCAGGAGGAAAAGGAGAAAGGCCATAGAGGAATTTAGCAGGGAAGGAAGAGCACGATATTAAACGGCATGGGGTCTAAGTTTTGGAGTATATATTTTTTGATATTGCAATTAAAGTAAAATTAAAAAGAAAAGACTCCACCTTTGCTCTGAAGGGATTGGTTATGTAAATATGGAAGGGATTTCCTGGAGAATACAGCTTTCTACTGTATGGTTAATTAAATAATCACTCAAAAGCTTCCAACGTGACGCTTCTGTCGTAATCCAATCAGGTTACATAGGTCCTAAACAAGAAAGATATTTTCCACATCTGGAAGTCAGCAATTTAGCAAGTACTGCACATTATTAACCAATTCAGAGCCTACTTCCCAGGGGAATTTTTTTTGAAGTTTAAGTGTTCTTAACCAATGCTCTGCTGTTTTGTTAATCAAAAAGCTGGTTTACACTGCACATAATTGGAACTAATATAGAAGTAAATAAAGACAGCCAAATTTGAGGATGCTGAGCACAGGCATTTATCGGAAAAGGAAGAAATCTCTTAGCCTCCAGTGGTTCAGGCTCAATTTCTTCAAGAACTGTGAGGCTTTTTTTTTTTTTTTCCAAGAGTGAAAGTGCCTGAGAACCTCAGAGCACAAATAAACTTTCAGTCCCACAGTCTTTGGACTTCTCTGCAAAGGTAAAGGTGGAGGTGTCAAGAGGACTGAAGGATAGATAGCCTCATGCCATTTTTTTCCTGCTTTAATATTGTTAATATGTTACAGCCCCCTGTTTTCAGTCTGATGAAATCTGAAACAAATAACACCCTGATCCAACACTAGACTTTTACTCACATTAAGATAAACTGCTTTGAACTGTACTTTGAATGTGTGCCTAAAGCAAGACTTTGAATGCAAGAGTCACTGGCAATTGCACTCAAGAGGAGGGAAAAGCCACCACTTGGTTTGCCACATCCACACTCCCAGAGGTGCAGAGCTTTGTATTTTGTATGTTTATTGGGGAGGGGGCAATAGCCATCCAGCAAGACCACAACCAATACTTACTTTAGGATGTGAGGAAGTAAATTTTCACAGTTGATTACAGACTCACCTCTTTGCTACCTTAAGCATTTATTACAATGAGAATCATCTCCCCCACCCCACTCAGATAATTTACTTATAGAGGAGCATTGGAGATCACCAGCCTAAAATTTAATAATAAAAAAAGAAAATTAAAGATTTCCAGCATGGGCCAGGCACATTCTCAGTTTTATGCTTTACATTTCTTTAATATCCCTATCTCTATAAATATATGACTTATCAAGTTTCTCCTCCGAGATTTACTTCTATTATTAATATCCTTTTTTAAAATTCCCACTTTTTTATTTAAAAAAAAAATCGAGTCTAGCTTTCTCTAGAAGTTTGCTTTTCAGCGTTTCCTCTTCCATTTCCAGGATAAAGGTGTTCCTGGCATGGAGTAATTCCAGGTAAGACTCCACCTGAGGACCCCAGGTAGCCATTGGAGCTTACAGCCCAGACATACATACACTCGGTGGTAAACCTCAGGTCAAAGAATCCAATCAAACGGCTAACAAATCACTTGTCTTTATTATGTATATTAATGTCAGGTTACTTAAGATCTGACTTAAAAAAAGTATTTCCATTAAAAACAGCTAATCATCTGATTACTCTGGGTTCAGTAATTGTTCGAGTGGCAGGAGACAGCCCCAACACTTAGCACTGGTAGTTCCGACGTGCAAGTATTTGAATTGGAGTAAAAAAAGCAATCTTTCAGGTTCCCATCAAGGTGGATAGTTGGACGGTGGCACGCGAAGCGTCCCCACGAGGGGTGAGCGCGCCGGTGGGTTGCCCTCCTCCCCTGCCTGGCACGCCCCCGACACTCCCCTCCCTATTTGACCAAGAGAGTTCCCACAACAGCAGAGGCGGTGGGATCGGAGGAAGCCGGGATATAAATATGTTCCGAACACTCCCTTAGTCCGAAGGCCAGGTCGGGGACAATGGTGATCGTGGGATCAGCGGGATGCTGGAGCGCAGGACGCAGGGAAAAGTCGAGAGAGGACTAGGAGCTACTAGCTTTCGGCTCCTCACACAGCAAAGCAAGTCCTGCAGATGAATCGCTCCTTCCCCGGCTTTCTTCCCCATTAATAATCTATTTCGAGATTAGCGCAGACCAAGGGGATTAAAACAACAGATACATGCAAATGTGAAATACTATTGCAGTGGACATGGACGAGAGAAAAATAATTCTTTAGGGTTTCTTTGAGTAAAACAAACTGCCTCCCTCAGAATTCCCTCCATCCAGGCAGCTTGTGAAGATGCACTTTTGTTTTCCAATTCCCTCCAGCCAGGACCTGGTGCCTGTCCCCCCATTCACCTCTCAGTCTGTCAATTTCCTTAACTCTCACAGCCGCTCCCCTTTTCTCCCCTGCCCCCAGCTCCCCTCGTCGGCCCAGATGCCCGAAGAGATACAATGTTTCTGCCCCTGAACACATAGGCTGTAGCAGGAATTCGAATTTGGCCATAGCTAATGATTTTTTTTTTTAAAGCAAATTCTGTTTATTTTGTACCATGTGTTGAAAAAAAAAGGAACCTATTCTCTTTTTGAAACGGAATTGATCTTTCATCCAGAGGAATTATTTCGACCGTGCCGTTACACAGGAGGTGGGCAACTTTTAGAGTTGCAAGGAAAGGGTGATAAGGGGGACCCCTGCAATGAGGTGTGTTGAGGGGGTGGGGGGCGGCAGGGGTCCAAGCCAAGTCAAACGGTTTTCTCACGTGCGAACTCGCAATCCAATCCATTCGGAGTTGAGCCTAGGATAGGAGGGGAAAGTCTATTAAAAAAAAAAAAAAAATCAGGAGCATCCCTCTGAGAAGCCTTTTCAAACAAAATCAAAACAGGACCAGAGAATCTCAGACCGTCTCTAACATCCCTGCTGCGAGGCCCGCGGGCTCTGGAATCTCGCACGTCACCTGGCCCCAGCAGGGCGGCCAGCTGAGCGGTTCATTTTTATTTTTTTATTTTTTGAAGTTAAGGCTGAATCTCGGCTTCAGTGCTTTTTTTGCCAGCGTCTCCATTGACAGGAACCAGCAAACTTCAGGACTCAAATAAGCGTCTTAATTTATTGATGCAAAACAGGTCTGCTGGTCGCCCCCAGTTCTCCGCGCTCTCGGTCCCCCACACCCCCAGCTTCGGTCCCTTCATTTGATCTCAGGGTAAGGCCCCCGCAGTACAGGCGGAGGAGCACGTGGGAGGGGGGGTTCGGCCCCCGCCCGCCCAGGAACCCCGCGACCCCCGCCCCGCGGCCGGGTCAGCTGACCTGGCTCGCTGGCCGGCTCCCCGCCCGCCGCCTTGTTTCCGGTCCCCGGGGTCCGCTAGCTGCGCACGGAGCGGGAGCGGCCGCGGCCGGGAGGTGATGCTGGGGGCTGATTACCATGAGAAAGGCTGTGCCTGGAAAAGCCTCCTCCACGCGACTGTCAATCTCTCTAAGGGGTGGGAGGGGGGACGGAAAGGGCCCTGTAGGAGTCACCAGAAAACTTGGAGTAAGTTGGATGCGACGCAGGCCCGAGGAGGTGGCTTTCGCCTCAACTTGGAAGGCTGTGGCGTTAAGGGCGCGGACGCCAGCAGCCTCGCCTGGGAATTGAAAAACCCCTAGTCCTTTCTTCCCTTCTTTCCTCCCTCTTGCCATCCTTTCAGCCCTCCCTGCCCTTTATCCTTGTTTTCTTGAAATTCTTTCCCAATTGCATTTCCTACATTATCCTTTCTATCTCCCTTTTGCAATCCCTTGTTTTGTTTCTTAAGATCTCCTCTCTCGCTCTGATTCTTTTCTGCCTCCTTTATGTGTCCAGATTTATCATTTCGTTTTGAAAACACAGTGTTTCATATGTAATTAATCTACCAGCAGGAGGTCAGGGACACCCTGACTAAAATAACTCCCTGGGTCATCACAGAACAAGTTCCCCAGGTGTCAGTGAAAAGTAAAATAATATTAGTAATAAAATAAATATAAATCTATATCTTGGTAATCATAATGGTTCCTTATCCTAAATTACCATATCAGCTCAAATTGACTTCTTTTTTTCTTAAAAGATAGAATCTTCCTGGAAGAAAAATGAATAATACTTGATATAGGGCAATTCTTTAGCTTTAAAGCAATGTGAAAAAAATTTCTCATTTATAGTGATATTTTAGCAGTGCTTAACAGACTTTAGAAATTACAATAGGTAATTTAAAGAAACTTAAGCTGTGCTTTTTCTTTTAATGACTGTTTGGAAAGTGTAAAAAAATTCTAAAGCACCCCTGCCTTTCAGGAATATTGATCAGTTCAGAGAAAAACATCATGTCCTGTATTTTGTACAGGCTAAGCAAATTCACAACTTCAGTTGTTGAGTTGTTTCCTTGGCCAGTTGCCCTATTGCCTAGCAAGTGCGTGAACATGGAGTTGTGTCTGTCATGAATGTGGCTCTGGTTTTAGTTTTACTTATTTTTTTTCCCTGTCTTTCATTCATTTTGAGTATGTTGTTCTCCTATTAAAATTCAGTTTGCACTTGTTTGCAATTTGTTTACTTTGTTGGATTTTTAAAACTTGTTAGTAGTCAATTGAACATGTATATTAAACCCTTTTTAGGCCAACAAAAATAAAGATGCATTAGAAAGATGCCTTTTATGCTTCATAATTATTAATTGACATTTTATGATGAATAATTGATCATTTGAATAATTTTGGTATCTCTGATCTGAACACATATTTGCATATCTAATGCTTGATTTTAACTGTGTGTTTTTAAAAAAATTCATTCTCTCAGGACGAAGAAACAAAATAACATTTTAATGTAAAATTTCTCTTCAACACTTGTAAAAGTTTTTTTTATTGAGTTGTACTATTCTTTCTAGATATCCATAAAACTTCTTGACACTTTGTACATCATTAATGTAGCAATCATATACAAACATGTGACAGACTGCAATTAATTAGGAAAAACAATACCCTATGTAAAATCAAGTCACTCTCCTCCCCAAAGGAAGAGATGTGCACTAATTATGCACCATTTTTTCTTACTGGAATTTGGTTATTGAACTTTTTGGTTATGTCTATTTACACAAATCAAAAAGTAGAAATTGAGTGATAAATAATTCATATATGAATTTAAGATTTTTTTAATTTTTACTTAGTAACATATGGGTTGATTTGAAATTATTTTAAAATGATCAAGCAAGCCTATCCATGATATTTTTATACCCTGTGTCAATTGAAGTTCAAAGAAGCTATTTTGAGTACTAACCCTGCATGTTAACCTGTGTGATTACTGGCAAGCTACTAGAAATGTATATTCTTGTGGGTACACTAATAATGTCTGTCCTTCTGAGTTTTATTACGAATTAAAGTATTGTCTGAAATGTCACTATAGTGTAACTTTATTATCACAATGAAAAGATTGAAAAAATAACATGGAACATACAGATCAGTTAAGACAATTAATTTTGACTGGTAAAAACAACTATTTCCCTTTTAGTATCATTCGTCATTTTTCTGTTGAGAAATGAGTGCTGTGTTATTAAAGTGAAGAAATAAGATGAAAAGCATCATCGAATTTTTGGGTGGTTTACAGTTCTTTAGACCTCTTCAGAAAATGTAAAGCCACAGACATGAAGATAGTATTTTTTATTCTGTTGCTTAAGGAGTTAATTTATTGTGTTCAATATGATCATAATTTGTTTATAAATATCAGATTTCTTTTAGTGAGAATGTATGAACTTGAAGTTTCTCATGTTCTTTAGTAACGTATTGTCTTTGACTGTAAGGGTTAAATATGTAGAAGCTCAGAAGCAGTCTTGAGTAAGACTTCTGAGAAAAAAAAGGGCAAACTTACAAATTTGGAGACCAGGAATTTGGCTGTCAGAGCACTGTTTGTCGTAAGATCATTCATAATGAACTGAGCATTTCCTTTTGGAATTGTAGTTATCCTGAGGTTTGTGCTAATTCTAAATACCTATAGTGGGGGAGAAAATCAGTTTACTAATGGAAAATGAAATTCATTAGTCTCTTAAACAAATAATAGACCAGATTTTCTTTTTGACGCATAAGCTGAAAAATCAATGTAAATGCTAAAGGGAAAAAACTACTGTGATATTTAATCCAATACTGACTTCTTGTTTTCCTTAAGATTCCACAAAACACTTAAAGGGTCCCTTAATTGTTTCCTTTCTCAAAGGATCCATTCCATGCTTCTTTCACATCAAAACTACCAAAAGGGCCATTTGGACATCAGCCTAGGGACTTAGAGTGACCAGTACCTTTTTCTTGTTTTCCTTTGGAAAGGAAAATGGGACCAGAAACTATTTGCACCTACAGATTGTTTAGTGACCTGGAAATAACTTCATGATGCTTTGTGATCTTCTTTAATAGTCCTTGTTCTATTGAAAGGTCAAATTAAAGTCTTTTTTGTTAGTTCTAATTTTGCACTGTTCTAAAAGTGTTTTTTTTCTTTTTGCAGTCATGTTTCAGGTACTTAAATACAACAACCTTACTCTGAAAAATTATTCTCTATGTGATAATCACAGCTATGAAATGATAATAGCCAAGAGAGGAACTTGCTTTCCTAGCCTACCCTTTTCTAGTTGTAGATGTGACCTAGGGGAAATTAGTGACTTTCTCTAGAATTCAAGTGTCTGATTCTTCATGGGCCTTTAAATCTGCCAGACTCATCCGTCTGGCAGACACCACAGACGGTGACATCCAATGTCTTCTCACCTTTAGCAGATGTCCTTCTGAGCCTCTTGTGTCCACCCATTCTGCATATTGCATTGTGACCTTTTCCAGACCTAATGACTTGCTTAGTGCTTGTTTTTCCATGTGTGGCTTATTTTGCCATTTGGATCTAACACCTAGGCTCATTTTTCCAGTTATAGTATTGGTGCAGGTAGAATGGTTTTTCTGGCTTTGTTGTCTCTGGTTTCCCAGACAAAGTATCTTTCCTATTTCTGTCTTCTCACCAGGACCCTTGAGTTAGGTATGCTCCTGTGAACAATTTCCTGCTAGTTTACACTGGTTCTAGGCCTGGCCCAAGCACAGGACAAGTTAGTGATGAGGAGACATCATGATACAAGTACATCTGGGAATTGTTTTTATTTCTTATGTAATTTTTAAATTGCTTGTTGACTGAGAACTGAATCTCAAAGATTCCTTGTATTCTTCTCAATTACAGTATATTGTAGTGGCAAAGATACAGGCTTTGAAATTAGATCAACTGGATTTGACTCCCTGCTTTGTGAGTACTAATTGTGTATTGAGGATGAGATATTAAGCCCCTGTGAACCTCATTTTTTAAATGAGCAGAAGAGGACTTAAATTTAAGCTGGCTGTGGTGGAAAAATATGACAATAAATGTACAGTGTCTGATACAGGGTAGGCATATCAATAAATAGAAATTCCCTCTCATGAATTATCTGAAAAATATATGAAGTTAAATTATAGAAAAACCAGAGTGAATGTAGCATATATTTTGGGTGATACTTATTTCATAATTTTAAATGATTTTATTGCCATTTATTTATTTTAATTACTTTATGATTTTATTAGGAATTATTTAACTGGTTCCTGCATTTTATAGAAATCAGTGCTTACTGAGAACAATTGGAAAAGTAATGTGGAATTTCTCAACTTCTAGTGGAAAGGGTGGAGTGCTCATGATTCTAAGCATCATAGTTCTAACCTCTGAGATGAATAAATGTCCTTTACCATTTGATTATGCATTTCACACTTCTGTTTACAATTGTAAGAACAAATATTTTTTCCATGCAATTCTCCCTATATGATCTGACATGAGAGGAAGCCCTCTTGCAGCTTTGTGTGGCCAAGAAATGTCAAAGATCACTCATTCAAGGTAAAAAGAAGCTCTTAGCACTGTTCAAGGCTCTGTACTCACTCTTAATGCAGACTTCTCAAGTTTGAAGGAACTAGGAATGGAGTAGAAGGGAAGGAATAGTATTGAGAAAGTTTGCATCCAGTATCTTCTTCCCACCCCCTAGCTGAGTGCCGAAACATCTGCTTAAAAAAGGAAAAAAAGAAGTAAGAATACATATATATATGTATGTATGTATATGTATCTAAAGACATTGCTTCACTCTGCTGCCTGCAAATTCAGGAGTAGGGTTGTGTCAGCAGGCCCTGGCAGGATCTATTGTGTATGTGACTTTTCTACCCTATGCCCTAGAAAGGAGAGTGTCAGGGGAGGACCGGGCTATGGACACAGGGAGCATATTGTTCCAATGGTTCTGCTACAGTGCAAAGCAGGATTCTTTTTTTTCCTCTTTGGAACTAACTTTGCAACACAGGCAAAAAAAAATCTATTCCTATTAGGTTTTTCCTTGGCCATTGTGGAACCATAAGTATGGCTCCTGTGGCAAGGGGATAATTTTTCTGGACTGAGGGAAGCTGGATTACCTATTGTTCTTGGCACATGGCTAGCACCCTTCTAGACATGAGGGACAGAACTAAGCTGAAAGTTCACAGAAAAGACTATGCCTTTTAAAACAAGGACAGAAAGTTAAAACCTCGTTCTTCTAAAGTTTAGTTGATGTATCTGCTGTGCATTTGAAATTTCATTAAGAAAAAATCGGCATGATCCTGAGTTATATTACTTCCCTGGTGGCTCAGACGGTAAAGCGTCTGCCTAGAAGGAAATGGCAACCCACTCCAATAGTCTTGCCTGGAAAAATCCCATGGACGGAGAAGCGTGGTAGGCTACAGTCCATGGGGTTGCAAAGAGTCGGACACGACTGAGCCACTTCACTTTCACTTTCACCATCATTTAGCCTGTGTATGAGATATTGAAAAATTATTTACAATAATTTGCTATAGTGCATTCTGTAGAGATGATCTCTACTGAAGTTTTGCTTCTGTTGGTAAGGATTCTTGTGTAATTGTGTAGTTCAAGGCTAGGTGAAATATGCTTGCAAATGTCATTTGAAATCACATGGACTTTGAATGTGGGGGCAAAGTAATACCTTTTTTTTTTTTTTTTTACAATATTAAAGCAAAGTACTGTCATTTGGAAATTTTTAAACCATTGCTTCATTTGGGATCTCTAAATAGTAATTTATTTGACAAAGTAAGGTGATCTCTCACCAATGTATCTTTCCCAATCCCCTGGAATAGTGCCTATTATATAGGAAATATTTGTTGCTGCTTGTGCCATTCATTAAGAAGCTTTAAGGGATGTAAACTGATCTCCCTGGTGGCTCAGCAGTAATGAATCTGACTGCAATACAGGAGATGCACGATACTCAAGATCGATACCTGGGTTGGGAAGATCCCCTGGAGCAGGGCATGGCAACCCACTCCAATATTCTTGTCTGGAGAATCCCATGGACAGAGAAGCCTGACGGGTTATAGTCCGTAGGGTCACAAAGAGTCGACAGGACTGAGCAAGCACGCACAAGCTGATCTACTTTACACTTTTAAGAACTGAGATAAAAATGAGGGTTGTGGGAATTCCCTGACAGTCCAGTAGTTAGTACTCTGAGCTTTCACTGCTGAGGGCAAGGTTTCAGTCCCTCGTCAGGGAACTAAGATCCTCTAAGTCAAAATGCGTGGCTTAAAAGAAAAGAGGATGGGTGAGCCTCGTATGGAACGCTTAGACACACGCAACCTCCTTTCGTCAAATTATGTACCATATTACATTATATTAATGTAACACAAACTGTTTTATTCCCTTTCTTGTGCATCAGTTTACACATTCTGAAAAAAAAAATGAAGGAATGAATGTATAATTGTGTGTATATATTTGTCTTTCTCTTTAAATGGCTCTGATGAATCTTTTCATGATTTATTTCTAAGTAAATATATTAAAGCTTATTTTTAAGTAAATATATTAAAGCTTAATAAGAGGTTTTCTCAGAAAAGGGAAAGAAATAATAAAGAGAAAATGAAGTAAACTGGTTAAAGTATGGTTTGCTTCAGAAGGTAAGTGTGTAATGGTAATTTAAGATAAATGATCAAATCACCTTGTAATATCACACAGCAGGTAAATAGAGAAAACAGAGAAGATGGGGAGTTTTGTTTCTCCTTTATTTTTCCACTCAGTGTGGCTTGTGGGATCTAGTTCCCCTGACCAGAAATTGGAGTCAGGCCCTCAGCAGTGAAAGGGTAGAGTCCTAACCACTGGGCCACCAGGGAATTCCCTCTTCTTCCTTAAATGGACAGGCTCCATCAGCCAGTGGGAGCTTTTTCCTGCCAGCAGCTTCATTTTCATGTAGACCGGTAACTGGTTGCCCAAAGATATTGAGGCAAAGTATTAAGTCCTGTTTATAATACTTTCTCCCTTCCCTTCTCTGTTCTTTTTTCTGCTTCAAATCCTATTTCTTACTCAGGGCCCTCACTGCTTCATATCTTTATTTCAATGCGTTTTATTCAGAAAAAAAGTCTATCTTTTAAAGATAGACTTCTTCATAACCTTCAACATTCATCAGTTCAGTTCAGTCCCTCAGTTGTGTCCGACTCTTTTTGACCCCACTCCCTGTCCATCACCAATTCCCAGAGCCTACTCAAACTCATGTCCATCGTGTCAGTGATGCCATTCAACAATCTCATACTCTGTCATCCCTTTCTCCTCCCTCCTTCAATCTTTCCCAGCATCAGGGTCTTTTCCAATGAGTCAGTTCTTCGCATCAGATGGCCAAAGTATTGGAGCTTCGGCTTCAGCATCAATCCTTGCAATGAATATTCAGGACTGATTTCCTTTGGGATGGACTGGTTGGATCTCCTTGCTGTCCAAGGGACTCTCAAGAGTCTTCTCCAACACCACCGTTCAAAAGCATCAATTCTTCAGTGCTCAGCTTTCTTTATAGTGCAACTCTCACATCCATACATGACCACTGGAAAAACCATAGCTTTGACTAGACGGACTTTTGTTGGTAAAGTAATGTCTCTACTTTTTAATATGCTATCTAAGTTGGTCATAGCTTTTCTTCCAAGGAGCAAGTGTCTTTTAATTTCATGGCTGCAGTCAACATCTGCAGTGTCAACAGGCATAGGTATTAAATAATAAGATATGACCTTACGTTTTGATATTTCCACTGTGCTGCAGAAAATTTCCTGCTGGAAACAGAATGTTTATGTGAAATGTGTTATGAGGAAGGACAGTTCAATACTATTGCTGTCTGCTCATTGCCTAGCATAGAGCCTGAAACATGAGATGCACTGAGCAATGAATGCCTGTTGGATGAATGAATGCATGCAAGCATGAATGCCGTATAAAAAAGCCAGACTTAAAACAACAGATGCCATTTGTTCTGCATGGCAAATAAGAATTAAAAGGCATTAATGTAGGTGCAAAAGTCACTGTGGTCACAAACAGGGTTTTGATACTGTTTTTGAGTTCTGACTGTAATATTTTACTTCCAAAATGAAATACCTAAATCATTTACCAAGCAATAGAGATATAACAGTCCCACAGTCACTCACTTGCAAAGGAAATTTTCAATACAAATAAAGTCATACATATTTATACTAGGGTAATTCAAAATAACTTCCTCACATAAGCACTGCTACGTTCAAATAAAATCTTGCCAACACTTCTGAGTGCATTGCTTTAAAAAAATGCTCCCTGTAGCGTCCGAACTATTTAAAAATCTTGCCAGCTTCTTCAACATACATCAGTTATCTCTTTTCAAATCACTGACAAGAATTTAAAAACTGCTTCATCAGAACAACTGTTACCCTTTCTCATACTCTAGTGAGAACCTGATCTTCTAAAAAGGACCACATTTACAGCTTCTTTTGAAATTTTGAACCATTTGGCTATGTTTTTGCTACATTTTCTTTTCCTGATTTAATTACTGGGGACATTTGCATGAAAACAGGAGGATAGTGACATAAGATTTGTGTCTTATGAGTTCATTTGTTTCTGATGCTTATTCTCCACCTGAGATCAGTATCTGTTTTATTACAACTGAAAAGCCAGGGGCTAGATTGGAAAAGATGAAGACGTTGCTGGAAATGAACTGAAGTTCAGAAATAGGGACTTGGGAGCTAAGGGATTGGTGGGTTATACAATAATTGATTTTCTTCTATTTTTTTTTTTTTTTAACCATCAGTTAACATGTCAGTGACACGTGCTGTTCCATTGAAAAGATCAGAAAACTGGGGAACTGCACAGAACTGGTAGGTTGATACTTCCCTAAGAAAATGCCCTGGCAGTCATAGGGGTTGAGAGGCATCACAGAAAACAGTGAAGGAGCTGAGACTAGGTCATGTGTGAACTCTAGAGAGGGCCACTGAAAGTTGTGAAGGTAGTAAAGCAAAATGCCCCACTTCTTTCCTATAGCTTTGGATAAAATTGAGAATCTAAGAAGCTGGGTTATGTTAATCCTGCCTGTCCCCAGGGTTTGAGTACCCTAGTGTGAGAAGCACAGTGCATGCGTGCATGCATGCAAAGTCACTTCAGTCGTGTCTGATTCTGTGCAACCCCATGGACTGTAGCCTGCCAGGCTCCTCTGTCCATGGGATTCTCCAGGCAAGAATACTGGCGTGGGTTGCTGTGTCCTCCTCCAGGGGATCTTCCTGACCCAGGGATTGAACCCATGTCTCCTGGTCATTCCTTTATGTCTTCTTTCAACTGGAATAAGACCTCCATCAGGTCAGGGACACTATCATTTTTGACTTAATACTCCGTGATGGGTTGAATGTTGTGTCCCCCCCAAATTAATCTGTTAAAGTCTTAACTCAAAGTGTGATGGTAATTGGAAGGGGGACCTTTGGGAGGAAACTAGGTTTAGATGAGGTCATGAGGGTGGAGTACCCATGATAAGATTAGTATTCTTAAAAGAAGAGGAATACAGAGGTCATGCTCTCTCCTTGGGTACACTGAGGAAGGGTTATATGAGCACTCAGCAAGAAGGTGGCTGTTCACAAGCCAGGAAGCCAGTTTCCACCAGGTACTGAATCTGCTGGCACCTTGATCTCAGACTTCTCAGCTTTCAAAATAAAAGCTATTGTCCAAGCCACCCAGTCTAGGGCATTTTGTTATAACAGCCTCAGCTAAGTATCCCCAACTGTTATTATCTGGCATATAGAGGACACTGAGAAATACTTTTTAAACTGAATATGAATGTCATGGTACAAGCTAATTTTTATTACTGGCCAAAGAACTCCAAGCACATGCATATTCTACTGATAATATGTTTAGCCACAAGAAGGTCTTCTGTGCTTCATATTGCTGCTGCTGCTGCTGCTGAGTTGCTTCAGTTGTGTCCGACTCTGTGCGACCCCATAGATGGCAGCCCACCAGGCTCCCCTGTCCCTGGGATTCTCCAGGCAAGAACACTGGAGTGGGTTGCCATTTCCTTCTCCAATGCATGAAAGTGAAAAGTGAAAGGGAAGTCGCTCAGTCGTGTCCGACTCTGCGACCTCATGGACTGCAGCCCACCAGGCTCCTCCGTCCATGGGATTTTCCAGGCAAGAGTGCTGGAGTGGGGTGCCATTGCCTTCTCCGTGCTTCATATTAAGGGAGACCAAAAAGTTGGAAATGACTCATTGCATTTTTTAATAACTTGCATTTAATTGAAATATGCACTAGCAAAAATATTAAAATAACAAGATATTTCCCATGTAAACATTTTCAAATTTCAAAGTTTTTACATATGCACTATTTCATTTGATTCTTTCAAGGTGGGCAAATATTTTTATGTCTCCAGTTTGGAAAAGCAGGAAATCAAGAGTTTGATGGTGTAAGGCAAAATAATCAAACTTATTTTGGAAGTCCTAAGTATGTTTCAGATATAGAAACATCTTTGGAAACTGACAAAGGGCAAATCTTGTTATTCTTATGTGACAGATGAGGAAATAGGGTGTTGAAAAGACTGGCTCAGAGTCACACAGTGAAAGTGAAATTTGCTCAGTCGTGTCTGACTCTTTGCAACTCCATGGACTGTATAGTCCCTGGAATTCTCCAGGCAAGAATACTGGAGTGGGTAGCCTTTTCCTTCTCCAGGGGATCTTCCCAGCCCAGGGATTGACCCAGGTCTTCTGCATTGCAGGCGGATTCTTTACAAGCTGAACCACAAGGGAAGCCCGAGAATACTGGAGTGGGTAGCCTATCCCTTGTCCAGCAGATCTTTCCGACCCAGGAATTGAACCGGGGTCTCCTGCATTGCAGGTGGATTCTTTACCAACTGAGATATGAGGGGAGTCACACAGGACAACTGTCAAAGTAGAAATTGAACTCAGTGTTCTCTGGCTCAGTTTGGTCCCAATACATACATGTATATATCAGACGGTAAAGAATCTGCCTGCAGTGCAGGAAAACTGGGTTTGATCTCTGAGTCGGGAAGATCCCCTGGAGAAGGCAATTGCTACCCGGTCCAGGATTCTTGCTTAGAAAATTCCACGGACAGAGGAGCCTGGCCGGCTCCATGGGGTCACAACAATTCAGACACGACTGAGTGACTAACACTAACATTTTTACATACATATATGTAGACATGTGCTTCCCATGTGGCGCTAGAGGTAAAGAATCTGCTTGCCAATGCAGGAGACAGAAGAGAAGCGAGTTCAGTTCCTGGGTCGGGAAGATCCCCTGCAGGAGGGCATGGTAGCCCACTCCAGTATTCTTGCCTGGAGAATCCCATGGACAATGGAACCTGGTGGGCTACAGTCAGAAGGGTCGCAAAGAGTCAGACATGACTGAAGTGACTTAGCACACAGGCATATGTAGGTGTATTAGAAAGGAAGCCTTGGTTTTTACAGAGTGTTCTGAAGAAATTTTTCCCCCTCTTTTCCATAACTGGTCTGTTATTTGTCTTTAGCTCATTAAGAGACCAAATCATAAACAGAGTCATTCAAGAGAGTAGTTTGGAAGTGAAATTGGAAAATTAATTGGGTTTATTTGGGATAGGAGAGTAAGGGTAGCACAAATCATATAGAGACTGAACATTTAAAAAATAGTTTGCTCCTTTTGCCACAAGTCATAAAATTCTTAATATTAAGTAAACATAACGAAATTATCTGAATATATGTTCCCTACAATTTTCCAGAATTTTTTTCTGACAAATGTGAGTTCCAAGTATATTTCTTAGAGTTCTTTTGCTTCCAGTAAGAGGCTGTCTTTCACTTCTCTTCACTCAGGATTTCATAAAGCAAATTTAGCAGATACTCTTTTTGAACAGAGAATTCACAGAAGTTAAACTGGTAGATAAAAACATATTAGTTGATATATTTGTGCTTTATAATATAATGTAGGTATGAAATAATGTAATGTCTGTCTAATGCATCAGTATTATCAGCCAACTAATACATTCAAACATGTGATGGAGCCCCTCATTTCCTAAGCTAATGGATTGCTTGAAAATTACATACATGTATCATATGTGTATTCATTGCAAGTTTCTTATTAATTCCTACTATGTGCTGGGCACCATGCTAGAAACAAGGATACAACAGTGAGCAAGAAAAACCTAATTCTTGCAGGCTGGCGGGGAGGACAGGATGTATGTGATGAATGCTATTGGGAGTATAGAAGGCAGGCCCATCTAGCCAAATGATAGCTACAGAATAAAGTGAAGGCGAGAGTAGATCTTCCTAATGCACAAAAGGTCAGGTCTTCAAAATCCATCAGCCACCACTGAAATTAGTTTAAATCACCTGTAATATGTTTTAACCCTTCCAGGCTGTGCTGAAGACATCTTGGGACCTCAGAGCAGGCAGAGAAGGAGAAGAGAGGAATCCTAGAGTCAGAGCTTGGGGGGTGGGGGGGTGGCCAATGTCCCAAGGACAATAGCTGAAGGAGTTTGGTGTCCAAAACTCTCAAAAGACTGACCTCAGAATCAGGGCTTCATTCTGGTGAAGTGGTATCCTTTTTGCCAAGTATGAGGCAGTGTGTCTTCCATTCTTGGGTTCTGCTTTGGTTGTAATTGGACCCACATCTGACCTATGCTGGGTCTCGTGGTTAAGCTCTAGCCCCTGACAGGAGGACATTTGCAATGGCTAGACAGGTTATCAGGGGAGTGACCTCAAACTGGTGACCAGACCAGGACACTTGTTCTAGGAGAGAACCAAATACAAGAGCACATCAGAAGGAACCAGGGGCTGCTTCTTATGGGAGCTTAAGGGGCCTTAGGCGGCCTAGATTCTCTCTAGGGGTCAGGCTGCTCCTTATGGAAGCTTTATGGGGTTTTAGGGGGCCTAGATTCTCCCTAGGGGTCAGGCCCTATGCAATAGTCTCCCTCTGTCTTTCCTCATGGCACCCCACTCCAGTACTCTTGCCTGGAAAATCCCATGGACAGAGGAGCCTGGTGGGCTGCAATCCATGGGGTCGTGAAGAGTCGGACATAACTGAACGGTTTCACTTTCACTTTTCACTTTCATGCATTGGAGAAGGAAATGGCAACCCACTCCAGTGTTCTTGCCTGGAGAATCCCAGGGATGGGGGAGCCTGGTGGGCTGCCGTCTATGGGGTCGCACAGAGTTGGACACGACTGAAGCGACTTAGCAGCAGCAGCTCTTTCCTTAATGCTCTCTTTCTGCCACCACTGCCCCTCTCTCCATCAGCTATTTGTTTATATCCCAGTACTACCTGTTATGGGGGACTTCTCAGGTGGCTCAGTGGTAAAGAATCAGCCTGCTGATGCAGGAGATGCAGGAGACATGGATTTGATCCCTAAGTTGGGATGGCATCCTGGAGTAGGGAATGGCGACCAGCTCCAGTGTTCTTGCCTGGAGAATCCCATGGACAGTGGAGCCTGGTGAGCTACAGTCCATGGGGTTGCAAAGGGTCAGACATGGCTGAGCCTGCGCCCACGTACTACCTGTCGTTTTCAAATATTGACTAAGACTTCTGTTTGCAGCAACAACAGTTAATAGCTTTTGAATGTGGATTTGGCTTTTCTTAGAAGGATATTATTTTTAGTAATTGTCAATTGGCTAGAATATAGGTAAGGCTTTGGGTTTTTGCTTCAAAAATGTGATGCTCAAAGTTAAAAGAGTACAAACAGATAGCATCAATATTTTTGATTGATGTGTTGACTTTAGTGGTTGTACATTTTTTTACCTAAAAGAGAAAAAGGATAACAAAACTATAAAGAAATCTTTAATTAGTGAAGATATGAATTTGTTTCCTTAAGCATCTTTACTCTTGAGATAACTAAGTGGCACACACATATACTGTTACCAGGTAATGGATTAGGTCTTGAGAAATGGACCCAAATATACATGAGCTCATCATTGTTTATATTTTTGCTCAATTTTATTTAAAAAAAATCACATGTATACCTGTGGCGGATTCATTTTAATATTTGGCAAAACTAATACAATTATGTAAAGTTTAAAAGTAAAATAGAATTTTAAAAAATCACATTAAAGTTGAGCTTTATTTTCTATTTGAATATAAGTTCATTCTTTTACTTCTAACTTAACTACCTACCAACTTGGGCAAGGGATTTTGGGTTTAAATTCTTTAACTTCAAGTTTAATTTCTTTGGGCCTTAGTTTGTCAATACGTCTATAAATATCAGATAATACCACCAAGATAATAGGATAATGATTTAGAGCAAACAAGACTGTGAGGATCCAAATGCTTGTTAATTGCAAAGCGCTAATCAGGTGTTTGGTATTTATATTCAGATGCAAGTTATGCTCATGCCGTATACATTAAAATGTGAATGCATTCAAAACTCCACCAGTTCCTGAGGCAAGAAATGTGAAATGGCAATGACTAAAAGGGTCAGAGAAACTCTTGGCTTCTAACCAATCCTGTACAAAATCTTTCCTAACCACATATTTTAAAAGATGAGGAAAGATAAAGGAATGAAGAGAAACTGCCCTTTTCCCCTAACCCTTAAAGCATTTTTTCTTCCCAAGAAACTCTGTTATAAAAGCTTGAACCTAACTCAGTACTAAAGGTGGCCATTCAGAGAACTGTTTAGAATGTTGTATTAATGAAAGTGAGGTGCCATGAACATGTGCTCATATCAGACAGAGGTGGACATGATCAGAACAAGCTTGTTCACAAAGCCCTTCCCTCTCCTTGGCCATGAGTCACAAAAATCTCATGTCTGGATGTTAAATGAAATGCTTCCTTGAATCAAAGTTGAAACCTGTGTGTGTGTGTGTTTGTGTATTTAATATGTAAAGAAAGAATGAAATCAAGACATGAAACTCTTTCATTGACTCAAGTTTAGGGCCAAATTTTAATAACGCAGCTGTCTGGATGTGAGACACTAATAAGGAATTCCTGGATAGAAAAGGGCTGGTTGGCCCAATGGCCTGTCTCCTTCAAGTTTATTGCGACACACCTCTTCGTGTTGTCAGCATATCTTCTAACCCCTTTTGCCTACATAAACATGTCCAGCTGTCTCTTAAACTCATTTTTTCTTTATGTTTCACTTGGTGGACTTATTTGGTAATTTGCAGTATTTTCCATATGCTGGAGGATCCTTAGATGAAGTAGTCCTGCATTATCATGACTTCTTAATGAATTACATGAAATATTCAATAAAAAAATATTTCAGCAGAGAGCACTGGAAATTTGGAAGAAATCAACTGAGAAAGCAAACTTTACAATGCATTTAAAAAGAAACAACTGTTCTTTTGCTAATCTTCATTTTAATCTTCTTTAAAGATGTGAAGATGAAAGTGGAGAGTGATTAAGGTGGGCAAATATAAACACTCTTTTGCCGTATTAGTCTCATTAACAGATTTCTTAGCAAGAATGAAATGCTAAGCTCAAATGATGTAATAAAGAAAAGGGTCTGATGTTTTATTTTGGTTGAGTTAAAGCCATCTTCCAGATAATATTTTTATTTCCTTAATTATATCAATATTTCAGGCATAAATTTCACTTGAACTATTCAAAACATTGAATCAGTACTCTGAATCAGTGTAGAAATGATTTTACATTAAAACTTTTTCCCAAACCTTTCCAAATGCCTAAGGACCAATGAATTTGGGGCAAGTTTTTTTGGTTGACTGTGGGACCTTCTGATTGGAAAATACCCTTTGAAAACATCCTTTAAGATTTGATTGGAGGGAAAAGAAGTGGTAATAACTAGAGGGTGCTGAGGAGAATTAATGATTAATTAGTATATAGTATATAGTTTGGCTGAACATTTTACATTTAAATTTTTGGATGCCACTATTTTAAAATTATTTCAACATATGTGTGTTGATTTGATGTGTGTGTAGAGATTATACATCGATTTTAGTCTTTTGTTGGTAAACACATAAGGTAACCATCTTGGCCCCCTGATATTTTCTGGTTTTAGTCCTAAAATTCCCACTTTCCATGAAATCTCTCAGCACCAGGCAAACAGGTACTTCACAAATATATATATGAAGAAATAAAAATAATTTGCTTCCAAGGTTTGTGTAGCTTTTTGCTCTGCTTACTCTTCAGACTCTGGGAACTCAGTAAGCAAAGCGCTAAGCTGGCATTAAGGATTTTGCTCTCTTGTTAAAACAGGCTACACTCAGATGCTGACATCTTGGTGACTATGGTGAAAGACGGTCCATATGATTGTTTTTTAAAATTATTTCCAAGCTTGGAAAGCACAATGGCTTATTAAAATAAAAAAGCTGAAAAATATTTAAAAATCAAACCTATTTTCTTCCAAACTTTTCTCTTCCAAGTTCCTTGCAATCCAGACAATCCAGATGCAGATAACATCCTGCATCTAGCGTGTTGAGTGATCTCCAAAATCTCTGAAGCCTACGCCATGTCCTGTTGTCCAGATTAAGGTAGGAAAAAATGATCGGTGTTATTTTAATCTTGAGTGCCTCATAATTAGAAGAATTATGTAAGTATTGGTATTTTGTGTAAGTATGTCACTGATTTTAAATTTGTGGACAGTGACTTTTTGAACTTAAGGTGGTCTCAATAAAGAACATGCCTGAGTCTGTGTCTTAATGGTTTTTTAGCTTCAGCAAAGCCATTTACAGCATCCCCCTTCCTAATAAGCGCTCTGCCAAGCATTGTATAAAATAGCATTCTTCATGGTTAGATGATCCCATGGAAAGTGACCAAAAGATTTTAAATACAGAGGAATGTAACCAGCTACTCATTCAGAATTTCTCCCCTTTCACGTGTGTGCTGTGTCCCTGTAGTAGCAGCTGGTTGTATGCGCCTGCGTGTGTGTGTGCATGTGTAAACACACAGCATTTAGCTACAGAACATGTCACAGATTTCTTTCCTGGTCACCATGCTGCATGACTGATCCATTTCATATGATGTGTTTAGTATGGTTCATTGCCCACTGGTCTTATTATTTAACAATTTGCCTTAAATTGAATTTTCTATTTACAGGTGTAAATGGAAATTTTGGCTTCTAAGAATTTATTATTTACTGGCTAGCATGTTCTTGGTTGAATTAGCTCTGCCAATATTGGATTGTGTATACCTGGAATAAAGTTTGGGATGTTTAATTAGAATATCGTCATAACAGGAACTTATTATTTTTATGGCTAAGCTTGCACTACTGAGGCCAGATCAGTATCATTAGTCTAGGAGACATTTACCATAATCTTCTTCAGACTTTTTTTTTTTTTTAAGAAATGTGTATTTCTTGATGGATCGGCGGAAGTTAAATTAGCAGTAATGTGTATAAATTACTCAAAAGTTCAAAAAGCTTGAAACCTTTATCACCAGCTGTAACATTTTGTTGATAACTGGAAATTTCTTACTCTGATCTCTTTTGGCTTCCCACAGGCTCGGGGCATGAACACTTATTGACTGCAGGCTGTTTCCCAGGCTCTGACTATATGCTTTATCTATCTCCATTACACCCTCAAAGTATCTTGTGAGGAGGGCATGGTGTTTATTCCCATTTTACAGGAAATGGATGCTTAAGAGAGATCACAGACCTACCGCTACACACACCAGGTGAGTGAAGGATTCTCTCTGAAGCCTGCTTCTCAGGCCACTGCTATATTCTGGGTCGACTCTTCTTATTCTCCTTATTCAGTGTTATTCTCCTGCCACCTCCCCATGTCCCAGCTCCCTATCTGCATCTCAGTGCCTCACAACATGCCAGCATGCCAGCACTGTTCACAGCCCTGGGTTTTGGATGTATTGTTCCATTCTTACCTTCTCTGCCGGGCATGCTCTTAATTTGCTTATGGTTTTTTTTTTTTGTAATCAGTTCCAGCATTGGGATGGTCACTGACACTCTTCATATTGGATCTGGCAGTCTGTCCAAATTCCTAGGACAGTGCGTGTGTGTTTTACCATTTTAATTTTTAGCCTATCTCTTTCTAAAAGAGCCTTGAAAGTGAAGTCGCTCAGTCGTGTCCGACTCTCTGCGACCCCGTGGACTCCTCCGTCCATGGGGTTCTCCAGGCACCCGTACTTGAGATATAATTCACATATCATTTAACTGACCCATTTAAAGGCCACAATTCAATGGCTTTTAGTATATCCACAGAGATGTGCATCCATCACCACAGTCAACTATACAATATTTTCATCACCACAAAGAGAACCCTTGTACCCTTTACCTGTTATCCCTTTCCACTCCTGCTCCTCATCTCCTTCAGCCCTAATCAGTTTTCTGTCTCCTTGGATTTGCCTATTCTGGACATTTTATATAAATGAACTCACATCATATATGATCTTTGTCACTGGCTTTTTTCACATAACAAAGTTTTCATAGTTCACCCATGTTCTGGAATGTATGCATCAATACTTCCTTCCTTACTATAGCAGAATATTGTTCCATTGTATGGATGGACCACCTTTGACTTACTCATTCATCTATTGATGGACACTTGGATTGTTTCCACCTTTTGGTGACTGTGATTATTGCTGCTATGAATATTTATGTATGAGTTTTTGTTTGAAGAGCTATTTTCAGCTCTTTGGGGGAGATACCTAGGATGACATGCTACTGCTGCTGCTGCTAAGTCGCTTCAGTCATGTCGGACTCTGTGCGACCACATAAACGGCAGCCCACCAGGCTCCCCAGTCCCTAGGATTCTCCAGGCAAGAACACTGGAGTGGGTTGCCATTTCCTTCTCCAATGCATAAAAGTGAAAAGTGAAAGTGAAGTTACTCAGTCGTATCCGACTCTTAGTGACCCCATGGACTGCAGTCTACCAGGCTCCTCCACCCAAGGGAGTTTCCAGGCAAGAGTACTGGAGTGGGTTGCCATTGCCCTCTCCGAGGAGTGACATGGGTGGGTCTCAATTCTATGTTTCACTTTATGAGGAACCATCAAACTATTTTCCACAGCAGCTATATTATTTTATATTCCCATAAGCAATGCATAATGGTTCCAGTTTCTCCATATATCCTTGCCAACCACTTTTTATTTTCTGTTGGTGGTGTTGTTTGGTAGTAGTCATTCTAGTGGATAAGTGACCTAATTTTTAATATCCTTTTAAGACTTTTAAAGAAAGCTTTATGCTTTTCTCTTTTGTGCTCCTAAGCACTGGTTTACACCTTAAATTATGTGCCAGCACATCCTATAATCTCTTTCTCTGCCCTCTTACCTTCTTCTTGAAACCAGGTTGGGCAGTCTTATTTCTTGTGTATTCCAAGGGTTCAGTTATGCTTGTGAATGAATGAATAAAGGGATGAAGGGAGTTGTGGGGACAAGAAGTACTGGGAACTAACATTTATTTATGGTCACTGTCATTGTGCCAGGCATGGGGTAGAGCTAACCTATATTATCTCATTTAATTTTATAAGACTAATAAGAATTTTATGTTCTTCATTTTACAGAAGGAAAAATGAAACCAGAGGAACTACCTTGTCATTCAGCCATCAAACATAGAGCCTGGCTTCAAACTCAACTCTCACTCCAAAACGTGTGTTGATTTCAAAACAACATGTCACAATAGTGAAAAAGTAAGAGCCATCATCACTCTTATTACTGCCACTGTGACTGCCTCCACTCATTGATGCTTCCTGTGCCATACACTGTGATGGCTATTTTTGAGGTACTATCTAATTTAGTCATTGTTAAGAATCTAGTGAGTCAAACATTATTATTGTTTCAGACAAATAATCACTGAAAAGTTAAGTAATTTGTCCAAGAACCAACAGCTAACAAGTGATGACCTCAAAGCAGGGTCTAAGTGCAAAGTGTTTGTACTTCTATCAAGGTAGGGAAAATGCATTGGAGATGTGAAAGTTTACCTGGTTATCTGACAGAATGAGAAGTCTATGAGGAAACTGGGCAACCAGAATTCCCAATGATTTTTTCCAAGTAGTTTTGGTTTGCTTAATTGCCTCCGATCATGATTTTGGTGGTACGATATTTGGCTAAATCTATGTAAACTGAGAAAAGCACTCTGTGACCCTAAAAAGAATCTTCTGTTCACTGACTTATTGTGTTTTAAATCATCTCACCTATAATATATGCAAAGTATACTACATCTGATTGACAATTTTTGGACAGTAATGAATTGGCTACTCCTGATTCTAACAACTTGGTTATCCATACATTCATCCAATATTTATGCCACATAGTTGCTTTTTCTTTTACTGCATAAATTCTACCTTAAAGCTATATGAAATATTGGTAAGAATTCATGGTAAAGATAAACAAGGAACTTTATGAAAAGTATAGAAGATTTTAAACAAATATACTCTGATTTTATACTGATTCATATACTGTGATTTTAGAATATCTTTCCAGGGTTTATAGTAAGCTATTAAATACTGGAAATCCTCTTCATGATTATGTTTTAGGGGCAGGTATAAGAAGATACATCACATGACTTTAAACTTCAAATAATTTTAATCAATGTATTTTCTCATTCTCAATATCCTGTTTTGATGTTTCACCCATTTTTTTGTGTGTCATGCTCCTCATTGCTCTTCCTGTCTTTTTCAAGATCTTTTTTTTTTTTAGTTCAATAGTGGACTGTGTTACCATTTGGCATATGTCTCCCTTGTCAGTGACATCTTGAAAATTAAAAAAAATAATACCTCCCTTGCCTGCATCCACTCAGGTTGGCTGCCTGTAACTGCCCCATGCTTCAAAATAAGTCACCTTATTAAAGTCTGCAAATTGTTCTGAACATTGTCTCTATAAATGTTTTGGAAGGGCTTTACTGTCAGGTCAGCTTTCTAAGGGCTAAAAATATGTCAAACCTGGCAGCCTTAGCTTTATTTAAGAGCCAAAATACAAATAAGTAGATTACAAAGCAATCAATCAATACAGCATTGCAGGATGTTACGGTTGGCATTGACCTCGAAGTTCGGCACCCTCATTTTACAGATGAGTAAGCTCATCCGTAAACTCTGTAGGAGATGGGGTTTTGCCTTGATTCTTTTACAGCTGGCCGGGTCACCTTGGACATGCTGCTGTGCCTCAGTTTACCCATACGAATGAGAGATGCTTTCCCTTTTTTAGATAATTCCCAGGCATTTAACCACTTCAAGTCTCTAGGTGCCATGAGAAAGGTGATACATTCGATACATTTCAAGTCAGAAGCTTCTGACTTCACATAAAACATTCCCCTTATATTTTATGGGATCTTCTTATATATTCTGTAAAAGTTGGGCACACTCTCAATTCATAGTTATTGGCAAAAGCATAACTTTTATTCACTGTTGAAAGAGTAAACAAATGAAGATCTTTTTCCCATTCAGAGTGTTTCTTCACTTTTTTCCCTGCCTGGTTTGTTGTTGTACGGTTGCTTGGGGATATTAGGTTACTGACCTTTGTTTTTCTTTCTACGAGAAGCTTTCACTAAACTATTTGGGGGGTGGGTGGTGATGGTCATGTTAGAAACAATGACTCTCACATGCAAGTAATTAAATAGATGCAAGGCAAGAAAAAGTGGCACCAAATTGAACTGATTAATTTTCCTCTCTGAAAACTTGTGGAGCCTAATCTGAAGGTTTTCTGCCAGAGAGCACAAGTTTTCTGAGAATATTTTCTCCCTTTGGTTACATGGTGACATGAGTGACTTTAGTAGTCTTGCAAGGCCCGGGCAGACAAATTTGGGAAGCTTGGCAAACAATCTAATCCGATATTATGCACGCTTTTCTACTCAACTGTAAAAATCTATTTCCTTCACATATCACCTGCTATTCTTACAGCAAGTCTTTGGAATAGAGATCCTAAATGTGTCAAAAATATATAATGTGTTTGTGATCGAAATAAATAGAGACTGGGGTGATTTAACAAACTTGCCTTCACATGTGCTGGCCAGCACATGCCGAATTCTCAAGTAGGTTATGTTAGCTTTCCCACTTTCAATGCCTTTATGGATGTGGTGTTTATATATCCTAGATTTTCCAGGGCAACCCTGGGTTGTAAATATTCTGTCCTGTTGTTCCCCTAAGTACAATCATAGTTGTCAAGCTATGTGTCATGAGTTTGGGTTTGGAAAATATGGACGCCGTATGTCCATCAGGGCCTGTTTTTTCTGGCCCAATGCCTTACTCTATTGCTGTACCACACTCTACCCCTAGCCCGCTTCCCATTCTCATCAAAGGCTTGTTTCTGTTTCAGTCCACTTGCTCTCTCTGCCTAGTGTCTAGGGGGCAATGTGAAGAGTAAACTAATCTATGCTAATGGACAAGCCAGAGAAAATCAGGGTCAGGAGCATGCCCCCCTCTAGAGTATTCTTTCTCCTTCCAGGTAACATAAGTGGCACTCTGGAAATAGTGCCTTAGCTTTGCTCATCTGTAAGACAAAGTCCTTCTATGGTTGGTTTGGGAGTGCAACTTCCTTGGAAAAGGCAGGAGCCTCCTATTTCACTGCAAGGATGGCCTCCTACCCTGTCTATATCTGAAGTCAGCTTTGCATACGTGTCCCAGATATGATTAGATCCCTGTAACAGAAGGAGAGGGATAAAAGGCCAGTGTGCCAACTTCACTTCTCTGCCCACAATTGTTTCTTCTGGTATGTGTACATGACTCAAATCCTCTCTTTTACAAACTTGGAAAGCAAAATTGTTTTATGATAATATTTGCTGAGACAGCAAGGCAAATCTATGCCTCTCCATCGTTAAACCCTGGTCCTCACCCAACCCTGACTTTAGAAAAAGTTGTGTGTGTGTGTGTGTTTCTCTTTAATGAGGAGGCAAAGTTTAATGTTTATAGAAAGATGTTTAGGATTATTTGAAATATTTTGTAGATTTCATGTTCATTGCCTGGCATTTTCCTTTCATCCTAACCTTGTTATTTCTGTTTATTTTATGTGATTTTATTATGTAAACATAAAGATTTCCACTAACTGTCCAAACAACTTGCTTTTAAAATCTCTGCTTAACCACTTTTATTTGTATCACATTTTTTTCGCCTTGTCTTGGTTTGCTACTTAACTGTGATAAATTTCATCAAATCTCCTCTAACTCTTTAACAAATAACTCCTCATTCCTCTCTGTTAAGCAGTTTACCTTTCAGAAATTCAGTCAGCATTTTGGGGGCAGTTTGTGTTATCTTAAAAAGCAGCATTAGTACCTTGACTATTCAGTGCTGGGAGCATTTGCTGAACCAGATGCTTTCAGTATCATCTGTTATTTTTAACCATATACATGGTTAAGCCTTAAGATCAGTGTCTTCAGTTTGTGGACTATTTAGGAAACTAGAAGAGCAAGCGAGTACATTATGTCTTTAGAAATAGGATACGAGTCATTATTATCCTAATTAATAACTGAGTAATTAAGCTGCCTTATTATCAAATCCAGGGTTTCCTTATGGTCTATTATCAGTTTATTTGCGATCTTTTATGTCTGTACGTGAGCACTCAGTTGTCTACATTCAGCTAATTTAGTAGTCACCTGCTGCTGCTAAGTCGTTGCAGTCGTGTCCAACTGTGCGACCCCATAGACGGCAGCCCACCAGGCTCCACCATCCCTGGGATTCTCCAGGCAAGAACACTGGAGTGGGTTGCCATTTCCTTCTCCAATGCATGAAAGGGGGAAAAGTGAAAGTGAGCCTGGTCTCTCTTTAACTGAAATCTTCTGTTGGTTTCGTGTCTGACTCTTGTGACCCCATGGACTGTAACCCACCTGGCTCCTCTGTCCATGGGATTTTCCAGGGGAGAATACTGGAGTGGGTTGACATTTCCTTCTCCAGGGGATCTTCCTGACCCAGGGATCGAACCCTGGTCTTCTGCATTGCAGGCAGATTCTTTACCATCTGAGTCACCAGGGAAGCCCTAATGATTGTATTTAACCAAGATCTTCGTATGTATCATTTATACTAAAATCTTAACAAATCTGAAAGATTGGTATTATTATTCCCAGTTTACAGAGGGGAACATAAGTTTATAGTGAGTAAATCATATTTTTTCAGTCTCACAGCCAGTGAGAATAAGGCTTAAATTCAAACCAGCGTCTGTCTGAGTTAAAAACCCCCATTTCTAACCACTGTGCTTTAATACTTCCTGTTAACGATGGATAAAGGTGTCTGTTATGTAAATCAACATGGTCATTGACTTCCTTCTTTTATACTGAAATATCCATGTATGAAATCATTTATTTTTTTGTTTTTTGTTTTTCTTTTTTTAATTTTATTTTATTTAACTTTATAATATTGTATTGGTTTTGCCATATATCAAAATGAAATAATTTAATATTAGCCCTGTCTGATTTTCTTTTTTGATCTGAAAAATGCCAAAAGCATATCATATATTCATACAGTCATATAAAATAAGAATTGAGAAGACTTCCCCATCTTTCCAAAATCTTGCACTCCTAAGTGAGTATATTTTTAATGTTCTCCTAGGCTTATTTAGACGTGACACTATAGACATTTCCTTTTTAATTTTTAAAAGTCTTATCTTGAGTTTTATTACCCAAAACACTACATCTTATCATTTTCTGCTTGGATAGGGAACATACAAAAATTTATTCCTCTGAAAAATGCTGTAAAGGATCGTCCTTTTTTTTTTTTTTTTTAAGGATTTTGAGAGTCAACGTCTGTAAACTGTGAATCAGGCAAGCAAATAGTTTTAAAATATTGACTTTCCTCTTTTCTCTTGATATTTGCCTGTTGTTAGACTGTGGGGTGAGAGATTTAATCAAATACTTAATTACTTCATATCATTTTTTCTCTGAGTGGAGGATTGGAGAATTCTTACAGATCCTTTCCTCTTTTAGATCAGAAACTTCTTTTAAAAACAGATATTTAGGATTGATTCTTTCACATTTCCATCCTTTACTTAAAATAGGGGTTCCCTGGCAGTCCAGTGGTTATAAGACTTCGAATTCCAATGCAGGGGATGCAGGTTCAATCTCTGGTAGAGGAGCTAAGATCCCACATGTCTTGTGGCCAAAAAAAAAACCTAAAACATAAAGTGGAAGCAATATTGTAATAAAAATTCAATGAAGATTTTTACAAAATGGTCCACATCAAAAAGACTTCTCTGGTGGCTCAGACGATAAAGCATCTGCCTACAATGCCAGAGACCAGGGTTCAGTCCCTGGGTTGGGAAGATCTTCTGGAGAAGGAAATGGCAACCCACTCCAGTATTCTTGCCTGGAAAATCCCATTGATGAAGGAACCTGGTAGGCTACAGTACATAGGGTCACAAAGAGTCGGACAGACTGAATGACTTCACTTTCACTTTCCACATCAAAAAAATCTTTAAAAAAACTAAAATGGGGGCATTTTCATAATGAATGAGTCTAGGAGGAAAGGCAGTCACTGCTGCAGATGGTCAAGCCACACTTCTTTGGCTCCTTTGAAATCTTCGGAGTTGGTCTTGGGTAAAACTGGGTGGAAGGCAGAGCTTGCCTTCATTTTTTTTTCTTAACTAGGGCATTCTCCTTTCTGCCTTTGGGCTCCAACTAAAGGCTGTAAATCTATTACATTTCCAGTTACATGCCAGGGACTTTGTTTTCATGTGTTTCTGCTGGACTGTAGACTATGCAAGCCTTGTCTTTGTAACCCAGTGCCTAGTTAGTGCTGAACTAGTGGGTGTTAAATGAAGATAAACCCATATATCAGTGATTGGATAATGATAGTGATCGCTGTTTGGAGCCTATAGAATAAACCACAGGGTTTCCCCTGGTGGTTCAGATGGTAAGGAATCTTCCTGCAATGCAGGAGACTCAGGTTCGATCCCTGGGTCGGGAAGATACCCTGGAGGAGAAAATGGCAGCCCACTTCAGTATTTTTGTCTGGGAAATCCCATGGAGAGAGGAGCCTGGCAGGCTACAATCCATGGGTTACAAACAGTTGGGTATAACTGAGCAACTAGCAGTTTCAGAATAAACCTTAGAGATTTTTAGTAAGGCACCAACATTGTGTGAGAAGCAGAGTATACCACTACATAGAACACAGGTCTGGAGTCATTGCTCTCCCAAGTCCTCCACTTATTAAAAGAATGATCTTTAATGAGTTCTGAGGTTTTGGTCTCAGCTGTCCTATCTGTAACATGGGCATAATATCACTCATGACCTGTGTCGCTTCAAGATTCAATGATAAAATGATACAACCTGCCTGGCCCTGGTCTTCAGACGACGTTGACTTATCTGTTTATTTACTTATTTCAGTTGTATAAAATGTTTACTGATGGTAAAGTACCCATAAGGTAAAATCAACTGTCTAAACTGTAACTTACAAGTATACAGTTCAGTAGTGTTAAGGACATTCACATTGTTGTGCAACCCACCTACCGAACTCTTCTCTTCTTGCAAAACTGAAACTATCTAGTTTCATTAAACTACATTTAACTACAACTTCCCATTCTCCCCTACCCCCGCCCCTGGGAACCACCATTCTACTTTCTGTCTTTATGAATTTGAATAGTTAAGGCACCTCATATAAGTGGGATCTTACAGTGTTAGTCTGTTTGTGACTGACCTATGTCATTTGGAATAAATTCTTCAAGGTTCATCCATGTTGCAGTATGTGTCAGAATCTCCTGTGTTTTTAAGGCTGACTAATATTCCATTGTAAGTATATACAGACCACATTTTGTTAAATCTTTCATTCATCCATGGACACTTGGTTTTTATGTGGACCCCATTTGGCTATTATGAATAATGGTGCTATAAACTTGGGTGTAGAAATATCTCTTTAAGACCCCACTTTCAATTCTTTTGGGTATACACCCAGAAGTGAAATTGCTGGATCACATGGTAATTCTATTTTTAATGTTTTGAGGAACTGACATGCTGTTTTCCATAGTGACTGCACCATTTAAAGTACATTCCCGCTAGTGGTATACAAGTGTTCCCATTTCTCCACATCCTCTTCAGTGCTTGCTATTTCTCTCTCTCTCTCTCTCTTTTTTTTGATAACTATCTATCCTAAGGGGGCTGAAGTGGTATCCCATTGTGGTTTCGATGGGGTTGCAAAGAGTCGGACACAACTGAGCTGAACTGAATGTTATTTATGTTGAGCGTGTTTTTACGTGCTTTTTGGTGATTTGTATTTCTCCTTTGGTGAGATGTCAATTTAAGTGTTTTTCAGACTATATAGAATTTAATTGATAGCAATAATAATATAACTACTACTAACACCCATTCATTTGACAATTTTTTATTTGACTTCATCTGTGCCAGAGCTTACTCTAGGCAACAGAGATACAGCACAAGGAAAAATCAACAAAAATTCATCCTCTCAAGGAGCTGACATTTAAAATAAATGAGTAAAAAATAGAATGTATTAGGGCTTCCCTGGTGGCTCAGACAGTAAAGAATCTGCCTGCAATATGGGAGACCAAGGTTCCATCACTGGGTCGGAAAGATCCCCTGGAGAAGCGAATGGCAACCCATTCCAGTATTCTTGCCTGGAGAATCCCTTGGACAAAGGAGCCTGGTGGGCTACAGTTCATGGGGTTGCAAAGAATTGGACACGACTGAGCGTCTAACACACACACACACACATACACACCCACCCACAATGGAAAAACTGAAATGGGGAAGGAAGTAAGTTAGGAATTGGGAATGGAATGACATCTTAAATAAGGTAAATAAGAAAAGCTTCCCTAAGAAAGTGCATACAGTTTTGAAGAAAGTGAGGGAATGAGTGACAGCAGTATCCCTGGAAAGAACTTTCCAGACAGGAAATAGCCAGAACAAATTCCCAAGACAGAAGTGAGCCTGGTGTCAGTCAGTGTCAGTGCCACTGGCTGGAGCGGGGAAAGGAAGGGTAATAGGAAAGGAGGGCTGAGGTAGGTGTGTGTATGTATGCATACTCGAGCACCCATATGTCGAATCAGGTAAATCCTTGTAAGATCTGCCAGATAAAATATAGATTCCCCATTAAGTCTTAATTTCAGGTAAACAAATACTTTTTTAAAAGTACGAGTGTGTCCCAAGTATTGTATGAAACACACTTGTACAAAACGTTATTCATTTAACTGGGCCCTTATATTTTTATTTGCTAGATCTGACAATGCTCCTTGTAGGCTATTATAATGACAAGCTTTTACTCAGGGTTAGATGGGGGAGTCATACCATCTGATTTAGCTTTAACAAGGTCACTTGCTGTTGTGTGGAGAATATACCCCAGGGAAGCAATAAGAGAAGCAGCCAGACCAGAGAGGAGGATGCAGCGTTAATCTATGCAAGAGATGATAGTAGCTTGGACCAGAGTAGTAGCAGTAGAAGTGGTAAGGGGGGTCAGATTTTGAAGATCATTATCAATTTTATGTATATGCTTCTTCTAGGAATTTTAAAAGAGGATATCCAAAGCAAGCAATGTTGATATAAAGGAATGACCATTCATCCAAAATAATATTTATTTAGTATTTATACTGTACTAGTACTGACACTGTACTATTATTGTACTGTACTGACACTGTACATTGCACTAAGTTAAAAACCCAGTCTCGATACTTAAGGAATTTGTAGTGTAACTGGCAGAATTCTAATTCTGTGTTGTCTGGGTAGGAGAAATACTCGAGGGAAACATGCTTGTACCCTAGAGCTCTTATCAAGTAGATGGCATCTGTTATTTTATAAGAAGGGTGTTTATCCTTTATAAGAAGGGTGATATCCAGACAGTTTATCCTCCAAATGGGGATTTTTTTTTTTTTGCTGTACCACGTGACATGCGGCATCTTAGTTCTTTGATCGGTGCCCCCTGAAGTGGAAGCTTGGAGTGCCTTAACCACTGGACTACCAGGGAAGTCCCTAAACTGAGACACTTTTGCGACTGAAAATGTGTTACTAATAATTACTCCAGGTAAAGAGCTGCAAATCAACACTGTCCCACGCAAATTCAGATCAAAGATCTTTGTGTTTTTGAGGTCCACTCCAATAGTGGTTTTGAATACAGGTGGTGAGAAAGGAGCATAACACTTCACCTACTTTTAAACTTTTAAGTGAATTCCCATGGTTTACCTATCAACCACGAGAAATAAAACCTTTATTCTCTAAAAAGTTAGGAATAACATGCTGGCAAAATAAAGGAATTGTGACCTCAGAGCAAGACATTTGTATGTCTATTAGTTGGTTTGCCATAGAGAATCTGGATGTGAATCTATAGTTGTTCTTATAACAAATGTTCTCTTCACTGCTTCCCTGTGCAGGCAAAAAGCATGGTTAAGTGCAATTTGACCTGACTTATAAAGAGTGTAAAGAAAGCTCCCTATGACTTCCTTTCTTTGGATGGTACTATTTTGACTCATCCTGTCTAGCTTGTTGAAAAGTGCTTGTTATTCTTACTAAGTGACTTAAGGGTTTTTAGACATCACACTTTTCCTTAGACCAATAAGGCAGAAGCATGTGAAGAATTCATAGCTTTACTGCAAGTTTTACATGCTGGAAGTGAGGTATATATATCCTACCTTATGGAAGGAGTCTATTTTCTGCTACTGAATCAAGCCTAGGGGCTTTCTGGTCATTGCAGTGAGAGTGCTCATGAGTAAATGCAGATGCATTTTAGTGCCCTATAATGTGATTTTAAAAATTGTTCAAACAATCAATATACTGTTGTCATCGTATCTCTTCCGATTTTCCAGTGTAAATTTGACACCATTGTTCTTATTAACAATTAAAAAAAGTTTTGGCCCTCAAGTTTCCATTATAAGGGATGCATTCTTGAAGTTATGGTTACATTAAAATTCCTACTACAAGTAAAGCCAGCTAAAAATGTTTACCAACTTGAATTGAGCTCATCATGTTTTGTTTGTTGAATAGTGTTTTGTGATTTTACCAACATAAGAATGAGTCTCCAAACTATTTTTAAAAGTGGAGCTTTTACTTTAAAGAAGTGCTTGCCTCATTTTCTTCCTGCTACTCCAAACAAGATGTTGTTTATTACTTTGAAACACTATATGTAAACCCCAGGAATATGTTAAATATGATTGAAGTCTTGGCTGTCTTTAACAAATTGAAGTTTCCAGAAATTTAGCTGTGTTTAAAAACCAAAGCCATGTTTTCAGGAAAGATTTCTATTTCCAAATATGTGGTTGCCCAAACCTTTTATATTTTCATGTCAAATTCAGCTGCCAAATAACACACACTGTACCTTAGCTATAATAGAAAAACACACATAGACTTCAGATTTTAAAAAGCACTACAAGAACAACTATGATCATGTTTCTTGAACGTATGCTATTCATATGCATATAAGTGTGTTTTTTAGAGTAGGCTCTGTAAGACACTGGTCACTTATACTGGTACAAATTGACATGCACAGCACAAGATTGGCAGTGTGGAACAGCCGATCTGGGAAAATACAGGAATTCCTAGCCAGACCAAAATATGAGGTCAAGGAAGTCACTTTTATAATAATAGTGGTTATCTGTTTAATGTGTGATCTGGCAGTGATATGATGTTGACCGTAGGCAATTATGCATATTTCTAAACCAGTTGTGATCAAGCCCAGAGTAAGAGAAATCCCCTAGCTTGTGATAAAAGGGTATTTATTGCCCTTCTATTTCCTTCGTCTGCTTTACTTAATCATTTATAGAAGACAAATTAATACTGAAAACCAATTTCATTTTGTGTTTTATTCTGTATTCATTCCTACATGTTAGGTATATCTATTAATATGTGCTCTTAATAGTTTTGGCACAAGTTCAATGTCAGTGAATGAATGATGCACACGTTTTATCATGTTCTAAAGGGATAATAATGTGGTTCTCCAGAACGGTGTGTCTTTATTTCTTTGGGGGCAGGGTTCTTCAATATGTGTCATAAAGGATAGAGACCTATCAGTTTTTTTTTTTTCCTCAGCTAGTGCAAGGATGCAAAATTTTTGTTCCATAATAATGCATTTTCTTAGAATGGCATTATCAGGAATAGTATATAGATTAATGCTTGAGAAACTAGCTGATCACATGGGGGCTATATTTTCCTTTATCCCTTCAATGTGACGGAAAACTCATATTCTATATTTTCATATCAATGACAATGTGATGACACAGCAAAGGAGTTATATTGGCTTGTTGCACACATCAACTGTAATCTTCTTTGTGGAAAAATATGTTTATTTTGAACAAGAAAAGAGAAACTCGAGTGTTTCAAGTATCAGGAAGGCTATGTTGGAGAGGATAATGATTGGCTGTTGTTTGTCTACTCCATGAGCAGAACAAGGAGAAATGGGATTGAATTTTAGTAAATCGGGTTTAAATTAGCCATGCAGAAGCACTTATGTAACACACCACAATGGTTGCAATGGTTGCCTTCTTTTATTCCCAGGCACTCCATCTGCTGTATTCACCAAGGCTCAGTACAGTCCTGGCACAGAGAAGGTGCTCAACTAATGTCAAATGAATAAAAAGAAGGAATGAATAAGGGAGATGCTTATAAAAAACATAACTGGGTATTAATCTTAAAGTTTAACAGTGCCATTGTTTTAGAACATTTGCAGGGAAATCAGACCTGAGTCTCTTACCTCTCCTGCAAATTGGCAGCAGGGTTTTTTACCATTAGCACCACCTGGGAAGCCCTATTTACCTACACAGATTCCATTTTTTTTTCTTCAGACATTTTACTTTTAAAACAGTACAGTCTGAAGGATGTGGGGCTGTCATGTCCCACAGTACAGTATGACGGGAGTGGTGGGCTGGGAGACTTCTGACCCTAGCACAGTTCTCTATTGTGGGCTGGGGCTATTAGCTGCAGTAGTTGCTTTCAAGAGGCCTCTGAAGATGAAATATTCTGGAGATATTAAGAGGTATGCATTGTATCTACTTATTTCTGAAGGGTTTTTTCCACTGACCGATTTTTTTTTGTTTTTTGTGTGTGTGAGAGAGAGGGAATGTGGTCAGTTATTTATTATTCTTTCTAACGTTCAGCTGGACCCCAAAAGAGGATTTTACTTGAAAGATGTGAAAAAGGACTTAAAACAAGGGGCCAAGTGCAGCCACCAGATACTGAGGAGTTCTGAGTGCTCAGAGAAGGTATCCCTTCCATCCGCATGTGGACTGCTTGCCAGAGGACTGGTCAGTGCCAGATTTTAACCAGAGAAGACCAGTCAGCATTGCACAGTGCCCAACCCTTGGGTTGAGGTTTCAGTGGCTCAGGCTCCAGGGACTTCTGTGCAAAGTTTCTGGTGATGATGGTGTTTGGGGGTGATGTGGGCGGGGCCACTTCATTCAGTAGGAATGGAAGGCACTATAGAGCTTACAGGTTTAATGAAGCTAGGAAATCGTTAAGGCCTGATCACAATTATACTGGGGCTTCCCAGGTGGCATGGTAGTAAAGAATATGCCTGCCAATACAGGAGATGCAAAAGATGTGGGTTCGTTCTCTGGGTCGGGAAGATCCCCTGGAGGAGAGCATGGCAACCCACTCCAGTATTCTTGTCTGGGAAAATTCATGGACAGAGGAGCCTGGTGGGCTATAGTCCATGGTGTTGCAAAGAGTTGGACATGACTGAGCGCGCGCGCGCGCGTGCACACACACACACACACACACACACACACACACAATTATACTGTTTGCAAATTACCAGAAGTATAAAATCCAAACTAATAAATACAAGCAAAATGCAATCTTGTGTCAGCTTCAAAAAGAGAATCGTAAAAATGTCATTACATTTGAAAACAGTTTTTAGGTTAAATATTTTCACTCTGCAAGCCTTCTTCTATGTGCTTGATGATGGCTTGGAAATAGCTGATTATAAATTTGGGTGATCACAAGAGGCCTAATATTTCAGAAACACAATTATAAAAGTTCCTTCAAAATGTTTACAGCAAAGTGACTATGCTTAATGTGGACCATTGAAACCTGTTTGATATAATGCTCTCTAGAAGTCATGATACATGCAGTCTGCAGAGCATATAAATGGCCTCAAATCTGGGAGACTGAGTGGGAAAAAGCGTGAGGTTAGGGGTATATTTTAAAGGGTGCTCAGAGCATATTACATAGATGCCTAGCAGTATTTCCTTATAAAGTGAAGTATCCAATGATTCCTTTGCTTTCAATGAAATCTTTTACAGCATGCAGAGAGACAGCTTTGAAAGTGATGGATCTAATCCTTTAGTATATTCTACTTGATAGTCAATCTGGATGAGAAGAAGGTGAGACTTTGACCTCGTGTAAAAAATGCTGTGCATCTTGTGATGTGTACTTTTATGTTAAAATGCTTAAATTGGTTAATCTGTACAGCCAGGACAAGTGCTCATTGTCTTCCAGCTGACTGCACTCCTTTGGTGTAACTTGTGCCTTGGGAAGGGAGATGACAACTCCAGTTTCAGTGAGAGGAGTTGTAAGTGAATGTACAACTCTCTATGGAATAGAGTTATTTCCTAGCATGCTCTGAGCTTTGCTTGATAATGTGAAATGATGATTTTAAAGTATGTTTTATTCCTTACATAACTACATTGTTTGCACATCAACACATAAGAATGCTGGGTGCTTCCATTTTAGGCTGCTCTTAATTATGTTTTTAACATTCTAGAATGGCTAAACTTGTAATTCAGTGAGTCCTTCAGTGCAGGCCATTAAATTTTATTAATTAATATAGTTGTCTAGTATTTAGATAGAATAAATTGCTCATATTTAATTTTACTATCTTGTATTCTTAACACATGCTTCTATTACAGACACTCAGGTGTACTTATGTAATAACAGCTTTAAAGTTCATTTTATCAATGTGTACGTATTTGGGATGTAATATTACTATAGAGTTTTTAGCTCTCACACCTCGATTTTTTTTTTCTTTCACAGAGCATTATGAAATATTTGTTGCAAATATTCATTCTATTCTTGATAGATGAGGCAACTAGAGGCAAGGAGTATTGAAACAAATTGCAAAACCACAGTCTTTGGTTAATCCCCAAGGAATGGCTCTTTTCAGATTTCCAAAGGAATGCTCCCACAGCCTTTGATGAAAAAAGTCAGGATGTAGAAGCTTAGTGATTAATTCTCCAGCTCCATGCTCTTCCCTGGGTTAACCCAATTCAAAGAATCTTTAGGTAGAAGCTAACCCACAAGCCCCATTAGGAAGGGGCAATGTATGTCTTGCCCACCTGTGTTTCCTGGGTATGTGTGGGTACTCAGTTGCTCAGCCCTGTCTAACTCTTTGCAACCCCATGGACTGTAGCCTGCCCAGCTCCTCTGTCCATGGAATTTTCCAGGCAAGAATCCTGGAGTGGTTTGCCATTTTCTCCTCCAGAGGAATCTTCCTGACCCAGGGATTTAACCTGCATCTCCTGCATTGGCAGGCAGATTCTTTACCACTGAGCCACCTGGGATAACCCATTTCTTGGGTACATCACCATAATACTGACTAATAAGCATCTGTTGACTCAGTGAATGAGTGAATGAATGAATGGGAGTAAAGGCTTCTAACAGGCTTGCCAGTGGCAGCTGGGGCTCTCTGTAAAGCTCAGTAACAGCGGGCCTTTATCTGACCAACCACCTGGCACAATCTGGGAGCACACCACCGTCCAAACATTTCTCTTGGCTTTGCCCCATCTGTCTGCTTCGCTCACTTCCTTCAGGGCATCTTGAGACCCGAGTCTGGTGCACAGACCACCAATTTTGATCTGGTTCTCTGCATCAGAAGAGGTTAGGAAGTGTGGGTCCCATTCAGATTGGATGAGGTAGGTGAAAGCGTTCTAAATGTCTCCCAGGTCACGATGGGTTGGCGTAGAGGAAGTTCACCTTAGAGCTGTTTGTGCGGGACTTCCGCCCCGCGTCTGCGTGGTTCATCACCCCTCTGCTTCAGCACCGTCCTGTCTTTCCTTTGGACCTTTTCCGGAGACAACTAGCATGCTGTCTCCCCACAACTCCCATGGCTGCATTCTGCCGGGTGCAATGCTGATGAACTAAGGAAGGTGCAGTAAACAGCCCCCCGTGGTACCTCGTGTTGCTCCAGGGAGCACACAGCTGAGGTTACTTGCTGTCCCCTGGTCTCTGCCCTGCCTTCCCGAGGAGGGGCTCACGGACGAATTTCTCCATGGTCTCATAACCAGGAGTAATTGTGTCTCTCCTGAGCAAATGGCTTCTTCTTTGTTTTAGGGACACTGCAATTCATGTCATGGATCATGTTTCTCTCTTTATGTATCCTGTCTGAAAGCTCAGATTCAAATTTACAGCCTACCTTTGGGCAAGTATATAAGATTTTCTTGCAAGAATTTTGTCTCTCTTAATTTCAGTGTGCTTTTTCTTAGACTCATTTTACTCATCTATTTTAAATTTAGTCTGTCTTATTGTAGTAAATGCATTTTTGTTTCTTTGTATTTTGTTGTTCGCTTTGTAAATAAACCAAGTTAAATTCTTTTGAGGAAAAAAAAATAGGGTATAAAGAAACAAAAATAATGACCAGTGTGTTCATGTAACACCTTTTAGTTTTTTTAATTCGCTAGGCCTGAATTTCATACCTTTCCTCCTCTGATCTCAACATCAATCCACTGCTTTCTGGTGTCATAATCCATTCTGTACATTTTTAAAGGAATTTGACCATTATATTAAAAGTAAGGTGTTTACAGCTGATCCCTACAGCTGCTCCTTTCTAGCCATGTAACTTTAGCTAAATTATTTAATCTTTTTCATTTGTAAGAAGAGTAATAATGTTTTTTGTGAAGGTTGTGAGGATTGTGTGAAATACACTTTGTTAAGTATCTAGTAATTTCTTTGACACATAGTAAGCCCTTTATTTAAAACAGTCTCATAAATGCACTGGACTTGGAGTATAACTGCTTCTTCACTCAGTAGCTTATGACTTTGGGCAAATCATTTTACTTCTTTGGATCATGTTTTAATCATATGTGATTTTATGGTATGGCTTAGAGAGTCCTTATGGTTCTATTTTTGCTGTTATTCTTGGCTTCTAAAGTTGGCCCTAAGTAACCTGTGAGAGTGTGCCTCCATTCTGTCCTCCCTGGAAATGGTATGGATATATTCATCTGGGCAAAGAGACGTCTGGGGAAAAGGGATTCAGATCTGAAGTAGGGAAATGGAATGGTCCATTGTGCTGGTCTTTATTTCTTCACTGGTGTTGATTATGGTATTTGCAAGGGCAGGGTCTTCTGGAATACTGTGTATTACTAGTGATTATCGTCCTGAATTCAAGTGAATTTCAAAATACCTGGCATTATGGATGCTGCTGTCTGTAGTGAATAGTCTATAACCCAGTTGCTTGGTGAATACATGGAGAGGCAACAGTGCAACAAAGGGAGCTGCTGGTCAATGACCATGTTGGCTAATGACCACATTTGGTTCAATCATGGAGTCAATCAAAACAAGTGTCTGTGTCCAAGATATGGTTTCTACTCAGGCACTGTTGGGCAATAGGAGATCTCAAAAGCAAGAGGAAACTCATTTATCAAGAAGATAAATAAGAGTTTGTAATAGATGATGTAGAAGAACAATCTACACTGAAATGAAGCTACACTCATAGCAATTCATCAAGATGCATGGGGCCTTTGTGGTTAAGAGCACAGAATTCTTTAGTGTGTGGTTTTGTCCATGTTACTTAACCTCTCAAAGCCTCAGTTTCCTCATATCTCAGAGGAATATTGATACTCATTTTATATGATTGTTCTAAAGAGATAATATAAATGCCAAGATATGTTACTCATGGGTAACTATTATTAAAACTATAAGTACTGTTACAAATTTCAGATTTATACTGGACTTCAAGGCATTGCTACTCCTAATCTAGTAAACTATGTACATTACAAGAATAAATGTTAAAAAACAAACCATTAGGTGAACAAATGATTGGAGTAGAGTGCATATACAGAGAAAAAAATTTCTAATAAATGTTTGAATCTGTGTACCATTTCCATTAGTTTTGTCCCTGAGACCTCACTTTAAAAGGGTCACCATCTACTTTTGCTTTTGATTGATTTCATTCTGTGTGTATGAGTTGGGAGTATAAAGACACTAGTTTCTATGAACTTCCCCCATTACTCCATAATCCCATTCTGTCTACTTCTTTTGAAGCTTTCTCGTCTCCTAACTTCATCTGGAATAAATGCAGATTTGCTCAGCTTGTTTGAAGAAAGCATTATGACCCTGAATCCTGAGAAGTCTTTATTTTGTAACATAATTTTTAAAATGGTAAGAAAAAAATTAACCCTGAAGAAAGTGAGTGTTAAGAGACTGTAGAACTACTGTTACAAAAACAGAGAAACCACTGAAAACTAGTCTGGTTTGGGTTCAAGTATTTTTGTCTCAATGAGCTTTAACTTTTGCTTGGTCCCCTGAAAATTCAGTGAAATTTTGAGATTCTAAGTGGTGACAATGTGTGGTGGTTACAGCCTGGGAACAGAGCACCTGGGAGTGGTGGTTTTCTTGTGTTTCACTGTTTGAATCTTTCAGAAGAGAAGTGAAATTCTATAATCCGAGTTTCATTGATTTTTTAAATTTTGACCTGCATTTTTATGTACAGTTTCTCCTATGTTGTCATATGCTGGGCCATTTGAAATTGAAAATTTATGGATAATTTTGCAGGCAGTCTTTTAATAGAAAAGAAGTCAGAACTGAAATCTACGATTGTGGCTGCCTACCACTTTAAAAGTCAAGATACCCTTAATTCAGTTTTGAAAAGATGTTCCATATTTCTTGGTTGATTATTAAATTAATGTACTGGTTTTTATAAGTAATTTCTCTACGTTATTTTAAAATTTAAAACCTTTTAAGTTGTGGTTAAAAAACACAACATAAAATTTGCCATCTTCACCATTGTATATACAGTTCTATAGTGGTAAGCATTTTCACACTGTTGTGCAACAGAGCTCCAGAACTTTTCATCTTGCAAAACTGAAACTTTAGACCCATTAAATAATAACTCCTCATTTCCTCCTCCCCAACCCCTGATCAGTTCAGGTTTCAAGTGGGATATTTATGAGAGTGAAAGTGTTAATCACTCAGTCGTGTCCAACTCTTTGCAATCCTGTGGACTATAGCCTGCCAGGCTCCTCTGTCCATGTAATTCTCCAGGCAAGAATACTAGAGTGGGTAGTCATTCTCTTCATAGATCTTCCTGACCCAGGAACTGATCATGGGTCTCCTGCATTACAGGCAGATTCTTAACTGTCTGAGCTACAAGGGAATATGTTTTGTGATTGGGTGAATTGCCAATTGTAGGGTACTCTGTGTTTACTTGAAAGTATGGGCAAGAGGCAGGCATGAGTGTTTTTAGCAGGTACTGATATCTCAGTGCCTTCATTTAATGCTCAGGGTCCTGGATGGGAAATTAACATCATGGAAGAGGTTTAAGTGAAAAAAACTTAAAGGGTGAGTGAGGTTCTGAGACCCTGGTACAGAGCTCCTCCACTTATTTAAAGAGTTAAGATGCTGAGATCAAGTCGTCTCATTGGCCATGAACCATTACTACCTTCATAGCTACCATATACTAACATGCTGGGTGAAATAACAGCAGGATAATCATGATGATGAAGGTGTTGATATGACAGTGTTAATGACAATATTGATTGCTCAGATTCATGGATGTTTCATTCATCTGTCAGATCTCTTGCCTGATAATGTTACAAAGTTTGGAAACTGTGTTTGATGATACTCCTTTAGCCTCCGCATAGTTAAATTTATAGACCTCATGACCTGGAGTCACTTTAAGACTTGGTTCTCCAGTGTTTCAAGCACATTTTACGTTAAAAAAATTTTTAATGAGTCAACCTGGGAATTTAATTATCATTTATAAATTTGTTTCCCTGCTAAAAATGTATTTTGAGTCCAGAACAATACATTTAAAATTTTAAGGAACTGATCTTTAAAGTATCTCAACTTGTTCTTATAATTTTATATCAGCATTTAATCACATATTTTAACTTGGTTTTGGAATAAAAGCTATAGCTTAATTTTAATAATGGAGAACATTAGGATAGCTAAAAATGAACAGTATTGCATATATTAAGTTCTTTGAGTTAATTAAATGCAGTCATTTATATTTAGTTTTTGACTGAAATATAGGGTAAGAGTTTTTAAGCTTCAATCGAATTTTTTAACAATACTTTTCTTATTTTGATACTACCATCAATTTTCACATCTCTCAACTCGCATATTTTGTCTACTCTTGGCTAATTCTAAGTGGTAGGGAGAGTTAACCTAAAATTAAAAGTGAGTTTCAAGTAGTCTACAAATTAGTTGATCCAAGCACAGATAATCAAATATGGAAGGTGTTAGTACTACTTAGACAGGGACAGGCTACAGGAAAATAGAATGAGAGAAATATGCAGTTGTAGTGAGTTTATTTAACTGAATCTGGGTGGCAGCATGCTCCTGAGAATTTTTTCTAAGGTCTTTTCGATGGTGGAGTATATAGAGATAACCCCAGTATTAATTATAACATTGGCATATGAAAAAAAGTATGCTACGTGTTTTACCACATTCATTGCTTGGATTGATGAGCTGATTCAGTGGATTTAAGCCTGGGTTCTTTTCCTTTCTTGAAGTCTCACCTGATTCTCTCTCTGTTGATAAGGACACCCTTCCTGGTTGGAGGAAGACCATTTTTAAGACAAAATAATATGGATAACTACAGTTCTCTGCTAGCACCTACACCAGAGTTAATATGGTGAGGGTACTGTGATCAGAACCGTCATCTACAACTTGGCAACATTAAACAATATGGAAAGGGTCCAGGGATAAAAGGAGAAGCGGCACCAGATTAGAACCTTAGAGGCCTACCTTGTGGATAGGTTTAAGGAAACAATAGTAGTAACTTTATTAATATTTACAACACTTACCAATAATTGAATGTTTTCCATGTGCTGTATGCTGTGTACATCATTTTGTTTAACCTTTACAAAACTTTGTAAGGTAAATCTTCTGACAAATCCCATTTGGAGATTAAAAAAACCTCCAGAGATTTGGAGAAGTTAAATCATGTTTCTCAAGCTGGTGCAAGTGGTAAAAGATCTGGGATTCACCCAAAGATTGCCTGACCCAAACACAAATATGTCAATTTTCCTGCTAGTGTGGCTATGGTAGTGGTTGGTGGTGGGGGGGGGGGCGGGATTTGAGACTCAATTGCTATTCTTTGGGTGACCATTTTGCCTAGTTATTGCCCATCAGTTAAACTTGAAGTCCTTTACAAAGTTCTCCTTTGTTCTGCTTCCTTCCTCTTTTTTACGTCTGGTTATTTTCTTCCCTCTTCTCATATCACTCTCAGATTGGATGCAAAGGTCATGGTTCCTGCTCATTCTCTTCCCTCACTGCAAAACCTGGATTAATTAGGACAAAGGAGCCAGAAATATGGTGACCAGTCAGTTTCTCTTTCTATGCACTTTAGCCCAACTCTCAGAATGAATTTAGATTAGGCATACTCAAGGATATCCATGAGTAATAACTGTAAGCTTTGTCATAGATAACTGTACTGGGTGTGTTTAAATGTACAACTCTGTTTTTCTATTATGATGTGATATTTCATGTTGACTTGTCAAACTGAAAAATACCCATATTGATTTTGCAGAAAGCTTCACATGTGAGATAAATGCACTCAGAGACTCCTCACAAGTAGCTCTTTGGAGCTTCAGATGTGAAATGGATCATTCCTCAATCTGTAATAGACCCTTCTGTGAAGCTCTTCAATCAAACCTGAGAATTCAAGGGGAAATTGAGGGGAGGATGAGAAACCCCTACAGGGGGGTTTGAGTGAAGTAGTTGAGAGAAAACCTGGAGTATTTGGTGCGTCTTTTTTTTCAGTTCTTTTCTTGGGCATGTAGGAAGACCGTCAATCACTGTGCAACCTTACGTGCTGTATATGTGTCATACCTGGGTACAGCGAGACAAGCTATAGAGGACTCCCGCTACACAGGCATCTTTGATTCTTTTCCATTTGTTGTTTTTCCTGACAGCCTTCAGGTTATTTTTAAAGTGGCTCTTTTAATATAGACTTATTATATTATTAGATTTTCTCTTTCCATGAAATTATTTATATTATTAGTTGATAGGATGAATTTTTTAAAAATCTTTTGAGGAAAGCATAAATAATCTTTTAAGAAAGTTAGTGAAGAATGATAACTAGTTGGAAGAATTGTCATATTTTGTTAAGTGATGATCCTGGTACGTACATCTTATTTAGAACTCATGTTTGTAGATCATGTAATGACTTTTAATTAGTTTGTTTTCAGTAAAGCAATAAGACAGATTTACCCCTACTAAGGGAAACAGCATTGCTCTGAAATTAGTTCTTAATGTCACAATTTTTATTTATTTGGGGGCACATTTTCAGTTGGATATTTCTAGGTTAATGAAAAGAAACTCTAGAATTTTCAATGGGCTATTTAGTTTGGGGAAACAGTTAATCCTGACACCAAACTGAGTAATAAAACCTATGCTTTGGAATTTATGCTCAAATATAGAATATGTTTGATAATAGTTTTTGGTGCTGAAGCTGCTGTGAAATGATTGCTATCCCCTATCTGTGTCATAATTTCTCTAAGCCATGGAGCTGGTGTTGTTTGTAAAGCTTGAATATTAGTATAATCTTAAGAGCATATTAATTGCCCGGGAGGCTTACATATTTGTTCTTCGCATGTGATTAAAGATCACGGCAGCTTATACAGCATAATTTTAGAGATGGAGAAAATGACTATTGTAATACTTGCTACTCTCAGTTTCCTCTACAGCAATGCCCTTACACCTTTCTTTTTCAGGCGTTTTGTAGCATCCTAAACAGAAGGATATTGAAGGGAGCTGATTCTGCTTTGATCCTTGTGCTTGTTGTCAAAGCGCTTGGGATTGAAGAGACTGTTGGCTACAATTGACTGTGACAATTAGGAGATGATCAGAGCCCTAGAGTGGAGCACTTAAAGGGTAATTTACATGTCAGTTTGTCGAATAAAAAAAAAGAAGATATTCAGCTAAGATTTTTTTCCCCTCAGAGCCTTGTAAACTGCAATTTGTGCTCTGGTAAGAAAAACCTGGCAGAGGACTTAGGATAGCCATTACCATTTGAAAAGAAGCAATCATAAGGCCGCCGCTGAGCCCTTTGTCCACTAAAAATGCTGATTTGCAGGCAGTGAGTGAAAAAGTGGAACCGTCACTAAATAAAACCTAGAGCTAGGTAACTACCCCCCCACCCCCATGCCTGGTGTTTTTTTTTAATGCTAGTTAAAGGTGCTTTTTAAAAAACATATCTTAAATCCTACAGTTACTATCATTATAACATTGTTATTGGTCTGGAATGTTCTTTCCTAAAAAAATAACAAAAGGATGCATTGAGAAAGTGGTAGGTGGAACACACGCCAACAGTCAATTGAAAGGCTAAAACTGGCTATCAGTGGTATCTTATTCTTTTCCCTTTTGTACCTCATCACAGTTTTCCTCTAGTCATTCTTTGCACTAGGCCAATTTCCCCCTACTCTATCAATGTGCTCCTAGATTTTCCCATTGTTTATTTACACTCCAGTTTTAAAGTGGGAACTGTATTTCTAAACTCCACATATTTAGCCTATTTAGGTGTACTTGGCTAAAAAGTACTGTAGTTTCAATCTATGATTTGCTATCCTCATATGGTCATCTCTACTTTTTTATTAGGTAATCCATATAAACAAGTAAACAAAAATAGCTAAAAAAAAAAAAAAAAGATAATTGCCTGTAAATATATGGTGATCCCTTTAATCGTCAAATAGAATTTTAACAATTAGTAATTTCAAAAGCTTTTTTGTCCCCCCACTGGAAATCATTAATAATGAAAGAATAATACTAACTATAGTTTCAAGATTTTCATTTGGATAATTGTCTGAAGAAAAAAGTCAATCAATATAACCATCCTATCCAGACATTTAAATTTGGTCTGTGTATTTATTTCAGATACATATTAACTTTCGATGGCAGATACATTTTATATTCCATTTTTTTGATACTTGGCTATAGTGAAGGGCATTTGCGGAAAATCAACACAGTTAGAAATGAATTTGTCTTTATCCTAAAACACTAGCCTTTAGTGATGAGAGCTAAGAGTATGCCCTTAAAAAGTCAGAGTTTCCAGCATCTAATTGCTGTTCTGGACACTATATGTTGAGTTGTAAGACTGCCCTTACTTTAAAGACATTCACTACTTTCAAACAAGAGGGCTTTATTTCTCTTCATTTAGAGTAATATCTTAACAACAACAAACAGTTTTTTTTCAAGAGATACCTTATGAAAGGAGTCACATTATACTTTTTGGAGTTTCTAAAAATCACAATAGTCAATGGTGGAGAGAAATCGTAATTCATAGGTGGATGTCGGTGCCTCCTGACTGCTTTGCAAGTGCCCCTTTGCTTCTTTGAAAAGTTTGTCAACTCTAGTTTTCCTGTATGCATGGTCCCCCTTGCAAAGAACACAGTAGCAAGAGAAAATAAAAATGACTAAGTGCATAGGTTATTAAGTGCAAAAAGGATAATGAGACAGGGAGTCAGGCTGGGCTTCCTTAGCATGTGTCTGGAGAAGGCAAGCAATGGTAAATCTGTATCAAAAATCTGGCACAGCAGGAGGTGTTCGTCTCCCAGGTAATGCGTAAATGATGAGCAGATGAGCCATCCTCGTATTGATTTAAGCATTTTGTTCCAGCCAGTCACCATTAACTTTGATTTGTTTTAACTTTCCTCATAGGTTTGCATTAAAAACACTCTTGAAGCACTAATTGTATAAAATTCTGGTAACTGCACACTCTCTTTTTAGAGAGGTAATGAGTGAATGAATGAAAAGGCAGGAGTGATTTACCAATCTAAGCCAGGATTGTCAGAACATTTCTATTTGACTGAAATTGTTTTGGAAGGTGAGCTGGAACAAGAGTCTTACAACTAAAATGAAGTGACTCTGCATGTGGTTCTTGGATGTCTCCCTTCATCGAAGAAGTCCGTAGAACTGTTCTGAGGCTTACTCATTGATTTAAATTTTATTTATGAGATAATATTTAGGTGAATCCAAAGAAAACATTTCAAAGTATGCATATTTGACTCTTAACAAGTAAATAGGAGTCTTTGAGAGCTCATTTGGAATTACTTGAAATGAGTTTTCCTATCACCATCATCGTGTTTTTTTTCAACATACAAATTGCCATGTTGTGACAAAATAAATTATTGAAATGCTTTGGAAAGTTTTTGGAAATGTACCCAAGAAAGCAGTATGTAAATTGTCTGAGTTAATACACATGTCAATTTATCAAAATGCTGCTACTGAAAACTCCTAAAACCTTTAGCACAACATCCCAGAACATTTACTGTCTTGTTTCAGGGAGCAGCTCTTTCTTTGTACTTCTTTGAAGGTGGCACTACAGTTACTTAGGTTAAGCACATAACATTAACGAATTCCTAAGTTTGAATTTCTGGTGAACACTGATGAATTTTTTAGTTGTGTCCCATCACTGTTTGCATTTTATCTGGCAACCCTAGGTGGCACTCTGATTAGACAGACATTGCAATCATGCACTGAATGGACAATTTAATTATTTATAAAATAGAAATTGTCATTTATGAATCATTTTACCTTTCACTGTCAGAACAGGCCAACAAACTTGCTTCTTCAAATAGAAACCAAAGGACTTTTGAACTCATCAAGGGTGAGTTTGTAATATCCCCTGTCGTTTTTCCTAGGGAGCTGTGCAATTCATTTCAAGAGTATAGTCATTTCTGTCTAATATAATGGAGACTTCTGAGAAGGTGGCTCAGGAGGCTGGCTTACCTACATTGATCAGGCTCTAACAGAATGATGCCACGAGGACATATTTTTGTGAAGCTGCATCTTTTCTTTTGTGGTAACATTGTGACTACATATACATGCACACATGTTACCTATCCTCTGCGTTGCTCCTCATCAAGGATCCTTCTGCCCAGTGTCATTTGAGCCAATAGATTGAGACTGAGTTTTTCCTTGGATGAGAGAATGGAAAGATGCAGCTGTCACTCTAGGGCGCACGCTTTCCCTTTCTGGTCTCGGGCAGGTGCGGTTCTCTCAGCTGGAGGGGCGAGGGTGGAGTTCTCGCGGGACTGGCACACCTGTGCTGCTCACGCTCCTAATGGCGTGCTGAGCGCAGTGTCTCTGCACACGGTACAGGGTCACCATCTTGAACTGATGTCTTGTGCAGCTCCTGCAAACAGTCCTGAAGTGAGGTGTCTGGTGTAGCCTGTTCACTCTGTGAACTACGGTCTGAAGGGCCCTCTGTTCAAGGCTTCTGCACTCAGCCCGCTGTGAGTAAGTGAAACTAGACTATGGACAAAGGAAAGAAAAGGGTTAGACTTTATTACTCTAAATTTTTATTTCTTGGTGACACATATGTATGTAAATATGTTGTTGTTTAGTCACTAAGTTGTGTCTGACTCTTTGCAACCCCATGGACTGTAGCACGCCAGGCTCTTCTGTCCTTCATTATCTCCCAGAGTTTGCTCAAACTCATGTCCATTGAGTCGGTGATGTTATCTAACCGTCTCATTCCCTGTCACCCACTTCTCTTGCCCTCCATCTTTCCCAGCATTGGGGTCTTTTTCAGTGAGTTGGCTCTTCCCATCAAAGTCCTGCTTCCTAATATCCGCACATTAGGGATTAGTATTTTAACATAAGAATTTTGGGAGGGACAGAAACATTCAGTGCATAACAATTTTTCACTGTCTTAATGCTTTTTATGGTCTGTCAGAAGGACTATTTGTACAAGTTTGGAGCCCTGTTTCCGCTACCCCTGAAGAGCCTTCTGAATTCAACTGTTGCTTCAGTGGTTAAATCCTCACAAGCCCAGGTCTCCAGAACTTTGAGTCTTCCCAATTTCCGCCTCAAAGCCTTCTCCAGAACTGCAGAAGCCCACTCAATGCTTCCTCCAGCTTACTGTGGAAATGTGAGGGAGTTCACACCCTCAAGGGCAGCCCTAAACCAGTGGCAGATGGAAGTCTGTGGAAAAATGTTGCAGCCACCTATTTTTTAAATAGGCAATTCTGAGAGGCACTCAGCTTGTCAGAAGTTCTGTCTTCAACAGCAGGGATCTTTTATATCCCCTCATGGCACATTTTTTCTGGTTTTCCCTCAACCCTGCTTCATTCTCTCCATTTCCTCATCATTTCTAGAGATAAACAACATACATCCAGTTTCTTGTCTCAAGGTCTGACTTCAGGAAAACTCTTAGACACTCCTGATGCTTCTTTCCTCCAAGCACCCCAGTTCTCCCCTTGCTCTGGGTTCAGATACTTTGCTTCTTTTGGTTCCATCAAGGCTTCCTTTCCTTATTTTCAGAGGAAGACAATTCTGACACTGTACCTACTAAACTGAGTCATACTGGTTACCAAACACACATGCACATTTAACTCACTGGAATGAACTCTCCTTTACAATAAAAACTACTTTTTGTAAAAAAAATTCTTTACATGTGAGGATGCATGCTAATAGACCCATGAATACTGTTTCATTTAGTCCTCATCATGCCACCAAGAAAGACCTGGCATTTCTATCTTACAAATGAAGAAACTGAGGCTAAGAAAAATTAATGGATTTCTTTCAAGACCACAAAGAAGCTAGTAAGTGGTAGAATAAGCATTTGGTTGTGATCTGACTACAAAGCCCATTTCTTTTCTTCTTCTAATTGAGGTATAATTGACATACAACATTTTGCTGGTTTCAGGAGTATAACATAGCAGCTTGACATCTGAGTACACTGTGAAATGACAGTACACTGACTAGTCACTATCAGTCAACCTAAAAACTCACAAAAAATGTTTTCTTATGATGAGAACTTGCAAGTTATGCTGTCTCAGCAACCTTCAAATATGCACTAAAACACTGTTGACTGTGGTCACCATGGTCACCACCACATCTCTGTGAGTTGTTCATTTCACAACTGGAAGTCTATACCTCTGAACCTCCATTACCCATTTTTCCCACCTCTAGCCTCCCTCCCATCTGTCAGTCACTACTCTGTTCTCCATATCTGTGGGCTTTGTTTTGTTTGTCCATTTGCTTTGTGTTTTATATTCCACATAAAAGTGAGATCATACAGTATTTGTCTTTCTCTGACGTATTTCACTTAGCATAGTACCCTCAAGGTCTATCCACGTTCTTGCAGTTCAAGAGTTCATTCTTTTTTATGGCCGAGTAGTATTCCATTCTGTATGTATATGTACATACATGTACATGCACATCTTTGACCAGTCATCCTTTGATGGATTCTTAGGTTGTTTCTTGTATCTTGGCTATTGTAAATAAAGCTGCAGTGAATGGATATATCTTTTCTAAGTAATGATGCAGTGACTATAGTGGTCTATATATCTTTTTCAATTAGTGTTTTTGCCTTCCTTGGGTAAACACTCAGAAGTGAAATTGTTGTATTGTGTTGTGGTTCTATTTTTAATTTCTTGAGAAGCCTTCATACTGTTTTCATAATGGCTGTACCAATTTACATTGCCACAACAAGGTACAAGGTATCCCTTTTCACCACATGCTTGCCAACACTTGTTATTCCTTGTCTTTCTTTGAGAATAGTCACTCTAATCAGTGGGATGTGATATTTCATTGTAGTTTTAAATTGTGTTCTCTTTTGATTAGTGATATTAAACATCTTTTCATGTGTCTGTTGGTCATCTGAATGTTTTTGGAAAAATTTCATCTGAATGTTTTTGGAAAAATTTCTACTCAGATTTTCTGCCTAGTTTTTTAACTGGATTATTTTTTGCTGTTGAGTCATTGAGTTCTTTATACATTTTTATATTAAACCCCTTATCAGATATGTTATTTACAAATATTTTCTCTCATTTCATTCAAATATTCTCTCAAATTTTGTTTTGTTGATAGTTTTCTTTGCTGTGCAAAATCTTTTTGGTTGATATGTTCTACCTGTTTATTTTTGCTTTTATTTCTTTTACTTTTGGAGTCATATCCTAAAAACACTGCTAAGACCTATGTTAAGGAGCTTACCATCTATGTTTTCTTCTAGAGATTTTGTGGTTTAAGTTGCTTGCATTCAAATTTTTAATTCATTTTTGGAGTTAATTTTTTGATGTAAGATAGTATTGTTCATATGGCTGTCCAGTTTTCCTAACACTATTGATTAAAGGATTGTCCTTTCCCCATTGTATATTACTGCCTCCTTTGTCTAAAATTCATTGACTATATATTTATAGATTTATTTCTGTGCTCACTATTCTGTTCCAATGGTTTTTGTGCCTGTTTTTAATGCCAACACTATACCATTTTGATTACCGTAGCTTTGAAATATAGTTTGAAATCAGGGCCTATAACATTTGCAGTTTTGTTCTTTCTTGAGAATGCTTTGATTATTCAGGATCTTTTGTGGTTTCATACAAATTTTAGGATTGCTTGTTCCATTTCTGTGAAAATTGCCATTGGGATTTTGACAAGGATTCTACTGTATCTGTGGATTGCTATGGGTAATATGGGTATTTTCACAATATTAATTCTTTTAATTCATAAGCACAAAATATATTTTCATTAATATGTATCTTTTTCAGTTTCTTTCATCAATGTCTTATAGATTTCAGTTATAGGTCTTTTACCACCCTGGTTAAATTTGTTCCTAGGTATTTAATTCTTTTTGATGCAATTATAAATGGAATTGTTTTCTTAATTTCTCATTTTGATAGTTTCTTGCTAGTGTATAGAAATGCACCAGAGTTTTGTATGTTGATTTTGTACCCTAAAAATTTACTGAATTTGTTTATTTGCTCTAACAGTTTTTATTTATTTATTTATTTTTTTGGTGAAATCTTTAGGATTTTCTACATATAAAATCATATCCTGTGCAAATAGTGACATTTTACTTCTTACTTTCCAGTATAGGTGGATTTAAATTCTTTTTTTGCCTAATTACTCTGGCTGGGACTTCCGATACTATGTTGAATGAAAGTGGCATGAGTGGGTATCCTTGTTTTGTTCCTGATCTTAGAGGAAAAGCTTCCAGCTTTTAACTCTTGAGTATGATGTTACTGGTGGGCCTGTCATATATGACCTTTATAATGTTGAGGTACATTCCCTTTATGCCCACTTTATTGAGAGTTTTTATATAAAGGATGTTGAATATTACCAAATGCTTTTTCCTGCATCTATTGAGATGATCACATGATTTTTATTGTTCATTTTGTTAATGTGGAGTATCACTTTGATTGATTTGCTAATATTGAACCACCCTTGCATCCTGGGATTAATCCCACTTGGTCGTGGTGTATGATCAATTTAATGTACTGTTGAATTCGGTTTACTAATATTTTGTTGAGAATTTTTGCATCTATGTTCATCAGGGATATTGGCCTTTAATTTTATTTCTTTCTTCTTCTTTTTTAATGTGGTGTTTTTGTTTGGTTTTTGAATCAGGGTGAAAATAACCTCATAAAATGAGTTTGGAAGTGTTTTAGTTTTTTGGAAGGTTTTGAGAAAGACAAGTATTAAATCTTTAAGTATTTGATAGAATTCACCACTGAAGCCATTTGGTCCTGGACTTTTGCTTGTTGGGAGGTTTTAAATTACTGATTCCTTACTAGAAATTGGATACTCAGATTTTCTATTTCTTTCTTATTCAGTCTTGGAAGATTCTAGGTATTTACTCATCTTCTTATGTTGCCCAATTTATTGGTGTATAATTGTTCATAGTAGTCTCTTGTGATCCTTTGTATTTCTGTGATATTGGTTGTAATTTCTCCTCTCTCTTTTCTGATTTTGTTTACTTGAGCCCTCTTTCTTTTTTCTTGGTGACTCTAGCTAGAGTTTTGTCAATTGAGTTTACCTTTTCAAAGAACCAGCTCTTAACTTCATTGATCTTTTCTGTCATCTTTTAAAACTCTATTTGTGCTCTGATCTTTGTTTTTCCTTGCTTCTACTAAATTTGTGCTTTGTTTCTTCTTTTTCTAGTTCCTTTAGGTGGAAAGTTAGATTATTTATTTGAGATTTTTATTTTTTCTTGGGGTAGGCCTGTGTTGCTATGAACTTTCTATTAAAGCTACTTTTAATTCATCCCATAAAATTTTGGTAAGTTGTATTTCCATTATTTGTTTCAAGTATTTAAAAAAATTTCTCCTTTAATTTCTTCATTGACCTATTGATTGTTCAGTAGCTTGTTGTTTAATATCCACATATTTTTTATTTTTCCAGTAATTGATGTAATTGATTTCTAGTTTCATATCATTGTGGTCAGAAAAGGTGCTTGATGTGATTTTAATCTTCTTGAATTTATTGAAATTTATATGTTAGGCTATTTTGTGGCCTAACATATGATCTACCTTGGAGAATGTTTCATGTGCATATGAGAAGAATATGATTTCTGCTGCTTTTGGAATGTTCTTCATATATGTATTTCTGTATATATCTATAAAGTCTGTCTCATCTAATACATTGTTTAAGGCTGATATTTCCTTATTGCTTTTCTATTTGGGTTATTTGCTCATTGACTTCAATGGGATATTAAAGTCTTCTGCTATTATTGTATTTCTGTTAATTTCTCCTTTAGGTCTGTTAATATTTAGTTTATAAATTTAGGTGCTCCTATGGATACATATCGGAGAAGGCAATGGCACCCCACTCCAGTACTTTTGCCTGGAAAATCCCATGGACGGAGGAGCCTGGTAGGCTGCAGTCCATGGGGTTGCTAGGAGTCAGACATGACTGAGCACCTTCACTTTCACTTTTCACTTTCATGCATTGGAGAAAGAAATGGCAACCCACTCCAGTGTTCTTGCCTGGAGAATCCCAGGGATGGGGGAGAGTGGTGGGCTGCCGTCTCTGGGGTCGCACAGAGTCAGACATGACTGAAGCGACTTAGCAGCAGTAGCAGTGGATACATATGCTCCTAGGATGCATAAATATTTTCAGTTGTTATATCCTCTTGCTGGTATCATTATGGGTATCATATACCCTTCTTTATCTTTTATTACAGACTTTGTTTTAAGATCTATTTGTGTGATACAGTATAGCTGCTGAAGCTTTCTTTTGGTTTCCATTTGTGTGGAAAATCTTTGTCCATTTCTTCACTTTCAGTCTGTTTGTGTTCTTCTATCTGAAGTGAGTCTTTTATAGGCAGCATACATAAGGTCCTATTTTTTTAAATCCATTCAGCCACTCTATGTCTTTTGATTGGAGAACTTAGTTCATTTACATTTAAAGTGATTATTGATAGTACATACTGATTGCTGTTTTGTTAATTGTGTTCTTGCTGTTTTGTATTTCCTGTCATTTCATTTTTTCTTCTCTTACTATTCTCCCTTGTGTTTTGATGACTTTCTTTAGTGTTATGCTTAGGTATTTTTCTTAATATCTATTGTGTATCTACTTTAGTTTTCTGTTTTGTGGTTACCATGAGGTTCACATATAGCAGCCTATATATATAAATAACAATCTATTTTAAGTTGGTAGCAATATGTCAGAATGAATTCTGTAACTCTACACTTTTACCAACCCCTTCCATGTTTTGTTTTTGATGTTACATTTTACATAACTTTATTTTGTATATCCATTAACTGATTATTGCAGTTATAGTGATTTTTATAGTCATAGTGATTTTTATTCCTTTTGTATTTTAACCTTCATACTAACTTTCAGTTCAGTTCAGTCACTTAGTTGTGTCCAACTCTTTGTGACCCCATGAACCGCAGCATGCCAGGCTTCCCTGTCCATCACCAACTCCTGGAGTTTACCCAAACTCATGTCCATTGAGTCGGTGATGCCATCCAACCATCTCATCTTCTGTGTCCCCTTCTCCTCCTGCCCTCAGTCTTTCCCAGCATCAGGGTCTTTTCAAATGAGTCAGTTCTTCGCATCAGGTGGCCAAAGTATTGGAGTTTCAGCTTCAACATCAGTCCCTCCGATGAACATCCAGGATTGATCTCCTTTAGGATGGACTGGTTGGATCTCCTTGCAGTCCAAGGGACTCTCAAGAGTCTTCTCCAACACCACAGTTCAAAAGCATCAATTCTTCTGCACTCAATCCCACTCTCACATGCATACATGACTACTGGAAAAACCATAGCCTTGACTAGACAGACCTTTGTGGGCAAAGTAATATGCTTTTTAATATGCTGTCTAGGTTGGTCATAACTTTCCTTCCAAGGAGTAAGCATCTTTTAATTTAATGGCTGCAATCACCATCTGCAATGATTTTGGAGCCCCCCAAAATAAGGTCAGCCACTGTTTCCCCATCTATTTGTCACGAAGTGATGGGACCAGATGCCATGATCTTAGTTTTCTGAATGTTGAGCTTTAAGCCAACTTTTTCACTCTCCTCTTTCACTTTCATCAAGAGGCTCTTTAGTTCTTCTTCACTTTCTGCCATAAGGGTGGTGTCATCTGCATATCTGAGGTTATTGATATTTCTCCCAGCAATCTTGATTCTAGGTTGTGCTTCTTTCAGCCCAGCGTTTCTCATGATGTACTCTGCATATAAGTTAAATAAGCAAGGTGACAATATACAGCCTTGACATACTCCTTTTCGTATTTGGAACCAGTCTGTTTTTCCATGTCCAGTTCTAACTGTTGTTTCCTGACTTGCATACAGATTTCTCGGGAGGGACGTCAGGTGGTCTGGTATTCCCATCTCTTTCAGAATTTTCCACAGTTTATTGTGATCCACACAGTCAAAGGCCTTGGAATAGTCAATAAAGCGGACGTAGATGTTTTTCTGGAACTCTCTTGCTTTTTTGATGATCCTGCAGATGTTGGTAATTTGATCTCTGGTTCCTCTGCTTTTTCTAAATCTAGCTTGAACATTTGGAAGTTCACAGTTCACATATTGCTGAAGCCTGGCTTGGAGAATTTTGAGCATTACTTTACTAGTGTGTGAGTGAGTGCAATTGTGCGATAGTTTGAGCATTCTTTGGCATTGCTTTTCTTTGGGAGTGGAATGAAAACTGACCTTTTCCAGTCCTTTGGCCACTGCTGAGTTTTCCAAATTTGCTGGCATATTGAGTGCAGCACTTTCACAGCATCATCTTTTAGGATTTGAAATAGCTCAACTGGAATTCCATCACCTCCACTAGCTTTGTTCATAGTGATGCTTTCTAAGGCCCACTTGACTTCACATTCCAGGATGTCTGGCTCTAGGTCAGTGATCACACCATCGTGATTATCTGGGTTGTGAAGATCTTTTTGTATAGTTCTTCTGTGTATTCTTGCCACCTCTTCTTAATATCTTCTGCTTCTGTTAGGTCCATACCATTTCTGTCTTGAGCCCATCTTTGCATGAAATGTTCCCTTGGTATCTCTAATTTTGTTGAAGAGATCTCTAGTCTTTCCCATTCTATTGTTTTCCTCTATTTCTTTGCACTGATCACTAAGGAAGTCTTTCTTATCTCTCCTTGCTATTCTTTGGAACTCTGCATTCAAATGGGTATATCTTTTCTTTTCTCCTTTGCCTTTGGCTTCTCTTCTTTTCACAGCTATTTGTAAGGTCTCCTCAGACAGCCATTTTGCTTTTTTGCATACTAGCTTTATAAGTGCTTAATCTACTACCTTTATGATGTATTTACCTTTAGTAGTGATATTTACACTTTCATATGTTTTCTTGTTAATAATTAATGCCCTTTATTTTTAGCTTAAAGAAGTCTCTTGTAAAGCTAGTTTAATGGCAATGAACTCCTTTAGCTTTTGCTTGTCAGGAAAACTCTTTATTTCTTCTTCAATTCTGCATGATAATCCTGCCCATGTAGAGTATTCTTGGTTGGAGTTTATTCTGTTTCGGGATTTTGAATATATCATGTCACTCCCTTCTGGCCTGCAGAATTTCTGCTGAAAAATCTTCTGTTAATCTTCTGAGGATTCCCTTATATGTAACATTTCTTTCTCCTGTTGCTTTTAAGATTCTGTTTTTATCTTTAACTTTTGGCATTGTAATGTGTGGCATGGATCATTTTAGGTTCATCTTTTTAAAGAATTCTGTGTGTTTCTTGGCTCTAGATGTCCATTTTCTTATCAAAATTAGGAATGTTTTCAACCATTATTTCTTCAAACAAGTTTTCTGTCTGTTTTCCTCTGTTCTTCTGGAACTCCTATAGTGAATTGTTATTTCATTTGATTTTGTCCTATAGGTCCTTTAAGATATCTTCATTTTGTAAAATTCTTTTTATCTTTTTACTGCTCTGTTGGGTGAAGTCCACTGCCTTGTCTTCTACGTCACTGATCCATTCTATTACTTTGTCTAGTCTGCTGTTGAAGCTCACCAGTGTATTGTTCAGTTTAGTTATTGTACTCTTCAGCTCTGGGACTTCTATTTGGTACTTTCTTATACTTTCTATGTCTTTGTTGAAGTTCTTTCTGTGTTCGTCTATTCCTCTCCCAAGTTTCATGAGTCTTTTTATGACTGTTACTGTAAACTCTTTATCATATAAATTACTTATCTACATTTCATTAAAGTTTTCTCCTTAGATTTCTTTGAAAAACTGTTTATTTATTTATTTCTGGCTGTGCTGGGTCTTCATTGTTGCATAGGCTTTTCTCTAGTTGTGGTGAGCAGGGCTACTCTCTCTGTGCAGTGCACAGGCTCCTCATTGCGGAGGCTTCTCCCGTTGCAGAGCACTGACGCTAGAGCACGTGGGCTTCAGTAGTGGTGACATGTGGGCTCAGCGGTTGCGGCTCCCAGGCTCTGGAGCACAGGCTCAGTAGTTGTGGTGCACAGGTTTAGTTACTCCACAGCACGTGGGATCTTTCCAGATCAGGGATAGAATACGTGTCTCCTGCATTGACAGATGGATTCTTTACCACTGAGTCAGTGAGCCTTTTCCTTAGGTTTACTTTTGTTCTTTCATTTGGAGCATATACCTGTTTCCTCATGTTGCTGGACTCTTATTTGTTTCTGTGCATTAGGTAAATCTCTCCCTGTCTTGAAGGAGTGGCTTTGTGGAGGAGATGAACCTTATCTTTCAACCGTGTCCTTACTCTTGGCTGTCTATTGAACCTTTGTTATTATCCAAGCAGTCTGATTTGTGTTTGATAGGTCCTAGTTATAGAAGGTGTGTCAAAATCTGTTAGTGTTCCAAAAAGAGGACTCTCAGTCAGCACCTAGTTTCAGGCTGACTGGAAGCCAGACTGTCAGGTGGCAGTTTTTAAAGTACACTAAAATATGCACTCCACTCCTCAAGGACCACAGTTGTAAATCCTGCTGGCCTCTGTGATCTGGTGATCACAGCAGTCCATGTGATCAGGTTTCCCCTGGGCAACACTTGCCAACATCAGGGTTTCAGATGTATGTAAGCTCCTTTCTGGGAGGTACCAGAAAGCTGTAGTGAGGCTGAGGGAAAGCACAAAGATGGTGTTCCCCAGCCTACATTTCCTGGGAACATTTCTGTAACCTCTAGATGCATGGCAAACCTGAAGCCTCGTCCCCAGGCTGACGTTCCAGGACAGGTAAGTTAAGTCTTTTTCACAGAAAGGAGGCGGGTGTGTTTCAGGCTGCTATCTGTGCAGTGCCCTGGATGTGGTAGCCTGCCAAGAACTGTCTTCTTTGATTGTTACAATGAATGCCCTGGAACCCAGGAATGCAACCCCCTGGCTCCCAAAGCTAAGCAACCAAGAAACATCTCTTGTGTGAACTATGTATGCCCACAGGTTTAGCAAGTAGGTGGGAGATCACAGGACCAGGGCTTACCTGCCAGGTTTTGCAGGGTCACTGGAGAACACATGGTCAGGAAGACCTTCCTTTCAAGGAAGAGGGAGAGCACAAAACTGGTACCCACCAGTTCCTCTATCTCTAGACAGAGTTCCAACAGGCCCCTGCTTCATTGATAGAAGCTTTAGGATTGTTAAATGCATCTCCATCATATCAGATCAGATCAGTCGCTCAGTCGTGTCCAACTCTTTGCGACCCCATGAATCGCAGCACGCCAGGCCTCCCTGTCCATCACCAACTCCCAGAGTTCACTGAGACTCACTTCCATCGAGTCAGTGATGCCATCCAGCCATCTCATCCTCTGTCGTCCCCTTCTCCTCTTGCCCCCAATCCCTCCCAGCATCAGAGTCTTTTCCAATGAGTCAACTGTTCGCATCAGGTGGCCAAAGTACTGGAGTTTCAGCTTTAGCATCATTTCTTCCCAAGAAATCCCAGGGCTAATCTCCTTCAGAATGGACTGGTTGGATCTCCTTGCAGTCCAAGGGACTCTCAAGAGTCTTCTCCAACACCACAGTTCAAAAGCATCAATTCTTCGGTGCTCAGCCTTCTTCACAGTCCAACTCTCACATCCATACATGACCACAGGAAAAACCATAGCCTTGACTAGATGAACCTTTGTTGGCAAAGTAATGTCTCTTTGAATATGCTATCTAGGTTATAGGCACTTTTTAAACTATTGCTTTTGTGCTGCTCCTGGAGAAATATCTCTGTTACAGCTTTGGTTTTCAGCGCTAGGCATTTGGGAAGGAGACTTACTTCTCGGTTGCAGGTCCCAGTGGTGGGGAAACTGGGGTGGGTCTTGAACCCCTTGCTCCTCAGAGAGAAGCTCCAAATTTGTGAGATCCCTTCTGATTGTGAGTTGTCAGGCTGGGCATGGGGTTTTGGGTGAAACTGAATCTCTGCCTCTCCCACCCATCACCATGTGGCCCTTTTATTGTTTATTGAAGGAACTGTTTAGCTAGTTTTCAAGTCTTTTTCAGGGAGTATTTTTTCATATGTAATTGTAGATTTAGCGTGTCTATGGGAAGAGGTGAGTTTAGGATCTTTCTCTACTGCTGTCTTCAAAGCCCATTATTTTAACCACTACATTAGCTGCTGCTGCTGTTGCTAAGTTGCTTCAGTCGTGTCCGACTCTGTGCGACTGCATAGACGGCAGCCCACCAGGCTCCCCCGTCCCTGGGATTCTCCAGGCAAGAACACAGGAATGGGTTGCCACTTCCTTCTCCAATGCATGAAAGTGAAAGGTGAAAGTGAAGTCGTTCAGTCGTGTCCAACTCTTAGCGACCCCATGGATTGCAGCCTACCAGGCTCCTCCATCCATGGGATTTTCCAGGCAGGAGCACTACACTAGAGAGCTCACCATGTAAGGCCCTTAGAAATTGAAATTTCTCTATCAAATACTATATGAGTGGCTAAAGAGATAATGGGATAGGAAGTAAAGTTGAGAGAGTTGGTCTATAGAAAACAAGGCAAAATCTTTTTAAAAGCTTCTGCTCTTTTGTTCAGGCCTTTTGTACTGGCAGGATGAATAAGTGTTGTGGTCTTTATACTTTCAAGAAGCTCTAGGGCCACCAATGAGATCAGAAATTACATGATAAACAGTACAAAATTGCCCATTTGGGTACAACCCTGAAGTCCAACACTTTGGAGGTGCTTCTCATACAAAGGAAATTGTTCTACTAAATTCTACAATATTCCAATTAATTCATTTAATCCATATTTACCAAGCCCTGCCATGTGCAAAACACGTAAATCGAAATAGACGAAGGTTTATGGAGGCTCAGGTCTCATCATGGAACCAATACTTCAAAATTTTTGTTCAATTATAAAAGTTGATATAGAAAGCTTTGTGGGGGTGGGGGTGGTGGCATATGAAAACTTATTACTTTCACATTTTCACTATCAAAACTTATAATCTTAGTTTTTCCTTTTTGCCTTCATGGAGGGCCAAAAGAGAGAAATTGGCAACTTTAACAATATGAATATGCATTAAATGAATTGATTGGAATATGTAGAATATAGTTTAAATTGACCTCAATGAACTCAAATTCTTAGTGATCCACTTTATTAAACAATTTACTTTAGAATCTTTTAAGATGATTTGTTACTTGAGAAAAATTAAAATTCTAGTAGTATCATATAATTTAAGAAAAAGTATTTAGAACAATGTTATAACATGGTTCTCAATGAAATATGGTGACTTAAAACTTCAGTTAACTTAAAACTCTTGGAGGCAAAAGGAAGTAAAAAGATTCCATCTGATGTTACAATAGGCACATAATTAGAGGTCTGGGAATGTTAGAGTACAAAGGTCACATGTTGTAAGCATGACTTTCTGTGGAGACAGGGGAGGCTAACCAGAAAAGTCATAGAACATCTACTCTCCCCTTAGATAATGGTGGGGAGAGTTAGTAGCCCTTTTTTAAAGCTTAGCTGGAGGGAATTGAGGACCCATGGCAGGTCTTCTCTGTCTGACTACCTATCTTGACAAAATATGCTATGCTATGCTAAGTCACTTCAGTCGTGTCCGACCCTGTGCGACCCCGTAGATGGCAGCCCACCAGGCTCCCCCGTCCTTGGGATTCACCAGGCAAGAACACTGGAGTGGGTTGCCATTTCCTTCTCCAATGCATGAAAGTGAAAAGTGAAAGTGAAGTCCCTCAGTTGTGTCCGGCTCTTGGTGACCCCACGGACTGCAGCCTTCTAGGCTCCTCCGTCCATGGGATTTTCCAGGCAAGAGTCCTGGAGTGGGGTGCCATTGCCTTCTCTGCTTGACAAAATAAAGTACTTAATAAATATGAGAATTTTGAACTGCTTAGGAACTGACTACATTTTGGGATCAATTCTGTAAACCCAGCATCTTTATCCTATTGCATCCTTTGATGTAGAGGTAGGCGTTTACTTATGCAAACTTCCCTTGCCATTTTATTGATAGAACTTCAAGTTCTTTTCAGATTACCATACAGTTAGGGACTCAATTATATGATAGTTTCTAAAACCTTCATGAGGTTGTTAGTTTTGAATAATGAAAAAATGAGCCTATGCAAAAGATTGTACTTTGCTGGTTACTCGTTCTTATGGCAACTATACAAACTGGCAGCCCCTCAAGAATGAAAGTAGAAACTACTGCACTTTTAGTGCCATCACCACTGGCAAAATTAGCTACACCAGTGAAAAATAACAGCATTAGATGTAACTCAATCTTTCCTTGGTCAGCAATGGGAGCTAGGTAACAACAGTAAAGTTTTTTCTATTGGATTTTAAGACTATAAAAAGAAGTCTAAAAAAAAAAATAAAAAAAATAAAAAGAAGTCTAATATTTTGCCATTTAACATGTTGGATGGGAATACTTTAATACAAATTCAGTACAAACTGGAAGAACTTCAACATGTGTGTGTGTGTGTGCTCAGTCACTTCAGTAGCATCTGACTCTTTGCAACCCTATAGACTTTTGTCCTTCCAGACCACCCTGTCCATGGGATCCTGAAGCGGGTTGCCATTTCCTCATCCAAAGGATCTTCCTGACCCAGAGAGCAAACCTACATCTCCTGCAGCTCCTGTGTTTCAGGGAGATTCTTTACTGCTGAGCCACTGGGGAAGCCCTCAACATGGGTATAAATGTCTGAAATTCTACCTGAAGGATATTTTTAAAGTTCTTTTTACATAAGAACCAAACCTCTCCTTGCCTGCTGCTGCTGCTGCTGCTGCTAAGTCGCTTTAGTCGTGTCCGACTCTGCGACCCCAGAGACGGCAGCCCACCAGGCTCCTCCATCCCTGGGATTCTCCAGGCAAGAACACTGGAGTGGGTTGCCATTTCCTTCTCCAATGCACGAAAGTGAAAAGTGAAAATGAAGTCGCTCAGTCGGGTCCGACTCCTAGCGACCCCATGGACTGCAGCCTACCAGGCTCCTCCGTCCATGGGACCTGCCAGGCAAGAGTATTGGAGTGGGGTTCTCCTTGCCTACAGATTATATTATTTTGATTGGCTGAATTTTAATGGATAATTTTAAGTAGCAAATAATAGAAAAGACATGATTATTATATATTTAGTTATATATGAATTACTATGTCTGAATCCTAATTAGGATTAGGATATATGAATCAGTACAGCTAGTATATGGATGAACATAAACTATCCAACTGACCCACTTAGAAAAATTAGACTTAAGTACACTTTAACATTACTAATTCTAACAGTGGGAACAGACTTCATCCAGAACATTTCTTAGACCAAATTTCGGCAAGTCTAGGGCATCTTTCCTCAAAAAGCCTAAAGCCATATCTGATAGTTAATGTCCCTACATTTAGTTTGTTCTTTGGTTAACAGCAGTCGGCCAACTTGGAGGTGTTGGATAAGTATCTTAAGCTGTAAAGATGTATCTGAACTAAGAAATATTCAGTATCATCATTAGGCAGACATCTGTGACAAAGTTAAAAGACAAAGTTCTTTTAACTTTCATTGGTAAAAGCATTTCCTTTGCTGTGCTAATGCCAAACACTATTTGAATCAGAAGTTTTGGGGTCCAGAAGGACATTGTGATGAATCCATACCCTTTCATAGCAGAGAAACATTTTCTTTTTACATATTTATTGGCTATAATTGGAGGCAGAATTGTGACTACTATGAGAAATTAGGGATAGAGGTGACAAGCCATAGATTCCCACCAGTTACTCTTCAGATACCCGTGATTCCTTTGGGAATTAGCCCAACACGCTTGTGAGATAGCCATGCTTCTCACATTTAAATCTAGGGCTCAGGCAAATTGCTCCAACTCTGTAAAGTAAAGATGGCTTTACTTGGGAATATTCACTGCTCTCCCCATTTAGAAGCAAGTCTGGAAGTAGTGGTAGATAATAAATTACAAATTTTCAAAGTTTGTCCTTTAGACTACCTTGCAAGTCAATGTTGACCTTGATGTAGAAAAGCTGTCTGTTGTTGTTTAGTCCCTAAGTCGTGTCTGACTCTTTTGTGACCCCATGGACTGTAATGTAGTTCACCAGGCTCCTCTGGCCAGGGGATTTCACAGGCAAGATGCTGGAGTGAGTTGCCATTTCCTTCTCCAGGGGATCTTCTTGACCCAGGGATTGAACTCAATTCTCCTGCATTGGCAGGCAGATTCTTTACCACTGAGCCACCAGGGAGGGCCAGAAAAGCTCTCGAGTTCTTCCTTATATGAATGTTAAATGGCATAATCAGATTTACAGCGTGAATGTTCTGTCCCTGGGTTTCTCTTCTAGAGAGATAGGCAGGGGCAAGAGTAACATAGGCCCCCCCTATATTTAAGCTGTTCTTTGTTAAATAACACCCTTACATAAATTTTGTCAGTGGGGAGCTGATTGAGTTATCACATAATTAATTTATTGACTAACAGTTTAGTGATCTTAAACAGGTGCTGACTTTACATTTAGGCAACAATTTGACACTGGTAGAATCTATTTTATTTTATTATTCACATATTCTCTAAGTATGATGTTCTCTAAACACTATCATTGTATAATATGCTACTTAATATAATACTTAGTGAGTAAATGATTAACATAAAATTAGTCCTCTATAATTAAACATTACAAATCTTCAAACAGAATGGTTTGGTAAAATAAAGAAGCCTCAGAAAACAGGATTTCCAGGTATACTCTAGTTATGTGAACTTAAATAGTTATAGTGCTTCTCAGATTTCCTTTTCCTAATATTTTAAATAAAGAAATTAAAACAAATGATTTTAACTTTTGATAGATCCTTATATTCCTTGGCCTTATTGAATGATGATTAAGAACATAACTACATAATAAATGCTAGAATTGGGGGAGTATACTTTTCTTGACTGTTCCAAAGCTCAAAAGTTTAATTTAGGTAGAGTACTAAAATCCTTTAAGAAACTCTAGGTAAAATTTTTGGGTTGTTCTTTTTTTTTTTTTTAATGGATAGGCAAAAAATAATTAAGAATTTACAAAATGTTTTGGCCTTATTCACATGTGTCAAAAATCCAGCAATAAAAATGAAGACTTGCTTTATTTAGAGACAAGTACACAGGCTTTTGTTAGTTTCAGGATGATAACAAGGTGTTAGAATCATAGAATGTAGAACTGAAGATTTATGTTTGGTACACTGCCAGAAACTACAGGGTTGAAAGAACATGTCGATTTATGTATATTCTCAAGATTTTATTATCCAGTCTCAGGCTGTTTGACCATTTTCTGGGATTCATATCCTATTTCTAATTCTTAACCTCAGACTAATTCTTAGAATAAAAATATGATTGACTAAAGGTTAGCTGTGGAATTCAATAGATTCTGAATACAGATGGTAAGAAAGGTAAAACATCCAGAAAAGTTAATTTGTCTGAGCAAAACTAAGAAAAAATTAATTCTAATATGTCATAAATTACTTGGAACACTTAAAGAATAGTCATTCAAATCTGAAAATGTGTTCAGAATTTATTTTTAATTATGAAACTGTTAGTTTTTATATTTCATATCATAGTTACTTTATTGTTTTACAGCCTCTTCGTCTTTGAGGTGAGTCAATTTTATCAATATTTCACACCTGAAATGGCAAGTTAATATTATGGATGGTGGCAATAAGTTGATTTATCCTGATATCTCCTATTGAGCAGATTTACAATGCTATCAATAATGTCGTTTGGTAGCTAAATGTTTTAGATTATCTTCTTATGACTATATACCCTATGCATATTGTGCATTTCCATGTTATCATAATTTATAACTATAAACTATTTATCACTCTGTGTGCTTAGTCGCTCAGGCATGTCTGACTCTTTGTGACGCCATGAACTGTAGCCTGCCAGGCTCCTCTGTCCATGGGGATTCTCCTGGCAAGAATAGTGGAGTTGGTTGCCATGTCCTCCTCCAGGGGATCTTCCCAACCCAGGGATCGAACCCAGGTCTCCTGCATTGCAGGCGGATTCTCTACTGTCTGAGACAACAGGGAAGCCCATTTATCACACTATAGTGTATCAGTAATAAGGCAACAACTAGCATTTATACTATGCTAAGTGTTTGCATTTTCCAGAGGTTCAGATACCTAGGGGACTCAAGGTGGAAGCAAGAGAAGGAATAAAGGAGACATTCTAGACTCCAAATAGAAAACATTCAAAAATTGCTTTGATATCAGATTTAAGAAGAAAATATGCCAATAAGAAATACATTTTTTCAGGATTAAATCAGCATTTGTTACTTAATACCATTTGTCATTTTCCAATTTTTCATATGTAGCAAATTAATTTCAAATCATTTTGGTCTTCCAAATGCCTTTGTGTATTGTGTGTTTTTTTTTTCATATTCTTTTGGATAACATTTGAGGGAAAAACAAGACTACAACAGTCATTGATTACAGTCAGAATGGAAGACAGTTTTAAGACCAAGGAACAGGTGGAGTATGTATGATGGGAATATTCACTTTTTGTGCCACCATTTTGTAGCTCTTTAAAAAAAAAATTTAGCAAATGGTGGATATTGTTTCTTTACAAAAAAATGGTTCTGTACTGGATCCATCTGCGAAGTATAAACATGTCATCAGCACTCATTTTCCATCTCCAAAAAACATTCCCCATGTCCATATTTGATTTTCAAGTGCATCTGTGCACTGATGGAAACCCTCCCAACATGCTGCCACACAATTGCAAAACCCACACATTTCTGCCTTTGAATCAAGCTTTCATGAAAGCCTGGCCTCCCCTGGGTATAAGCTTGTTTCGAAGTTGCAAAGGTGCCTTGGGTGACCTCAATAAAAAAACTTCAATGTCCATGGTAAGGTTAAGTTATTCCTTTTAGGAAGATAATCATGTTCGTGAATCTTTTTTTCTACTTTGTTCCAACATTTTTTTTTTTTTTTTTTTTGTATCTTAGAATCTCTCTTTTTGTGCCCAACTATACTAACCTAATGATTAACACTGGCACAATTTGGTTTCTCAATGACTAAATTCACGTCGAAGAAAGAAAGTGAAGATCTCAATATTAGTTTGACTATTCAGAAACTTTAAGCAGAACAAGAAGGGAATTCATTTCAGAAAGTTGAAAGACGAACATCCTGAATTCTAAGAGTCCCCAACATTATTGATAATCACATAACCTGAAAGACTTTATTTAAAACATCACTAGAAAACTTTAATCTCTTTATAATTACACATTCAAAAGTGAACTCCTTGATAAAGAAGGAAATTTTATTTTACCTCGTTATTTTTCCAACACGGGACCAGAGTTACCTTCACTACAGGGCAATGAAGTAAGCCTTGCCTGTCATTTTTAATCAGGTTGTTTTAGGTAATTTTTGTTATGCCCCTCATTACTGAATTGTTTATCAATAGGTGCAGCAAGTGTCACTAGCTTTTCTCATCAAACCAGGTCTGACAAAGCAGCACAGTGCATGGGAAAGAGGCAGCTAGGTGAAACTAATGCCATAGATGTTTGATTCATTAGGAGCTTATTGTTAACGGGGATGTCTGATTGTAAAGGCTCAGTCAAGCAAAAGAGTGCAGAGTAATCAGTCGGATTTATAGTTTGCAGGGCTCAGAAAAAAATCAACATAAACCTTTGGATATAGCAGAAACAGAAAAATCCCCTTTGGGCAGCCCTAACCTGGAACCAGCCAAATAAGGTCATGCTACATGAAGGTTTCCTGTTAGGTGATGGGAGATAGAGGCGGATTAGAGCCACATGGCACGGCCTATCATACCTTCTGACTTAAGATAACAAAGCCAAGCTTTGTGCTTAGCTGTTTTTGACTGACATCATCAATTTTATTTTATGTTGGTCACCTCCGGTAACAGGAAAAAATGGCCTAGGGTTGATAACACATGGTTTTTTTTTTTTTTTTTTTTTAGTATTAAGATGCCTAGAAGCTAGTTTTGTGCTGTTAAAAATTTCAAAGAATTACTAGCTTACTCTTCTATCACCCATCCTCCAGCAACTGTTAGCACCCCTCCCCCTTGTTTTCAGTTTGTACCTTGCAAATGAGAGGCAGCCTTATTCAGAACCAGATGTAAGGCTCCTAGAGAATGAGCATAAGCTGGTGTACTTTAAGCCTAATGGGAAGTTTTATATGCAAGGGCCTTGAACTGATTAGTATAATTCCCTCTTTAATACAGCTGTCCCTCCAGATTAAGGTAAACCAAATGTTGCAATCAGAGATTAGTGTACCTTGCCAGTTATTAACATCCCCGGTGCTCAGCAAGCACGTCAGACGCTAATGCTGTGTATTTATTTGCCACTTCCCCACTGTAACTTGAACTTCGGCACCTGTCAAAGCATTCCAGTGAAGAGACGGGCATTATTGGAAAGCAAAAGTTTTATACCTGTACACCTGTTTTGTTTTGTCACAGCTTAGATTTTCTTCTGGCGTGCCAAGACTGCCAGGTGCTTTAATCTGCTACTTTTCTGGTTTTGTAAAGAAAGACTTTGTGTGCTAAATCGCATTTGTTACTTGCATATGCCTGCTTTTATGCCATGGAAGAGCTGCTCACCTAAACTGGGAGCATGCGTGTGTCTGTGCATGTGCCTGTGTGTGTATGTATGTTTTCTTTTACAAAAGAGTAAATGGATGAGGTTTTCTTTCCCCCAGAAAACACACACCTATGTCTTCTGTGCGTCTCAGCTTCTGCAGAGTCTTAAGTCACAAGGTGGGTCTTACAGCTGTAATATATTTGGCAGGATATCCTGCTTTCTTGCAACGCAGATGTCAAGAAAGACAAAGTCCTGGCTATCTCAGAAAGATCTGGCTATGTTTTTTTTCCCTCTTCAGCTCCCACCGGGGCTTGCTTGGACTCCAGGGCCAAGAATATGCAGTAAACACACTGGAGAAGATTGGACTTTACCCGGCTTGTGTTTTGGATAATGTTAGTCCAGGCACAGTGCTCCCTGAGCCTTTTTACATCAGTGTGGCAGATGGGCCAGCAACTAAGAGAAAATAGTGGAAAATTTGAGGAAGAGGCCCCACACTTGTCAAATAAATGTGATTTTTATCAGCATCACTTATTATTACTTAGAGATTGAGAATCAAAAAGTGCTTTCTGTGAAAAAGGCATAGTTTGCTGAAAACCACTAGGGTCATCTTGGGGTCTGAATTTTTTTTCATATGTGAGTTTAAAGTATGTAGCTATATGCTCTTACAGAGCAGTCACCTTACGCCAGCAGCCAGGGGGCAACCCCAGTCACTCCCTTGTCCCCCAAAACTTTGTCACAAGACTGGAAAGAGCCACAGCTCTCTAGCTAACCTGTGACACTGGAAGCAGTTACTGGTTCAGGGTGTTATCAGCACTGGGGGAACATTTCTCTTGCTTGCCCTCCTCTCTCCCAACTCCATCTTGGTGTTTGCACATTGATTGCCAGGTGCAGTTTCTACATATTATAGCTTAATTGCAGATTTTTAAAAAAGACAAAAATATGTTCATATCTTAGGAATTATGTCTTGCAGCCTACTAAATATGCTAATGCAGCACTAAGCAGGGATAAAGTTCTTGCCATACCCCCCAACAGTTGTGTGGAGCCTGCTGCCAAGTGATTGTTAATTGTGAAGCACAAGCAGGCTTTGCAATCCATCTTAATTGTCATACTTACTTCAGGTTTCGTGATAAGGCTCGATGTTCTGTTTAAAGTGACAATGTTGACAAGGGGAAAGGGTGTGGGCCTGAGCCTGTGGTTCTGAAGGGGTTGCGTGCTCTGACCTGCCAAAGGTTGATATGGACGGTCTGCGAGGGGATTTTAGTTGTCATGGGGTCCCCAGGCGGTTGAATGGAGAGACTGTCTGTCCTGCTTTTTCCTGTTAGGATCCTGACACGTGGAGCATTGATGAACTCAGCACAACGTTGAATGGGAGCTTTTTGGCAGCTGAGACACTGGGGCTAAGCTGCAGGTCAGAGATAACACCAGTGCGGATCTCCTTCTGCACACAGTTACTGCGTGCTTTCTTCCCTCCTGAGTGCAGGAAATGGCTCATGTTAAATATGCTCACTTTTCAGTTTTCCTTTCTTCTAAAATGGAGCTTGACAGATTGGACTTTTCAGCTCCCCCTTTTTTCACCACCTCTTGCTTTCTACCTCAGAAATACTCTTCAGGAAACAGGAGTTAATCTTGGTGAGGAAACGATAAGGTGATGCTTGATTTTCAGGGGAAAGCAGAAGGATATGGCTGCCTTGCTGCCGCACGTAAACTTCTAACTCCCCACCTTTGAGGCTCTTCCCTTCACATCTCTTCAGTACAGAGCAGAAGATAAACAGCGTGAAGAGCCTACTATCCAGACAGATGTAAACGAGCCCTACATGGCTTTCAGCAGCATTAGAGAACAGGAAGGACACACTGGGAAGGGAATGCTGACTCTTAAAGAGTGCCCATGTGGCCCTCTGCCTGAAGGGTGCATCGCTGCTGACCAAAATGCTTCTGCATCATTTTACATGCAGCTGAGTTGTGCAGGTTTCTGAGATATGGAGAACAAAGGGAAACTGGTAACAAGAGCTACTTTAATAATCTTTTGCCAGCATGCAGTATTCACAAAAGTGATGTAAAGAAGTGCTATCTAGTTTTAGTGTCACCCCTAAACTAGGACTGTCAAAGCTCTGTTTCGAGAAAGGGTATTTGAAATTGATTCTTGTGTGGTATTGATTAGTGACTGTGAAACTAATAAAAACTAATACATTGAAACCACCCCCAAACCAAGTCAGAATTTGGCTTGGGGCACATGTGTATGGTCAATGAAGTCTGAATGTTTCCTTTTCTCTCGGATGAGTACTCAATGCCTTTAAAGCAAAGGGAAGTGTGTGAGAATGTGTGTCTATGTGCGTATGCGTACACATAGGTAGAGGAAATAGGATGGGGAAAGGGAGATGGGATAGAGAGCTGGGCATGGGAATGGAGAAAGCTTTCTGGTCGATGTTCATTATGCATCAGAGAAGAAAGGGCTGTGGGTGGAAGTGAGAGTAACAGTAGAGTCCTAGGGCTAACAGCTTGGAGCAAGCAGGGTGATGTTGCCCTTTGATCTTTGTCACTTCTCACCAACCCTGTGCACCCTTTTTGTCTCATGCGGGCATCGAGCAAAACTGAGAGAGAGAAAGAAAATGAGTGAGTGAGATATATAAGAGCCAAATATGGTGAGTTATAAACCCTGAGGAGAATAATTTAGGTTTGGAACTCCTTCAGAATTTGCTCTGATGCAAGGTGGTGGCACTAAGCCTCCCATAATAAGACAATTTTCCACTCCTTTCCATCCAATTGTACTATGTTGCCTTTTTTGAATGACTGGGACTAGATTATTCTTGGACTTACTCTAAACACTTTCCTGGCTACTGTTGTCAGGGGCCTTCCAAGGACCCTTGAATTTCCCCAAATTTAACTTTAGAGAGAGTAGAAGAACTGGACGTTCTCAGGAACCCAAAGAAATAGTGGATGTGAAACGTTCAGTACAGTTGGCAACACGTAGTAGGTGCTGGGTACATCCTCACTATTCCTCTGAAGAATGAAGCCAGGTGAATTTCTTGTCAAATGCTTCCTTTTGCTGTGTCTTCAATTGTAGCAATGCATGAGGAATGGGAGAGCCTGGAAGGGGCTCCTCTTCTGAATGGAAAGTTTAGGTCTGGTTCTGTTTTCTGTCTGCTTGGTCCGGATGCAGTGTGAAAATTTGAATTAATCCAAACCATTTTAATCCTGAGCTTCCCAGGTGGCACAGTGGTGGAATGTGCCTAAAATGCAGGGGTACAAGAGATGCAGGTTTGAGCCCTCGGTTGTGAGGATCCCTGGAGTAGGAAATGGCAACCCACTCCACTATTCTTGTCTGGAAAATCCCATGGACAGAGGAGCCTGGCAGGCTGCAGTCCATGGGGCTACAAAGAGTCGGCTGCGACTGAGCACAAACACATTTTAATCCTAGATTTACCTAGTTGATTGACATTGTTGTGAGGTCAAAGGGAAACAGATACCTATGTAATGTGATTTCAAGAGCCTGAAAAACCCCATGTCCTCCAAGTGTCTCTCTGATTAACCATGGCACATGTTAACATTCCAGATATTTCTGCTGGTAGAGCAATTTCTTTGAGTGAGAGCATGTTTTCTTGATATTCCTCTTATGGTACAATTATGGTACTTGAGAGCGGTCACCTTTTGTTATGTGGATACTGTTCCTTCTTATTAACTGTCCCTGTGACAACTAGGTACTTCCCTAGTAGCTCAGTTGGTAAAGAATCTGCCTGCAAGGCAGTAGACCTGGGTTCGATCTCTGGGTTGGAAAGTACCCTGGAGAAGGAAATGACAACTAGAAAGAGAAACTGGTTACCGATGACAGCCTTGTTAAGAGTAATACAACTCCTTGACCGCAGCTGGTAAAGAATCCGCCTGCAATGTGGGGGACCTGGGTTTGATCCCTGGGTTGGAAGATCCCCTGGAGAAGGGAAAGGCTACCCACTCCAGTATTCTGGCCTGGAGAATTCCGTGGACTGTATAGTCCAGGGGGTGGCAAAGAGTCGGACACGACTGAGCAACTTTCACTTTCACTTTGACCACAGAATGGATCAAGGAAGTTACTAGATTGGGGTTGTATTCCACCAGATAATTTTGGATCAAGATGTATAGATACTAGGAAAGCTTCTAGTCAGCCGTGTGCAACAAACAGAGCTTAATTTTGGGTCCTTTCTTTCTTTTTGGCAAGACCTTTCATTTCCAATGACCCTGCAAGTGAAACTGCCTGTTTCCATGTTGTCATGGACTGCCTGAAATCCTTCACCTTATGGATGGTAGGTTAGGAATTCTCAAACAATTTTCTACTCCAGAATGTATGTTCACACATTGTACACTTGCATGGGTATGCCTTGATTGTGGTACAACAGGCAGTTTATTTCAACATTTACTTTAAACATGTCTCCTCTTCCCGACATTCTTCAGTGTCCCCTTGGGAAGGCATACTCCTTAACCTTTGTTCATGTTCCCCGTCTTCACATCTCATCACTGTGTAAGAGCTGTTGCCTAAATGATATTCTAAGTATATAGATGCTTTCTTTTTTTTCACACTGTGTGCTTTTGCTCTTTCTCTAAGAATGTCACTCCCTTGTAAGTATGTGTAGTATGTATGTGTATATGTTGTATGCATATGTGTATTTATGCATACATCCCATATATATACACACACATATATATACACACTTTTTAAAAAGAAATAAGTCCATCCTAGTACTTTGCAGTAGGTTTAGTTGAATGGATGCTTTAAACAATGAAGATTGTTAAAGTCACCAATATCCCTTCTCTTATTTGGCTATATAGAATTGTCCCTTGGGAACTACAATAAATAAAAAATAAAGAAAGAACTCCAAGGATACTCTTGTCTCTTATACAAAATATGCAGTACAATGAATACAGTTGGCCCTCCTAATCCATGGATGTAAAACTCACAAATATGGAGGGCTAACTGTAATCTTAATCGTTTATTTTTTCTTTATGTCTCACATGATTTTACCCTTGGCTTCTTTCTTGGTTTAAGAAATATGCATATTATTTTCTTTCTGACTGTACTAGTCTTACATACTTACTGTGGAATGTTTGGAAATACTGAAAACTGTGGGTGAGAGTAAACTCAACCAAAGTCCCACCACCTAGAGTAAACCATTATTACAATTTGGTTGTGTTTTTCTACCTCTTGGCTTGTTGTTTTAGGTATTGAGAATGTCACTCTATAATTAAGTTATTATTCTTCTTTCCTTTTCAGACTTTCAACTCTTCAAGTTCTCTTCATGCCTCTTATGTTGACGGGTCCCAAGTGGGACCAATATAATACTTTAGTATCTAAAGCTAGATCTGACTTGTATTCTGGGAAGGTTAGCTCACAGCCTCCACAATCTATATTTTGAGTTTCTTAATATGCATTTTCCTGCTCTGAATCAGTGATTTATTTTTTGATCTTTGTTAATACTTCTTTTCAAGCTTGAAACAAAAGAAATTATCTAAAAATAACCAAAGACTATTATCCGGGACTTTAAAGGAGCATGAGCCAATAGGTTGACACCTTTGATCCTTAGGTAAAAAGTTACAGTTCTTTTGTAGGCTTTCTGGAAAAGGAGGAAGTAGGGGCAAATTACATAGTTGATGCTATTTTATGCATGAAGGAACATACTTTTGACAGCTACTAACAAATTTCCAGCATTTCTTTTTGGTATAGTAGCTCATTTACTTAACATTTATTTATTGAGCTAACCCCTACTATGTGGCAGGCACTGTTCTAAACATGAGGATTCGGTAGTAAATAAAAAGAGCAAAACTCATCCTTGTGGGAGCTTACTACTTAAAAATAAAGTAGCTAAACTTTTTAACTTCCTACTTAAATTCCCACTTAACGAAGTAATTGCGTTCCATTTCCTAAATTCTGAGTCAGTTTTGAAGCATGTGGGGAAAGAGCTCTATTATTGCGATGTTATTATATCAAATAATGTCTTTCCTTCCAGAGCCCTTTCTCACTCACTACTCTCCAAGTCCCAATTTTTCAGTGGCAGAAAGGCAAACAATGCAGTGGCAAAGACCAATTTTGATGAATTAAAATAAATGTCCTCAGTTTTAACATTGGTTGTTTCATTGAGGCTGGAGATTGAAAGCAAACAGGAAAGGTAGTAGTGTTTTTTTTTTTTTTAAACAACTATTTTGAAGAGTGAATATGGGATACAAAATTAGGAGATGTCCTTTACTTTCATATGCATACGTGTGTGCTCAGTCACTTCAGTTGTGTCCAACTCTTTGTGATCGTATGGACTGTAGCCCACCAGGCTCCTCTGTCCAGGGATTCTCCAGGCAAGAATACTGGAGTGGCTGCCATTTCCTTCTCCAGGGGATCTTCCCAACCCAGGGACTGAATCTGTGTCTCCTGTATAACTTGCATTGCAGGCAGATTCTTTACCTGCTAAGTACCGGGGAAACTAGCTGAACAATTTTCAGATAGAGCTGAACAATTTTGCATTTGAGACTATGGATTTTGCCACTAAGTTAAAATTGAATGCTAGTGGAAAATAACTTTCAGTAGCTAAGCAGAGAAATAATGTATGAGGCAGAAAGACATAGGCTAAAATCTTATTTAGTTCAAATATGTAATCCAGGGAGGCTCTACAGAATGTGAATAAAGTACGTAGAAATTATGAAACCAAGTTATCTCGGTGGTTTTATTACCCACTTGTTTCAGTTTGAGTGTATTTTAGGTAGTTTGTCAATCAAACATCAAGAGAGATGTATTTTACAGATAGAATTGGAGAAGTTTTTTTTTTTTTTTTATCAGAATTCAGGATATGCCTTAGGCAGTTAGATTGTAAGAAATATTGAGAGTCTAAATGGATGCTACATGAGAAATTATCCTGGATTCTTGAGTTTGTGTGTAAGAATGGAGTCTTTGTTACTTTTTTTAGAGGTTGATGAAAAAAGTATGTGTTATAACTCAACCGAGAAAAGAAGAGTGTGTATTGGAGACAATCTATGGGACAGAATATAGCCTCTGACTAGTGGCTGAAGACACAAATTGTTAGCTGGAAGCATTGATCAAATTATTCACAAATGCTGGAAAGCTCAAAAGAAGAAAGGAGAGAAAAGAAAGGAGTAGGGAAGGACAGAAAGGTGAAGAAAGAGAAAGAAAAGCAAATAAACCAGAGAAAACTACAATGGATTATATTACAGTCTATTCTGGGTTTTGAAACTAGCTTGTCACTGAAGAAAAATGACATTCTTTAGGCCAGGTTGTATAATTTACAACTATGATTATTTGGTTATAGCATAATCTAGGAATAAAGAATATAATAACATTATGTTTACTAGAAAATATAGGAAATCCTTTCTAGCTTAAGTGGTACTTTGTGAAGAAAGATGCAAAGACTCCAAGTTTATCTTTTAATCTGGTTTTCATCCCTTTTTTAGCATGTTATGCTTAGTTAAAAAGAAAGTAAACTACAACTAACCATTGATTGAGTTTCAAATCCACATTTTTTCCTTTTATTTCTCCACTAGATCTGTCCTTGTCATTTCTCAAAGCCTTTCAAGATCTACCTGTTTATTGAAAGTTTTCCTTCTATGAGAGGAGATACCTATAGAGGTATGTATTATTATGGTCATGAGCTTTGTCTTTCTTGACATGTAAGGAGCAGAGATCGTGTCTTCATATTTGGAAAATATGTACAGAACACACAGCATGGTATGCTGCATCCACACTTTGTCCAATAAATATTAATTGATTTTTGGTGAAAAGGCATGTCACTAATAAGAACCTCCTGCTAATGCTGGGCTTTCAGAGGCCTGAAAGTTCTGTGAGCCAGAATGATGCCCCAATGGGATAAGTGAAGAGATAGTATTTCTTTTTAAAAGCAGTATCACTGGTGGATTTAGTATGATATATACATTTATGTATTGATTATTTTGGAGTTTCTTAATTCAGAAAATTCAAAACAAGTGAAAATATAGATTGTATACTATATATACACAGCATATATAGTGTGTGTATATACATAAATATGGGGGCTTCCCTGGTGGCTCAGCGGTAAAGAATCTGCTTGCACTGTGGGAGATACAGGAGACACAGGTTCAGTTCCTGAATTGGGGAGATCCCCTGCGAAAGGGCATGGCAACCGACTCCAGTACTTGCCAGCAAAATCCCATGGACAGAGGAGTCTGGCGGGATATAGTCCATGGGGTTGCAAAGAGTGGGTCATAACTGAGGTGACTGAGCATGTACATACATAAATATACACACAGAATATGTGCATACTGGGCAATATAAAATTTTAAATAAATGAAAAGATAGCATTTCTCCTTTAAGAAGAATAAATCTATTTGGGCAAAAGGAATGAAAAATTTTAAAATTGTTTATGTTCAGCCTTCATTAATCACTAAATATTCATAAAATATCTACTAAATACAAAGATGTCACCAATATATTCATTATATTCAGCTTTTAATCCGATGGGTTAAAGATAACCACACACAAAGTAGATTGTTATTTTTACAAGGGAGTCAAAGAATACTGAAATAAGAATAGCCAAAGTGTCTAACATTGAAGAATCTTTATTATGTATCAGGATTTATGATATATTTTAGGGCTTCCCTGATGTCTCAGATGGTAAAGAATGTGCCTGCAATGCTGGAGACCTGGGTTTGATCCTTGAGTCTGGAAGATCCATTGGAGAATGAAATTGCTACCTATCTTCAGTATTCTTGCCAGGAGAATTCCATGGACAGAGGAGTCTGTCAGGTTAGAGTCCATGGGGTCACAAAGAGTTGGACACGACTGAGCCACTACACTTTCACTTTAGGTATGTCATCTCAATCCTTAGGCCAACTTTATGAGTTATAGGGGCTCTTACTTCCTCCTGCCCCTCATTAACTTTCCAGATGAAGTGGTACAAAACTATACTTGTTAGTAAGTTACCCAAAGGCACACAGCTAAGACGAGGCAGAGGGAGGTAGGCCTGTGAGCTGAGGGTCTGACCCTAGAGCTGAGATGTCAGCCTTTTTACTCCATTACCTCCTAGGGAGTGGGGAAAGAGGAGTCACCTCTGACTGGGGAGGGGTCAAAAATGGTTTTTTGAAAAGAGGCCTTTTGATCTGAGTCTTAAAGGATTGGTTGGATTGTGAGGCAAGAGGAACTATAAAGAGGGAATGCCAGTTAGGGAACAGTCATGGAGAGTGCAGAGCTCAGGTTTAGGTAGCACAGAGTTCAATGGGGCATCAGGATATGCCAAGGATGCAGTTGGGAAATGGGGCAGTTGGAGGCTGAAAAGGAGAGGAAGGCCAAGGAATCTGGGCTAAATCCAAAAGCAAAAATAGAGTAACAGATTCATAATAAAAACTGAAAGAATGGTTATTAATAAGGAGTAATCATTATGTAGAGAGTTTCAATCAGCAAAACTTTCTTAGAGGAATTGGATTTTAAGCTAGGATTTGAAGTTGATGGGAGTGGAGTAGCAAAGCATGTTGCTGCTGCTGCTGCTAAGTCACTTCAGTCGTGTCCGACTCTGCGCGACCCCATAGACAGCAGCCCAACAGGCTCCCCCATCCCTGGGATTCTCCAGGCAAGAACACTGGAGTGGGTTGCCATTTCCTTCTCCAATGCATGAAAGTGAAAAGTGAAGTCGCTCAGTCGTGTCCGACTCTTAGAGACCCCATGGACTGCAACCCACCAGGCTCCTCCACCCATGGGATTTTCCAGGCTAGCCACTTAGAATATTGTGACTTAAATATAATTCTAGAGCATAAGAAAAATGAAGAAATCCAATACAAGTCCATTTTTCATGGTTTCAAGGACTGCTGATGGACAAAGCTGAATAGGTGAATTTCCACCTCTCACACCTAAGAGAGAAGGAATAGAACTATTCCTCCCAATCAGCTCCATCTCAGTTAATTAATGGCTTACCATATACTCAGCTGTTCAAGTAAAGAACATGATGGTAATCTTTGATCCCCTTTCTTCATTTGACTCTAAAATATATTCTAAGTCTTTCCTGCTTTGAAATATTACATCCCTGACTATTTTTTCCCATCATTTGTTAAGAAGCAGGCCAGTCTCTCCAGGAGGATTTTGGCTCTAGAGAACAGGACTTGCTTTGTCTTATCCAGTACTGCAAACTCTGTGCCCAGCAAAGTGCTTTGACTGTAGTTGCTCAATAAATATTTGTTAAATGGATGAAGAATAAAAAGAATGGAAGTGAGGATGGCTTGAGTAATGGGTAGAACTTATGTTTTATCCAATAAATGAATTAAGTTGTGTAATCAATTATGTGGATTAAAAAAAAAAGTGTATTCTATTTCAACAGTTAACCAAATTGTTTTCTTCTGTGCATACCAGCTTATTGATGGTGGGTAGGTAGACTGAAAGCCTTTTGTGTTGCAGGGGGAAAACAAGCTTGAGATTTAAAGGGGGAAAAAAGGTCTGAATTAATCCATAGGGTGGGTGAGAACTCAGCCAGAACACTGTCTGGAATCCAGACAATTCAGTGACAGAAACACTCACAGTATAAGTGTTGGGGAGGTCAGATGAGATGGGTCTGTGACATGTGCAATCGCTCCTGATGTGTTTGATTTTTTGACACCATTTCATAGTGACATTTAAATTTGAATGGGAAATGACCTCCTTGTTCCCAGTTCCTTTCCTAGCCAGTGTAGGGTTGCTCCTTCAACACATACTGGTATGTTTTGTCCAGTATAGTTCTCCAGTATCTCTACAGACCACATTTATGAATGTATTTTCTAGTAGAAATACTGATTTCAAGACAGAGAAAAGGTTGTTGGAGCTATTTATTTTTCACTTTTAAAAGAAGGAATACCTTCCTGGCAAATAAGCAAGTAAAAGAGCAAGCAGTCTCCGCAGCTTTCTTGGAAGGAGTCAGCCACTGCAGGTATGGGCGAATTCTTTTGGCCAGCGTTAGGTTTCCTGGGCTTTTCTCACACTTGTGTTGGCACAGGTGGTGGAGTTTATTATTAGTGGTGTGTCCTACAAGCCATTCATTCATGGAATATGGCCCTGGGAGAGGAATCTTCATGTGAAAATAAAATTGTCATTGTTTTTCATTGGCTTAGGAGGCATCTCCCATAATGAAATAATATCCCTAAATATAGAAAGACCTCAATTTAGGAGAAAAGAAAAAAAGGTGAGGAAAAAGAGAGAGAGAGAGAGGAGAGATGTCCTCTGTGGAATCAGTGTGGCACTGAGGAATTCAGATTTTGTTTTGTGCAATGCTAGTTGCCTTGCCAGTCTCAAGCTGGCACTGTGGGCTTGCTGTAGCTGCTGAGCCTGAGCTTAGGAGAGGAGACAGTGTGCTTCGGTTTTACTGCTCAGCCTCACCATGCATCTCAATATGTTTTTGATTTTTGTATTTTAAAAATAAGGTGAATGATCTCAAAAGGAAATCATTACGGGTGATTTTATTCTTTGCTTTTTCTAATGGACAATTAAAAAGCAATCCTGGTCCAATTCCAGAGATTTTCTCATTTCTCAGTTCAACTGTAATTTAGGCACATACAGTAGTGCAATGGTATTATTAGATATTATCATGTTTATTTTATTCATGAAAATGTGTGACACACCTTATTTGTATTCTTTTGGAGGAAATGTCCTGGAATGGGTTTTGTCCTAGTTCCTTTCTGTGCCTCTCATAAGGTGTGTGTTGGAATTCAAGTTCTTAAGAATAACATTTCTTTTTTTCCCGGGAAAGCATAATGATTTTGAGCTTTGAGGTGTTTCAATGCGCTATTGTTGCTTGTTTTTTTTTTTTTTTTTCAAACAATGTTCCAGCCCACTAAGTTCAACTGTGACACACTCTCTACCTCCAATGGCAGATATTTATATTTCAACTTAAATAAAACTATAATTAATTTTCTTTTGAAAAACATTTTGGAATTTTGCTTTTTCAAGATCTATGAGGTAATTGGAGATACCCCAGGCTATCACAAAACCAGGGCTGGGAATCACTGCTTTAATGATTAGCAGTTTGTAAGCCTTCAAAAAATATTAAAACCAGGATACATTGTCTAATTTCTGGTGGGTGGATTTTTAGTGTAATTTAATGTGTTAACAAATGCTTAGAGAAGAGGTTGTGGATCCAGAAAGATGGCTTTTGCAGAAGGCTTTTATACAAATTAATTCAAAGAATAACAGGAACGGTTGTGTATTGGGGTAGAAGGAATAAGGTGCCTCAATTAAATGATAGAGAAATCTTGAGGAAAAAATTTGTCTTACATCAATCCTATTTTAACAATAAAATTCTCATTATGGAAATCAATAATCCTGTAATAAATGCATAACTTTGAAAGATTCTTTTATTAATATTTTTATATGATTGACTGTGCACCAGATATTGAAACCAAATACTGTTTTTCTTTACTTTAAGAATGACAAAGTTCTATCCTATGTCTCTAAAGTGTTAGTCACTCAGTTGTGTCCGGCTCTTTGCAGCCTCATGGACTGTAGCCCACCAGGAATTCTCTCAGGCAAGGATACTGGAGTGGGTAGTAATTCTCTTTTCCAGGGGATCTTTCTGACCCAGGGATCTTACACATAGATTCTTTACTGTCTGAGCCACCAAGGAAGCTCCTTATGTCTCTAAAGAGAATCTTAAATTAGAAGGATCGAAAGAATAATTTGCAAATAAATTCACCTGCTGAATTTGTGCCTGAACTTACTGTATTTACCTAATTCATTTTTGGCTTTTGCTTAACTCGAGCCATGGTGACACACTGAGAAATGAGTGCCAAGTTCTCCCCGGTTGCTGGAACATTTGTACAAGGCAGTGGTGAATAAGTAAGGGTAGTGTAAGCCCCAGGGTTTGGGTTCCACTCAGTAGGGGGTCTTAGGCAATGCCTGAAGAACCATTGTGTGGTCTGGCTAATTGGTACTGCTAGCCTATTGTTATTTCATGGATCCAGGAAGGCGGTTTTGGTTCCTTTCCACATACAGAGTTGAGCCCAACATACCAATAGTCCTGTACTGAGAGAGTTCAGGATCTATCAATTTTATGCTAAAACCTAGATAGGCTTTGTGGTTTTTAGAGATGGATTAAGGATGTTTTTGTAGTGTTCATAGACATATGATTCACAGACCTACAGTGGTATAGGCAGTTTGAAAAAGATTTGAGTAAGGAAACAGGTAGACTGAGAGAGGATGTGTCTCTGAAAAGACTTCTGTTTTGTCTTTTGGCCCAGACGTCTGCTTTAGGCTTCCTTTTACCTGGTGTTACTGCAGGAAATTTGCATTCCAAAGGGTAGGTGAGGTTGCCTTCCTGCTTCTGAAACCTCTAGAAGGTGTTCTGACCTAAGAGGTGTTTTTGCAACTTTTTTCCAGGAGATACCTCTATCACCTGATTAATACAGTTCTATCTGGTTAACACTTCAGTAGTCTTGCATACTTTTCCTTTTAACTTTTTCTGAAGAAAAAGGGTCACTACTTGCTTCTTTTGCCACTTTATTTATTTATTTTTTAACTGAAAGACCTACTTATTTTTAAAGAGGATGTCCGTTGTTGTTTAGTTGTTAAGTCGTGTCCGACTTCTTGGGACCTGTGGACTGTAGCCCACCAGGCTCCTCTGTCCATGAGATTTCCCAGGCAAGGATACTGGAGTAGGTTGCCATTTCCCTTTTACAGGGAATCTTCCCTACCCAGGGATTGAACCCATGTTTATTGCTTGGCAGGAGAATTCTTTACTCCTGAGCCACTTGGGAAGCCCAAAGAGGGGATATCTATGATATCTAAATGGGCTTCTCTTGTGGCTCAGCTGGTAAACAATCTGCCGGCAATGCAGGAGACCTGGGTTTGATTCCTGGGTTGGGAAGATCCCCTGAAGAAGGGAAAGGATACCCACTCCAGTATTCTGACCTGGAATTCCACGGACTGTATAGTTGCAGAAGGTCGCAAAGAGTCTGAGTTCCTGAAGGTCCCAGCCTCAGTTTTTCTTACTGTATTTAAATTTTCTTTCATGTAGTTTGCCTCTTAGCTATCTCTTATTTGTTTATTTTTATTTCTATCTCACATTTTAGGACTTGCTTGGAGTGTAAAATGTTTTTCAAACTTGGGAGAACAAAATGAGATAAGTTCATGGAAACTAGCCCCTTCTTTCTTATTCCAGAATTCCTTAGAAGGGAGCAGTGGAAGCTGTGGGGTCTGTCCCATTCTTCTTTGGACTACTTAGGCTTTCAGTCCGTGGATCAGTTCCTCGGCACCAGATGCCAGTAGTACGAAGGTCAAAGGTTTGATCCTCACTTGGGCTTGTTTGCTGTGTATTTGTCCGTTAGGCTATATGGAGATTCAGTATAGTCACTATAGAATTATTGGTCTTAAAGGAGATAGGTGAGCACATAAGTGACTAGATGAAAATCCAGTCCCATTCCTGGAAAAATAAAGCCTGTGCCCTACTATCATGTTTGCATTTGGACAGAATGTGCCACTTAAAATGTGAGCTTGTTATTCAACCTCCCTGCATCTCTGTTTCCTCATCTGTAGAATGGAGATAAGATTTGCTCCCTTTCTACCTCACCAGGATCTGTGGAGATTAGATAATGGCTGTAAAATTTTTATACAAAGGTATAAACTTTATTTTAAACAAGGAGATTGGCAAACAAATACAAACATATTTTAAGGACCCCCCCCAAAAAAAAGTGTATTGCCTAATAATATTTGAATTGGGATCAGTAGTTTGCAGTTTAATCCATTCTGAACTTGGTTTAGCTGCAAAAAGTTAGGTGTGAATGTTTGACCTTCCTACTTTTTTATAAGGTAAAAAAAAGTGAACATTTATATTAATAAAAACAAAGCAGGCTTTGAATCTGAAACAGGTTTTATTTGAAAAAGAAGGTGAAGGCGAAGGTCTCTAGGAACATATGTGCCACTGAGGAATATTTGCATATATTTGATCTGCAAGCATGCTTCAGTGGTTTTCTCAGTATACCTTGGAGTTTAAGTTGCAGCAAAGAACCGGTGCCATTGCTCAGCACCATAGTTGGCTCTCTCCAGCTTTATTATGGCACACAGCGACAACTTCATTTTTAGCATTAAAAAAAAAAAAAAAAATCCTCTTCACTTAATTCAGACAGTGACCTGCAGGCCTCATTCTGACTGAAGGAGCCATTCAGAATACTTCCAGACAAAAGCAGGGCTTTTTCCTAGCAACCAGATCAAAGCCAAATCTCCCAGAATAGTTCCCTCCCAGGTTTCCTTTGGCGCATAGGTTCACAAGGATTCTAAGGCTCGTGGTATCCAGTTCAAACTACTCTTTCAAACTGAAATGGAAAGGAAAACTCCTGAGGAATTTTCACAGACTCTGAGAACTGGCGGGCCTTAGAAGAGCACTTAATCTTGGGAGCACACGGTGGTCATTTGGAGCATCCCTAACTTTGTTATCGCCTGCATCTGCATGTACATTCTGCCGGACTCCCACAGAATGAAGTCTCTGTTTCCTTTCTGCCAGTACCTAATATCAGCTATGCCCAGGAGCCGGCTGATGAAGACTTCCTGTTTGTTTTGAGTCACTGCTAGAGTGATAAATATACTTTAGCTTTCTGCTTAGAGAGGAAAGAAACCAGCTGCCCTGAACTAAAGAGAAAAATGCAGAAATTCCACTGAATGCCCCTGTTATCATGCAGTTTCAAGGGCAGCATCAAAATGAAAACTATAAGCCTGGGCAAAGTAAATAATTTCCATATTAAAGTGTTTTGCCGCATGCATAGACCTAAGTTGTTTGTCTTTAATCATTTAGGCGAACGATGAATTTTTCACTCTTCTAAGACTAACTCAGCAATGTTTAGAAATTTTTTAAAAATGTAAACTTACACTACAGAGTAATGGTGAGCTATATAAATAAACAATTGCAGTTGTGGTTTTTTGATCTGGCCACAAACTTTTAATGCCATTTTTGCATGAACATATAATGCTTCTGGATAAACAATAATGTTTACATTATCGGTGGCATCCACTGTTGTATTGAGTCATTTACATACATGCATGATTATTTGGATATAGAGTAACCCGAGAACAAAAAGAATACTATAAAATTATTTAAAACAAGAACAACAGGAAATCCTTTATAGCTTAAATAGCACTTAAATAAAGCTGTGGCATTTTTATGTTTTGATCTCATTTTTTGTCCTTTTATTTTGAACAGACTCTGGATTTGGTGATTAGAGTATCCTTTGAATGGAATTTATTTTTTAACAGTGAATTTAGGAAGCCTTACTGATCTGAATGTCTTGACCACAGCATTCTGACTTTTGTCTTTTTTTTTTTTTTAAAGCTCAGTTTAGACTTCTAGTAGTTACAAATTGGAAAAGACAACTTGTGTGTACTTGGAGGGTACATGAATTGCTTATTCCTCCCAATAACTATGGTCTCTTAAAAGTTTCTAGTTGTAAAAGAAGAATTTACTAATAATCTACAGTTAGTCTCTTTGTCTAAAGAAAATGTTTAATAAATTCAAAGTAAAGTTAGCATTAACACTTTTATGCTGTCAAATTAGTGATACTGGATGGTATGCATTGGTTTTTTCACAATGTCTCTGGTTGTATTTGTAATCTGAGTCTTGAAAATGCATCAAAGTATTGTATATAAAGAAGGTTCCCCAGCATGTTGGAGTCAATGATGGGAACATCGACACAGTAGCTTCTTGGATGAGAGAATTATAGTGCTAAAGGTTTGATGGAGACGGTGTCCTTATCATTTAAAAGCTCATATTAAAAAATGCATGTGATGTTGGCAGTTTATAAAGGAGGAGAGGCATTTAGAAATGTTCAGCATATTAGTTAAAACTAAGTAAAATATACTAAATATGTTTTTATGTGTGTTTTTGCAAAAACATTCTTACTTTACTGATCCAAGGAGGTTGAGAAGAAAGCATTTTTAAATATGATGAATGAAGAAAGCCTTAAAATACTGAATCTTACATTTTCTGTGATGATGGAGACCTGTATGTATGTGAACTTAGAAGAGAATCAGAGAATGGATAGTATTAGGAGGACAGGGAAAAATAGTGAAGCCAGGATTTCATGTGAGTAGGAAAGAAGGGTATAAAATAAATTTATCAAATAAATGAGTTTGCAATTCTAAGTTTGCTAGGGGATAATTTCAACTTCTGTACTTAAAAAAAGAGGTTACAATTCAATAGAAATACATGAGACAGTGGTTTAGGTGAGATTTTTTGGGTGAAATCTATTATTTAAAATAAATTAGAGCTCTAATGGGTGGGACCTATCACTTACCAAGTATAAAAAGGCGTGAAAAAAACCACCCTTTACCTTTTCCAGTGCTACTGAATATCAAATATCTAGTGCTGAAGTGAAACTTTTATGGTCACATTGATGCTGCCCATGTCGAGTCACCATTCTTCTCAGCAATAGTAGTCGCTTAGACTGTTCAACCCTAGCTTTGGTTGTGACCACATTTGTGATCCAGCCTTAAGGAATGATAACTCTATAGGGATTCCACTCCCTGGTAACCAGCATTATTTCCTCATGATTGAATAAGAATCGCATCTTATCTTTTCATATTACACTACAATTTACAAAATGCTCTCTTTTGCAGCATCTCTCATTATTCTTGGTTGTATCTCGTTCTGGTTGAAAAATGACAGTGAGTCATCTGTCCTGGGCCAGTGGTGATGACTGCAACACTGTGGTTCCTTTAAGGGGGCAGAAATATTCCTTATGGTGCCTAACAACATTTTAGGAGTGTCTTCTTATGAAAGATATTCTTCAAATGTATTTTCAAGTATAGTAACTTGTGGCAAAGTGAAATGAAAGTGTATTCCATAGTTAACCTTGTATTTCTCTGAACTTATCATGATACTATTTTCTGATTCCAAGAGTTTGGGACAATTCTATTGAAGAAAGTGAAGTGTAGCCTTGGGAAATAGGGGCTATGGGAATAATTTGTTATCTGAATAAAGAATTTTTTTTTTTAAAGAATGCGCTTATTAGAAGAAATGGGTATGGGAAGGGGGTATGTTTTTCACACCTGTTTTTCTCACCTCTGAGGTGATAAGTCCAGCCCTCACAAAATAAAATGGCAGGTTTCACACTAAACCCACCCAGGCATATCCCTATAGTCTCCTAGCCCATTTATTGTTTGAGAATAGAGAGGAAACATGAATTCTTGCATAAGCCAGTGGCTGAGAGAGGTCTCTGCCATCGTTGCTTTGCTTGCCTGTCTTTCAGATGTGTGTCATCTTCCGTATGATATGCATCGATCTCCAGGGCTTGATTTCTAATATACTACGTCTCTAATAACCTTGGTTCTAGATCAACATCTTCTTCTTTGTCCTATACTTAATCTTAATACTCTGTGAAATAAATGCTTAAGTTCATGATTTTTTTTTTTTTTTTAGAGATTACAATATGGATCTGTAATTGATCACATCTTAGAGTTAATATGGGCTCTCACACAGTTTGTATATATGTCTTAGATTCTTTTGGCCACCGTTTCTATTCTGTCTTATTCACTGACACAAAGATATCTCTCGTCTCTCAAAATGGCCTATCTGATGAATTTTATAACTGGAATTAACCTCGGAGATCATGGAGGACAATGTCTAATAGCCAATTAATGGAACTCTTTATTTACCAATCCTCAGACCTGATTGTCACCATTTTTCTCCAGCTCCATAAATGTTGACCTCATTGATGTTGGTCTTGAAAAGAAAAACTACTAGGACTTATCTTTGATTCCTTATTACCTTTACTATCCCATATACAATCCATTAGTAGATCATTTTTGCTATCCTGACTATATACAATATTTCTCCAAAAGCCACCATCGCCTCTTCCTCTGATATAGTAAGAATCTGAAATTTATCTCCTTGTTGCATATTCCCTCACATTTCCCTGAATTTTTTTACATATTACTTTCTGAGACCTTGTTTACTGATTTGCTTTTTTGTGTGATTTTTTTTTTTTTTTTGGTCTGCTATCCCTTACTAGGATGTAAATTCCAGGAGTAGAGACTTTGGGTATAGAATGTAGCATATATAATTGTAACTCTGTAGCACATATAATTGTTCCTGCTACATCAAGCTCTTTAAATGAATGTTTGTTGAAAAAATTAATCCCCTCCTACACAGACTGGAAATATGGGCCACAATCAAGTTAAGGAAATTTATTAGGCTCAGAAGATTAGCTAGTAAGTCTACAACTAGAACTAAGCTCTCTTGACTCAATCTAAAGCTCATCATTGGACTATATTGTGGTTACTGTAATTCTTACTACGTAAGACTGTATAACATAGATTTAAGGAGTGCAGTCTTCCTTGCTTGTGGCTTGTAATGTGGGGCCATCTGGAAAGTTAATGAAACTAATTATAAGATTAATAGCTAGGTGGCCTGGCTAATGTCCAACACATACCTGTTGCACCAAAATCTACTCTTCAACAAAGTTTTAGCCATACCATCTAGGGCAGGTATTTAGTTTCAAAGCCCCACACAAACTAACTTTCTGGATGATCATTCAATACTACTTTATTGTAATGTCACCTTAAAATATAGAACCATTTAATTTTTAATGTACTTTTTCATTTTGTCTATGAGAAGTAAGTATGTTTCCACCTTCCAAGGGATACTTTTCCTCCTATACTTCTCTTCTAAATACAATTTTTCTAGCTTCTCTTGAAGCTTTGTTTATTCAAACAATTGCAAGCTCTTTTCCTGTACCACTAACCTTTCCCTCTTCACTGCTTTCGTTTTTGTAGTAGTGTACAAACTTTAGAGTCTGTAGACCTCAGTTTGAGCAAGATTCTGTCTTTCACTAGCTATTTGACAGTGTAGAAATTACTTAATTTCTCTGACCCTTGATTTCCTCATCCCAAAAAAGGGAGATAAGGAAGGGCAATTGTATAGGTTAAATTAGAAAAATGTGTGGAGAGAACTCCATGATAGAGTATTCACTAAATGGTAGCTACCAACATTATAGAAATAATCAGATCTCCTTTATCTGAAAAAGTATTCATATAAATGAAACCACCTCCCCCCCATTCTCTTAGCTCTACTCACCCTATTTGGAGAAGGCAATGGCACCCCACTCCAGTACTCTTGCCTGGAAAATCCCATGGATGGAGGAGCCTGGTGGGCTGCGGTCCATGGGGTCGATAAGAGTCGGACAAGACTCAGTGACTTCACTTTCACTTTTCACTTTCCTGCATTGGAGAAGACAGTGGCAACCCACTCCAGTGTTGTTGCCTGGAGAATCCCCAGGGACGAGGGAGCCTTGTGGGCTGCCGTCTGTGGGGTTGCACAGAGTCGGACACGACTGAAGTGACTTAGCAGCAGCACCCTATTTAACCCGTCTTTGCTTATTGTTTATATTCAGGACCAAATTCTTGCAAAATATGCTCTATACTTATTCCTTTTCCTTTTTCATAATATTCTTGTATCTGAACAGACTAAGAAATGTGAGTTATGTAGTGTCAAATGTTACACTTTTGATTTTTCTATGTGCAAACCATGTTGTTATTAGAGATTTTCTGTTTCTCATGTATCTGTGTTCTTTCAGTGTGTCAGGAGTGCCAGTCTTCATGAGAATGAGCTAAAGTTCACTAAGCTAGGCTTAGTGGGCCCAGAGAACTGGGATTTTCTCCTAAGTGTCTCACAATTTTCCAAATATTGTTGGAAGAACCATGGAGGTAATGAGAAGCATTGAGTACCCTAACTGGGAGATGGGTTAGTGGACCCAGTTCTAGTTAAGATCTATATAGTTAAGAATAAAGGCGGGGGAGGGGTGCAATTACTTGAAGTAGACCCAATAGCAATTTAGAAAGAGCTAAATTGCTGATATAGGATATGTATCTCAAGAGGAGATACTTTCAAGGGTACATGCCATTTTCTGGAGAAAATTATAGTACTGGATGGTGAGTATGAAGGGGGAGCTTCATAGGAAGTTATTAGACAATAGAGAGCTAGGCACCATGACAAAGTTACGTCTAGGAAAAGTGAGGAATGAACAGTCTTCTCCACAGCGCCAGAAAACCTTATCATAGATTGGGCAGATCTGTCTATGGAAAAAGACTTTTTACAAGGACCATGAAGAATACTAGGCAGCTGAATCAGGGAGATAGTAAGTAGCGATAACTTGTAAGTCTTTTTTTCTTTTTTTGGGGGCATGTCTTGTGACATAAGGGATCTTATTTCCCTGGCCAGGGATTGAACCTGAACTTCTAGCAGTGGAATTTTGGAGTCCTAACCACTGGAAAACCAGGAAAGTCCCTATTTTCTTTCTTTTAACTAAAATAACAAAGTTTAGCCCAATTTCTTGCAACTGCAGTTTCCAAGTATCTATTGTGGGGCTCAAAACCAAAGACATGAAAATATTTTACCAAGTCACCTGGGTCCTCAGTGCCACAAATGTCTTGGGAAAAGGGAGACTACTTAAAAATAAACTCAGGCAACATCCCATGCTGTGCTCCAACCTACTCCCTTACCTCCAAATGCATAATATTCTACCTGGTCAAGCAAAACCCACCAGCTCCATATTTATGTAACTGATACTTAGTGAATAACATATCTACCGCATCTTTTCTCCTAACAACAAATACATTTTTTTTAAGAAAATAGATTTAAATATTTTTAGTTGGAATACTATAAAAGGCCATTTATTAAAAATTAAATTGTGTCAGTCTTTTAACAATTTGTTTGTTTATCGCTGCACTGGGTCTTCATTGTTGTGCACGGGCTTTAGCTGTGATGAGTAGGGGCTACTCTCTAGTTGCATTGTACTGGCTTCTCATTGCAGAGGCTTCTTTTGTTACAGAGCACGGGCTCTAGGGCATGCAGCCTGGACAGTTGTGGCCCATAGTCTCAGTTGCCCCTTGGCATATGGTATCTTAGTTCCCTGACCAGGGAATCCGTGTCACCTGCATTGGCAGGTGGATTCTTAACCAGTGGACCACCAGGGAAGTCTCTTGGGTCAATATTAATCAGACTAAGTTATATCCAGGAGAAGGCAATGGCACCCCACTCCCTGGCAGGCTGCAGTCCATGGAGTTGCGAAGAGTCGGACACGACTGAGCACCTTCTCTTTCACTTTTCATTTTCATGCATTGGAGAAGGAAATGGCAACCCACTCCAGTGTTCTTGCCTGGAGAATCCCAGGGACGGGGGAGCCTGGTGGGCTGCTGTCTATGGGGACACGACTGAAGTGACTTGGCAGCAGCAGCAGGAGGTTATATCCAAGACTTATGTGAAATACCAGAGACATTTTGAGGCCTCTGAGGTGCCTTGGTATGTGGTGCCTCAGTGGTTTCACTTGCAACTAGCATGAGTTTGCTGAACAGAGACTCTATTTCCTTTTATTGTTTTGTGTTATATTTATCATCTTATCTTCACTACGTGCCAAACAGTTTTCCATGGAATGATTTATTCTAATAATTAAAAGAAGGCAATATTCTTTTGGTGGATGACTGTTTTGCCTGAGTTATAAAATATAATTTGCCTTTTTCTTTGAACCATTACTCCAGGAGAGGTTTATATTTAATTAGTTTGAGATGTATGGTGACATACCTTTGTCTCTAAGTAAAAGATTTTTTTTCCCCCAAATTAGATGGGTTTTGAATTGACAAGGTAGAATATCTGCAGTAAGATTAAAAATGCTAAGATTTTTCCATTAAGAAGTCGTTTCTAAGTTGTTATAATTTAGCACTTCAGATACTGAATACCTATTAAGAAATACTTGTTTGCATTATGTTAGATGTAAATTAGGTGACTCACTTTCTCCATCTCTTTCTCTATATTTGTTTTTAATTCTGTTCTAAAGCAGGAACTAGGACCAAATGAAATTAAAGCATCTTTTTGGTTTGATTGGGCTAATATTCTTCAATGAGCTGAGTATGACTCACAGCCTGTCCCTTTTTTATTAGTAATTAAACTGAGACACTGAAAGATTATGTAAATTCATAACAGCAGATTAAATATCAAGGCTGTAGTCCACTGAACAACACTGCTATGTTTAAACTGACTTCAATATTGTCCTCAGATAATTTGAATATTTGACCTTATAGGATGGTCCCTAAGAAGTAGGGTAATTAAAAATAACCAATGTAGTTTATTTTCATTTTTTGCTGGAAGTGAGTTTTCACTTTGAATGGAAAATAACTTAAATAATGTGCCTATAACATTTTTTTGTTTTTGCTTAATTGACAAATACTTCTGTAGCATGGTGGTAGCTATTTCTTTTTTGTTTAAAAAAATATTTTGATTTTCTCTTAGCCAAAGTAATTGATGTACATTATAAAAAATGGACATCATTACCCCACTCCAGTACTCTTGCCTGGAAAATTCATGGACGGAGGAGCCTGGTAGGCTACAGTCCATGGGGTCTCGAAGAGTCAGACATGACTGAGCGACTTCACTTTCACTTTTCTCTTTCATGCATTGGAGAAGGAAATGGCAACTCACTCCAGTATTCTTGCCTGGAGAATCCCAGGGATGGGGGAGCCTCGTGGGCTGCCATCTATGGGGTCACACAGAGTCGAACATGACTGAAACAACTTAGCAGCAGCAGCAGCAGTATATACAAAATATATCTGTATATTTTGTGTATCTGTATATACAAAATGTATATCTGTATATGTAAAATATATACAGATTTAGGCTTTTATTTCATGTTAGTGCCCTTTTTTTCAGAAAGATCACTAATTTATGTGCTAATTTGGAAGTATAGAAAACATAAAATGAGGAAAATTAGAAACTGCCCACAATTCCACAATTTAAAAATAGCCATTGTTAATAGTGCACATTTTTCAAGCATTTCTTGTATGTATATTATGTTAAATACACATTAAAAATGTAAACCCAATTGTAATTTTTTAAAAAATATCTTTTGAGGTAAGAATGCATATTGAATATATTTCAGTGTTATTAAATATTCTTTCATAACACTTTTTATCTTGGCTGCACCATTATTTATTTAATTAATCCCCTTTTATTGAGCATTTAGATTATTTCTCATCTTTTAAAGACTATAAGTATGGTTGGGACAAATATTCCATGTAGCTAAATATTTGTTCATAGTCTTTGTACTCTTGATTATTCTCTTAAAACGTATTTCCAGAAGTGGAATTGCCAGTCAAAATATATACAGATTTTAGGCTTTTATTTCATGTTAGTGCCCTTTTCTTCAGAAAGATTGCACTAATTTACATGCTAATTTGGTTGTAGCTTATCACTTTGATATTTTAAAATCTTATGGCTATTTGTCTTATGGCAACCAAACATACTAACTGTGTGATGTTCCAAATTGGTAATAAGAGGGTCAAAATAACTGACTAAATTCTACCATTCCTGATTATTTCAGTTATGTTAAATTTGGCATAATCCTTTCCCCTGTCTGTTCTTGGCTAGTTTTTGCATCTGGATCCGTGTTATGTTTTACTATTCTGCAAGAAGCCTCAAATAAATTGAAGAAAGGGAGCCTGTCATTTGCAGTCTAATATGGTATATTAACTCTCAACTCAAATTCAGGCAAATGTCCATTAATCATTGGCCAATATAAAAAGAAAGAATTGTGATGATATTAACTAGGAAAATGTTCCAGAATAATTCTGAAGCAGACCATGTAACCTGTCCCCAAGAAGCTAACACACAAATAAATCAATGTGCTCACCTTTAAAACTGACAAAGCCTCCAAAGCTCAACCAAGTTTGCTGCTCAGATAACACTGGTAGGAAGAAGGACCAGACATAATTTCATCTTTTAATTTTCTTGTTTCTTCCAAACTTTTTGCTTTTTAATCTGCAAATTTTACTAGGTAAAACGTGGTAGAAATTATGAATTTTTTATATGTCTTAGATTCCAGATTTGTCAAAAACCAAAAATTGACAGTGATATTTTCTTTAATGTCTATTAATCTCTCTGTAAGGCAAGAAGTCTACTCATGAGTCATGCACCAGCAGAGAAACAATTAAAATATCAGCTCTTCCCCCACTTCCACCCCTAAAAATGTTTCTAGCCTCAAAAGGGAACTTAGTTCTTGGCAGTTTTAGCCTAAAATGCTTCTTCAGCTTTTCTTAGTCTTTGGCCATCTCAAAATGCAAGTGAAGAGAAAATTGTCCCATAAGATTAATTTTTGGTGATTGAACTTATATCTTAAAAACTAAGCTGTTTCACTTCCTTAAGAAAAAACAAATTTCTTGAAGATAGGTTTCCATTCCACGTTCGTAATCCCCAAAGTGTCTAATCTTTTCAGTGAAGTTTTTGTTTTGGCTGGGCCGCATGGCTTGTGGGATCCTAGTTCCCTGACCAAGGATGAAACCTGTGCCTCCTGCAGTGGAAGCTTGGAGCCCTAACCACTGGACTGCCAGGAAATTCCCATAAAGTGCCTAAACTTTGATATGTATTTGTGTGGAATGAGAATGTCCTATGTTCGCACAAAGGCAAGACGTTATAACTACTGGTAACACATTGCAGTGGAGAGAATATTTAACTATGCAGAGGTCAAAATACCCAGCTTCGTCTTCAGCCTGTACCAGCCTATGAGCTGTGTCAGCTTTGGCAAGTTGATAAATCTCTCTGAACTTCAGTTTTCATAGTTCTAACATGATGATACAAATAAAATTTCTCCTTATAGAACAGGTTGCTTTAAAGATCAAGAGAAATGAGAAGTAGACTATGGTGTAACCTGACTAGTACATTTCAAGTGAAAATTATTATTAATATTATTTTGAAGACATATGTTAGTGTTTACCTTATTGGAATTCTTATTTCCCATTGTTTAGGTTGAAATGATGGTCTAATATAAGTCAGCCCTCTTTATATGTAGTTTTTATTTTATCTTAAAATTTTGTATTTAGAGATTTTTTTAAAATTGGAAATGACATATGTATTTTTTAACTGTATTTAATTATTTTTCTTTCTTTTAAAATTGAAGGATACTTGCAGAAAAGTGCCCACATCATATGGGAAGAAGCACATGTAAATAGCATCTTAATTTAGGGTCCCCTCACATCCTTTTCAATCTGCTATGCACATTACCTGCCCTAAGGGGACCAGGACCCTAGCTTCAACACTGTTATCCATGATGTCGTGCTGAAATGGAGTAGAATCAGAGTACCTACTAAGCTGTGTGACATAGCAAATTGCTCTGTCTCTTGGCTTCAATTCTTACTTTTAAAGATTGAGGTTGAGCTTTGAAGGTTTTTTTTTTTTTTTTTTTCCATCTTAACATTTAATGATTTTTTTAGAGGACACTCTAGGTTGGTACTATTCTTTGTACCACATCTTCTGTGGTTTGTTAGCTTCACAGAAGCCATGTTCTAAATGAGAGGTGGTCAGTTAACTTTTTCCTCTACCGTGAATGTAAGCAAACCCCTGGCCTTAACACCGTATTACAAACATGGTCCCAGAGGAGTAGGTGAGAGGGAATAATGAACCAAAGAAACCTAGGCAATTCCAACTCTCCTACAACACTGGAAGAATTACCTCAAAGCACTCTCCTCTGCTTGGTGCTTTGGGCGTCATCACATCTCATGAAGAGCAGAAAATTCTCTATAATTTGATTGCTTGGGATCCACCATTAGTTGTGGGATGATTATGGACTTCTGCAGCTTAGCAATGAAAATACTGTTTGGGTAGCAATATTTACTACTTAAGTAAATAGGATTAATTTTTTTCCCCTTTAGTAATGTGTCTAGAAGGAACTATATTTCCATGATTTCTGTCCTCAGAAACTGAGTGAGATGGGGAAGAATGAATTAAAATTACTTCCTATTAAAGTCAAGACAGTAAGCATTACCACCTTCCTCCACAGTCTTGTGACATGTCCTGTCCCATGGGTTGAATCTTCTGTAGCTCTAAGAGTCTCCTAGCATGAGGGATCTATTTCTTTGCTTTTATTTTATAATCTTTTCTGAATGACTTCTTCAAAGGGAAAGATTCATTTTTACAGTAACCAAACAGTTGACTAAATGAGAAGCTACTTTCCAACAGGCTCAGAATCTCACGACGCTATGTCCTTGATGGAAAGTGCACAGGTCTCCAGGGTTGCAAAGAGTCAGACATGACTGAGCATGCATGCATATGCATATGGTACCTACAAACACATTTGCAGTTCATGGTCATGACTGCCCAGGATTGGGGGCACGGGTTCACTATGTATTTTGTGCCACAACTTGATCCAACTTTAGGAAAAGTGGGAGACACATTTCCTCCTGTGGAACTGTTGGCAGCTGTGACTTTCATCCCCTCCTGCAGGGGATACGCACACTGAAGTGAGGATGGGCATTGTCTTCTCTGCAGCCCTGAAGGGTGGGAAGAATACTTTCTGCTTACCTTTGTGAAAATTGCTTAAATAAAATTACACCCCCAACATGCATTTCCCCTGCCTCCTCCAGTGTCAAACAAGAAACCCAACCCCCCAAATCTAAACACCAGACAAGTAGCTTGAAAAATGAAAATAAATTTTCAAATCCAAAAGCTGTGTGCTTCTGTGATTGAAAATCTTTTTCTTAGCGAGTGGGAGTTGCTTTCATCATTGCTGGTCATATGTTTTTGTTTTTCATTTCTGGTAGAGAAGTTTTCTAGGGTATTTTTCAAACTTTCCAGCTTAGCAAAGCGTTGGCTAAAATTGAAAAGAGAACTAGGCATTGGGTCGGAGGCAGCATTAGATTTGTTCTTGGTGGCGGCGGAGGTGGAGGGGGGGCAGGTTGCTGACACAGCGAAAATAAGACAAAACATTTGAAACTTCTGGCTTTGTACTTCTCAAATGCCTCTTTTAGAAATCGCTTAAGTCGTTATTAACATCCACCACCCACCTTCCCTTTTTGGTCCTGACATTGGGTAATAATAGATAATGTTGACATATGTTCCCTGCTGGTCAGAAATACTATACTTCTGTGAAAGGTAACATTTTCAAGCTATGACAAAATGTATTTTACTTGGACAGAACATTAGTTATTGGACTAATCTCAGAATGTGGGCTGTGGGGTAAAAGTTTTAACATTTTAGTTGTGGGAGAAAGTTTGTTGGGAGAGTAAAAGCATCAGTATGGGGTGTGTTTAGCTTTCACCATTTCTAGAGGTATTGGCTTGATGTCAAGCTCTTATGTCCTTAGGAATGTAAAGGAAACATTCCCAGTATGTATGAAGAACAGCTGTCCATGGACACAGCGACTTTTAAAAATGATTAGGCCCAACTTTACTGCAGTATGGATTATGGAATCAAAAAATATTTTTCACTGTGTACCAAAGAATTCTGTTTTACGGGCCAGTTTTAAAGCTTTTAACTGCATGAGACATATGTTGCAGTTCTGTTGTTTGTTCTCCATGTGATGTACTCTGAAATATGTAAAAAGAAAAAAGGAAGGGAGAAAAAAAGCATGCAAATTCTTCTGATCAAATGTGGTCCTCAAAAGTACTTTTGAAACTAATTTAGGGGATGAGTAAGGAAATGCCCCAGCTGGCTTCCATGCTACTGAAGTCTGAACAGCCCTTTGCAAAACTGGAAAAATTGATTTTGTTTTGAAGGCTCACACAGACTTTAGTGTTGTGGAAGTTGGAGAGAGTTTTTATTGAATCTGGTCCTTTGTGTTTTATGACAGTCTGAATGGGTGTTAAGATCCATGAATAAATCTCTTGCCATTTCTGAAATTTCTGATATAAACATGGGCTCCGTCAATTTGTTCTTTGCACAAATGTCTTTCAGAATGTTAACAAACATGGTGCATTGATGGATGGGCTGGCCAATGGGAAAGCAGTCTGCTTTACTTGATAGGACATATTGGTATAATTTTTCTCTTGTTTCTCAATGCTATGGCCATTGAGAAGTAGGGGCTGCTGCGGGGTGAGGTGGTGGTGGCTGAGAATGAGGACTTCATGACAAAGAAGAGTCTGTTCAGTCTGTTGGGAAAGTAGTGTTAATGACCTTCAATTGAAAATCTGGCCAAGACACCATATCAAGGGGATTGTGAGATGGCCCTCAGGAAATAATTTAGTTGTCTTCTATAGTGTCTCAGGTGAATTACTGGGAGGAACATAGGTGGCGAAGACAGGAAGATATTTTTAAAATATTGTTTTCCCATATTCTGTATCAGTTTGTGATTTTTGATTGTCCTTTAAATTCAAATGTTAAGTTGCTAATTCCCTAAAATTAGTTTCCAAATAAATACTGTAATTTAAAACAAGCAAGTTAAAGAAAAGTCTCCATTTTTATGATAAAAATTAGGCCATGCACTATATATAAACAGTTTTGAAGAAAGAATCAGGATTCAGTTTCAGGAAATGTTATGTTCCACAATTAATGGTAGTGAAAAATTGCATATTATATATAAACTTTTCTAATATGTAACTATCATTATAGCTATTATTCTGAGCCTAGTGTTGGGTTTTCATTTTGAAACGCAAGTCCAAATTTTAGGCCTAAATCTTATTCTTCAGATATTTAATGCCCAGACTAGTGCTGTGATGGCTCCTATTTCTTGCATCAACAAGAATTTGTTATGTGGTTACACTGCCAAACAGCATCTAGCTTTACTTAGTTTTTACATAATTGGCCTTCTAGGGTGGTTATCGGGTATGTGGAGCCGTTCTCTAGCCGTAGTCTCTCCTACACACTGGCCTTCATGGAGACTTGGTGAAAGATCTGAGTAGTCATTTTGGTTGAATTTACATTTATGATGAAATCAACGAACTAATGAGGATGCTTCATGGGAGATTTTAATACACTCTGTTATTGGCATTATAAATTGGGCCAATTACTTGATGTGCTTCTCCTTGTGGGCCACATTCTGCCCTCTGGTTCTTACTTGAGATTCCCACTGAAGTAGTAACTACCAAGTGGAAGAATACTAAAAATGTTTGGCCAAATTCTGTTCTAAGTTGCTATCATGTAACTCCCAATGAAGTTAATTATGACTTAGTAAGAACTAGTGCTACAGAGTCTTAAGAGCTTTGGAGCTCTGTGATCTGCTATCCAAGACACCAAGCCAAGAGTCTGCCTTTAAATATCTCATTTTAAGAGGCAAATTGACTCTGTTGAAGGTAAGAAATGGCTATGCCAGTAACTACATATGTAATGGGTTTTAAATAGTAGAATTTAACATCTTTGAACTTCAAGAAGCTTGATCTCCTTTCAGTTCCCTCTTTGAGAGAAAAATCTGTTTTATAGAACCTTTAATTCTCTCTTGCTTTAGAGTCCATTGGTATGAGTTACCTCCTATCCCGTTCACTCAGCATCCCTTAACTGTAATAATATGTAATTTTTATTTCCATTAATTGTAAAACATTTGCTTAACTCATCACTGCTTAGCTATTATTTCCTGGAGCTAAATCATTATCTTCCTTAAATACAGATGTTTATATTATGCATTATTATGCATAATATAATTCTTGTCATAAGAATTCATTAAAACTTTTCAAAATACTTTGGCTCTCATTTAGCATATGCTCAGTTTAGCATTTTGTTATTTTTTTAATGGAAAAAAGGGTCCTGTGACCTATTGGGTTTGTAGGCTTTTGTTATTGTGCAGATAGGGTGGGAGGGGAGACCATTGTCCATGGTTTGGTGTGAGCAGAACACACCACACTTTGGACCATCTACTGGATTGTCACACGTTAAGGTTTGTCAGAAAGTTGACATGTAGAGATGCCTAGCCTTTGGGATCCTCTAGTTTGTACCTGAGACCTTGGTAGCCCAGAGGGTATCTTGAGGTAGTATTAGGAATGAGGCAGCTCAGGGAACATGCTGGATAGTGACTAGTCCTTTGTCCTGTGGGAGCTTAAATTTGAGATTGGATTTACATTAAAAGCCTTTTTAGATTGGAGCCAGGGAACAATCGTCTCATCCTTAGAGTAGTGTGGGTTTGATAAGGACTGATTTTAGCCTCCTTTCAAAATTGTCCATGTTCAAAGCTGTGTTTCTGTATGTTGCTATCAATGCTCTCTGGGCAAAAGGAACATTGAGAATTCAGTTTCAAAATTAGACGCACAAAATATTAGGGCTAGAAGGAACTTCCTTCTTTCCTCCCACTTTATTCTTTCTCTCCATTCTTCTCTTCCATCCTCCCTTAGTTCCTCTGTTTTTCCTTCTCTTTATAAGAATTATTGAACTCCTAGTATTTGGCAGGCATCATAATGACCACTAGGTATAAACAAGGCAAGCCACAGTTCCTGTTCAAGAGAAAGTCACATTCCAGTTGGAGTGATGTTCAAGGAAAGCAACAATTATAGAGGGTATCTTACATATGGGAGCAGTAAGGTAGGATACCCACTGATACCCGCTGAGTAGATTATGATGTACAGCTTTGTAATTAGCATAAAAATAATGTTAAACTATAAAACCAGTGCAATGAAGACGAGCAAAGCTTTTATTTTGCTCCATGTGGTATTTTATTGTTTTCAAAAAAATCAGATGATTTCAAATCAATTTTTTTTCAACTATTTGGTGCCTGTCCTAGTTGGTACCATTAGCACAAGATGGACCCATTAGATCTTCTAGCAATGGAGACTCCTGATCTAGGTTGGGCTTTCATGAAAAGACTTCCAATTGTAGATGAAAGTTAAGTTGAACCTTGAGGAACATGGAGTTCCATTGTGATAGATTTGGTGAGGTGCATTGACTGGAGTAAGAGAGAGTTTAGGCTTTTGGGGATGGTATGTGTTATGGGAAGTAGCTTCTCTATGAAAATGCATTGAGGGAAAAAATTGGTGCCCATGGTTTGGTGTAGGTAGAGAATAGAGTAGAGATTTGTGGGAATTGTTGTTCAGTTGCTCAGTCATGTCTGACTCTTTGCAACCCCATGAAATGCAGCATGCAGGCTTCCCTGTCCTTCACCATCTCCCAGATGCTCAAACTCATGTCCATTGAGTTGGTGATGCCATCCAACCATCTCATCCTCTGTCATCCTCTTTTCCTCCTGCCTTCAATCTTTCCCAGCATCAGGATTTTTTCTAATGAGTTAGCTCTGCCTCGGGTGGCCAAAGTATTGGAGCTTCAGCTTTAGCATCAGACCTTCCAATGGATATTCAGGATTAATTTCCTTTAGGACTGACTGGCTTGATCTCCTTGCAGTCCAAGGGACTCTCAAGAGTCTTCTCCAGCACCACAGTTCAAAAGCATCAATTCTTCGATGCTCAGCCTTCTTTGTGATCCAATTCTCACATCCATACATGACTACTAGAAAGACCATAGCTTTGACTATATGGACTTTTATCAGCAAAGTAATGTCTCTGCTTTTTAATATGCTGTCTAGGTTTGTCATAGCTTTTCTTCCAAGGAGCAAGTGTCTTTTAATTTAATGGCTGCAGTCTCCATCTGCAGTTATTTTGGAGCCCAAGAAAATAAAGTCTGTCACTGTTTCCATTGTTTCCCCATCTATTTGCCAGGAAGTGATAGGATCAGATGCCATGATCTTCATTTTTTGAATGTTGAGTTTTAAGCCAGCTTTTTCACTCTTCTCTTTCACTTTCATTAAGAGGCTCTTTAGTTCCTCTTTGCTTGCTACCATAAGGGTGATGTCATCTGTGTATATGAGGTTATTGATATTTTTCCCAGCAATCTTGATACCAGCTTCTGCTTCATCCAGCCTGGCATTTTGCATGATGTTCTCTGCATATAAGTTAAATAAGCAGGGTGACAATATACAGCCTTGATGTACTCCTTTCCTAATTTGGAACCAGTCTGTTGTTCCATGTCCATTTCTAACTGTTGCTTCTTGACCTGCATACAGATTTCTCAGGAGGCAGGTAAGGTGGTCTGGTATTCCCATCTCTTTCAGAATTTTCCACAGTTTGTTTTGATCTGTGCAGTCAAAGTATTTGGCAGAAGTAGATGTTTTTGTGGAACTCTCTTGCTTTTTCGATGATCTGGAAGTTCACTGTTCACATACTGTTGAAGCCTGGCTTGGAGAATTTTGAGCATTACTTTGCTAGCATGTGAGATGAGTGCAATTGTGCAGAAGTTGGAACATTCTTTGGCATTGTCTTTCTTTGGGATTGGAATGAAAACTGACCTTTTCCAGTCCTGTGGCCACTGCTAAGTTTTCCAAATTTGCTGGCATATTGAGTGCAGCACTTTCAGAGCATTATCTTTTAGGATTTGAAATAGCTCAGCTAGAATTCCATCACCTCCACTAGCTTTGTTCATAGTGATGCTTCCTAAGGCCCACTTGACTTTGCATTCCAGGATGTCTGACTCTAGGTGAGTGATCACACGATCATGGTTATCTGGGTCATGAAGATCTTTTTTGTATAGTTCTTCTGTGTATTCTTGCCACCTCTTCTTAATATCTTCTGATTCTGTTAGGGCCATACCATTTCTGTCCTTTATTGTGCCCATTTGTGCATGAAATGTTCCTTTGGTATCTCTAATTTCTTGATGAGATCTCTAGTTTTTCCCATTCTATTGTTTTCCTGTATTTCTTTGCATTGATCATGGAGGAAGGCTTTATTATCTCTCCTTACTATTCTTTGGAACTCTGCATTCTGATGGGTATATCTTTCCTTTTCTCCTTTGCCTTTCACTTCTCTTCTTTCCTCAGCTTTTTGTAAGACCTCCTCAGACAACCATTTTGTCTTTTTTCATTTCTTTTTCTTGTGGATGGTCTTGATCCCTGCCTCCTGTATGATGTCACGAACCTCTACCCATAGTTCTTCAGGTACAGGGAACTATATAAATATCTTGCCATAACCTATAATGGAAGAGAATCTGTGTGTGTGTGTGTGTGTGTGTGTGTGTGTGTATAGCTGAGGCACTTTGCTATGCACATTAAACTAACACAACTTTAAGTCAAATATACTTCAGTTTTCTGTTCTCTGTCTATTCATCTTCCTTTCTCCTCTGACCCTAGCACTGATCATGTTACTGTTTCCTTAGTTTTGTCCACACTGTTTCTATAGTTTTGCCTTTTCCAGAGTGTCATATGCCTGGAATCACATAATATGTAGCCTCTTCACCTTGACTTATTTCACTTAGTCATATGTATTTAAGGTTCCTCCACGGGGTCGCTAAGAGTCGGACATGACTGAGTGACTTCACTTTAATGCATTGGAGAAGGAAATGGCAACCCACTCCAGTGTTCTTGCCTGGAGAATCCCAGGGACGGGGGAGCCCAGTGGGCTGCCATCTATGGGGTCGCACAGAGTCGGACATGACTGAAGCAACTTAGCAGCAGCAGCAGCCATGTCTTTCAGGATTTAGTAACTTGTTTCATTTTGGCATTAAGTAACACTGTATTTGGGCTTCCCAGGTGGCGCTAGTGGTTAAGAACCTGCTTGGCAATGCAGGAGGTGTTAGAGACTCTGGCTTGATTCCTGAGTTTGAAAGATCCGCTGAAGGAGGAAGGGCACAGCAACCCCTCCCCTATTCTTACCTGGAGAATCCCATGGACAGAGGAGCCTGGCGGGCTAAGATCCAGAGGGTCACAAAGAGTTGTACAGGACTGAAGTGACTTAGCACAGCAAAGCACAATACTTTATTATCCAGATGTACCACAGTTTATTTATCTATTTATCTACTGAAGGACATCTTGGATGCTTCCAAATTTGGCATTCATGACATCAGATGCTCTAAATATGTTTGTGTGGATTTTTGTGTGGATATAACTTTTCAACTCATTTGGGTAAATAGCAAGGGGTGCAGCTGCTGGAACAGTTTTTTTCCCCTTGTGTTTTATAATCCTTTGCAACCATCTTCTCCACAAACATCCCTATACCGCCCATCTTGCTCAGGGAGGTCTATTTTATTCTATCATTGTTTCATCTTTTCCCTCCTCATCCAGGGCCTTACTCCTATCCAAGGCAGTTAATGGTCTCTACTAGCTTCCAGTCCACCTAAGAAGGATTCCACACTGAATACTTTTTTTATCCTTTATTCTCCATCCACTTTTTACCCTGGGTCCTATTCTCTGTCATTCCAGATCTTTGTTCAGGAACAGACAAATAAATTCCTCTTAATGAGTTGATGGCTGGTATTGTTATTCCCACAAATTATGATATTTACATTTTTTGAAAGTATATCGAATGTATTTGAATGTATATTGAATGTACATTTTTTTGAATGTATATTGAATATATATTTGAATGTCATAATTTTTGAAACAATTCTAGATAGGGTGGGAAGGTTGGAGTGGATATTCAGACCATCTGGCCTATCAGCAGTAAAGATGTTTTGGGGTTTGGAGGTCTTTACAGACTGCTGAAATCCCATTTTATGATTGATTGTTTCCTCTGTCTTGAATAAGAACTACACCTGTGAATTTTCATCCTTCTGCCACTACTAAGACTTTGCTAAGCCTCAGGAAAATAATACACTTATTTTACCTCAGTTAATCTTTCGGCAAAATGGGAATGGCTGTAGACTTGCTGCCTAGGAATTGAATGTAGTTTGATTCTTTTATTTTCCTTTTTATTTGGCACATGGAAGATGGAAAGTGCTAAGTACTCTGAACTGAAGTATGAGATTTAAAGTACAAAATATGACTGCATAATAATAGATCAGATTTTTCAAGAAATCCCTGTGGGGAAGTTAAACTTCCATTTATACAGTGAAAGTAATATTTATCTTGCCCCTTAATGTTATTTTGTAAAATCTACCTTAAAATAATACAAATCAGCAGAGCTTTCCTCCTTAGGAAGAACTTTTTAAAGGGAGTGAAAACATAGTTGTAACATTACTTTTTGTGTGGCATGTGAAAAGAAAATCCTGGAAACACATGTTTATTTTTTTCAGTTCCTGACCACTGTGTTTGGAAAAACTGCCAAGTGTGACTTAAAACTTGCAAATACAGTAACTTGCTTTGAAATTTGGACCCATAATGTCTTGGGTTATGTTTTGTAGAAGAGAATTGTTATGTTAACTTTGACTTCTTCTGATCACATAGCTTCCCTGAAATCAGTCACATGCAGATTAACAGAACAGATTCCAGTGAATGAAAACACAGAATATAACTGACAGTACTCAATATACAAATACCGAGTGTGGGACATTATCAGTTCTCCAAAGAAGTGCTTTTTATGCTTTTATACAAGCGCTTAAGAACAGACTTTTAAAAAGGCCATTGAAAACTTGCCAAACTTTCTTTGTATTTTGAAAGCCCACATCAAGAAGGGGTCGTAAATAGTTGTTGAATATAGGAAAAAGGAAACTATTAGCATTGTTTTCTTTTAAAGATAAAAAGACAGTCAAGGAAAAGCTTCATAATCTTTGAAATATGAATATGTTGTTTAATCAGTTTGAAACAAATGACAACTTGAAATTTATGCATCTGTATAAATAGACAAAATAGCTCATTACCTGTTAATTAAAAAAGAAATTGGCTGTTTTATTCAGGGCATACTTCATGATAACCAGTTCTACTTTATGTCATTTGACAAGTCTTGGACAGAGTGAGATAGACATTAGTTTTGAATTTTCAAAGCTAAAAAATTATGTATATTTTATAATCTAGCTTTGAAAAAACTATAGTCAAAATACATATAAATACATCTGTCTTTGTTTTTTAAAATACAGTAGCTGAATTTTCTTTTGCAGAGATGCAATATACAAATATATTTATTTGTGTGCATGTGTGTAAATAATATTTAAGAAGTATCTGGAGCTTTGGAAGTAATATTTTTAAAGTATAATGTGACATACAATATTATGTTAGTTTCAGGTGTACAACAGAGTGATTTACATACATTAGAAAATGATCACCAAAATGTCTATTTGCCATTTGTCATGATACAAGGTTAATACAATGTTATTGACTGTATTTCCCGTGCTGTACATTGCAACGCAATGAGATATTTATTTTATAACTGGAAAACTGCACCTCTTGATGTCTCTCACCTATCTTGCCCAATCCCTAACCTCTTCCTCCCCTCTGGCAACTACCACTCTGTTCACTGTATCTATGAGTCTAGTTTTGTTTTGTTTGTTGTTTTGTCTTTTAGATTATATGTATAAGTGAAATCATATGGTATTTGACTTTGTCTGACTAATTTAATTGGACGTAATACCCTCAGTATCTGCACATGTTGTCACAAATGGCACGAGCTCGTAACTTTTTTATGGCTAATATTCCATATTATATACATATATACATGTATACATATACCATAATTTCTTTATCCATCATCCTTCTATGGATACTTAGGTTGTTTCCCCTTGGCTACTGTAAATAATACTGCCAATGTATCTTTTCAAATTAATGTTTTTGTTTTCTTTGGATGAATAAATATATAGAAGTGGAATTTCTGGATTGTATGATTGCTCTAGTTTTAATTTCTTGAGGAATTCCCCTACTGTTTTCCATAATGACTGCACCAATTTACATTCCCAACAGTGCACAAGTGTTTGTTTTCTTTACATCATGTCAACACTTGTTATTTCTTGTCTTTTTGATAATAGCCATTCTGACAGGTATGAATTGATATCTCTTTCTCATTTTGATTTACATTTCTCTGATTAGTAATAATGAACACCTTTTCATGTGTCTGTTGATCATCTTTATGTCTTCTTTGAAAAAATGTCTATTCACATCCTCTGCTGTTGCTGCTGTTGCTAAGCTGCTTCAGTCGTGTCCGACTCTGTGCGACCCCATAGACGGCAGCCCACCAGGCTCCTCTGTCCCTGGGATTCTCCAGGAAAGAACACTGGAGTGGGTTGACACTTCCTTCTGCAATGCATGAGAGTGAAAAGTGAAAGTGAAGTCGCTCAGTTGTGTCCGACTCTTAGTGACCCCATGGACTGCAGCCTACCAGGCTCCTCCATCCATGGGATTTTCCAGGCAAGAATACTGGAGTGGGATGCCATTGCCTTCTCTGATTCAGATCCTCTACCCATTTTTAAATTGGATTAGTAATATTTTTTGCTATTGATTTTAGTGAGTATTTATACATTTTGGTGGAGAAGGCAATGGCACCCCACTCCAGTACTCTTGCCTGGAAAATCCCATGGACGGAGGAGCCTGGTAGGCTGCAGTCCATGGGATCGCTAAGGGTAGGAAACGACTGAGCGACTTCCCTTTCACTTTTCACTTTCATGCATTGGAGAAGGAAATGGCAACCCACTCCAGTGTTCTTGCCTGGAGAATCCTAGGGACGGGGAAGCCTGGTGGGCTTCCGTCTATGGGGTCGCACAGAGTCGGACACGACTGAAGCGACTTAGCAGCATACATTTTGGATATCAACCTCTTATTGAATATATGATTTGCAAATATTTTCTCTCACTCAGTAGGTTGCCTTTTGATTTTCTTGATGGTTTGCTGTATAGAATCTTTTTAGTTTGATATAGTCCCACTTGCTTATTTTTGTTTTGTTGATTTTGCTTTTGGAGTCAAACCCAAAAAATCATCACCAACACCTATGTCAAGGAGCTTACCACTTATGTTTTTTCCTAGAAATCTTGATTTCAGTTCTTGTATTTAACTCTTTAACCTATTTTAAGTTAATTTTTGTATCTGGTATAACGTAGTGATCCACTTTGACTTTTTTGCATGTAACTGTGCAGTTCTCCCAACACTACTGAAGAAACTGTCTTTGCCCATTGTATATTCCTGTCTTCTCTGTCATAAATTAATTGATCATATAGTCATAAATTTATTTCTGGACTCTCTATTCTGTTCCATTAATCTATGTGTCTGTTTTTGTTCCAGTGTCATACTGTTTTGATTACTGTAGCTTTGTAGTATAATCACAGAAAATATTTCATTTTTACAGAAGAGGAAAGAAGAGAGTTTAGGATGGAGGTGGATATTCATTTTCTCTCATTTTTCTTCCTCCCCAAGTTCCTGCTACCTTTAATAAGCAACAAATAAACATAAATTCATTTTAAAATTACAGCTTCTGTCGTCTCTTGAAAGAAATTAGAATGAGGAGGCTGAACTGTCTCTTTGTATTATTGGCATCTATGATGGAAGGAGGGATTTGCTGATTGTTAATATGGCAAGTCCAAAATCCAGTAGTCTGCATATCTCTGGTGGGGTAGATATGTTGAGCTTAACTTCACACATGCTATTGAAAGTTTTAAATGCATATGGGTTATCTAGGCATGTCATAAAAATACTGATCCCAGCTCAGTAGGTCTAGGGTGGGGCCAGTTTTTGCATTTCTAAGAAGCTTCCAGAAGCTTATGCTGCTGGTCCATAGATCAGATTTAGTAGCAAGTTGCTTAAACTGTCTTGCATCCTTTCCCTAGAGCTGCTCCCTGCTGGTATATCATGTTCACCTTCTTTTCCTCTGCATGGGAAAGATTGATGATTTCTCAGGTGTTCTGCCTGTCATAAGCAAATTAGCTTAATTCAAGGATTGGTAGTAGGGAAGATTGAAAGTTCCCACCTTTCCTTGGAAAGAAGCGACATTTTGCAAGCATTTTACTAGGAATAAAGTGCAAATATTAGAGCTCTTCTGTCCTCCTATCCCATTTTTCAGATGGTTCAGAACTGGAAGGGAAGAGGATTTTCTCATGATCAAACTAGTAGTATATTTTTCAAGAATTGTTTTATGTGTCCTCAGTAGTTATATTCTAGAGGGGAGAAACAAATAGTAAACAAATAAATAAATATATACAATAAATTATATGGGGGTTTCAATTTTTTTGGTAGGGTGGTCAGGCAAAAGTCTAACCGAACAGGGGCAGCTGAAGATTAAGTAAAATGATGAGACTGAAAGTGTCTAGTTTAGTGCCTGATGAAGGCCAGGTGCTGAAAAATGTTCCCTTCCCTTCACTTTGCACACCTGAAGATGTTTGTTTCTTGTGTCCAAGGGTAGGAAGAATGTTTCCCTGTTGATAGGAGGCCATGTGTGCCATATCTCCTAAGTTGTATCCTGGAAGTCTAATGACAGTTGGAAAACCTTTAACTGGGATTTTACTAGGCAGTGGCACCCCACTCCAGTACTCTTGCCTGGAAAATCCCATGGACAGAGGGCCTGGTAGGCTGTAGTCCATGGGGTTGCTAAGAGTCAGACACGACTGAGAGACTTCACTTTCACTTTTCACTTTCATGCATTGGAGAAGAAAATGGCAACCCACTCCAGTGTTCTTGCCTGGAGAATCCTAGGGACGGAGGAGCCTGGTGGGCTGCTATCTATGGGGTCACACAGAGTCAGACATGACTGAAGCGACTTAGCAGTAGCAGCAGTTGGCCTTTTACCTCCTGTATGACATAGGGCTTTTCCATTGTGCACTGTCTGCTTAGTCGAGTGTCCTACTCTTTGTGACACCATGGACTGTAGCCTGCCTGTCCATGTGATTCTCCAGGCAAGAATACTGGAGTGGGTTGCCATGCCCTCCTTTAAGGGATCTTCCCAACCCAGGGATCAAACCCAGGTCTCCCACATTCCAAGCAGATTCTTTACCATCAGAGCCACTAGGGAAGCCCAAGAATACTGGAGTGGGTAGCCTATCCCTTCTCCAGGGGATCTTCCCACCCAAGGAATCAGACCAGTGTCTCCCACATTGCAGGTGGATTCTTTACCAGCTGAGCTACTGTAATCAGTGACTGATGACCATCCCTCTAAGGAAATTCAAATCATTAAACCAAATAATTAAAGGGGAAATACATGAAGGCATACTGTTAAATCAGATAAACACTTCCAGTTCCTTTATTAATCGCCATTCTCTTGAGCTCCTTAGGCTCTCCACATTGACAGAATAAGTTCTAGAAGTTGATGGATGAATAATTTGATGAAGTGCACAGCATAGTGCCTGGCACATAGGATATTTTTTTTCAGTAAATAAAAGTGGATGATTGCATGCTAAACGCACATTAACTAATGAACAAGGCACAAAAACTTTTTTTCTTATCCTGGGCTAGTCTATCTAAGAACACTCTTGGTGGTAGTGGACAGTGTGCTTCTCATTTAAATGAGTGACATGTGGATGTTGTTATGATCATCACTTATCAGTATCAGTTTACTATTAGTATGTATAACTTGGTCTTCAGGGCAGACTCTATTCCAGTTTTCTGTAATTGTACAGTAAATTAGACTTGCCACCCTTAACATGGGAGTTTCACAGAAGTCATCAACTAGTCACCAAAGAACTTATTCTGAAATCCACTGTAATAGCTATTTGTTTTAGGATTGACTCTTAGCTATTTGAATATGTGTTTCACTTTGTTTTCATTATAAATGTATTACACATATTGCTAGGTCAACATTAAAATCATCTACAACAAACCAAGATAATTTAGCACTCTGACACACAATGGTTTAAAATGGATGTGCTCTGAATTTCTAGTTCCAGATTTAAGATGGTCAACTGAAGTTCTGTTGACTCCCTCTTTGTAAACCAGGCATAGTGTTTTATTCCTGCAGAGGAGGCTGTGACCATCAATTAGGTATTTGTTGTAAAGGGCTTTGATAGCTTGAAAGAATGACCTTTCATAAAACAGGATACATTGTATTTATCCTTACAGTATTTTCTTGATTCTAATTATAACTCTTTTTTGTCCAACCATAGAAAGAGAATGGAAAAGGGAAAATGTGAGTACAGAGAAATTGGCACTGATTTCCATCACAAAAAGAGACTCTACAAAGCTCTGGAGGAAAGTTACACCACCGCATAGGCTGATGTTGGGTGAGTCTCCTGTTAAATTTAAATATTGCCTTGAAGTAAGACAGCAGGGACTATTTCGGAGCACCTACTTCAGACTAAAAAAAAAAAAATCAGTAGTTGGTATGTGTTATTTTATATTTGTAAACTTAAAAATTCATAGGGTGTGACAATTAGAGGAGGCTTTATAGAGTTACTTTAACCTAATCTTTTCATAGATAAGGAAATAGAGATTCAAAAAGTGTTTATAAACTCTCCCTAAGCTCACAGTGAACTGTTCACCTGATCACAGTTCCATGGTTTTTAATTTACCTGTGCCTGGGTTGTAGGATACTATAAGCATTATTTTCTTTCTTTCTTTTTTTTTACAGTTAAATAAAAAGTTTAATAGGGTAAGCACTATACTAGACACTGTAAAAGAACATTTTAGGAATTAAATAATCTTAAAAATATTACATTTCCCCTCTTCATCTGATGGTCTTGTATGTGAATGCTCTTTATTTTTTTTCATTTTTTAAAAAAATTTATTGGACTATAGTTGGTATACAATTTTGTGTTACTTTCTGCTGTACAGCAAATCAAATCAGTTATACATGTATACATACCCACTCTTTTTTAGGTTCTTCTCCCATATAGGTCATCATTGTAATTAGCCTCCAATTAAAATATAAGCATTATTTTAAAAAAACTTCATAATATCAAGAGGAATCCAAGTAAACCAAACTGAGACTCTGCAGTCTATTTCACCGTGGCCCGTGAACATGACTTGTTGGATCAAAGCTTCTCCAAGTGAATTTCGTTCTGTGTTATCAGTTCCTTGGGACCCTGTCTCTGTTAGTGTTCTGGGGTTTCAGAAATGAACTTGGTTAACTTAAAAACAAGTAAAGAAAAGAAATAGATATGTAAATAAGGTAAGGATGTTATTGGAAAGGTATGATGTAGCCCATAGGAGAAAAGAAGAGGCTGAAGAACGATGGTTCAGAAAGCTCTAGACCAGCATAGCTGCAGATTTCTAGTAGCAGCACCTCATGGAGAGTCTGCTTACTCCCCGGGCATAGGCAGAGAAGCTTCCAGTTGTCCTACATCTTGTCATGCCAAGAAAACTTCATATCTCAGGGCCGGAGGATCTGCCTAGTCTAGCTTGGGTAAAGAGCCTGCATCGTGTCTGGGCATGCTGTGGTGGGGTAGGGACTAGTGAGACATTCTGATGGAAAGATTAGTAAGACCAAATGCATAGGCAAAGGAAAGCTCCCAAAGGGGAAAAAAAGAAAACGAACTGTTGTTACCAAAAGAGGGAGGCATGGGTTCAGGGCCACAGAAACATGCATATGTCCTGGAATCCATTTCATTACCATAGATAGGAAAGAATGCTCTGTGTACAAATTTTTACTTTGTAAAATGATAAAAATATTTCAGATGTTGTTGTTCAGGCTTAGTTGATACTTTTCATTTGTTCATTTCTCTGATTCCAATTATATTTAGACTGGTATCCCATTCAAGTCAACTAGAGAAAATATAATTATAGTAAGAGTTTTATTCAGCTTGGTTATAAGTATTCACTTGTTCAATTCATTTATTCAATGTATATTTATAATAGACTTTGAAAATATAAGATTTAATTTCTGTTGCTGAGTTGGCAAGAGGGAGAAGCAGAGATTTTCTTTTTATTAAAATAAATTGCACAACAGACTGAACTAGTGGCTTTTAAGTAGTGCTCTACAGTGGCTCTGAGTCTCTGGTGGCCTTTGTCGGGTGGTGGGTAGAGAGCCAACTGTTTGGGCTTCAGTTCCTCAATGCCTTCACCTCTCCCCATCTGCTGTTCCCTATTTCTCACCCAGTCCTCTCCACTTACTTCAACCAGAAGAGTTTCAATGTTTGTTGGCTATCTGAACAAGATTTCTTTTAATGAAAAAAATGTTTGAAAATTACTAAACTATGTTACCATATTAATTGTTAGCATAGTTATTAGATTTATTAAACAAGTAACTTCCTAGTCCTATCTAAGTATGGAAAACTCATCCTCATAAATAAAAAGCAAGCAAAACATTTTTAACCTATCTGTGAATGAGGCTTTATACTGTACCCTTTGAAGGAATAATAAAATTAAAAAAGCCAGCTTATTAGCTTAATTTAGTTGGGAAGACTAGGCAAACATAAAATAATGAAAGTTCAACAGAAATGTTTCAGCAGATAGGTTCAATAATCATAAACTGGATCACATCATCTCCATCCAGAGGGAATTACAAGGGAGAGAAGGACTTCTCGATGATGTCATATTCTGTTCAGGTTTAAAGTTTTTTGAGTCTAAAGGATTTGAAATGTATCAGAATATACTTTTGTTATGGATTATTTCTGCATGTCCAGGTTATCTAAATTCCTAAATATCTTTTGGATTTTGGGACAAATATAAAAACAATATTTAAACTAATCTCATATGCTCTTTCTTTGGTCTGAGTTTTCTAGGTCTGAAAAGCAAAATCACAGTTTTATTTTGTATATGGAGGTGAAATGTTTTTATTTGGACTGTTAATAAGAAACAATGTTAAATTAACAAAATCAAAATTTCATAGAAAATTGGAGTTCTTGTAGCTACTGATTTTACTGAGTTTGATCTCTGTCTCTAACGCCGGGTGAAGTCTGACTCTATGGTTTTCCATTATGTCTGTGTTTAAAAGCTTTGTTCTGTCCATCCTTCATTTAATATATTCCTAAAGCCATTTTCCAGTGAAATCCCACCCAGTGAATTGACTCACATCAGAAGAATTCCAGAAATAAGAACAATCATGCCCTTTCTGTCCTTGATGTAATGGTGTTTTTCAGCATACTTTAATAGTCATGAGCCATATTTTGGCAGGCAACTGAAATAACCCTAGTTATCTGATTGCATTACTGACCACTACCTTCCAAGGGGCACCTCAGGGGAAGAGAACTTATTTTAGGAACATTCTTTATTTTTTAACTTGAGGATGTTATCTGTTAACAAAATACTAGATTAAAAGTCATGAGAACTTTTTTTAGAGTGTATCTAAGGAATACAACAACACATATTTAACACACCAAGTTCTAAACATATGGATCCCTTAAAACAGACTGGTATAAACATTTTGATAACTCCTGGAGCTTGTCCTTTTAAGATAGTTTTAAATCGTGGGATTATTAAAATGTTTACCATCTAAAGTGGCAACATTGTCTTTAAGATTTAAGTTTATAATTTTACACCTTACTTTTATGTGAATATTTTTTCTAGGAATTATTCTTTCCTAAAAATTGAGCTAAAATTCTTAATTTCGTTTTCTTTGTTTCATACTAAATATAGTTTGGTAACGCTCTCATTTTCTTTATTTTGAGTATTTTGAAGTTCTCTCTAGGATCTCTTTTTTAAATCTAGAATTTCCTTCTAGGCAATATGAAACAGTGAATATCTTAGGTTTTAAGGCAGCTCTGTACAGTTGGCTTAGTTTTTCTTCTCAGGTAAAAACCGTCTTTCTCTTGATCTGGCAGTTTGATAAGCTTCACATTTGGTTGGGCCTGAGGTGGGTTTGTACAGAAGCAGACTATTTTAGTTAAAATAATCAGTGTACTCTGTTCTACCTGGCTGTCTGGGAGAAGTGCCAAGAGAATTCCCAGTATTTCGTTCAGAGGCAGAGTCTATGGAACTGCCAGGTGTTTTGAAGGCCAATTTGTGCCATGTTTCCAGTGCTTTCTTCATTTATCAGGAAATCAACTCTAGCCTTCTGACTTCATACTTTGCACTAGTTTTACTTTAAAAAGTATCTTTTCTAGAAGGATTTTTTCCTCAAGGGAAAGAAGCCTTTATATTATACTGATGGTTTAATTACAATTGACTAAAACTGAAACTGTAAATATCCTCACTTTTTTTGTCAGAATCTAAGCCAAAGTCACGTATATATTTTATTAGCAATAAGAAAATGAAATATTTGTCTTAGAGGGAGGCAGTGAGGATCTGGCCAAGAATTAAAAAATAGTAATCATCTGAATAATAATTGCCATCAAGAATGCTGAATTACCTGAAAATAATCCTTTGTCTCAACCAAAAGTAAACTATAAGCTTATTCATGGTGGATCATATTCAACTGTTTTGAATGGAGCCTGAGTGTAGAAAATTCTGAGTCAAATCTCACACTGTCCCTGTCATGCCCTAAGATACTGAAATAGTTATTTCATCTTTTAAAAACTTCAGTTTCTTCATCTATAACATATTATAATGATATGTACTTCATAGATTAAAGTGCTCAGCACAATACCTGATTTAAATCAGAGTTCATTAAATGCCAGCTCTTACTATGACGACATTCATTATCATCTAAATGTACTTCACTGTCACAAAATCCTCTGTCATAATAATGTTCTGTCTATCAATATCAGTTACGAACATGGTGGTAAGTGCAAACTGAATGTTTTGATATATTATAAGTTACCTATAAAATCACTTCTAATTGCACAATCAGAAGTTTCTATGATCCAAATGTTTGTGTTGCCCCTCAATTTATGTTAAAATTTTAAGGCCCAGTGTGAGGGTTTCAAGGAGGTGGGGCCTTTGGGACGTGATTAGATCATGGGAGTGGGATTAGTGCTCTCATAAAAAAGGCCCGTGGAGCTCTTCAGTCCCTTCTGCTCTGGGACTATACAAAGAGAAGTCTGGTTTCCGCAGTGTAGTGGTTATCACATTCTCCTCACAAAGAGAAGTCTGTGACCTGGAAGAGGTCCTTCAACCTTCCATCATGTCACCCTGATCTGAGACTTCTAGCCTCCAGAACTCAGTTGTTTATAAGCCAACTAGTCTATGACATTTTTGTGGCAGCAGCTTAAATGCACTAAGACAGAAGTATCACCATTAACATACTTGCAAATTTCATTTCCATTTTTTTCTGGCTATATTATGTGTTTATTTTATGAAAAGTGGGCCTTATAGTGTGTACCAGCTTTTAGTTTTCAGTGTTGTGTTGTGTGAATGGTTTCTATAGAGAATCTTCAAAAATCAAAATTTAAAGTGACTATATAGTATGGCAACCCACTCCAGTACTCTTACCTGGAATACCCCATGGATGGAGGAGCCTGGTAGGCTACAGTCTGTGGGGTTGCAAAGAGTTGGAAATAACTGAGTGACTTCACTTTCTAGTGCTGCACTCAATATGCCAGCAAATTTGGAAAACTCAGCAGTGGCCACAGGACTGGAAAAGGTCAGTTTTCATTCCAATCCCAAAGAAAGGCAATGCCAAAGAATGCTCAAGCTACTGCACAATTGCACTCATCTCACATGCTAGTAAAGTAATGCTCAAAATTCTCCAAGCCAGGCTTCAGCAATATGTGAACCGTGAACTTCCTGATGTTCAACCTGGTTTTAGAAAAGGCAGAGGAATCAGAGATCAAATTGCCAACATCTGCTGGATCATTGAAAAAGCAAGAGAGTTCCAGAAAAACATCTATTTCTGCTTTATTGACTATGCCAAAGCCTTTGACTGTGTGGATCACAATAAACTGTGGAAAATTCTGAAAGAGATGGGAATACCAGACCACCTGACCTGCTTCTTGAGAAATTTGTATGCAGGTCAGGAAGCAACAGTTAGAACTGGACATGGAACAACAGACTGGTTCCAAATAGGAAAAGGAGTTCGTCAAGGCTGTATATTGTCACCCTGTTTATTTAACTTATATGCAGAGTATATCATGAGAAATGCTGGACTGGAAGAAACACAAACTGGAATCAAGATTGCCAGGGGAAATATCAATAACCTCAGATATGCAGATGACACCACCCTTATGGCAGAAAGTGAAGAGGAACTCAAAAGCCTCTTGATGAAAGTGAAAGAGGAGAGTGAAAAAGTTGGCTTAAAGCTCAACATTCAGAAAACGAAGATCATGGCATCTGGTCCCACCACTTCATGGGAAATAGATGGGGAAACAGTGGAAACAGTGTCAGACTTTATTTTTGGGGCTCCAAAATCACTGCAGATGATGATTGCAGCCATGAAATTAAAAGACGCTTACTCCTTGGAAGGAAAGTTATGACCAACCTAGACAGCATATTCAAAAGCAGAGACATTACTTTGCCAACAAAGGTCCGTCTAGTCAAGGCTATGGTTTTTCCTGTGGTCATGTATGGATGTGAGAGTCGGACTGTGAAGAAGGCTGAGCCCGGAAGAATTGATGCTTTTGAACTGTGGTGTTGGAGAAGACTCTTGAGAGTCCCTAGGACTGCACAAGGAGATCCAACCGGTCCATTCTGAAGGAGATTAGCCCTGAGATTTCTTTGGAAGGAATGATGCTGAAGCTGAAACTCCAGTACTTTGGCCACCTCATGCGAAGAGTTGACTCGTTGGAAAAGACTCTGATGCTGAGAGGGATTGGGGGCAAGAGGAGAAGGGGACGACAGAGGATGAGATGGCTGGATGGTATCACTGACTCGATGGATGTGAGTCTCAGTGAACTCCCGGAGTTGGTGATAGACAGGGAGGCCTCGCGTGCTGCGGTTCATGGGGTCGCAAATAGTCGGACACGACTGAGTGACTGATCTGATCTGATCTGATTATACTATACAGGATAATAAGAATGTTACTTATTTAAATATTCCCCCATGGTTGAATATTTAGGTTGTTTGCAATTTTTAATTCATTATAAGTAACATTTCCATAAATATCCTTTTACCTATATATTCAAAAGTATAATAAATGCATTCAAATATATGAATATTTTAAAGGAATTTCATAAATTATAAATGCTTTCCTGAAAATTTGTAGCAATTTACCTGCCTGTCAGTATTGCCTCATAGATTTGTGAGCCCCAAATCAAGAGTTCTTTTTTCATTTTGACTTGTTACTCCTACATAATAAATAGTCAAATTCTCACTAATTTTCCTCATAGTTAACACACATACATAATCTGTCTTAGCTTATTATGACATTTAACTACATATTTTGAATCACATTAAAGTTTCAGTAGTTATAATTCATTTCTGAAGGACTTTTAAGTGGCAACAGAAAAAGAAAGGGATTAAAGAGAATTATACTGTTGGACATAAGAACTATATGGATTTAAAAATGGCTAATCATTACAAAGAATAGAGAAGCCAGGCTAAAGTTATTTGTATTTTCTGCCCTCATTTCAAAGGTGAAAGACAACCAGAAGGAGAGACTGGATCATTGGTATTTATCCAACTACTTGATCCTTCATGTGGGTTATATCTTCTCTGCATCATTATTCACAATTATCTTTTCAGCCAAAGAATGTTTACTGGATGTCAGGTTTAATGCACATGTGGCCAGTGGAATTTATGTGAGAGGAGCACATTACACATGTGGCCTGAGTCTAGGGTTCATTCACTCATTCTTTAAATATTTATTGAGGACCAACTGGGTGCTGGGCCCCATTCTAAGCACATCAGTTAGAATAGATGAAAACCCTTACCCTCTGGGAACTTGTATTTTGGTAGGGAAAGACAATAATATTCAATAACATAAGAAATCCATTTTATAACACATTTGGAAGTAATTAGTGCAACAGAAAAAAAAAAAGGCAGCAAAGGGGAAAAGCTGGGATGGCAATGGAGGTTTTTTTAATGGGTAGTTAGGAAAGGCTTCCCTGACAAGATGACTTTTGAGCCAAACTTGAAGGGGGTGTAGATGCCTGGGGCAAATATTTTCCAGTGTGTCTGCCCCTGGGAATTCAGGCATGTCTGGTCTGTTGGGAGCCTGGCTCCACAGAAGTCTTTGTGAAGAGAGTTCAAGAAATCTGAGAGAGAACAGAACAGAGCTTAAATGAAGAACTCTCTATTCATCCATCCATGAGCAACTGAAGATGAGAAGAACAACTGTACATGGTGGTTCATGTTGAAATCTTGTCTGGATGTGTCTTGAAAGAACTTTGCCGCCCAAGCAATGTTGAGTTAGCATGGAGTAGGACACAATAGGAGAGGCCCTGCCTCCTCTTCTCCATGGACAGAGCAGAAAGGATTATGCTGCTTAGGGGGCAAGGTGAGAAGCAGCAGTGGCCATCATGCTATCAGACCCCCTCAGGGAACTTGGCCCCTAGAACCTGTTCTGTGAATATTAGTGGGGCTTGTTGTGTCTCTTGGGCTAAAGATCACCACTAGTAAAGAACTACGGTTCTTCTCCAAGAGAGTTGGTAGAGCTAAATGGTCGGGGTGTCAAGAATCTTAAATTAAGACAGAGCATGGCTGAAACATGATAGATCTTGAAGGAATAGAGCACATGGGAGACATCCCTTGGGGATTCCCAGAAATAACATGTGTGTTCCTGTGGTGTTGGTACTTTATAGGAGGTCTGTCAGAGTAGATTATTTATGCAATTTATTTTAATCTAATTGTCTGTACAGGCAAACATCAGATAATTTCTTGGCATTGTTTCAGTACTGAACTAAAGTTTTGGCATAAATAATTTCTATTAATTTTTTCACTCTTTATCCCAATAATACTGAAGACCAGCTCATCAAGCAAGCAACAGGAAAGATAAACTGTAAAAGCCAGTACTAATTTCTAGCAGAGAAGTGTGACCAATACCACCAATCTGAATTTAGCAAATTTACCCAGAAAAACTGAGTGTGAATTACCACAATTCTTACATACTGTTATTTTTACCTGGTCATTTCAAGGTGAGGTCAGCATCAGAGACTTAGGTCTGAGATGAAGGATTTTATTATTCACAGCTCATCAAAGCATAAGTATCAGCATATTTGGTGCCCTAAAGCCCCCATTCTTACTGAGTGACCTAAGAGAGCCAGGTGATAATTGCTTACTTAGTTAAATTGTAACAGGACAGAAATCTTTAAGGAGTTCTTAGGGATCCTGAGCACTTAGGGAACCTGAAAGTTTCACACTGGGCAACCAGCTTGCTGGCCCACTGCTCAAAGAGGGATGATATTGTTTCTAGCTCCCTTGTTCCCTGTACACATATCCTTGCACAGATAGTCTGAAACAAAAGAAGTCAGTGCTTCTGCTGACTAAAAGAAATGCAGAAATGAGACCTATGGAAAATTGTCTCCAACAACATTCACCATTGGTTTTAAGGAAATAACCCAAGAAGTGAACAACAAACCTAACACCTGCTTTTTGAGATTATGTCTTGCCTGGAAGAAACTCTGCCACAAGTAATAAACTCACAAAATGCCGTGACCTTTGGACTGCTAGCCGCATCTTCTGGAGCAGTGTGGCCTTTTCTTTTGTGCTGTTGAGGGAAAGCACCTGTGGAAACTGTGGACTGTGTCTCCAGTGTCCGCCACTGTTACTGTATGTGAATACCTTGTCAAGAGTGTTCCCTTGCTTGTTATTTTCTTTCGTATATTTCATCTCCTGTTCTGCAGGACCGATCGCACTTGGTCATAAATGGGGAGATCTAGCCATTGGGTTACCTAATGTCCTGGGGTAGAATCTGAGATGAAGAAGAGATTGTTGGAAAGGAAGTCTGACACAGTAGCCAAATCATAAACCGTAACTTAACTCCATTAAGTCCTATTTTCTTATTGAATAGGCAATGAAATTGTATTACCTGTCTCTCCAATGGAAAGGAAAATCAATATGTGCTGTTTCTCCATATAATAAATGTCCTTCTCTCTCCTCCCTGCTTTTGCCACCCACAACATTTTATATTAGCATGAAAAGAAACATTGGAAAGTGTGGGATGGGCCTGGATCTTCAGAAGGTGATTTCTCATGCCAGTTAGTGAATATAGTTTTTAAAACAGTATTTGTCATTATGGCTAAAAAGAGTATATAATCAGGATAGAGTAAAGCAGCAAAAAAAGAACAAAAATTCTTCTACTACCTCCTAAGATTTCTGAGAATTGCAATCAAGTGTATATTGTATAATAGAAAAAGTGCTAGGCTTGGAATTCACTTAATCTTGAAAATTAGCTTTGTGATCTTGATTAAGATCAGTTAACATTATCTGACTCTCATATATTGAGTTTTCAAATGGGGAGAATAATCTTTGTTCTGTTCTCCTCACAGATTCATAGTGTTTATTAAAATCAACAAATATATATTCTATATAGTATTATGTACTATATGAAAGTGTTTTGGTAATCAATCCTTATATAATTATAAAATAGTATGGCAATATTTAAAGTAAAGTAGAATTTTTTTCATAATATTGACATTGAGGAACAGGATTAATATTTCCTTAAGTTTCAGTTTTTTGCAACACTGGGGCCATAATACTACTGATAAAAAAACAAAATCTCTGCAAGAATCAGTGAAATTCTAGAATTAATCAAGGCAATCTAAGCAACAACTTTCTAACATTGTTCTCACTTTTCAGTAACACATTTTTCTTAGTTTCACAATCCCCAAATATAACTAAGTGGTAACCAAATAGTTTATTCAAATTTCCTGGAGTGTCCTCTACACTCTTTATCTCAACCTTCTGTGATATCACTCTCTCAATTTACAACTCTAATAACATAACGTCACATCATAATCCTAATGTTTTCTGTTTTTGACAATTGGGAAGTTTTAATAAGAACCAAAAACATACTTGGGATAGGTAGTAGAAAAGAATTTTGTCTTTACATGTGATTGGAGCAATTCATGGAAACAGACCTACAAAGAAACTTACAATCTGCTTTTGTTATAAATTTCAAGGGCTTCCCAAGCGGTGCTAATGGTAAAGAATCCACCTGCCAATGCAGGAGATGCAACAGATGTGGGTTCAATCCCTAGGTCAGGAAGATCCCCTGGAGCAGAAAATAGCAACCCACTCCAGTATTCTTGCCTGGAAAATTCCATGGGCAGAGGAGCCTGGAGGACTACGGTCTATGGGGTTGCAGAGAGTCAGACACAAGCACTGAGCGTACATACATGAATATCAGAATAAACGTGGGTCCACAATGATTCCAGAGATTTTAGCCACCAATTCTGGGAACTGATTCACTTACCACTACTCATTCACCACTAACTTCTGTAAGTTCTCATCTTGAAACTAGTCATAGTTGAGACAGAAATATTTCTAGGATCAAAACTGAAAGCAGGTAGATGCTGTGGTTGTGTAGCTAAGAATATCAAATTTTTCTGAACTGGATACATGCTGAGGTTACTGAGATTTGGTTCATTGAACAACTGGGTGACTATACATATATATATATATATATGTATAGAACATATCATAGTTCAGACATGACTGCACACTTGGGATTTCTTTTAGCAACTGAATAGGTGTTATGTATGATATATGTATGTGTATATATGTGTTTGTGTTTGTAGGAGAGCTACTCAGCAGGGTTAATATAAGACTCAGGTGTCAGTTCTTTCCTTGAATACCAAGAACCAGTGGTCTCACTGGAATGGTATTAGGCAAATTGGTGTCAACAAAAGAGAATGATATAGAAGGTACACGAAAGCTAAGTGGAGGATTAGGTTGAATCCTATTTCCTGGATAAACTTCTGTTAGTAAAAAGCATTCTGACATATTTTCTTGCTAGTACCCAACTTGGACAGATCTGAATCATTCTTTTAAACATTATTTAATGTCAAGACTTAGTATTCTTGAGGTCACCAACTTTCTTGAACAATGGAAACTCATGATGGTGTATGTGAATGATGTAAATTGGTGGTTCTCAAATTCTACCATGCATCAGAGTCATCTGGAGAATCTTTAAAGGGCAAGTTCCAAGATTTTCTGTTCAGGACTTCAGGGGCAGAGCCTGAGAATTTGCAATTTTAACAAGTTCCCAGGTAATGTAACTATTGCTGGCTGGGGTGAGCACACTGCGTGATCCACTGGAGCCACTCTATTTCCATGCATGTGCTTTACAATTGTCCAATCAAATGATGTGTTCAAATCACCATGTATGAGTTCCTTCCTCACCACCCTCCACCTCCAGAATAATGAATGGGTGTGCCGTCAAGTAAAGCTCTTGTCAGTGATCAGTGGAGAATCATGGAAATTAAGTCCATGCCCAGAGGAGCTACTCTTTATTAGAGGAATTAGCTGGCTTATTTTAAAACAAGCCACATTCCACGGCCTGTGGTAGAGATTGTGAACTACAACATCCTTTAATGACAAAAATGATAGTAACTCACCAGCTTATCTTCACTTTTAAGTCTATTGTATGGCATGAGATGGACTCAGAAAAGGAATTAAGAAGCATCAGAAGGGAAGGCCCTGAAGGGAAGGCCACACAACTGGAGCATATTGCCTCTTTTTCTGCAATATACCCAAGAAGTTTTCATTCAATCATTTACTTATCCACCTACATATCAAGCAGTTATTGGGTGCTTGCCACATACCAGGAATTGACCCAGATGCAGGGATTACAACTGGTAAAATATAGACACAGTTTCTGCTTTTGTGGGGCTAACATCTTAGTGTGGGTGGGAGGAAGTTGAAGAGAGAGAGTGAAAGAGAGAGACAGAGAGGGAGAAAGAGAGGAGAGGGGAGGAAGAAAGAGCACGGACAAATAAAAAGTAATCCAGAAAAAAAATCACAGAGCAATGAGTAAAATGGAGAGAAATAAAACATTGACTTGAGATCAAGTGACAGGTCACAGAGTGTCTATTTTGGATTGGATGGTCAGGAAGGTCATTCTGAGATGACATTTAAGCTGTGACTTGAATGACAAGCTATGTGAAAGATCAAGGGCTAAGAGCCTTCCAAGCAAGGAGCAACTAGTGCAAAAATCTCAAGGTGGGAGTGAGCTTGGCAAGTTTACAGAACGGAAGATCAGCATGGCTAGAGCATCATGGACCAGAAAGTGAGAGATACCAAATGAGGTTAAAGAACAGGCTATTTGAGAATTACTGATGTCATTTGATTTTAGGTGTGATGAAAAAAGCCTTGGCTGGTATTATTCTGGTGTGATTGATATAAGGATGCAGTGGACAGAATATCCTCCAGAACCGGGAACAAAGTAGAAAACTGGAGACTTGTTGGGAATCCATAGTATTATGGGGAAATAATAGTATTATGGTGGGAAAGATGATGGTGGCACTGGCCAGGTAGCATGTCAGATTCTTAGAAAATCTGATCAATTAAGTGTTGCTGACTTTTTTAATATGAGTATGGGGATGTGCATTAGGGAACAAGATCTATATACAAGATCCTTGTTATTCAACAATGTGATTCGAGAACTAGTAGCATCACATCATTTGAAACTTGTTATAAATGCAGAATCATAGGCTATAACTCAGACCTGCTGAATTAGAAGACCCCTCAGGTGACTCATATACACATTAAAGCTTAAGAAGCCTTGTGCTAGATTACTATCTTGATCTCCAGGGAGAACAGTGCTACTTACGGAGACAGAACCCTGAGGCAGGAGTCAGTTGGGGTGAAGGGATGGAATCAAAGTTTCTCTTTCATGTGTGTGAATTTTGAAACATTTATATGACATACAAGTGGAGGCCTCAAGTAACAGTTGGTTACATGTGTCTGGATTTCTTTGGAATGGCCAGGGTTAGAGATAAAGATGTGGGGTATGTTCGTATCTGCGTGGTGCTCACTATCCAGTGGATGAATGGATGAGCTCACTAGTGAGAGAGTACAGACAGAGGACAAGGCTGAGAAAGAGCTGGATGCTCTAAAGTTTAGAAGTCCGCTAAGAGGACGAGGTAACAAAGGAGACAGGACAGAAGAAAGCCATGAGATCATGATGCCATGGAAGCCAGGAGAAGAAAATGTTTCAAGAAAAAGAGGGCAGTCAACCATGCTGAATGGTGCTGAGAGGCTAAGTCAGAGAACAGGGAAAAGAATGCTGGGTTTGGTGACATGGGTGTCAATGGTGACTTTGGACCAAACTGTTAAAATGGTGGGAATGGATATTTTTGTAAACAGATGAGAGGATCTGAGATAAGTGAGTAGAGACAGTGCTTACAGATAACTTTTTAGACTATCTGGGAAGTAATACAATTTTATTTCATTGGTGTCCGGAAACCAGCAGCACTCTCGGTTTCTCTTGCTGTAGCCGAATTTCTAATGTGTCCTTCCAGATATGTAGAGTGGAAACTATAAAAGGTCCTAATCCTTGTCTTCAAGAAACTCATGTTCTGGGACTTCCCTGATGGTCTGTTGGTTAAGACTCCGCACTTCCACTGCAGGGGGTGTGGGTTCAATCCCTGGTCAACGAAATAAGATCCTGCGAGCCATTCAGTGAGGCCAAGAAATTAAAAGATAAAAGCAAAAACAAAAAAAATCTCATAATCTAGTGATAAATAGAAGCACATAAGTAATTCAGTGCTCTGATAACTCAGAATTATTAGGATTTATGGGCTGTGTTGGTAGCTCAGATGGTCAAGAATCTGCCTGCAATGCAGAAGACTTGGGGTTGATTCCTGGGCTGGGAAGATCCCCTGGAGAAGGAAATGTCAACCCACTCTAGTATTCTTGCCTGGGAAATCCCATGGACAGAGGAGCCTGGCAGGCTAAATTTCATGGGGTTGCAAAGAGTTGGACATGACTGAGCAACTAACACACAATAAACTGGGAAGAGAGTTATTATTTTTGCTTGCATTCTGCTAGACATATTGCAGATCTTATCTTATTTAATCCTCACTATATTCCTTTGAGGTTATCCTAATTTTATCGTTGGGGAAATGAAAATTCAAAAGTACTCAGGACTTATTTTTGTATAACTAGTCAATGGTGAGGCTAAAATTTGAACTCAGGTCTGCTGACCCCAGGGCTATATTCTTTGCAACAACATGTTCAACTTTTCACTGTGGATAAGAGAAGAAGTAAAAATTATGCTTAGCAAAACTGTGAGTGACCTTTTATAAATTGGAACACAAGGATTCCTTCCTGTATTAATACAGTAGAGTTATATGTTACACAGTGTTTAGAGGTCAAATTTCAAATGATGAAAATTATCCTAAAAAAATTTTTTTTTATTACATCACTCACATGTGCCTGGGAAATGCTCACATGAGAGCCATTTAGGAATTGACATCAGCTGAAGAAATGTCAGACTTATGTCTTCCTTCTTACTCAGAGAAATACAATCAATGAGGAGACTTACCTGTAATACTATTATTATTGGGCATGTACATATAGCTTCATTAACATCAGTTAAATTCATATATTAGGCAAATCTAATAAGAGTTAATATTAACTGAAAACTTACTATGTATGACCAGTGGACCAAGAACATTTCGTGCATTTTCCAATTCAAATTTTAATCTACCCCATGAGCTTTTCATCTTTTCTGACTATGGAAAGACTGACTTTCCTAAGGTCACAGAGTTAGCAAGTTGGAGAATTGCTTTCCCAACTGCAAATGACTCCAATGTGTATGTGCCTTCCACTCTGCACACGGTCTTCCTGGCTTGCAGTCTTCTCACCAGCCAAACAGATCCCTACTGTTAACTCACCGGGCTCCGTAACCATGTGGCCTACTCATTCCTCACTAGCTGTAGCTTCCCCCTTTATCTCCACCTCATACTTTCACTCTTTTCTCTACTAAGACTCCCTTTCCTTCTTATGTCCCTGCTGTAGCTCATTAGTATCTGTGGATCAGCTAGGAAGTGTATAACAGAATCTGTAAGGAGGAAACAAACTCCTGGAGTCAACAACCATTTAGGACCATGTGACCTGACTTAATATAAACACAATAGCTACATTCTTGTTAAAGTAAAAATTAGCTTTTTGTCTTTCAAAGTTGTCAGAGCAACTGTGTTAAAAGTTTAGATGTCTGCAAGTACCATCTAAAAGACAATAAAAATACTTAGTGTAATTCAGTTATAATTTAATATTTTTATTAACATAAGCCCCCCTTTTGGAGAAGGCACTGGCAACCCACTCCACTACTCTTGCCTGGAAAATCCCATGGACGGAGGAGCCTGGTGGGCTGCAGTCCATGGGGTCGCTAAGAGTCGCACACGACTGAGCAACTTCACTTTCCCTTTTCCCTTTCATGCATTGGAGAAGGAAATGGCGACCCACTCTGGTGTTCTTGCCTGGAGAATCCCAGGGACGGGGGAGTCCCCCCTTTAAGGATTATTTACAATTTTTGTTCTTGCCATCCTCTTTCCTTGACTCTCTGGATAGTGTCCAATTTCTGTAGCTAGCTAATGGGCATTGCTACCACCCCCTTGCCTGATTGGATAAGGAAAACCTGAATTTTAGGGGTTTACCTAAAGGGGTTTTCCCCCCAGTCCTCTTTGATTCTCCCCAGGCTTTGAGTGTAATTCTCTGTCTCTGGAAATTGCCCTGCATATTGTGAACAACTGTTGCCTTCCAAGTTCTTTTCTTGATGGTAAAGAGATATCTGTGATGTGACAATTCACTTAAGTTCAAAGCTTAAGATACAAGGGAATCAAAGGTTAGGAGTGATATCAGAACTTGGTAGACTGTCTAGTGTGGCTTTCCCATCCTCATTTGTCATCCCTGTTGTATTTAAAGCTGGAAGAAGACCGTGATAACAAGTATATTTGTTTACCTGGTGACGCTTGGCTTGGAAATCACTTCTGAGACATAATTTTAGACCAGATAGGCTAGATAATGTTGTAGTGACGAACAGCACCAAAACCTTAACCAAAATAGTATTATTTTCAGTCATTTACACTTTCTGCTGGTCCAGGTAACTCTCCCGGGGTTCTCCATGTGGAGACCAAGTGTTCCAGGCTGCTTCCAACTCATGGCACCTTTCTACTACACTGCTTTTCTACTACACTACTACACTTTGTGTAGTTTAAGTCTTTAGGTAAGACTTAAAGGTAAGTCTTGTCTAGGTAAGTCCTAGACAAACCCTAGGACTTCAGGGTTTGTCTAAGCAGAGAAAGGGAGCATTGGGAATTGTACATTGGCTCTTGAGTACTTCCTCCCCAAAGTGACTTCCGTGTCTCAATCTATTGGCCAGAGTGCAAAAGGGACCAAGAAGCATAGCCATTTATGTGACTAAGAAGGGTTGGAAAAACAAGGGTGGGCGCTAGCAATGTCCGTTACAGACAGCTTTGGAAGACTTTTTCCCAGCCTCATGTTCTTGGACTTTAGATGCTGGGCTACATGAGATAAGGCCTAAGGTGAAGAGTTTGTAGGCTAAAGGCAAAATGGTTTTTCTTGAAGATATCACCAATGTCTTTATCCACAAGCCTGCATGATGAACTTCAAACATTTTCTTGTATGCCATCTTGGCACAAAGACCATTAAAGAAAAACAGACTACTCCCCTTATAGTCATGAGTAAATAAATATAGTTTTACAAGATATTTTACAAGGTAGCCAAGGACTTTGAATTGAAGGCCTAGATCTGGATCCTCTATATAAAATAGGCAAGTGTGGATTTATATATTCTTAATTCTGTTTTTTCCAAGGTTTGTTGTAGTAATTAAAAATTAAAATCAAGTTTTAGGCAGCAATGATGAATGAGAGAGGGAATGTAGAAAGCTCAGGTACAGACTCCATGGATAAACTATAAAGCTGTGAGCCTTCTCTGAGGGGCAGGAATGGAATCTTTCATTTAACACATCTTCTTAGTTTGTTATCCTGGGATCTAGTTTGATACCAGTTTCTAATTATGAGAATAGTGATCAGGCCCCAGTGCCTTACAAGCATCATATATATGTGTATACAGTCTCACCTCTAAAATTTCAAGGTAATAGAAAGTAATCTAATTATGTGGATAATTAAAAAAACCGAAGTGCAAGTTTAAAACTTGTACTTTTATGACTGCAAAGCAGGCTATCAAAATGACAGGGCGTCTGGATGTGATCGCTGCACGCACTCAGATTAAATGAGTGCATTAGTTGATTGTTTCTGGTATGAAGATAAGCAGAGAAAAGTATAATAATGTTGGCGTTTAAGTGGACCTAATTAGGCTTCAAGTTTAACACTCCATTAAGATGAATGGGAAAGGGTCATCCCCTGTTCAAGCTGTGGCATTGTCTTAGTGCGTCTGGATTTTGCCTCTGAAGACAACAGTCTGTCAGCATACGTTCTCACAGTCACCCCTGTAAAGCAGACTGGAAATTTAATTCTTTTAAAATTAAATCTCAGGTTCTGGAGGCTGCAGTAAAATCCACAGGGAGATCTTAAATCTTCAACTTCTGCAGCTGTATTAGTCATAAACAACAACAATAACAATGATAATTCTTTCAGTTATCTATTGGAACACTCAAGTGCAGACTTCAGTGTTTCCTGAATATAAACGGCTGAAACAAACAACCTCCAGTTTGCCATTGAAGGACCCTGTCCATGGGAAGGGTGAGTGACTTGGATAAAGTTACAGAGCATGTCACTGGTAAAGCCAGAAATAACATGGAGAGGCTGCTCAGTTTTTGTTGCAGTAGTCTGTCATCCATCAGGGAAAGGGAGTAAGGAATAATGATCTCATCTACTAAACTGAGTGCACATGCATTTGAAAGAAAACCTAAGAATCAAAGGGCAGCACAGCCCAGTAGGCATGTTTATAGGGAGATGACTGGGGGAATTCTCCCACTTCGCCACATGGAAATGGTGTGTAAGTAGGAGAAAAGTTTAGTCATGCCAGTGGCCAAGGTGTATGGATGTGATTTAAGAACTATGACACCGAACCACATTCACAGTCATCACCCAAAAGAGCCACAGGGTCATTGTCTGACTTTTAGTGACTGGAGTGGAAAACTAGGTGTCTGGAGATGGCATAAGGAGAAACCAAATATAGCTTGAATTCAGTGGTTAGGTAAATGGTTGTCATAGTTTTCTGATTCTTTGGGAAATAGTATGACTCCTTCTCCAAACAGTCTCAGGACTGGTAACTTGTAATTCTGGTTATGCTATAGACTTGCTACATGTCATTGGACAAATAATTTTCTCTTGCTAAGTTTCAGTTGTTTCTTTTTTAAAATTAGTAAGATGAAATTTTGTCTGCTTATCCAAATTCTAGGTTTTGCGGCTGTGTTATTCAGTAAGATTTTAGAAAGGACGTTTTGGGGTACAGCTGATGTCTAGATAGACCCATTCCTATGTCCAACTCTTTGCTAAATGTGAAATTATTATAAATTTTGGAACTATTTAAATGAGTCCAGTTGTAATAAAACAATAGAAAATATTTAATTAAACCAGCTGTAGAATCTTTGATCTTAGCAGATAGGAGTTAGATGGAAAGAAATGTAGTTCTCTGAGTCAACTTCTTTCCAAATGCTGTTATTCATTATTTCAGATCCCTGACTCATGATATGCCATTGCTTAAACATTTCTAATAATGGAGAGTTGAGAATGGGCCATCCTTTCCCAGTGCTGGTCATGTTGGCTTATTAGTTCTTCTCATTCTGTCTTGAAATGCTTTATATCAAATGATACTAATCTTGACTCGGAGATTACAATGTCTATTCCTTCTGCTATTTTTATAGTTTTTAGCTATCTGAAGCAAGAAAATATGTTAATTCTCTGGTTTTCTCTTTTTCATTCATTATGAGGTTTACAGAAGTTTTCATAAACTTTGTTGCTTTAAAAATGTCCCTCAAGCTTTAATATTTCATGAAGACTCAGCTTATACATTTTTATATTATTATATTTGATTATTCTTACTCATTGAAAACAAATTAGTATTTGGAATATATTCTTTTTCACAATATATTTCATTAATTTATTTTGTTTGTTCTTGGGAAATCTAATTAATTTGGATTTATCCTAATTAATTTAAACAATGATTTACGTGTAGCTTGCTTTGCTCCAGAATTAGTCATTTGATGTTATTTATAGTAATGCATTCATAAGATAAAAAACATAGAAATGGCAGTAAAATAAAAGGTAAAAAAGTAAGAGAGAACTGGGTAAAGTTTACTATATAAAATACATTTATGAGGTTATTGTATATTTGTGGTGAGTCCAAATTTGATTTTGAAATTGCTAGCAGCCAATTCAAAGAGAGAAATAAGACAAGTTATGGGACTAGTAACATCTAAAATCCTCAAAAAGACAGAAAGAAACTCAACAATTTCTTATCAGTATGAGAACTAATGTCCTGAGAACATTTTCTCCTGAGTTCTTATGTGAAAGACCCTCTTTAATGAAGTAAGAATATCTCTAACAACATTTTTATAGCGAATTCCACTTCAGATTTTGTAGGGTTGTTCCATGATATAGTAATACAATTTCCAAGGGCAAGTGCCTGGTACTCAGTAAAAGCTTGTAATGGGTAAGTTGTGTCTCCCCAAAATATGGTAAAGTCCTAACCCACCATACCTCTGAGGGTTACTTTATTTGGAAATAGGGTCTTTACAGATGTAATCAGGATACAATGACGTAATACTGAACTAGGGTGGGCCCTAATCCAATATGACTGGTGTTTATAGAAAGAGGAGAAGAGACACAGGCACAGAGGGAAGATGGCCATGTGAAGACAGAAGAAATAGTAGCTATGCTGCCACATGCTAAGGAATGCCTGTGGCTATCAGGAGCTGGAAGAGACAGGAAAGATCCTGCTCTAGAGGTTTCAGGGGGAATGTGGCCCTGCCAACACGTTGATTTTGGATTTCTAGCCTCCAGAACTGTGAAAGAATGAGTTTCTGTTTTAAGCAATTCAATTTGTACTACTTTGTAAGTAGGTAGCTCTAGGAAACTAATATGGTACTCAATAAATATTTATTAATTGGATAAATATGTATGGATAAGTTATATGAGTCAGTTGACTAGGGCTACTCAGAAATTTAGTATACTGTTATGATTGGGGCTTCCCAGGTAGCACAGTGGTAAAGAACCCACTTGCCAATGCAGGAGATGCAAGAGCTGCAGGTTTGATCCCTGAGTCTGGAAGATCCCCTGGAGAAGGAAATGGCAACCTACTCCAGTATTCTTGCCTGAAAACTTCCATGGATAGAAGAGCCTGGAAGGCTACTGGCCATGGGGCCACAAAGAGTTGGACACAACTGAGTGACTAAGCATACATACACAATACTATGATCCACTATGAAAAAAATTGACAATCGCACCAGATATATTCATATCCTTTTCTATTTTGACTAAAGTCAGAATTTCTGCATAGAAGATGTGTTTATTATAGGGTCTATAATTAATAATCCATGATCAGGAGTTTTAATGTGTAGATTCATTTCATTTCCAGTGATGTACAACTCTTCTTAGAGTTTTGTGCAGTATCCAGCATATAATAGGTATTTAATAAATGCTTATAGGAATAAGATAAATTCTATTATTACTTGATAAATAATGAGGATAGGGAAAGGTCCTGTCCCCAAATGCCATTATTTTAAAGGGGACATGCTACGCTTATATATTTTAATTAACCATGTCACAGGAATCCTGTTATCTCCTCTTGTGATTTTTACTAAGTAGGGGTGTTCCTGCTTCCTTTTCATTAGTCCTTTTCTCAAAACATACATCCACCCACGACTTCAATCCTTATCATCTCCAACTATCTTCAAGAAATCAAATAAATCAAGGACTCCATAAACACTGAGAAGAAAATAAAATGAAAAATGATCCAAGAAGAAAAACAATGGCCTGATTCTGGCTGTAACACAGTCTTCCAAAGTTGTTGCAAGACCAGTTCCCATCTCTTGAGTACCGGCTTCACCTCCTACTCTCTTCTCAAGGCAGTCAAATGTTGTGATAAGATAAAGGTAGAGACTAATAAACCATAAGCCCACTGCAACTTATGAAAGCTCACCAAACACGATGAACAGCATGCATGATGAGCTAGTTTAGAAAACAAGGAATCCATGATTTTTTTTCAAAAACCTAATAGTTTATTTGAAATGAAAAAACTTTAGGGAATCATTGAACACCTATGAATTAGTATACCTTCAACTTACACAGCAGAGGTGAAGTCGCTTAAGTTTTCAGCACAAGACACATCATTCTGGACCCAAGAAGAAGAAGAAAAAAGCCCAAACAAAACCAAACAAAAAAGAAACCTCAAAACGTGGTGGACAATCTCTCGCAGACCTGTGGAAATATGGAGCAATTGAATGGTCACGTGCTTGCAAAAAGTTCTGTTCTATTCATTCTTCCTAGATTCATTCCACTGGCAGTTCCACCCCTGTCAGGAATATAATGGAGCACAATCTCGAAGCTGCCCTGCCTTGTAACATTCACAGGTTCTCTCTGCCCCCAAATTTGAGCTGAGGCACTTCCCTTTCTAAAGAGCAGCATCTGGCCTCTTCGTGCGCTCATTTGCATGCCAATACTGGATTGCTCTCCCAGCGCACAGCTATTTAATAGTGGTGCTGGTGTCCGAGCTCTGGGAACAAACCAAATGGTTTGGGTGTGCTTTTGTGTGCAGTGCGGGTCGTTGCTACAGTGTGCTTATTAAGAATAGTACACATTCATTATAACAAGATTGCTCTTTTGCTCAGGGGCCATCACGGCGCATTCTGTAAATGAATTAACAGTAGCATGCATTTGTGTATTATGGGCCCTGAAGATGCATTTGTTTATTAAATAAATCTGCAACACAGAAAGTATAGTTGAAAAAAAAATCTAGAAAATAATCAGAGTGCGCATGTACACTAGCTATTTGTTTGTGTGTGTGTTTTTTTTAAACCTCAACATCTTGGCGAGTTTTCCTCCTTTGTTTCTTTAAAATAACCAGAGATCACAGGCCACATTATAGACTAACAGCCTGCAAATATTGATGCAAAAAAGGAAACCAAATTCAAGTTACAGAAGCACAAAATATTTTCAAAAGTGTTATTGTAAACAATCATGTACCTTAAAAAAGAATTTAATATTATGCTTCTTTTGCTTTTATTTAAAATCTTTTGTTATTCTTAAAATTGTCTCTAAAAATTACTATTTTTATATTTGGCTAAAATTTAGCATGCATCATGTATATAATTTTCCCCATAGAACTTTGATTTCTTTTGAAATACAAACTCTGCTTTTGCGGCATTTAGTTAATATTGATCCATTTGTTTCCAACCTTTCGGCCCAGGTATAGCTAGTATGAGTATATTAATAAACATGAGTCATCTGTTGGATTTTATTCCTGTTAACTAATGATTTTTTTAAAGCTCAATGGCAGTTCACAATTATACTGAGAACTCAGAATATGTTTTAGATGTGTCTCTTCTATATTTCTCTCTACTTATATTATGTAACTTGCTGTTTTTAATATGTAATCTGATATATTGTGCACTTGTATAATGGAAAGAAAATGGAAATATTTAAAAGTATAAAGTGCTAAAAGTATCTAAAGCCACAGCATGGATAGTATGAAATCTATTAAAACAACTTGAGGAAAAAAGGGAAGAAGAAATAGTAATATACTCAAAATTTTGAAATTCTTAATATTATTGAAAACATGAATGTCTTTTAAAAAGGAATTTTTTTCATATTTGATTTCTTGAAACCTTTCTATAAAATCCAGGGGTACTACGTGAAATTTGCCAAAATAGTTTAAAAGGGAAAACCTGGTATAATGACTGGATTAGGACTTCATAGATTTTGGGCTTAGCTCAATATCTATGACTATTAAATATACCTAGCTGATTGCTACATCTGCAAATAAAAAAATGTGTTTTGTATGAAACATAGTAGGACTTGCTTTGTATGAAATAAAAGATATTCCATATGCAGAAAAATACACAGCTGTTTGTAGGAAGATTACACTTTTCTCCTACATAGAATCTTAATTACTTAGCATTTTGTCCTTAAGGAAGTAGTATTGAGCTCTGCTGTATATTCAGGTGGGGGCAGAAACTCTACCATTGTAACAATTAATTTGATAATTATTTAAGGGAGAAGAAAATATTTGAAACCTAGTTTCTTTTCTTTCATTTTTTTTTTTGTTTGGTAAAAAGCTGTATTTTCCAGAGCATTTTATTTATTCCACTGCAGCTTTTAGAGAGGCCAGCCAATCAGAAGGTCTGTAAAGGCCCAGGCCCAGACTCAGTGCTGAGCTCCAAATGCGATTCCAGTCCTGACAGGGGGATTATAGGAAACAGATGACTTACGCTTCTAATTTGTGGCCTTAAATTGCAAACAGAATTTCAGGAGTCGAGCAGAGTAATAAATGGCAATAGAAAAAGCCACACACAGCCAAATCAGTATGTGGTGGTTGTAGGTTAAACTAAATGGGAAGAGACAGGTTATGATGGTTCAGTGTATTACAGAGAAGAAAGTCTTAAATTACCAGTGCTGAGAGGTATTGCTCCACGGCAGATAGCATTGCATTGTGCAGTCCACAGATATCCCAAGCAGAACAATAAAAAAGCAGGTTTAGCATAGAACCTGTTGCTGGAGGAATCATTTTTTTCCTCCCTCTTTTAGAAATGGAAGCGGTGTTTTATGTTTGTTTTGACCTCTGCTGTATACTTGGCCCCGTAACATCTGTTTTCTACTGTTGCCGTTTTTCACACCAAATTAAATGTCGAGGAGTCAGATAAAATAAGTTCAAAATATGTCCAAATTATTTTTGTTGACTTCCAACAAATGTCTCAGTAACTCTTTTCACACGGAACAATACCATTTAAATGCCAATGTAGAAATTATTTTCCTTTCAACATTTTAAGAGCTAAAGAAAGGGATTTTGAGGTGTACTTAAACTTGAGAAATATTGCATTGGCCTTTTTGGTAACTTGTATGACCATTTCAGATTTGCTTTAAGGCTATTTCATCATATAAAGTTATGTACATTTGTTGGATAAAAATTCCAAGAAAACTGTTTAACAACAGCATATAATGAAACTATCATTCAGAACTGCTTTACCATAAATACCAGTTAGAATCAAGAGACCCACTGTTTATCACATGGAAACCAAAATGTATTTGCTTTCCTTTATAATCTCTACATGTGTGTTTGTGTGTACATGTACATAGAGTCAAGATGAGACTGACACAAATTTCTACTGTCATTAGAAGTTGGGCTGTCATTAGTCTGTGATATGAAAATTCTAACATGGCATTGCATTTTCAATCTCTAATCCAATAAACATATTGATAGAAGTAAAATTTCTTTCTTTGAAAAGAATACCACCATCTTTTAAGATCCAACACATCTGCATGTTAGAGTTTGGCAACTAATTCATGATAAAGATTGATTAAAAATTTATCTTCCTGTCTTATTTATTGATATTATTTATTGCCAATATATCAAAATAACACAGTTTTTCTAGTGAATGATAGAAACAGGGCTTACTTTAGTCCACAATGCTGTGCTTGAAGGGAACTCAAGTAAAATCTATAGTTTTTCTTCCACTTTCCTTATGAACAAAAACCCTGTCTGTCTAAAATTCATATATTTTAACTGCTATATTAACTTTAAACTTGAACTTCTTGCTTTATATGATGAATGAAAACTGTTTTCTTGTGAGTAACCTGGGGAAAAGCAATTTTGTTGTACTCTTAAGCAAGTCTGTTGATAATCACTGAAGACTGACTAAATAGATTTTGATTAATCACTTGCAGAAATTGTGCTTTATATTCTGTGTTATAGTAATATCAATGTAGGTTATAGCAATTTCTTTGTAGATGATGTATTTTTTGTTTTTAAATCACCTGGCAAAACGAGAAAACAAACCTTAGTTGAAAGCTTTTGTCTCTAAGAGAAAACTCTTTTCATGCCTGTCTTTTTTTGAGAAAGGCTCAATTATTATTTGTGTCATAGTGGGAAGACTGGGTCTCTATAGGGCCTGAACCTTTTCAAACAAGAGATTGCTTTTGTTTTTGTACCCCATCAACACTGATCACCTAATTAAATCTGATATCTCTGGCTAAAGTAGAATGATTTGTAGTATTTCTTTGGAGCTTACTTAATTAGTTTAAATGTCTTTTGTGTGGTAGACGTGGTGATATTTTATAAAATGGAGCTGAAAAAGGAGGATGCAAAATGCAATTTTGCAAAGGATGGAAAAGACGGGAGGTGAGAGGGAGGGCAGACCAGTATGACCAAACCATGAAAGCAAGGTGTAGTTCCCAATGCAAAAGCTTGCAAGCTGGAGTCATTCATTAGTTGAGACCATCAAGCAGATCTGACCTGGAAAAAGGCTTCCTGTCAAATGTAGGCCTGGGCATCTGTCAGGGCCTCAGATTCTACACCTTGATCAGCCCAAGACACTGACACCATTTTCTTTAACAAACACCAACAGCCTTTTTTCTCCTTCATTTTAACATCTCTCAGGGGTTGAATTCCCTTTCTTCTCTGGCTCTGTAGAGAGTAAAGGGAGCTTGTTAACTTGCTTAGATATTTTGACTGCCGATGCTCTTTGGCCACTTGCCTGTGGTAACAGTGTCAAAGCATAACTTGGTATAATTGCTATATTTGCAGTCAGAAGAGTATTCTGTCTTTATGTTCAAGCTGCTGAATAAAAAGGAAGTGTCATTTTGGAAAATCCTGTAAATTATCCTCAAAGTTCAGGCAAAATACAATGTGTGACATACCTGGTATGTCTTGTTTTCATTTGCCAAGATACAAAAGGGGAAAGTAAGGGAGGTTTAACTATGTCAGTTAAAACTGATACTCTCCTGTGTTTCTTATGCTGTGAAACAAAATAAAATTAAACTTAAAAATGAAAGCAGCAGAACTGGTCTCTTTATAATTTAAAAAGTAACTGGAAAGCATTATAATTTTTAATTATCCATTGTGTCACAATTTATACACAGTATGGATTAGAAATGAGAATTTGTGATGGACCTTCATTTAATAGAGACGTGCATAATTTACAGACATTAGTACTTCCCATTTGCAAGTGGAAATTAGGATTGTAATGGAACTTTGTCTTATTGATAGGTAATGATAGATCTGAAACCATATTTATTATAAAATGAACTTTTAAAGTTGATAAAGTTGTATTCACTCTATATTTTGTATGTTTTCAAAGAGTTGTTATAGTAGGAAAAACTGCAAAATGAGATTTGTTTTTTTTTTCCCTTAATACATAGCAATGTGAAATTTGAGGCAAATAGTGATGAATGATAGAAAACTATGGATATCCTTCTGGCCTTTTCCACACGAGATCCGGGTGTATACATCTTCAAGGATGATCCTTCCAAAATGAGTGCCAGCTGAACATTATGTAACACTGGGAGGCCAAGGGCTGCCAGTGCTGGCATTCCTTAGTCTGAGAAAAATCATCCTTCTAGTTAAGTAGACCCTCCCTGTGTCTCACTAACTGTACAGAACTGCATGCTGCTGGCAAGTAATGGCTTGTAATTAGTGTGGCAAGCAGGTAATGACTTGAAGTCACCTGCCAATTGTTTCTGAGTATTTGCTGTGTTTCAAAACCCTGAGCAAGTGGGAAAGTCATGGGGGGCTATCATGATGTAAACAGAGAAAAAGGGGAGGAACACAACCAGGGAACCTCTTTCTAAATTGGATTTCTCCCCAGTTGTTGCTTATTTTACCCCTAGGTCCTCCCTGAATGGCCCTAGAAAGGCATTAAGGATTGGCAGGTTACTTTACCTGCCTGCTGCTCCTGCTGGGAGAGATGGTGCTTGTTGAGAGATTTCGTTGCTGTTTTGGAATCAAACCAGCCATCTTAGTTGCAGCCTCTGCACTAGAAAACTGGGATGGAGAGAGTAATAGCAGCTCAGCTTTTTTAGAAAAGAAGCATGAATTACTGAAACCCAGATTTTACTTCCCTATTACAAGAAAACTTTCTTTCATGAGCTTTCCCGAACTTCATGGAGAGCTTTGGTGTTGAAGCAAGAAAAGCTGAGCCTGTGCAAAATCAAGACTAGAACACTTTTCTCAGGATCCCCCACAGGGTTTAGACCAGTGCTTAAGGCACAAAAATGCATATAAGGTCCCAGGGAGTAACATAATTGAATATTTTGAGAGGGGGGTGGGGAGGGAGGAAGTTAACAGTGAGCTGGACAGTATGTGACCTTTCTAAACTTGAACCACAGCCATGTCACTACAGTCAGTTGCTAGAATGTGGGTCCAGGGCAGCCAAATTTCCTAAATTCTTGAGAGGAGCCAGAAATCTGGAATTTTATGGAAAAATATCCCAGTTTTAAAACATTGAACCTCATTTAAAAAATTTAAACCTTTGTGTGAGTGAAACAAAATCAGTGGCCTGATTTCAGGCCACACAATGCCGGTTGATGATTTCTGTTTTCCATTAATTCTTCTTGGTATCTTTTCTTTTTGTCATCTTGTTAGATTAGTAAAAAGGAAAAAACAAAACAAAACACAAAAAGGAGACTCAAATATGCAACAAGTGCTACTTGGCTTTTACAATTTTCTTGTGATTGTTACGTCTAAATGCCTGGAAGAGAACTTCTTAGGAAATGATCCCACACAATGTCTGCCTGACTTTGAGCTTTCCCTGTGCTTTGAAGGCTTCCTTTGGGCCAAATGTGTGGGGCCCTTTCAAACTTGAGAGGCTTTTAGAAGAGCCTCTCTGAGCCCTGACTGACTGGTTCTAAGTCATTCTTGAGGAGAGTCCATGACTCCTCTCAAACCAGCAGTCCCAAATCTCCAAAGAAAACAGTTTAGAAGTTGGGAAGGCCTGGATTTTATTTGATCTGGTCTCTGCCTACAGACTAACGCCTTGACCCTAAGTAAGCCATCTGTCAGTTTAGTAGTCTCCATTTCTTAGCTAGTGTGGTCCAGATTAGACCAAAAACGCTTAAATCATTCCTTTTGTTAATCTTACAGATGACTAGACTGTTGTCAGGAGACTTAATAACCAGGTAAGCACTTTACACTGGTTAAAATCCAAATCATAAATATGCTTTATATTTACTTGAATTCAAACCCTTTATGCCCTTTCAGAATATTTAAAGAAAACTAGTAAATGTTCTTGATAAAGTTCATTTTCAGTTTAAATAGTATCATAAAAAATCATGTTCTGACATCTAGAACACATATGCAATTACATGAACCAATTTTGAAAATTGAAAAGCTGATTAGAGTAAAATAGACCTAGTTTTTAATGTATTTGATAATATCTGAAGGGAGAACTTGCTTTGCTTTGGGGGCTTGGCCTACTGGACAAAATGATAAGTGATTTTTTTAAAGGCCAAGTTATTGTTCATTTACATATGAGTAAGACTCATCTAGCAGATCAAGGTTAATAGAGATTAATCATACAAAGAGAAAATTTATTAGGTTTGTATGGGAGTGACTCCAAGCAGTGGTCTGGTCACTCTGAACATGCCAGTGACCTGAAGAAAAAGAACTTGTATAGGTGTCTTTAGTCCAAGAAGCAGGCTTTAGAGGTGGCCTCAATATAGTTTTAAAAATCATCCTGTCTCTATTTCAGATTTCTTTTCTATATGCCCTTACTGTACTTTTGGAAGAAATATTTCTAGTTACATACTGTTAAACTGCAAAATTACTTGCTTATTCATTAGGTGGTTTTGGAGGGACAGAAAGATAATAGAAGTACTAGAAACTTTGTTCTCAAACTGAAAAAGAAAAATTAAATCTATATGAAAGCAAAAGTGTCATCAGCCTAATTTGTCCTTTTCCAAAATTATTTTTTCAATGTAGTTGACTAGACAATTTGTGGACACCTTTATCCTCTTTCTACCTGCAATCAGTTTGTATCTAGGTTCTCTTTAAATAAAGATGTTAACATCAGTTTCACATTTAGCTGTTTGGTTCCAGTTTTTAGATTCTGATGGTTCAGCTGCACAGTAATTAAGATAAACTTAATTTCTTTGAAGTTCTTTGAAGTTTGTTTTTTCAAGGTAAAAAATAATTCAGCACCTAAGTTGTTTGAAGATCCAGTTTAGTTTAGAAAGGACAAAAACAGAACATAGTATAGAGAACTATAATATATCCGAATGTATAAGTTAAATTACACGGGCTATTTAAAGATTAGAGAAGTTGTGTTTTTTAATTGTTTTAATCATTGTTTTTTTTCTGAAACATCTGACTATAACTGAAAGGGCTTAACAATATGCTATGATTTTTGCATAGTCTGATGCCTAAAGATATTAAAATATTACTCATCTTCCTCATCTATTTGCTCTTCTATGTGTTTCTCTCAGTATTAGAGAATTAAGTGATAGATTTAGTTTTCTACAAATCTATTTGCAGGAATAGAGTAGGACTGTAGTAGAATTTAACCAGGGAAATCCAAACACATATTATGAACAATTACATTAAAAAAATTGTGATACTTAGGTGGTTTATCAGAGTGAAATAGAAAAAAACTAGCTCATCATAACTATGTATAACCATCAGGTCTGTGTTACATTAGGAAAAAAGTCCCTTTGAGGTCAGATAAATTATTCTGCTAAATAACTAGAATTTTGTATTTTAATTTGCAAAAACTTAAAAGCTAAAATTGATATCAGGCTTTTGAAACAAAAATTTAAATCATTTACACCCAGGTTTTTATGAAGCTTTATCAGAGTTTGTGTATTTTATCCAATTAAACTATTTTCTTTTAAAAAGCTAGCTTCAGTGGGGGTTGGGCGGGAGGAAGTGGATGGAGGGAGAGGATACCTCAAGAGGCATGAACATAAATTGTCTTAATTTCTGAGAAATGTGGGTCTGACAATCACTTAAGACAATATAGTTGATATGGCTGTCAGGACGAACTCTTCTCAAAAGAATGTTTTTATAGAATATCATTGTGACACTTTGCTCAGATGAATGTCTTTAGCAGTATTTGATTAATGTAACGTAATAAAAGAGATGCACACCAAAGTGTCTGTACATGTCTTGTTAAGTGTGTTTGATTCATTATATGTGGTTCTCAGTTCTTTCCTCTTTCTGCAGTTCATTTTTTATCATTTCAATAATATATCTATAAATATGAAAAAGTTGGCACTTTCAAAGTCTTTGACATATATGGCTATTAATTCATAACTCTAAAAAATTGTATCTTTCAACCTGTCATTTTTAAGCTTGTAGAGTTTATTACAGTAAGTAACCTGTGTTAGAAATTAGATTTTGAACTTTAGCAAGAAGATAAATAAGCTCATGAACCTAAAAGTTATAGAAAAGACACCTAGAAATAGTTCTGAGATAGAATCACATGAAACGATCAGTGATTAAAGATATAATTTTAAACTCCCTGAAGATATCATTGAGATTTATATTGGTTGCTATTTTTCAGGTTATTTTGTTTTCCAAATCCAAAAATCAAATATTGAACAAGTGTGTAATGAAGAAAGCTATTTGAATTCAGTTTCATGATCATCTTTGTTGCAGTGGGTTAATGGGTTAAACTTTATGGTTTATATATCAATGACACAGATGGCTTAAAGTGAAGATATTTTGAAGACAAAATAAAAATGGTACTTATTTATATCTGCATTCTCAGAATTAATGTTTTAGTGAGAGTAAGCCCTATAAGGTAAACATTGTTTTACCTCCTGATGAGGTGGGGGTAACATGCCCAAGATACACATACTTTAAGGGGCAGAGTTGGGCTTGGGACTTGGAAATAGGAACTCCAGAGCCTTTGATGTCCTCTGTTGTTGTTTAGTCTCTAAGTCATATCCGACTCTTATGTGACCCCATGGATTATAGCCACGAGGCTTCTCTGTCCATGGAATTTCCCAGGCAAGAATACTGGAGTGGGTTGTCATTTTCTTCCCCAGGGAATCTTCCCGACCCAGGGATGGAACCCGCTTCCCCTGCATTTCCTGCATTGCAGGTGGATTCTTTACTACTGAGCTACCAGGGAAGCCCTTGGCACTCTAGAGGGCAAGCTAAACATGAAATATTTTCTTCTAGGTACCTTTGGTTCCACTTCACATCCTCTACTGCCTAAGTAACAGCTTGCCCCCCACCCGCCATGTTCCCTTCATGAGTTCAATTAAGAAAATAATGGCCAAACATTAGGATAGTGAGTCTGAAGTGTTCCACGTAATGAGCTCTGACTCACAGGATGCTTGGGGAGTTTTGGGTGCCAGGCTAGCACATCATGTGTGAATAAGCTCATGGCGGAGACCGAGGGTGAGGTCTGAGGCCATGGTTTATGTTGGAGCCTCACTGTGTTCTGGTGACTCATGTACACTAAACAGCAGAGTCATGAACATTTACACACACCCAATATCAAGTTTACTCTGAGTCTGTTCTCTTGCAGCCGTTTTACAGCCGTCTCTACAAAGCAAAGAACTTATTTTGGCTCTTTCACTGGAGGATGAGGAGAAGTTAAAGAACAGACTGCCCAGAAGTCCTGGTGGTCCCTTCCTGGGGAGGTAGTTCCTCCTTTGAGCTCTGAGACACCCGCATGTTACTTCTGCTGCGTGCACTGCATGAGTTTGGGGTCAGTTAAGTAGAGACCTAGCTCTTGGCAATGTCTTCATTGCATCTGAGACCTCAGGCAATTTCACTTATTATTCTTGGGTATGATTTTCTTGGAAATCTATAAAACTTATAGAATAGGATAGGGAGCATTTTTATGCATTTGTAGGAAATTAGCACAGAAGAAATTTTAACATTATTTTCAGCTGTCGCTTAGGCAATTGCTTCAGCTCAGGGATGACCAATGCCAGAGCACTGATTAAGGATGTTAATTTTATTCATCTTTGTATCTGTTTAGTGTCAAGTGAGAGGAAGAGAGGGTTTCAAATGTGCCCTGGTAAATTTTTTTTTTAAACACAGGGCTTTTTGAAACTAGAAAAAAGTCAGAAATCTATGCAAGGACTAAAGGCGAGTCAAGAGAAAAGAAACATTCACCGTTGTAGGTTTGAAGCACACAGGGCATCTTCCAGGCCAGGAGAAGGCCTGGTCCACGGTGTACTGATCAGAGAGCAATCTGTTTGGGGCTCAGCAGCACCTTCAGGCCTCTGAGCTCTTCTGCCCTAGCAGGGATCTACTGCTGTTTATTATCAGTGCCATCACTCCAGAATGGGAAGAGGGGGTGGTCTTAGGGAGCCAATTGTGTTGTCAAGAACTGTGTGTTTTGGGGACACATTGGCTAAAATGAATCATAAAATCATAGTTCCAAGTGTTCTTCTGTTCTTGGGTATACAGAATTGAAGAGGAAAACTGTGTCTGACATTTTAGGGTGTTCAGATTTGGCACTTCTCTTCACTATGTGTGTAAGGCAGGTCCCATCACTGTGTGGAGTCTAACTTACTGACCCCTGGAAATGAGGGGATGGATCCAAAGATCTCTAAGAACTCATTTGAGCTTACATGCCATTGACTCTGGACTTCTCTATATAAATATTAAGTAAGTTTACAGTAACCATGGAGAAAGGCTGTGTCCTTGCTGACAATTGTAAATGTCCATGATGTCAAAATGCAGGATGGTAAAAAGTGAAGTTGAAAATGAGGAAGAGGTGTGACAGGGTTTAATCTAAGTAGTTTTGAAGGGTGTGCACTTTTTAGGTTGCCTAAGGTCTGGACTGAAAAATATGTCTTCTCCTAGCATATTTCAGAGTTGGCTAAATTACATTTAAGAACTTTTTTGTCCAAAAAGAAAGAGGATGGTAATTAAAGCAAAAGTAGCCCCACAGCTCAGATGACCCCTTTCTCTGATGGAGGAAATCTTTGGATGGTTATTTTTCTACCGAGTCTTTAAAAGAGAACTCTAGTCTTAACAAGGGCTAAGAGCTCTTGTAGAAGTAGGCAGAGGGAAACAAGGGAAGGAAAAATGGCTTTTCTTTAAGCTTTTAAACTTATTATTAAATTCATAAATTAGATCAAATTTATTGTTGAATTTTAAGTCTCAAACATATATAAAAATATATGTTTTTTTTTCCATGTTCCCATCAAGATTTCCATGTTCCCATCAAAATTCAACAATAAATTCATGGCCAATCTTGTTTCATCTGAGACTTCCCCAGCTGTATATTGACTCCTCACTTCCAATGCAGAGGGGGTAGATTTGATCCCTCGTGGGGGAACTAAGATCCCACATGATGTGCAGCACAGCCAAAAAAAAAAAAAAAAAATCTTGTTTCATCTATGTCATCACTTAATTTTGTTTAAATAAGATTCTTTTGAAGCAAACACATAGTTTCATCTGTAACAATTTCCAAATACTGTGTATCTCTCAAAGTTAAGGACTCTTTATTTAAAAAACAATTGCAATATTATTAACACAACTAAAATTTTAACCAAAAATTCCTGAACATGATTAAGTATCAAGTCAGAGTTCAGATATCTCCAATTGTCTCATATTTTTCAAAACAATCTATATGAATTTGGATCCTAACAAGGTCCACAGAATATGTGGACACAGAATTGATGAATATGTCTCTTAAATGTCTTTTAATCAACAGGTTTCCTTTGTCCTTTCCTTCCACCCTCCCCCCCTTATCGTCTGTTTGGTGAAGAAACTGGGTCATTTTTTTCTGTGCATTTTCTGATTTTAATATTTACATTTGTGTGTTATATTTTTCCAGGTTTCTGTTTTCTTTTCTATTTCCTATAAATTGGTACTTAAAGACACGATTGAATTTTTTTTCTTTGCAATCTTAATTCACAGATGTGTTGTTGTTTAGTCGCTGAATTGTGTCTGACACTTTTGCAAACCCATACGCTGTAGCCCATCAAGCTCCTCCATCCATGGGATTCTCCAGGCAAGAATACTGGAGTGAGCTGCCATTTCCTTTTCCAGGAGATCTTCCCATCCAGGGATTGAACCTGTGTCTCCTTCATTGGCAGGTGGGTTCTTTACCATTGAACCACCAGGGAAGCTGTCATAGATGTGTAGTGTATTCTTATTAGGAGGCAAAAGTGTCTTATTGCCTCCCTTTCTGTGATATTAGCAGCCATTATTGATTATTGCCTGTATGTCTTAATTTATCACAGGCAACAATGTATTAATTCTATTAGTATAATTCCTTTAAACCTAGTAGCTAAAATATTTCTATTAAAATAAGTTTCCCCTATTTGATTACTCTGAGGAATTATATGTTCATAATTATTTGTATGTGAGACTCGGTAAAATAATAGATTCAACCTTTTATTTAACTATATTTCAGCTCATTTTCTAGCATTCTTCAAAGGTGCCACTGAGAGTTCTGTGTGTTTTAAAATGGTGTTACTTTGAATCCATAGGCTTAAAATACTTGAATCAGAAAGTTTTAAATCATATGGATATAGGTTCAAATCCTGACTCTGACCTGTTATACCAGAAAAAAAATCTTTCTTCTCTTCTTCCATGGTTAAATGCTTGTCACCTGTGGTTCTCTTCTGCAGTTAGATTTTAACTTACCCGGCAAGTTGAAAATCTCCCCAAAGCACAGTTACATGCTCATTTGTTTGAATGTTTGTTTAGTGCTAGATTTCTTAATAGACTCTAAGCTTCATGTGGTTAGGGAACATGTTTTATTTTAACTAAGCATCATATCCGCTTTATATGCACAAGGCCTTGCAAATTGAGTGTGCCTGTAAATATCTGTTTATTGAATGTTGAAAAACATGGGCAAATTGATCTTCCTGAGCATCAGTTTTCTCATCCATAAAATCGGGGTAATAACTTTGATGCTATGAAGTTATTATGAAGATTAAATGAGGGAGGAAGTGCTAGACACCTGATCCATGGTAGGCATTCTCAACAGGTAGCCAGTTGTATTTCATATCTAATGACCTTGGACACTTCAACTCGAGCTATAAATTTCTTTGCTGTTATCTCTGCTTTAAGGCTTCCCATGTAGCGCTAGTGGTAAAGAATCTGCCTGACAATGCAGGAGATGCGAGTTCAGTCCTGGGTCAGGAAGATCCTCTGGAGGAGGGCTGGCAACCCACTCCAGTGTTTTTACCTGGAGAATCCCATGGACAGAGGAGCCTGGTGGGCTACAGTCCATGGGGTTGCAAAGAGTCCAACACAACTGAAGCGATTTAGCAAGCATGAATGCATCTCTGTTGGAAAGTATTTTTTGAGAAACAGGTATATAAAAATATTTTTCTGCTTTTGTTTGGGAATGTTAAACCAGATGACAAATAAACAGAATCTATAGAGCTCAAAAACGCTCTGAAAGGGAGAAAAGACAGAAACACCATTCAAATCTCCTGCCTCCAGAGTGTAGTGGGGGAGATGGGGTAATAATTGAGAATAATATCAGAATAGCCATAAAGAATTCTATAACTAGAAAAATCTGATGAATAGATGAGAAAAAGCCTCCAGGTACGTTGGATTATAAAGAAGATGAAGAACATACTTTGGAGGAGTCTTTGAGAGTGGAAAAGAAATTCTGAAGTTAGGACTGGTCTCATTCTCAAAAAAGGAAGTTGCTTCTTTAGGAAGGCTGACTAAATGTTCTCACAATATTCAGTTGACTAAAAATATCTCTTCCATTGGCTTGAAATCATTCAAATCAGACTTTATCCTTATGTAAATGCTAGAACTTGAGATTTTTCATGCTCACACCACACTTTGTCCCAACTCCATAATTTTGCTCAGGCTTGACCTTCTCTGAAATGCCCTTCCCGCATTCTTCCTCACTTCCTATTTGTACACCAGGGTGGGAGCCACTTCTGTAGGATGTCTTTCTCAGGCCCTTACCCCAAACCACCAGGTAGCTATGGATTTGCATTTTAGCAAGCTCAATTTGATGATAACATGGAGGCCAGGAGACTAATTTGAAAGAAAAGACCCTGATGCTGGGAAAGATTGAAGGCAGGAGGATAAGGGGATGACAGAGGACGAGATGGTTGGATGGCATCACTGATTCAATGGACACAAGTTTGAGCAAACTCCGAGAGATGGTGAAGGACAAGGAAGCCTGGTGTGCTGCAGTCCATGGGGTTGTGAAGAGTCAGACATGACTGAACAACAGCACCACCTTGCAGAAGATCAGGGCCTTAACTAGGGCAGTGGGTTTGGAGACAAGACGACAGGTGAGAAGCAGATTTTGTAGGTAGAACTGATAGTGCTTGAGAACAGTGTTTTGCTTGAGATGGATCCTGAGCATTCATCATACAAGTAAATAAAAATGTTAGCTCATTAGCACAGTGCAGGCCTCAGGATTCTGCATGTCATGAGGTGTTTATAATTGCCTTTACTCCTGTTCCCTTCCAGAAAGCTATGTGACCTTGTTTTCCTCTATGTTTGCCCAGTACCTCCTGTGTTAGTGTTAGTCACTCAGTCATGTTCAACTTTTTTGCAACGCTATGGACTGTATCCCGCCAAGCTTCTCTGTCCATGGAATTGTCCAGGCAAGAATACTGGAGCGGGCAGCCATTCCCTTCTCTAGGGGAATCTTCGTGACCCAGGGATAAGACCCTGGTCTCCTACTTTGGCAGACAGATTCTTTACCATCTGAGCCACCAGGGCAACCCATTCTGTACATATCTGTATGACCACATTTACCAATGGGTTTATGTTTGCTAACTATATCAAACTACAAGCACCCAGAAGTAGAGCTCTCATATATTTTCATGATCTCAGCAGAATGCCCAGCATATACTTAGTGCTTAAAAATAACAGCTGGATGATTGAGGTCTTATTGGACGATTTGTACATTTCTATTTTGAAAAGATAGTTACCTGGAGGGATAGAGATCAGTAATGTGTTGACACATGAACCTAAGTTAGTATATCCGATTGACCTCTTTTCAGGGGCAGGAAAAGAGTGGTGGGGAGTTGGCACAGACAGCAGGTTTGATTTTTGGGTAGGTCAGCAGTGAAAACTAACTGTCAGCCCTGGGAGAGAGGAAAGGTAGACTACCTAGTTTGTATTCTTCTGTCTTAGCATGTTCCCAGTGTGAAAGGAGGGAGAAAGCCAGAAGTGTTTTGGAGACTAGAGATCTGACTTTGTCTTTCTTGACTAGATGGTGGAAACTGAACAGAAGCAAACCATATGGAGATTAGGTGGGGTGGGCAGTTGGAGAGCTTTAGAACATGGACATGTGATAGGGGTGTATGTAGAAATGCACAAGAGTCTTTTCAGAAAGAAACCCCTCTTATCTACAGAATGTTTTGTATATTTGCACAGACAACTTGTTCCTTTATCTGAGTTCTTAAAACACTCAGTTATCTGCCTAAGAGCGATGCTTTTTGATATAAACAACTATCTACCTGGTGTCAGAATTTCTTAACAGATAAGACACACTTGTGCTCAGGAAGGAACTTCTGCAGTCAGATAGCACACTAAACTTTTATTGTTAATATGGGAAGAAAGGCATGCATCAGAATAACAGGAAGACCCGCTCCGGTGTATCTGAACCTGACATGGGGGAGGGGTTGTCATTTTTATCAGGCAGCAGTTCTTGAAACATGGTCTGTCCTAGATTTTACTGCTTTCTGAATTTTTAGTACCATGGCAGAGATTAAATGAAATCCAGGATTATTTTAGACAGTGTTAGAAATGAACAATAAAATGTTTCACATTAAGAATCTGACTGATCTTGTTGTATTTCATAGGATTTAGCACTTGTCTGTGTTTGTCCAATTAGATGTCTTCATCCATAACATGTGTTTCTTTCCTGAGTGGAAGGATAGGTAGGAGTGGATCTTTTCCTATGAAAAAAAAATTTTGCTATCATGTTTAAACACACAAAATTTCACAGTTATTTTCTAATAACTCTGTGTGTGCCAAACAAAGTTGTTAAATATAAAGATTTATAAATGACATTTTGACTTCTGAATTATATGGATTATTAAGAAACCATACTAAATAAACTTTCAAGTTATACTGATTAGGAAGTTGGATATTTTCAGAAAGAAAATAAAGATTTTAATTTCTTTTTAGACATATGTTTTTGTCTTATCCCTCAGTCTTATCGCAGTGAAGAGATAAAATAGCAGTTTAAGGTAACTTTTTATATTTTTTATTTCTATATTCTAACAATACAGAGATGATTCCTAGGAAACTTCATTTCCCTGACAAGTCAAAAGTTTACCTTTGTGCTTCTTGTTATTTGCTTTTAAAAGTGTCAGACACTTTAATTCTTTTTTCCTCCTTTCATCTCCAAAGTCAATTTAACTGCTTAACCAAATACATCTTAATAGTGTTGATAAAGTCTCATTATTATTCTCAGTAATAATTATTTCTTTAGGACCAGCAGGAAGTCTGGTATTCAACATGGTTTATAAACTCAGTGAGATGGACGATTCACAGAAATGCCAACTGCTGTTGAGACAGAACAGTGTTCCTCTGGCCTCCTTTGCCTTATTATACAGTTTTGTTTGTTTCCTTATTCCTGCCAAGTAGACTTCCCTTGAGAAGTTTATATGGAGACTCTAAGGAAGGTGTGTTTTCAGGAAAACTTAGTGGCCACATAGGAAAGAAGTCTTAGTGAGATACAGCAAAGGTCTTTATAACATGGCCTAGAGTGTTTTAATTCTGGAGGAAGTAGGTATGAGGTGGTGGCAGAAAGGGAAAGATACTGAGGTGTTTCTAACATGGGCACAGGAATATGTGGCAGTAATAGAACATTACTAAAGTTTTCCTCTAGAATGAGCCATTGCCAAATATTATTTGAAGCTTTATGCAGCCCCAAGAAAATACCAATTTCTATGATTTTTATGAACTGGCACTTTGGCAAATTGATTGATAATGAATAAATGTATTCACAATTGACAGTTGAAGCTCATATTGTGAGTTGAATTTAGCTAGGTGTGATACATATGGTGGGTACACATGGATGTCTTTCCAAAGGTCTGATTTCTTATAAAACAATACTCAAATAATTTAAGATATAACTATAAGGACTCTGAAGGGCTTCCCTGGTGGCTCAGATGGTAAAGCGTCTGCCTGCAATGCAGGAGAACCGGGTTCGATCCCTGGGTCGGGAAGAACCCCTGGAGAAGGAAATGGTAATCCACTCCAGTACTCTTGCCTGGAAAATTCCATGGACAGAGGAGCCTGGTAGGCTACAGTCCATGGGGTTGCAAAGAGTCAGACACGACTGAGCAACTTCAATTTCTTTTCACTTTTCATAAGTATTCTAGGCCTAACTAGTAGGCAAATTTTGCGTTACCATTCAATACAAGTTAGTAGTTTTTAAACCCAGGTCAAGTATCTAACCACCCTAAAGAAATGTTTTGTTGTGAAGCTGAAAATATTGCGTATTATATTCTTTAATTTAATTAGAGGCAGATGTACCTCAGGTCTAATAAGCTCCATATTGTTAAGTGGCAATGCTTGCCATACCCCTTTATCAAAATTATCCAAAATTTAATCTTAATTATTTTTTCACTGAATCTATGGTGAAACTTCTTATTTTTTCTTTTTGTTTTGTTTTGGACGGTAGCTGGGTTGTGTGGGGGAGTGGATGTTCAGAATATTGGTGACTGGTTTGTAAGAATCTCTAAAGGGTAGCATTGAAATAGTTGATGGAGTTGTAAACAGAGTTCTATGTCCTTAGCTTTTCACATGCAGGATGCTTTGTGACTTTAAACAAAATCAGAATAGGCAGACTGATACCTGTTTTAGTATGAATTATTTTCCTATCAGTACAAAGTATGCTAAAGTGTGAGAGAAAGCAAAATTTGGGATATTTTTGTGAAAATATTACACTATAGGTGAACATATGTCAGATATTATACTGCTGCTGCTGCTAAGTCACTTCAGTTGTGTCTGACTCTGTGCGACCCCATAGACGTCAGCCCACCAGGCTCCCCTGTCCCTGGATTCTCCAGGCAAGAACACTGGAGTGGGTTGCCATTTCCTTCTCCAAAATGTTGTACTAATTTAGTCTAAATACTCTAACAGTATAAAATGATAGGTAGATAGGCTATCTTCTCTAAAGAGATCATAGGTTAAATAATACTTGGAAATGGTCAAATATTAACTTTTCACCTTAGAGATACCTTATAATACAGATAAATTCAGTAATGGTTTGTATTTTGCTTCTAAGAATTTGATGACCAAAGACCTTTACCTTTGCCCTCATGTTCTGATAATATTTCATTTCTGTGAATATTTTACATTTCTCAATCCTCTGAACCCATGAAGAGTTCTCCTCCCTTACATCTCAACTCCCCTGAGATAATGCTCAAAAGGAGAAGTCCAGTTCCTTCCATGGGTGCTGCTATAACCATATGGTAACCTTTACCTCTCCCCAGGGGTTCCTATTGGCTGAATTTGCAGGAGTCCACTCCACCATGTTCAGTGGTTATTTAGTAAAATTGAAATGCTACTTGTCCATGGCCCATTTCAACTTTCCCATGATTCTTAGGAAGGCCTTGGCCTCCATTTTGAAAACAGAAAATAAAACCATAGATTTGTGAAGGTCAAATAGGAAGTGAAGAAAGCTATAGCAGTTGTTAAGACATGGCAACTTCTTGTTTAAACTTCATTAGCCACACTTATATATTGACTCTCAGGTAGACACTCTAATGATTTGTAATTTTGTTGGGTACTTTATGAAGCAAAAGAAAATGGCGGACCTTACAATATGCGTGAATAGAGAGAAAGCTTCAGTATTTGTAATCAGCTCAATAGAATAAAAAAAAATGGGAGCTGGGCTATTTGCTGAAGGTTTGAGTGCAAATTTGACAAGTCCAGAAAAATGGATTGCACGCCAGTGAGAATTAACTCAATACTTGAATTCAGAAAACTCCACGTTTCTTCCTTGATGAGTCCTGAAAATAGAGAAGAGCCTAAGAAAGGGAAGTAATTCAGAAGTAGTGGTTTGGAGAGTAAACTGATGATTTCCATGGAAATAAGCTGTACTTTTTTTTTTTATGATTTGTGTGTGTGTGTGTGCGCCACTTTCAAGCTATTGCTTTCAGTTTACTTCAATGCAGTCACTGAAGTAGCTTAGAAAGAAATCTTTGATATGCCAGATCAACCAAAAGTTTTAAAATATGCTTTTGTGCCTCCATTTATAATGCAAATAGTAAGTTGGCATTTTGGGTTCATTTCACCATCGTCTCTGAAGTGGGTTAACATACACAGAGTTAGGAAGTGAAGGGAGTCCCACAAGAGAGCACATCTTTGATAGTTCAATAATAGTAAAAAAAATGTATTTAGGTCTTTTCTAAATACCTTTTACTTCCTAAGATATAAAAAACGAGAGGAAGAGATCTAAGAAGAATAAATTGTGGTTGCCCTCTATGTTAGCTGAATGACTAAAGATATTGTTCTATGAATTACCCACTACTTAAATATTCCTAAGTCTCGCCTTTATGAGCTCATAAAAAAGACTTTGCTTATGTGTCTAGGAAAGCCGGTATCTTTATATACTGTCAGAATAGAACTAACATACTGTTTCAATATAAGTTTGAAAACCAGCAAATATTTTGTTATATAAAGCAAGCTGGGCAATCACCTTAAACCCATGTTTACATTTTAGTTTTATCATATATAAACATTCCCTCGCTGAAATAGTTTAAAAAAGTAGGAACCGATATTTGAGAATGATGGAAAGAGACTGAATTCTGGTTGAAATAGTATTACCACTGTCGTGTTTTATTCAGGAGAATCTCCATTCTTTTTTCAGATATACTCAAAAAGCCAAAATTAATTAACATCAGAAATGAAAATGAAGGTTGGCAATGATCATACATCCATGCTAGCAGAGGGAAGGCTGGAAGTCCTGTGTAGTATAAACCTCAGATTCCACTTTTCGATGTGAGTTCCCCTGTAAAACCTCTCATGCGTGCTGAAGTTTCAGAATTTCTTCTAGGTAACTGATGTCAAAATACATTTTCTGACAAATACCCCCCAAAACTGCAACCAAAAGCAATAGTATTTCAGGGAGCTTCAGCTGAAGTGTGAGTAATAACCTCTGGATGAACAGAAGTTTTACCACCTTCTGTTTCATGATTGAGCTTTTCAAATGTAAACAATTTACAAGGACAAAAGTGGGCCATGTCAGATTCGAGAAACAGAGAAAAGCTTGACAGGAAAACCAGATTTGTGCTTTGTCCAGGAGAGGTAGTTAGGACACGCCTATGATTCTAAACTGTTTAGAGATATCCTCATCGTTGAAATCATCATTTCTGCTCTTCACTCCACCCTCACTCTCTTCCCTTCTCCTCTTGGACACTGGCTAGGACCTCTTTTCCTTTGCTTCTCTCAGGGACCTGAGTTCTCAATTCCTTCCCAGTCTCCTCTCATTCATCTTTCTTTAGCCTTCTCCTATTCAGGCATGTTGAGGAACCATTTCTTCTTAGTTGTTTTCCTTGCCTTGGCCTTACTTAAGTACCTCTCATACATATTTTTTAATGGTTATATTTTAGGAAAAAAAAAGTCTCCCAATGACCCACTTTCTTTTTGCTATCTGACTTGAACTATGTTTTATAACTCTGATTTAGACAAATATTTATTTTCCTACGCTGACACTCTCTTTGCTGTCTCATTTAACACAGCTGGTATACAAGTGATCTAATGCTGAAACTGTTTAGCATGTCAAGACCCATCTGCAGAAATGATGGTAAAATACCAGGAGAACGCAAGGTATATACATGTTGCAGTGGATGCTGTTGGTACCCTGCCTAGATCCCCTTCAGTGACTGTGCTTGCTCCCCACAGCTTCTTTGAGTGTGGCTAGTAAACTTATAACTGCCTCCTCTGGAAAATTGCCCTCTGGCCAGGGACTGTCAGGTACGAGGGAAGCTTGCAAAGGCCAGCCTCATGGCCTCAAGTTGCACCTAATGCTGTTTTGTGATTTGTGCTCCAGACTTTCTCTGAAGATCAACTGAAGCTGGTCTCCCGCTGAGCCCAGATTCTTGCCTGGTATCCTGGCCTTCTTTTTTCCCCTCTCCTTCTGCTTCAAATGCACCTCAAAAAAGTCATTTGAACAAGAATTCCTATCCCAGTCTTTGCTTCTAGGGAAACTCACCTAAGACATACACTTTTAAAATGAAGAAAAATCTTAGAAGTATTTGAGCAAGATCTCCAATATATGAGAAACAACCAGTTTCAAGATGGACATTGATAGAATAAAGCCTTAGATTTGGAAAAACAGAATGAAAATTTAAGATATTTTCAGTTGTGGCAAAACTTAAGTATAGAGACATTATTTTTTAACCTCTTAAAAAAAGAGGATACATTTTAAGGAATTGTAAACATTTAAGATGTTATTAGCATAGAGAAATCCCCAAGCGTGGGGCTGCAGCAGTCTCCTGAGTACTTACAGAAGGACCAGTACTTCATAATTTCCAAAGTAGTTTCTATTACATGACCTTAAGTCAATCTCATGACAAGCATGAAAGGCGTGCATGCTAGTTGCTTCAGTCTGTCCAACTCTTTGCAACCCTATGGACTGTAGCCCGCCAGACTCCTCTGTCCATGGGGTTCTCCAGGCAAGAATACTGGAATGGGTTGCCATGCCCTCCTCCAGGGAATCTTCCTGGCCCAGGGATCAAACCTGTGTCTTCTGAGTCTCCTGCATTGCAGATGGATTCTTTACCCACTGAGTCAGCTGGGAAGCAGGAATAATGATTAGCTCCATTTCCAACATGTAAATCATCTTAAAGAGGTTGAATGTCTTAAAGAGGTTAAATGACTTGGCTGTTATCTCACAGTTAGTAAATACCTGGTCCCTAGTCAGTATTCAAACCCAGGTGTCTGTGTGAAATATGATAAGACTTGCTGATTAACTTAAGCCACATTCTTAGGCTTATCACAGGTTAGATCTTCATAATTCTGTTATAAAGTCTATTTGGGTTGTCTTAGTGATCTACCTACTAATCTAGAATTAATCTTGGACACAGTGGTCAAATTAATATTAAATGTATTTTAGCTATCAATTGATATGTAACAAATTATTCTAAAAAATATAGCAACTTAAAAGAAATTTATTACTCATAATTTCTGTGGGTCAGGAATCTGAGGATTACTTAAGTAATTCTTCTCAAGACTTCTCAGAGCTACAGTCAAGGTGTTGGCCAGGATTGTGGTCTCATCTAAAGGTTTTGTTGAGGGAGTATTAGCTTCTAAGCTTACTTGTGCAGTTGTTGGCAGGATTCAGTTCCTGGGGAACCATTGATCTGGGGGCTTGATTTCCTCACTAGCTGTTGGCTGGAGACATCCCTCAGTTCCTTATCACACAGCCTTTTCCGCTGGGCATACAATATGGCAGGTGACTGTTCTCAAGGTGAGCAGGGGAGAGAAAGTAAGATAGTACAAGCAAGATAGAAGCCTGAGCTCTACCTTGAAAGTGATATCCCATCACTTTGACTGTGTTTTGTATTTTAGAAGTGAATGACTATGTCCAGTCCACTCTCAGTGAGAGAGTATTACACAGGGACATGAACATCAGGTGGCAGGAATCGTTTGAGAAGCTGCCTTCCTCAGCGGGTCCCTTGACTTTCTCGTGTATAAGGCCCTGCAGCTTGATCCAACCCCTTCTTCTCTCTACAGGGAGGCACGGATGATTTTCAATATGTTCATTTCATGGGTATGAGCATATGTGCTCTAGTTTAATGCTCTTCTCACTTGTTCTTCCACCTACCCACTCTGATTTCTCTTCTTGTTTTGCTCTTCCTTTCTTGCTTCCTCTGTCCCCCTGCTAGGGGGACACTTCTCTTTCAGACTCCCTGTTTTTGTCCGTCTTTCCTTCTCATCGTGTCAACAGTCACTCTCCTTCCAAGAATCTACGTCCTTTACATCTTTCATGCTATAGTGGCCTTTATTGCTTCTTTATCTGCTCATGGGGCAATGGATAACCAGCAATTTTAGATGCTAGCTTTTAAAATTCTAAATAAAGTGATTTAATTGGACTACTGGGTCCGATCTTTCTTCCAAATTCCTCTAGGAGGATGACACCATCATGACCACTTCAGTAAAGGGCAGTGCGATGGTGGATTTCTTTTCTATTTTTCCATGCACAATGTCAGAACTCAGTTATATCTAATGTCCAGTCTTGGCTGCTTTATGTTAAATTCATTAAAAACATAAGATGATGGTAATTGATGGTAATGATGACAATCACAATAATGATGATGATAATGATGTAGGCCAAAGTACACTATTACATCACGTACCTAAAATGACCTGTTTAACTCTTGATGGCAGGATCAGCAAACTTTATCACTATTTCCAGTATCTAGCATTATTTGAATGAATAAATAAATGTAGTACTATAGCAGAACTACAGTGAATTGGATAGGCTAGCTATTTCAGTTACTAAAGATAGGGTAGAAAATGGTTTTTCTAAATCGTATGTGAAACTCAGAAAAATGTTAATGATATCTTTCTATTTTCAGCAATAGGAATTGCTCTCAATGAAAAGGAACTCTTTGACCTAGCAGAGCACATATTTCACATGTGGTCATGATGTGTAGTAATTAGCCTGTTTTGGTTTAGGATGACTGATAGTGATTCCATGGACTGTATTATGATATTAGGCAAAGATTCTTGGGGCAAAACATGATCAGAATATGTTCAACTTGATGGTGTGTGTGTTAAGCCTATTGGCACACACTAACCAATTTCACTGCATGATCTACCAGCTAGAAATATCACCAGTAGGACTCAAATTATTTGGAGAATAGTTGTTTAGTGCGTTAGAATGAATGAAGTCTTTAGTGAGCACAGGCATTAAATTCTGTCCTGGTTTGCTGCTAGTTATGCCCTATTCTCCATCCGGAATGCCCAGGGCACTCTTTTTCAGGACACTTCACCTACTGGTTATATTTCAGAAACTACTGATTTGGTTCTTGCTGATGGAGTTTAGACTCTTAGGAGTCTAGTTGCTGGATTACATACAGACTAATGACCCATCAGATGCTAAAGGCAAAATGCTTAAAGTGCACTAGTGAATTAAACCATAGTATTTTAGGAAAAGAAGAATTTATTGTGTCATTAAACTTAATTCAATAAGTTTTGCTTCCTTAGATGCAGTGCACTGAGGGAAAAGTCAGAAATTAATTTTAAACAAGTGCTATCATTTTTCTTCCACTTTCTCAGGTAAAGGATATTAATGTGAAATTAAGGGACAGTGTATTTCATTGGGACTAAAAGAAAGGCATTAAAAGGAGTGATAAATTGTGAAAACTGGGCATGACTGCCGAGCCAGGCATGTACTTCTAAAATCAGAGACCATGGGCTTCAGTTAGTAAACACAGAGGAAAACCAGCCTTGCCTAATTTTATGATACCCTGGATGAAGTCTTTAGGGCTTTGCATAAAGTCTTAGAAGCTTACTGATACAAGAATGTCAGCAATAATCATGGTTAATGCCTAGAATTTAATCTGAATGTTAGAATGGGCACAAAATCAAAATAAAAATGGAGTGTTTTTGTTTCAAATCTAGGAATTATTATGATATAAGGAAAATTCTCTTAAAGACTACTGTAAAACATAAAGATGTAAATATTTGATATTGAATCTTTCTACATATACACTTCATGGTTGCTTTATAGGAATAGATAAAGTGTTTATAAATAGTAACTTGAAGATTGCTGAGGAAATTGCTGAGTGTTTGTACCTTTTGTCATTTATGAATCAAAGTAATCTGACTGTCCTCCCAGGGGTTCTAAAACAAACTCCAGCATTATAGAGGTAAATAGTTTCAAAAAATAGATTTCTTGTCATATCTATAATGCCATCTCTAATAATAGACTTTTAGTATTTGTATTCTAGGTAATAAAATTCATTTTCTATGAGTAATTTTTCTTTAGTGTTTATTAAAGAGTTCAATTCTCAAAGAACAAATTCTGGTCACTGTTTTAACTGAATAAATTCCATAGCAGATGGCTCATGTCAAAGAAAAGAAAAAAATACTATGAGGTAGGTGTGTGTCCAGTGGACTAAACATTGTAATTTCATTAGAAATCTATCCTACCTCAGGATATGCAATATGCTGTTCTCAAGGTGAGCGTAGACATAGTGGCCAATGCAGCATTTTTTCTTCTGTTCACCCGTTACTAAAGGCGACACTTAAAAAAGTTTTTTTTTTTTTTTAAAGCAGGGTTTTAAGCTCAATCTGATTTGGAATTTTTGTTTTTCTTCCTTCCCTACCTCCTTCCCTCTTTCCCTTCTTTTTCTCTCTCTCTCTTTCTTTTTCACACTGGAATCACAGCATATTTTTGATTTTATTCCTGAAATTATTTTAATCTTGGACTAGTACCAACGATAACAACAAGAAATTCCACCTTCTAGTTATTCAATATGCTTAGTAATGCAAATAATTATTTTTAAGAATAGCTTTCCCTTATGGTGGTCCTAAATTTCAAGGTAAGACACACCTTGGGAGGAAAGAAAAGCTGAGATGGAAAATTCATCTACCTTTTGTAGAGCTTTCAGTTTTGCCAAAAGTGTCTTACTCCATAATTCTGGGATGAGTAACTGGCCTGGTTTTTCTGTCAGTTGCTTCTTAGCCAAGAGTGAAAGGTTATAAAGAAAGGAATCTTAGGCCAGGGTAACTATGCTGTCCACAGAACTTTCCTAAAGAACTGTTGTGTGACCATTAGCGGAGTATGAGAAAGTAAACCAATTTCTACTTAAATGTGCTAGCTTAAACATCTATCATGGGGCTTCCCTGGTGGCTTAGAGGTTAAAGCATCTGCCTCCAATGTGGGAGACCTGGGTTTGATCCCTGGGTCGGGAAGATCCCCTGGAGAAGGAAATGGTAACTCACTCCAGTATTCTTGCCTGGAGAATCCCATGGACAGAGAAGCCTGGTAGGCTACAGTCCACGGGGTTGCAAACAGTTGGACACGACTGAGTGATTTCACTTTCTTTTCTTTCTTAAACATCTATCATAGATTAGTGAAACTAGGTTTTATTGCCTGTATCTAAAAACCATGGTATTTATACCTACAATGTGAGTTTATTGCATGAGTTGGGTAAAGGTTTATAAGCTCCTAGATCAGTACATGAAATATATTCTATTTTCCATATTATTTGTTAGCTTAGTAGTTCTCAAAGTTTAATGTTCATAATAGTCATCTGGGGATCATATTGAAATGTAGAAACTGACTCAGTAGGTCTGCAATGGGGCCTGAGATTCGGTATTTCTTATAGGCAGATGGGTGATATTCATGCATTCTGAGTATCAAAGATGTAGGTAGTGATTTATCTAGTCTTAAGGTGAGTAGAGTCTATGAGGTCTTAGCCATGATTATCTTTTACTAATATCTACAGCTTATAAGAGAGGAGCTGTACAGAATCATATATATTTCTTGCTATAAACTCTCTTGAGGTCTGAAGGAATATATGATGCATCATAGGAATAACTGATATGTAATCCATAGCCTGAAGTCTAATCCATAATCCCACTAATCTTTTGGGTGATTTTCGTTTACACTTTGGCAACCATTAAGGCAATTGGGAGAAACGGGAATTTTGGGGAAATAAAAATTTGTTTTGTAAATTCAAAAAAGTTTTCCTATTTAAACTCAAAAGTGCTTTCATAATGAAGCCAATCTGGTATGTCTCTGGGAAACCACTTCAGGAGTCATTTCAGAGAAGGTATTTACTGCTTACTATGAGTCTCCTGGTGGCTCAGACAGTAAAGAATCCACCTGCAATGCAGGAGACCTGGGTTCGATGCCTGGTTTGGGAAGATCTCCTGGAGAAGGAAATGGGAATCCACTCCAGTATTCTTGCCTGGAGAATTCCATTAACAGAGAAGCCTGGTGGGCTACAGTCCATGGGGTCAAAAAGAATTGGACACGACTGAGTGACTAACTCGGAATTGATGCTTTTGAACTGTGGTGTTGGAGAAGACTCTTGGGAGTCCCTTGGACTGCAAGGAGATCCAACCAGTCCATCTAAAGGAGGATCAGTCATGGGTGTTCATTGGAAGGATTGATGTTGAAGCTGAAACTCCAATACTTTGGCCACCTGATGCGAAGAGCTGACTCATTAGAAAAGACCCTGATGCTGGGAAAGATTGAGGGCAGGCGGAGAAGGGGACAACAGAGGATGAGATGGTTGGATGGCATCACCGACTCAATGGACATGGGTTTGGGTGGACTCCGGATGGACTGGGAGGCCTGGCGTGCTGCGGTTCATTGGGTCACAAAGAGTCAGACACGACTGAGCGACCGAACTGAACTGAACTGAGTGACTAACACACTAACACTAGTGTTTGCCATGCTCAGCAACAAGTTGCTGCAGAAACATTGGTTGCAGTTATATTCATCCTGTTACAAAGTTTAACCTACTGAGCACTGTTGCCTGTACCATTACTGCAGGTACATGATTGTGAACATTATGCATGAACCTTTTCTTTCTCTCTAGGATTTTCACCTATTTTTTTTTTTTCCTGATGTTACATATGTCCTCAGATATCAGTGGGATCTTGTCTACTTGATTTAGTATTTTTTCTGGAAGTGTGTTTTCTGTCTCATTCCATTTTCTTCAACCCCAGGCTGATTGTACTGGCTGCTAATATAGGGACAACCTAATCTGGAAAAGCAAACCAAAGAAAACTTGTGAAACAATATTTATTGCTCTGATCCTGAGTCTCTAATGATCAATGAATATAAAGAAACTCCAGTTGGGAATTAAGATTTTGGAAGAGTCACTTTCTAGAAACAAAAATTGTCATGGCAAAAAAAATGATATCATTGCAAAATCAAAGGGGAAAACCCCCCAGCAGCTCTACTACTTCGTCTCTTGAGTAGCCTTAAATTTACTTTAAGTATGTTATTCTACGACCAGCCCCTCCTGCTTGTTAACTAGTTCAAATTGCCATGGTAGAGTTGTAGACACTTCCCTGTATATTTTGCACATGGTAATAGCTCACCTATTCAAGGATGTGACTGATGTTCAAAAGAATGTCATGAATAAAAAAGTACTATAATGTGTATATGTCATGAATGTGGTACACTCATATATACCCCCAGAGAAGGCAATGGCACCCCACTCCAGTACTCTTGCCTGGAAAATCCCATGGATGGAGGAGCCTGGTAGGCTGCAGTCCATGGGGTCGCTAAGAGTCGGACACGACTGAGCAACTTCACTTTCACTTTTCACTTTCACGCATTGGAGAAGGAAATGGCAACCCACTCCAGTGTTCTTGCCTGGAGAATCCCAGGGATGGGGGGGCCTGGTGGGCTGACGTTTATGGGGTCGCCCAGAGTCGGACACAACTGAAGCGACTTAGCAGCAGCAGCATGTATACCCCATTCATTGACAACAGTCATAGGCTCTCACTCATGACCAGTTTAGTCTTCTAGCTCAAGTGTCTGGTCTCCTGACTAGCATTATACTAGAAATAACAAGGTAGAAGGGAGTAGAGATTGTTATAAGTAGCTTGGAAGCTTATGGAAAAGGAGAATTTTAAGTCCACAAAATGAGATACAAAAATGGAAAAAGAATTTTTAGTCTGAAATATTTACTCTGGGAGCCAATAGCCCTCTATATGTCAGATCTATATTACAAGATAGTTCAGCTGTGAATGGTCATAGTCGTGGCCTGGAGTAATCAGGAAAGGTTAAATTTGTTTTTGATTTACTCTGTCTTAGCAAGACCCAACATTTATGATAAAATTTTAAAGGTGTTCGTTCAATGAAGATTACTTCAACCTCATCATTGATAATGAGGCTTTATTTCTTAAAGCAATACACCTTTTTTCTTGTTTATGCCAGATAAATCAAGTATTAATTTAATCTAAAAAAGAGAATGAATTCTGAATGAGAAAGGGAAGGTTTAGAAATTCGAGTTTCAGGGGTATAATAACTTTTGATTTATATTCAAACTTTGTGTGGAAATGTAAAATTTATCCTTGTCCTGGGAAATGAAGTAAAGTGCAATTTGGGAGTAATTCTGACTAAAAGTCTGAGTTTATAAACTCCAAGTGCTGCAAAACTGACAGAATCTGTGAGTTAATATTTATCCTGTACCTTGCTACCTTCTGATGACAAGTACCACACAAATATCAAGCACAATGAACTCTGTGGAATTTTCAGTTCTGAGTTTGCTAACAGCAAACTGCTCAGTAGCTTATTATAAAAAGTGTTCCTTTTGTAGTAACAATAGCACTGGCTTATGCTGATGTTTGAATTCATTAGTAAAATCACTTTTCTTACCTGTCATCTTTCTCAGAGTCTTCCTGAGTTTTAATATGATCAATGAAATGGACTATTGTTTGGTCTAAAGTATTCTGGCAGAAACTTATGTCTGAGTAACCAGAGTGAAAAGTATACTTGAAGTCCTATCAGGTGAATTCTTTACAGAGAGTATATACCATCTAATATTGTTACACAAAACTCAAGGTTTTGCCTTGACAGTGGGGCCTGACTCCAGTGGCACCTGCCCCTTGGAGGTGGGTCTCTAAAGCATGCAGTCTACCTTTATCTGTCTTCCGTGGGCAGGGAAAGCCAGCTCTAAATGGTCTTCACTAGCTGGGGCTATTGGGAGTATGGTGTTATCTACCTTTTTTTTTTTTTTTTGGTTTGTTTTGTTTAACTGGAAGATAATCCACTGTTTTGAAGGCAAGATACTGCACAGAAAAGCTTTCTTACTTCTGGAACTTCTGGAACCCTTGCATTAGTTATGTTCTATTATATATATTTAGAAATCTAACATTTTAATGATCACAAATCTACAGAGTAGGAAGTAGCCCATCCAACACTGAGTCAATGGATTTTGATAGCAGTCTTATAAAAATAAGATGCAGAATTATCTAGTGAAGTCAGTAAGCAGAATAAACTAACAACATCCTCTCTCATACTCATACCCACACTCATTTACACACAGGCACAGGCATATACATATATTCACACATACTTGCAATCACAAACACACTGATTTTTGCCCCAAAATTCACATAGAAAACAGGAAGTTTAAAATTCTCATGAGAAATGACTAGTTTTTAAGAAAAGTTAGTTTAGGAACATAAGAAACTAATAAATGACAAGTTGAAAGTGCTTATATAAACAAGTTTAAAGACTAGACCAAAATGTATTGCTAAATTAGTATAACTAATTGCTAAATTAGGAAGTATAACAATTAACCTAATGTGTATGGTAACTACTGCCTCGTTCTCCACTTCTGAACTCCCTTGTCTTTTACCCTACCCCCGTGGTATCATGTAAAGCAATTCAGATAATTTTTGTTATCTTTACTTTGGAGAAATCCCCAGATCATGATCCTTTCTGACTACAACTTTTGAAATTTTCAGTTTTTTCTGTCTTCCTGAAGACTTTTCAACAGCAATATTTGAACACAGAGCTGTTGGTCTTCCAAGCTATACTCTATTTTTTTTTTTTGTCTCTGAATCTTTCCAACATTGTCATGCTAGTTCCTAAAGCTTGGAGTTACCCAGGTGGTAGTTATTAACTGACGTGTCATGGTTCATTGTGAACAAGCTAGGTCAACAAACTTGTTTTTCATCATGACTGGTTTTAATTTGAAAGGGAGCTTGTTACATATTTGATAATGCTTCACTGAGGTTCACCTATTTCAGGTAGATTAATAGCTTGTTCAGGGATGAGGAGCCCAGGGGCCCCGTTGTAACTGTGTGCTGTTGGGTTCAAGGTTCAAACTTCAGAAAGTATAAAAATCCTTGTTTTTCTTCTACCTGTTTGGCAGTACATGCTTTAGTGAACTTTTATACTTGGTAACACTTGAACAATCCCAGGTTTGAGATCTTACAGTAATATTAGGAACTGGTTATATAATTAAGTACTACTCTGGTAGTACTTTCCAGGTTAGAAGACCTTCAATTTTGAAAATATTCATACAGAGTTTCCTGATCATTTACCAGGAAAAAATATATAAAAATCTCTTTAAAATGAAATATTAAATATCTTTCAAGTCCTGATACCACAGGTAGGTATTAGATTGGAGTAAATGGATGAAAAAAGTCTGTTCATGTGGGACCAATTCATGAGGCGATGGCATATCAGTAATTCCTTAAATGAATGTCTACGTAAATACACTTATAATACATTTTAAAATTTGTAGTAAATTATTAACTGAAAAACTTTTTTAAATAAATAAGAGGTTCACCACATTTGTTTTTTTTTAGCCATTCATAAAATAGATCCTTTGGACACACGAAATATATCAGCTAGCTCTGTCATGTGAGAAGAAAAAATTTAAGAGGCAGTTCCTTCATAACATGGTCCTAGTGAATCTCAGTGTAGCTGAAGCTCCTACTCAGATTTTGCTCCTGAAGCATTTAAATTCAACACTACTATTTAAAGTTTAAACCACAATGGAAATATTAATGATGTCTCTGTGCTGAAAACAGCTTGGCAGTCTCTTAAATTGATAGGTTTCTAAAGAAACTCTCCATTTCAAATAAGGATCTGATGTTCAGATTTCCCAACCTGTCTGAAATATAGTATACCTACATAGATTGGCTATCTAGGAGCTTGTAAACAAATTCATAAATTTGTCATGCTGATTATAGTGTTGGCAAACACAATGGCTGATCATGTTATAAATGTTTATCAACACTCACACTCACCCACCTGCTAAGAGGTGCTACGCTTTAATGAAATTGTTTGAATATCAAGGCCGGTTGCTAAGATACAATGTTCTTGTTACTAGGGATGTGATGCTTGCAGATTTCTGTTATCAAATAATGATTAGAGATGTGCTAACCTCAAGGTGCTCAGTGCAGTGGAAGGTTTACCGAGCTACAAATTAGTAAACTGCTTGAGCAGGCACCGGCAGAAGGAACATGTGCTTCACCCATACACGACTGGCATTTTAAAAGACGACGAGAGGACAGGGAGTGTGGCCACGAATGACGGGGCCTTGAAAGTTTGCCATGGAAGGTTTACCTACTCTGTTGCCCAGCATGATAAATCTTTAGCCAGCTGGGGAATTTGTTGAAATCCATTGCAGTAACTCCCTTTCTCATGCAAGGTCTGTTCTTTACATTTGCTTTTAATTGGTTGTTATGGAATTATTAACATTAAACACATCATATCTTTTTTATGAGAAATAAAAGTAAATAAAAGTGTAATCCTGCAGAATGAAGACTTGAACATGAACACATTTTTAAAACAATGCCAGGTTTAAGAGGCTTGTTGGTATAAATGTCATAGTATAATAAATTCTGCAAATAATAATGTAGATTTTTTTCTGTTGAGAATTCAGTCTGCCAGAATATCAAATATAATATGAAATACTATCATGTAAGTATCGAAATGCTTCTCTTTATTTTTCATTCCTTCCAGTGATACAATGGAGATCGTCAAAGCCGTGTTGTCTACATTAGTCTAACTGCTTATCTTGCTGAAGTAGAATCTGAGTTATACCGATTCTGGGGATACTTTGAGCACAACACTTTCAAGCTGAAAAAATGTCTGTGATTTTATGATGGTTTCTGAAATTCCCAAGTATTCTGCTCATGACTGGTAACACTTCAGAAATGTGGGCAACTGTACTTCTGGAAAGAAAGAAAGTGAAGTTGCTCAGTCATGTTGGACTCTTTGAAATCCCATGGACTGTAGCCTACCAGCTCCTCTATCTAGGGGATTTTCCAGGCAAGAGTACTGGAGTGGCTTGCCATTTCCTTCTCCAGGGGATCTTCCCTGACCGGGATTGAAGCTGGATCTCCCTCACTGTAGGCATTGTACTTCTAGTGTCATGTGTAATTTTTACTTTTGTTCCTTTATAAGAAATTTCAATTATTAGGATCGCAGATCTGATGGATATTAAATTGACTCATGAAAGTTCCCTTAATAAAAATTGAAATAGTAGAATTTTAATAATGGAAGTGTTAAAATAAAATGATATTCAGATATAACATCTGGCCTTCCATTAGATTGTGAATACCATGAGAGCAGAGATTGAGTCTGCTTTTCCTTACCATTGTATAACCATCCTCCAGAAGAGTACCTACATAAAATAAACAGGTTATGAATGAATGAATGATACATAAATCAAGAAAATTTTGCTAATATCCATAGCAGATATCTAAAAGTTTATAAGTTAAATCTTCCTGCCTTTTGTGTAGAGCACAAAAAGATTCAAAGAAAAATCTGATAATATCTTACCTTTGTGAAATAGACGTTTTAAAATATTTTTGGCCACGCTGGGTGTTTGTTGCTTTGTACAGACTTTCTCTAGCTGTGGCGAGTGGGGGCTACTCTGTTGCAGCGCAGAAGCTTCTCATTGTGGTGGCTTCTCTTGTTGCGGAGCACAGGTTCTAGTTGTGGCTCTTGTTACTCTAGAGCATGGGCTCAGTAAATGTGGCACATGGGTTTAGTTGCTCTGAGGAATGTGGAATCTTCCCAGACCAGAGATTGAACCTGTGCCCCCTGCATTGGCAGGTGGATTCTTATCCATTGCTCACCAGGGAAGTCACATGAAATAGATTATACACATCCCAATTTTACAGATGAGCGAAGTAAAGTTCAGAGGAAGACAATAATGAATGAATTTTATACTGTGATACAACTAATGTGAAGCTCAGGTCTTTTGTAAGTATAGTCATATTTCCAGAACATCAACTCCTTCTCTTGTGGTGTCAGAACTGATCAGGGAAGATGGGTTAACAGTTGCATTGACGTGGATGAGAACACATTTAAATTCAGCACACATTAAATGCCTACATTGTATCTAACTTACAGGTAGTCATGTGAAGGATAAAGAGAAATAATTTATAAAGTCCTTGGCCAAAAGAAGTTTTCAGTTTATTTGTTAAAATATTATGTGCTCACTTTAAGAACTTGAGGACCAAATATGAGTTCCAAGAAAAACATATTTAGCCTGAGCATGGAGAGAAAATTCTCATTGTAGAAGAAGTTAGGAGAGGACATTAAAAGGATAGGTATTTAATTAGGTGATGTGGCTCTGACACTGGCAAGATCTGGGTTTTAATTCTTGTTCTGCCATATACTAATTTTATGAATTTGAACAATTTTTTTCTTTCTTTCTTTCATTTTTGGCTGTACTGGGTCTATGCTGCTGCACAGACTTTTCTCTAGTTGCGACGAGTGGGGACTACTTACTTTCTGGTTGCAGTGCGTGGGCTTCTCACTGTGATAGCCTCTCTTGTTGTGGAACACAGGCTCCAGGGCATGTGGGCTTCAGCAGTTGCAGCTCCCAGGCTCTAGAGCACAGGCTCAATAGTTATGATTCCGGGACCTAGTTGCTCCATGGCATGTGGGATCATTCCAGATCAGGGATTGAACCCCATGTCTCCTACATTGGCAGGTGAATTCTTTACCACTGAACCACCAAGAAAGCCCAAATTTGGACAAATTTTAACCTAAATATTCTTTTGCTATTGTTACTATTATTTTCTTGTGTGGATTAAATTAGTGGGTAAGGCAATGTGCTCAGCACATACTAAACAGTCCATAAAAGTTATTTCTGAGAGAGTCATTGATTGTGTTCTACAGAACAGAGCTGTACTATACTTGTTCTAGCCCCCAAATTGTTTCTGAAGCTGAAATTTCACCTTTTTAATGAGATATCTGACTTGTTTTTATACCGTCCAAAGGTTGGTTCAATGAAACTGATTCATATTTGTTGCTGCTGCTGCTAAGTCGCTTGTCATGTCCTGCTCTGTGTGACCCCATAAGACGGCAGCCTACCAGGCTCCCCCATCCCTGGGATTCTCCAGGCAAGAACACTGGAGTGGGTTGCCATTTCCTTCTCCAATGCATGAAAGTGAAAAGTGAAAGTGAAGTCATTCAGTCGTGTCCGACTCTTAGCGAACCCATGGACTGCAGCCTACCAGGCTCCTCCATCCATGGGATTTTCCAGGCAAGAGAACTGGAGTGGGGTGCCATTGCCTTCTCTGTCATATTTGTTGAGTAATCCAAAATAGATGTTGCAAAAACCTCCCCATATTTTTAAGAGTTTTGGGCTTCAAATAGATTTACAAGCTAGCACATGGTTAATGATAGTTGTACAGGGATGTGAGGCATTTCTTGGGCAGCAGAGTGCAGGCATGGTGGGAGTGACCAGTGCTGGGGGGTTTCTCTGGAAGAGATTTGTTCTTTCCCACTCAAAGTGTTCTTATGAGGCTTAAGTGAGAATCTAAGTCTGAATGCTAAAAGTGTTATCCAAATTTAAGGTAATTCAAATTATAATGTTACACCCTACCCAAGGAGGAAGAAGTAGACAAATAAAAAACAAACCTCTTAATATTCTCTGGACTATAATACTTGCCAATGCCATTTACATACTGGCTTTTCTTGGAAATTAACTGTTGTGCTATTCAGCAATACATCTCTCCACTTTCTCCTACTTCTAGTTTTATCATAATTCAATGCTGCTTTCTTTTTTCTGAGCTTTCTTAATGTCTGCAGTTGCAGAGTATTTTATCTTTAGTCTAAATAAGAATACTAAATATTTGGCCTACTGGCTCAGAAGCCAGCTCGTCTAGGCCAAAAATTGTCCCTACTGTCTAGTTTTTAAGGCTGTATTTTAAAATGCTTCTTATTCACTGGGAGAAAATTACACAATTGGTTATTAAAAAAACATGAGGTTCATGCCACTTAGAGAATGTATTCTATTCACCCAAACACCTATTGTTCATATTTAGAGATGCCCCTAAATATAGATGTACTAAACTACCTACATATAATTCAGATCATGTCAAAGCACAAACCCCTCTCAGTGTGGGGTAGCATGAGCACTTTGTTATCTACAGCAGCTGTTACCTCGTTTTGAGAAAAAAAACCAAAAACCTACTCCTGTTTAAATTTATGTGCACTGAGCAAGTTGTATTGCTTGCGATTATATGTGGCTCAGCTGTGTCACGTGGCGTGACCTGCTCTAACCTGACTTAATGTAGTCCACATGTTGTTCTGAATGACACACATTAAAACATTCCACTTCTCCATGGAACTGTGTGAGCAGGTGATTTCTCTAAATGGCAGACACTCCCATGCTTGTATTTTAAACCTCTACCACTTTAGCTAAAAATATCTTCAAAAACCCACCCCAAACATTTCCCTGGGCTATTTTTGCAAATTGTTGGGTGACTTACAAATAGTGGGGAAGGATGCACAAGGGGAAGTTTTGAATTATTTACATAATTTGATAGGATGGTGCCTCATTTAAAAAATGCACTTGGTGGAAGTCACAAGTTTATTTACTTCACATAATCAGAGTCCGAGAGAGGGGATCTAGTCATGCGATTATTAACTTGCTGTTTCTCAGATTTCAGCAAGTTGACAGTTATATTTCTTGTCAAACTAAATTAAAAAAAAAAGTAAATGAAAATGACTATGTGCAGCAAACAGCCTTCATAGGAATGCAGACTATTTTTACCAATTCATCCTAAATTCAACTTGAAGTGTTTGGTCATCAGTGATAAAACTTTATATTGAACCATTCAGACATTCTCACCTGGTTCCCTGAATGACCAGTGGAACACATTGGTAGCGTATCTGGAGCAGAGTTCTCTGTTATTAAGCAACCTGATCAAATAGGGATTAACATATAGTCCTGGGTTTTTCAGAATTTTTATTCTAAATAAAGTGAGGCAGCTAAATAGGTGTGTAGTTCAGTAAAAGAGATCCTCAAAATACAGGTCTGGGAATTGGACTTGCTGCTCAAATCCCAGTTCCAGCACATACTAGCTGGGTAACCTAGTGAAAGTTACCTAACCTATCTGAGCCTTTCCCTTTTTTTTGACAAAATGAGATGATACTATGTATACAATAGAGAGTGCTTTTCAAGGAGAAATCAGCTAAAGGCTGTGAAGTGCCCTGTAAAATGCTTGATTAAGAGGCATTCAAAACAACTGTGCTGTGATTAGCTTTGTTCAGTTCAGTTAGAGAAAGATGAAACCAACAACAACCCACAAGTAAATGGAATAAAATAAATCGACATATTTACAAGATACTCCAAAGTCCTTTTTTGCTTTTTTTCCCCCTAGAAATGTTGGGGTCCCAGTGTCTTTTGAATACTAATTTTCTGAGACATTTTGTTAAGGGCTTTAGAGTTTTTGCTTCCTTTTCCTTTAACTGATTAAAAAGACTGCTTATCTGAAATATTTAAAAATCTGAAAGCCCAGAAGGCTAAATGCTATAACAAAGGCAAGAAAGAAAACATTTGCTTACCTAATTTTCATGGTGTAATATATAAAATTTTAACATGTCAGTTTCTCCAACACTGTTTGACTCGATGAAAGCAAAATGTCAGGTTATTTGATTCTATTAAGAAAGGTAATGATTTCCCGGTAGAGTATCTATTAATGATAGAATAACTTGTCAGTTGTAAAGTTATAAGATATAACTAACTCAACGACTATGGTTACTTCTTTTGAATAGCATACACAAGTCAAGGTGATATAGAATGTTTTCCAGTCATTCCTGAGGACATGACTTTAATTAATTTATCAACCATGATTTCTCTTCCTGTGTAGATAAAGTTAACATCTTTTATGTTCTTACAAGTCTTCCTTCTTTTTTTTTTCTGATTTTTTGGAGACTTTTCCCCTTTAAGTTAAATATGTGCTTTCTGCCTTCCTTCCATTGTTAAGTTTTAAGTTGCTTATTTTTTACATTTATATAACATGTTCTAGAAACAAAATAATTCTTGCACTTCATCTAATATGACAAAATTGAAACTGAGCATCTGGATTGGTTACTAATTCATAGTAGATGCTCAGTAAGTTCATATTGGATACATGAATGGGTGGGTAAATGAAACAATGAATTAAAGAAAGCAAGTATGAAGGGAAAAAATGGTTTGTAATGAATGCTGTACATCATTATTATATCTTTTTGTAATTCTCACAGTTATTTGTTGTGCTGTCTTAATTTTAAGCTTCATCCATGACACATGACCTTAAATATAGGTATTTCCTAGATTAATAATATACTTTATGTAGTCTCTGTGCAGAATTTTTGAATCCATCTCCCACTCCAGTGCATGTGGGTAACTTAAGTAAAAGCTACAATGTAAGGCAAGACAGGATGGTTGGCAAGATGGAACTGATTTTGACTCAAGTCTCATATGTGAACTTTTTATTGTACTCCTAAGCCATCATACAGAGGTGGAAGTCTGAGTTTTAGGCTAGGGACCACTGTGATTTTCACTAACAAACCGTATTATTTATGAAACACATGTGTTAAATATATCTGGGTGGATTGGTGGGGGTTGCTTTAGGAAACTGGTTATAATTTGAAAAGAGCTTCTGTTAATGTCTGTATTTTCCACATTACTTCTGCTGGACCTTATCAGTGAAGTGGAAGACACTGAAGGGAGAATTGTGTCCCTGTGGGGAAAAACTTGAGTAAGCCTGGCTGCAAAAGTACATGGCCACAAACATCATCTTTCTTTTTAGAAACACAATTTAAAATAATATAAAGATAAGCATTATATTTAGGTAACATCTAGTCTAAATCCTTTCTTTTACACATGAAGAAACTGAAATGTAAAATGAAGTTGTATTACTTGACTAAAATGGTGCAACTAGGTTACTGTGTAGAATGTCAAATGAGATCTCTTGACTTTCAGTCCAGTGCAATTTTTGTGCATTACATCAACTTCTAATTTATTATAAAAGAATCAAATGATACAGTTTGGGAAGATGGAAATGTAATTAGCATGAGAGCATTTTCAACAGCAGTGAAGCAGTTGCACTATATTTATGACATAGCAACACAGAGGAGAAGAAAGGTGGGGAATGAAAGGAAAACTGAAATACAAGAAGTTATAGTGTGTTTGGTATTGAAATAATAGTCTACTTAGAAAATGGTTCCAGAAAGGACATACCCCAAACTAACTTATGCTCACAGAAGCCAAGTTGTGCAACTCACATTGAGAGAGGAATGGGCTGGTACGGAAGTGAGACTTCATATAGAAAATGGCTTTTGAAGGAAGAGTAATGTTCGCATAGTTAGGGAGGAAGAAGGGCGTCTAATTGGAGGGAAAACCTGATGTGAAAGTGTGTAGTGTAAATGGGGCTGATGCAATGAGATTCATTGTTGGTGGATAGCAATCAAAGGCTTGGAAAAGGGAAAACAAGTTTTGATGTTTAGGGATAGGCGAGATTAAACTATGTGGTATGTTGGGAAGAGCATAGGCTTCTAAATCAGAGATACCAGAGTTGGAAGTAACATCTGTCACTCAATAATTTGACAACTCTGCACAAGTTACTAAACTGTCTGAGCCTTGGTCTCCTCATCTGTATAATGGACAGAATATCCCCTCCCCAATGCAAACATAATAGTTGTGTGGTAAACCTACCCCCTTATTTTCTTTCTCCTTTGGTTCCTCTAAAATGCATGACATACATTTCTAAGGAAACTGACTCATTCATTTAACAAATACATATTGATTGTAAATGATAAGTCAGTCTCTATGCTGGTGCTGAGAATATTGCTGAAACAATGCAAACCACTGTTTGAAATCAGGAGGATGTTCTGTGGCAACGCTATCAAGAGTAAAATAACTAGATCCCATAGCTAGAGAATACACAGCCCTCATCAAACTAGTATCCTGTCCAAATGAACTAAATTAGGTATTGACTTTAGTCTATGGAGAGAAATATTTGGTTGATCTTCTAGTCAAGGATTATGTGTAGAATATGAGATAAGAACTTATCTGATAATTATCTGAAGAACATAAGTACTATATTATACATCCAGAGGTGATATTTAACAGTTCCAAGTACGTGGATTACTTTTACAAAATAGTCAGCTTTATGGAAACTTAAAGGCTTCCCAGGTGGCTTAGTGATAAAGAATCCATCTGCCAATGCAGGAGCTATAGGAGATGCGGGTTCAATACCTGGGTCAGGAAGATCCCCTGGAGGAGGAAATGACAACCTGCTCCAGTATTCTTGCCTGGAAAATTCCATGGACAGAGGAGCCTGGCGGGCTACAGTCCATGGGTTACAAAGAGTCAGACATGACTGAAAGACCAAGCACGCACGCATGCATGGACACTTAAAGTCTATGAGGTATATCTTTGAGTTTCCTTTGGTTGATACAGTTCCACTAAATCCTGCTTCTTGCTAATTGGAAGAGAGTATATTAGGAGATATGACTTTTGTGAAGAGTCCTACTTTTGAATTTTTCTCTAAGGAACTTGGATAGAAAAACAGCAGTTCAAATGGCTTATGATAATGGGAACGAATTTGGTTGAATTTTAAGATTTCCTAATTACACAAATCAGCCCAGTCTCTCTTTAGGATAATTCATATCAGGCTATATTCTATTGTTGATGCTGTCTGGTCAATGGGGGCACTCACTGTAAGTATACATTGCCTACATCATTTTGGGATGACAGTTTAAGGGTTTTGAGGATGCCTGTAATTTCCCTGGTGGCTCAGATGGTAAAGAATCTGCCTGTAATGCAGGAGACCCAGGTTCGATCCCTGGGTCAGAAAGATCCCCTGCAGAAGGGAATGGCTACTCACTCTAGTATTCTTGCCTGGGGAATTCCATGGACAGAGGAGCCAGATATGCTACAGTCCATGGAGTCACAAACTGACTAAAATTTTTTTTATAGCTTGTTGATACACATGGACAGTTTCCTTACAAGTTTGGAAATAGCAGCTTATAGGCACTTTCAGTTATTCTCATCTATGGCTGTGAACCTCGGTTTTCAAAAGTCAAAGTTTATTATATAATCTTCCTCTTTTTTATTTAGAGTAGTGAAAATGTTTGGATTCACTACCCTGAAATAGATATTAATGCAATCCTGCCAGAAACTGTTTTTTTTATATCAATAGGGCTAAAACATAACAAGTTGTAAATACAACTTACTTTTAAAAAGTATGAGAACTAAGAATTACAAAAAAGGTAAATTTAAAAAATTACAAAAATTCTAATAATTAAGGAAACCTTAATAAGACATGTTTCTTTTGTCCATATTATTCAATTTCCGCTATTTTAGTGATGTAATACCTGAGTTACTCAAGGTGAGGCATACCTGTGTGGAGGTCTTTTGGCTCTTCTTTGTGTATATTTTTTGTATTTTTTCAGAAGTTGCAGTATGATTCTGTGTTTGATAATCTGGTGCAATAGGCATTGTTGTGGTGAGAATCTTGCCCATGATGGAAAGTAATGAGACCACATTTGTTCCTTTTTCACTTTTCATTTGGAAGATGTAAATGCAGGTGGTGTCTTGCTTCTTGGGTATTTTTCTCTCTGGCTCTGTTTCTTGAAGTAGTTATATAAGATTTGCATGTCAAATTTTCAATTTTATTCAAAGATTCTTCAGGCACATAACAGACATATATCTTGTCTTCCTGGAGTTTATTTTTGTTTAGGGAAGGACCCAACTGATAAGAAATGTAACACAGGTGTACCTGTGGCAGATTCATTTCAATATTTGGCAAAACTAATACAATATTGTAAAGTTTAAAAATAAAATAAAATTAAAAAAAAAGAAAACAAAAAAAATACATTAATGGATTAAATACTCAAATTTCTTAATTTTTTTTTTTTTAATCTTAGATTGTGCATGGTGCTAACTCCTTGTTTGAGGAGAGAGAAACATCTCTCCATTTTCTGATTGCGTACATTTTTCCTTGCTTACTAATGTTTTTAATATATATTTTTCTTGTAATTTTTTTCTTTTCCTCAAAATTTGCTGTATGTATTTTCTCTTTACTTTTTAATATCTTCTCTGACACATATCATATAGTTACTTCCTGAACCATGAGCTCCTCACTTTTATTCAATACAGCTTTGTATCTACACATCATTGTAATTAAGGGAAAGAGATTTACGAATTCCAAATAGGGAAAGGAGTACGTCAAGGCTGTATATTGTCACCCTGCTTATTTAACTTATATACAGAGTACATCATGAGAAATGCTGGGCTGGATGAAGCACAAGCTCAAGTCAAGATTGTCAGGAGAAATATCAATAACCTCAGATATGCACAGGACACCACCCTTATGGCAGAAAGTGAAGAAGAACTAAAGAGCCTCTTGCTGAAAGTGAAAGAGGAGAGTGAAAAAGTTGGCTTAAAGCTCAACATTCAGAAAACTAGATCATGGCATCCAGTCCCATCACTTCATGGCAAATAGATGGGAAAACAGTGGAAACGGTGAGAGACTTTATTGTTTTGAGCTCCAAAATCACTGCAGATGGTGACTGCAGCCATGAAATTAAAAGACGCTTATTCCTTGGAAGGAAAGTTATGACCAACCTAGACTGCATATTAAAAAGCAGAGACATTACTTTACCAAAAAAGATCCATCTTGTCAAGGCTATGGTTTTTCCAGTAGTCATGTATGGATGTGAGAGCTGGACTCTAAAGAAAGCTGAGCACCGAAGAATTGATGCTTTTGAACTGTGGTGTTGGAGAAGACTCTTGAGAGTCCCTTGGACAGCAAGGAGATCCAACCAGTCCATCCTAAAGGAGATCAGCCCTGAGTGTTCATTGGAAGGACTGATGCTGAAGCTGAAACTGCAATACTTTGGCCACCTGATGCGAAGAGCTGACTCATTTGAAAAGACCCTGATGCTGGGAAAGATTGAGGGCAGGAGGAGAAGGGGATGACAGAGGATGAGCTGGTTGGATGACATCACTGACTTGATGGACAGGAGTTTGAGTAAGCTGAGGGAGTTGGTGATGGACAGGGAGGCCTGGTGTGCTGCAGTCCATGGGGTCACAAAGAGCCGGACACGACTGAGTGACTGAACTGAACTGAACTATGTCATGGTAGGGCTTTTCAGGTGGCACAGTGGTAAAGAATCTACCTGCCAGTTCAGGGGACACAAGAGACATGAGTTAAATTCCTGGGTTTGGAGAATTCCCTGGAAAAGGAAATTGCAACCCACTCCAGTATACTTGCCTTGGAAGTCTCATGGACAGAAGAGCCTGTCAAGCTACAGACCATGGGGACACAGAATTGTACACAGCTGAGCATGCATGTACTATATCATGGCAAAACAAGGATCAGTTGGATTGGGCTGTCTAACAAAAATCTTTGAAGTCTTAGTGGCTTAAATAACAGTTTTATTCTCACTCACCATGTAGTCCACCACAGACACATAGAGGGGGTTCTGGTCATTGTAGTTACTCAGGAACCCACATTGATGGAGCCACTGCCATCTTGAACATTTCTAGGCTAAACACAAGAAGAAGGAGAGGGCTCTCAGAGGTAGAGAAGTAGAAATTAAGCATTACATCCTATAAGTGAGACATCACATATTCATAAGATATCGGGCAGAACTAGAACTAGTCATATGTTTCTCTATAACCAATGGGGAGGAAGAAGTATAATCCTATCTTATGCCTAAAAGAGGTTGGATTGGAACTACAAGTACTATAGCAGGAAGCTTACCGGGCTACCTTTGATCTTAGCTTATGAGTAGCAGATGGAGGGACAGGGAGGTTTGGCTTTGTTCAGCTGTTGTGAAGATGACTGGCATCTGACAATGTCTACACATAGCCAGTTAAGTTACATGGTACCATGGACTGTTTAATTTGGCCTTCAAGTTCTTGGCCCCATTCTAGCTCAGTTTCAAGAGTAAAGACAGGATGATGTAATGATGACAAGGCTTTGGAGCTAGAATCACGGATTTGAATCCTCAAATCTGTCTTATACTGTTAATATCTTCTTTGGAGAGTTATTTAACTCTCTGAATATTAGTTACTTCATCTCCAAAGTAAGGATGACTACAACAATAGTACATAGGTTTATTATTCACACCTGTACCAACCTGGCTGAGATGTAAGCTCTATGATTGATTTTAAGCTAAAAGTCATTTCCATCCTAATGAACATCCAATATATGAAACATTTTTATAACTGGCATTGTTTTCAACTGTATGGTATAATTTTGTAACTTTTCCTGGGATTAAGACAACCATCACAGACTTGTATCTGTTGGTACTTCTCTGAGGGTCGTGAGGTTGGCATCTGTAGTGTCAGTTTTCATAATTCTCTCTACAATCATCCATCCATCCAATTAGTAAATATTTATCGAGTACTACTAATTCATGCCAAGGAATGAAACTTTCCTTTAAAGTTTCCTCTTATTGTTATTTTATTTTCTAACAGCAGAGGTTTTAACTTCAGTATTGATAATGATAATTGAAGACATATAGTTCCATTACAGTAGGACCTTTCTGATAACCAGTGTCATATTATATGATAGCACATTCTTGTTCACAGAATAATAATGTATTTGGAACAGTTTCTTAGGTGAACTAAACTGAGCCAGCAGAGTACATCATGAGAAATGCCAGCCAGGATGAAACACAAGCTGGAATCAAGATTGCTGGGAGAAATATCAATAACCTCAGATATGCAGATGCCATGACCCGGTCCCATCACTTCATGGCAAATAGATAGGGAAACAGTGGCTGACTTTATTTTTTGGGGCTCCAAAATCACTGCAGATGGTGACTGCAGCCATGAAATTAAAAGATGCTTACTCCTTGGAAGGAAAATTATGACCAACCTAGACTGCATATTAAAAAGCAGAGACATTACTTCACCAAAAAAGATCCGTCTTGTCAAGGCTATGGTTTTTCCAGTAGTCATGTATGGATGTGAGAATTGGACTCTAAAGAAAGCTGAGCACTGAAGAATTGATGTCTTTGAACTGTGGTGTTGGAGAAGACTCTTGAGAGTCCCTTGGACTCCAAGGAAATCCAACCAGTCCATCCTAAAGGAGATCAGACCTAAGTGTTCATTGGAAGGACTGATGCTGAAGCTGAAACTGCAATACTTTGGCCACCTGATGTGAAGAGCTGACTCATTTGAAAAGACCCTGATGCTGGGAAAGATTGAAGGCAGGAGGAGAAGGGGATGACAGAGGATGAGCTGGTTGGATGGCATCACCAACTCAATGGAGATGAGTTTGAGTAGACTCCAGGAGTTGGTGATGGACAGGGAGGCCTGGTGTGCTGCAGTCCATGAGGTCGTGAAGAGTCAGATATGACTGAATGACTGAACTGAACTGAAACTGAACAGAAAGCTAGCAAACATTCTAGCAAAGATGAAGTACTTATGATGCTAGTACTCCAGCTGACATCGCCTGTAGAGAGAGGGTCTGAGCTGTTTAGCCCCATCACTAAATTTTTGGTGCTAAGTGTAGCTAAATGCCATTTCAAGAGATTAAACTTGAGGAATTTTAGGAATGTATGTTTCCTTTTATTCTAAATATTTGTGGATGGTTTGGTACAAATACAAAAAAAATTCTCTGCTGTATTTATTTATGATACTTCTCTGTTGGGAAACAATAATCTTTCTGCTTCTTAATCTAAATCGAACTGCAGTATACCAATAAAGCAAGTCACAACATACAAAGTAAATTTTCTCTGTATAAATAATTAACTCTTTAAGATTTATTGGCCTTTCTCTATTTCCCCCTTTCTCTGAGTGGTGTAATCCAAATAAAATGTTGCATTTATTCTCATCTGATAAAATATTCATAACAGAAACCACTACCTTTGAATTTGGATTAAGAAACTATGAAGAAAACATGGTTATGAATACTTTGTCTGAGTACTACCTAAAGCCTATTAGCTGAAACCAACCATCTATAGGAAATCATCTTTTATTTTACCTTAATTTTTGATCCTTGGTTCTTGTTAAAACTTTCATTAACTTTGAACTACTACATAGTGATTTTGAAACAAAGAAAAGTGAGTTATCAATTGTATTTTCATCACGTATATGCTATGATTAGTGAACTAGGTCTTGGCTAGAAAATATTCTTGGATGACATGTGTGCTTTGGAAACAAAGAGGGCAATCAGGGAAGGATTCCCTCTGTCCCAGATGAGCAGTTTTTGCTGCTGTAGAAGTGAGATTTAGAATTGTGATTTTGATCTTTTGTGGTAACTTGTTGCTCTGTGCCATGTGGAAAGGAAATGTATCTGTATCAGTCCTCGGTAAACTTGCTGTCATGTCCCTTAGTTTTTCATATGTCCTAGACAGTAGCTATGGCTTGGTTTTGTCTTTCATTTAGGCTAGAGGATTTCAGCAAGACTAAAGGAATTCTGGCACTCAGCTAGGACTCTGAATTTACTGTGAGATGGGTTCTAGCATGAATATTCTAAAAACCCCAAATCCACAATGATGCACAGTATTGTCCTTAGAAGAGGTAGATCTGTGATACTCCTTTTACCTTAAGAAAATATTTAATCTGGATTATCAAATAAGCAATTTCTTGATGATTTCTGGAATGTCACTTGAGAGTAGACAAATCTTTGTGCCTTGGCTGGTTTTATAATAAATTCATCAGTTCAACCATGAAAACACCTTAGCCTCTGAGGAAAAGCCTCAGAGAAATCAGCCAACATCATCTGGTTTAGGAGTATCCAAATACCAGTGAAGGATCACTTACTTCCGTTTGGTGATAACATTTTCACTGGGTTGGGTCACACATAGGTTTTAGTGTAAGGCCGACAAATTATTTTTCTTGAGAATTTCATTTCCTTGAGATCATGCCCTTATTTTTTTAATGTAACAATGTGTTTTCTTTCATAAAAGAATGATGAGAATTAAAGGTAGAAAAATAAAGATTTAGCAATGTAGGTTCCTTAATTTTTGCTTAAAATAGGGTAGTTTTTAAAATTTAAAAGTCTGGGAACCAGTGAACTGGACAACTTGAGACCTACAAGGGGCCTCTTTGTTCTAAATACAGTCAGACTACTCTCTTCTGATATTGGGGGTTGGCTGTCTTGGTGAGGTTTCATGTCATCACCTATCCTAACCTAGCCTAGCCAAACGGTACTAGATGGGCTAGAGTTCATATTTAGTGTTTTTAAAAAGCCAAGTTAAATTTGACTAGAACAGCAAGCCCGAAGAGGATCTGAACGGACAGGAACTGACATGGCCTTTGCAGTTGAAGTGTCAGCATTTGACTGCCTTGTTACGGAGTTAGACACATTTTAGTGTTAGTGTCAGGGTTTTGTGTAATTCTTATTTTATGACTGGATGAATCTGAGGTTTTCAAGATAATTTTCCTCCTGATATTAAAAAGTGACTGAGTATTATTGGATGTTGTTTCATTCTACTTAAATGATTGCACTCAGTGGTTAGACTTACTAAACCAACTCTAGAGAAAGATGTAAAACTCTACACATATGTATTTATTTTACATTTTTAATCATATGTCTAATGGGCTTCCCTGGTGGCTCAGATGGCAAAGAATCTTCAGGAGACCAGGTTTAATCCCTGGGTAGGGAAGGTCCCTGGGAGAAGGGAATAGCTACCCACTGGAATAGCTACTCTATGGACAGAGAAGCCTGGCAGGCTATAGTCCATGGGGTCACAAGGAGCTGGACACGACTGAACAGCTAACAAATTCAGTGAGGGAATTTTAGGAAATTTAGAGACAAGTGAGTAAGAAAATGAAAAAGCATTTACACTCTTATTCCCCAGAAATGACAGCTGTTAACATTTTGTTGTGCACCCTTTTGGTCTTTGTTCATATATTTATTAACTCAGGATCATATAGTATGTAACATTTTGCAATCTGTTTGATGGCAATGGCAACCGACTCCAGTACTCTTGCCTGGAAAATCCCATGGATGGAGGAGCCTGATAGGCTGCAGTCCATGGGGTCACAAAGAGTCGGACACGACTGAGCAACTTCACTTTCATGCATTGGAGAAGGAAATGGCAACCCCCTCCAGTGTTCTTGCCTGGAGAATCCCAGAGACAGGGGAGTCTGGTGGGAGGCCATCTATGGGGTCACACAGAGTTGGACACGACTGAAGCGACTTAGTAGCAGCAGCAGTTCCAATATACAGAAACTATTTCATTTATAATTTACCAGTCTTCAGCAACTTGACTTTTAATGGCTATATAATATTCTATTTTATAATCTCATCTTGTTGGATATTTAGTTTGTTTCCAATGTTTCTGACTCAGAGATAGTGGAACTTCCTGTATTGATATTGATTTTTTTGTTTTTTTAGAATGACTTCTAAGAAGTAGAATTACTGGGTTAAACACTATAAATATTTTTAAGATCTGAATAGAGATTTAAAAATTTTATGAGAGGGGATAATAAAAATCAGGTTCTGTTTTGAGACATATAAGTCACAATACAGGGTTAAACGTCTAGCTGGCGAACATTTACATTGTCTACAGGAGATTCCAGGAGTTTGAGAAAGGCATAATGTAAGAAAGAATATGGAACTGAATTGTAATATCAGTGTGACCAAATAGGAATGTGGGAGACCAGAAAAATATTGACTAGCTGGTCTGGCGATCAGGTTGGAGAACGTTGACATAGTTGGTCACACTTGGTAGTAATATATATTTTAATGGGATTGAGAACTACACCAGAATCAATACTCCAACAAAGTGGACACAGGATACTAGTTAGTTATTGATTACCTAACATTAAGCTTATATATACTTAAGAATTTTTTTTTTTTTTATCTGCCAACTTTGGTATTTCACACAAAATATAAACTACAGGTTTGTGGTTTTGATGGTGGGGGCAAACAGTAACTCTGAGTTTAGTTGATAAAGAACATTTTATTCAAAAGCTAACTGAAGATAAAAGTGGATGTCAGATGTGAAGTTTCATGTAATTTATATCTAATTCTGTTGTTTGATTTTAACGTGTAGGTTTTCTACCTACACCTTAACGGGTGAGATGTGGTAAGAGTACCCCATGCTGACTACGTATTACTCCATCCACTGCTCAGGGTGCAATCTGATCACACCTCGGGCTTTCTGAGCTGTAACCATGGCTTTCAATTAAATTACTAGACTGCTGTAAATCTGATTTGGGGCTGAATTTTATGTGCTAAAATACTAAACCACTAGTTACCAATCCCTAATGAAAATTCATCAAATAATCAAAGGGCAGTGCAAATACTTATATTTAACTAAAAGTAGAGAGAAATTAAGTAGAAATATATCTTTATGAGAAAATATGTAGAAACATAGCTCAAAAATTCACTCTGTTGTATTCAATCAACAAAGGGTAAAAATTATCATGTGTTTATTTTAAACACCTTTATTTGGGATATGTTTAAACTTCACAACTAAATATATAGCTTAACTGACTCACATTCCCATCAAATAGCATCTCCTCTTAAAGGTTTCCTGGAGCAAAAGAAATAAATAGCCACTCATTTCTCTATTCAGCCACAAGACCTCATGCATAATACTATCAGCTTTTCTCTTCTGGTTACTTGTTTCCAGGTGTTGCCTTCCAATTAGTCTGTGGACTTGGTGAGATCTGGCTCTAAGTCTGTTATCTCTGACTTTCAAGGTCCTGGTACAAATAGATACTAGGAACTTGGTTATTGAATCCATGTTACATATAGAGTTTGGCAATTTAGTAAACTACAAAAATTCAAATGCACTTGAATTACAAAAATATCCTGTGGTTAGCTATTCTTTCATTTCTTATCTATTCGCAAAGATGGCAGGTATAATACTCCTCAAAATTTCAGTAGCATTCACTATAGTTTGCAGGTCCATGTCTAGGAATGAGGGAAGGAAAATGAATAGTACCATTAATAAATATTTATTGGAACCTTTCCATGGTACAGTACACTTCACTATTCCCTTAAGATACAAAAGTAAGAGGAATGTCCTTCAGGAATGAAACATGTAAAAGAAAAAAGTGTAGCATTTCTCAAATTGTGTTAAGGGCTTGCCCTATTTTATCCAACAGCCACAATAGTACCATCATATTTCTTCCAGGGTTTTGGGGGCACAAAAAGACAGAGCCTGGGGATATCAAAGTCTTACTACCTTGTTCCAGAAGTGATACATGTCATAGTCACTAACAGCTCATTGGCCAAAAGTAGTCACATGGCTTCAACCAGACCGCAAAGAGAATAGTACATCTATGCATGTGGCAAAGAAGGACAAGTCTTGGAATTGGTTCAAAGACTAAAATTGAAAAAAATATTTTTTAATAAATTGAAAGTTAATTATAAAAGTAATAAATACTCATGTTAGAAAAGTAAAACAGTATGAAGGAATATAAAGTGATCAATGAAATCCTTCCCCTAATTCAAGTGTCCTAGATATAGCCACTTTTAACAGTTTTGTGCACCATTTTGGAAATTTTAACTTATACATATATACATATACATTTTACTTTTTTTTTTTTTTGTATGTTTATAAGCCATACTATGGGCTTCCCTGGTGGCTCAGCAGTGAAGAATCCATCTGCCAATGCAGGAGACACAAGTTCGATCCCTAGGTCGGGAAGATCTCCTGGCAAAGGAAATGGCAACCCGCTCCAGTATTCTTGCTTGGAAAACTCCATGGACAGAGGAGCCTGGTGGGCTACAGTCAGTGGGACTGCAATGAGTCAGACATAACTTAGCAACTAAACAACAACAAAGCCATACTATAGATGATACCAAAAGACGATTATACCATAGATCATTGATAATTTGTGTGGAGAATTTTTTATTGAGATATTCTATTATGAGCACTTTTCTCTTTGAGCATATATGATTCTCTTTTTTTCTTTTTTTACATCTAATGGTAGGATTTTCCATTTTTAAACCTTAAGTCATGCGGAATATTTGTTTTAATGTTGACTGTAAGATGAGCTGTAATTAGAGGAGAAGATAGATGATGATATTTGATATTGGTCAAGTTTATTCTATGACCCAGGGTCTGTGATAAGCACTTGACAGATGACATGACCCTTATGGCAGAAAGTGAAGAAGAACTAAAGAGCCTCTTGATGAAAGTGAAAGAGGAGAGTGAAAAAGTTGGCTTAAAGCTAAACATTCAGAAAACTAAGATCATGGCATCCAGTCCCATCACTTCATGGCAAATAGATGGGGAAACAGTGAAAACAGTGAAAGACTTTATTTGTTGGGGGAGGGGGGGCTCCAAAATCACTGCAGATGGTTACTGCAGCCTTGAAATTAAAAGATGCTTGCTCCTTGGGAGAAAGTTATAACCAACCTAGACAGCTTATTAAAAAGCAGAGACATTACCTTGCCAACAAAGGTCTGTCTAGTCAAAGCTATGGTTTTTCCAGTAGTCATGTATGGATGTGAGAGTTGGACTGTGAAGATAGCTGAGCGCCGAAGAATTGATGCTTTTGAACTGTGGTGTTGGAGAAGATTCTTGAGAGTCCCTTGGACAGCAAGGAGATCCAACCAGTCCATCCTAAAGGAAATCAGTCCTGAATATTCATTGGAAGGACTGATGCTAAAGCTGAAACTCAACATCAGTTTGGCCACCTGATGCGAAGAACTGACTCATTTGAAAAGACCCTGATGCTGGGAAAGATTGAAGGCAGGAGGAGAAGGGGACAACAGAGGATGAGATGGTTGGGTGGCATCACTGACTCAATGAACACGAGTTTGAGTCAACTCTGGGAGTTGGTGATGGACAGGGAGGCCTGATGTGCTGCAGTCCATGAGGTTGCAAAGAGTCGGACACAATTGAGTGACTGAACTGAACTGATTCCTTTTAACCCTCACAACTTTAGGAGGGATGAAGTAGGTGTTATTATAAGCATTTCACAGTGAAGGAAACTGAGGCATAGTGAGGTTAAGAGACTTGTTTCAAATCACATAGCAAGGCAGTGACAGAACCACACTATGACTCAATTCTTCCTGGATCCAGAGCTTGTATCGTAACCCTGGGATAGAGTATCTCTCCAGGATATGAGACTTTAAATCTTGAGGTATATTTCAGAATTACTTTCTGAAATTTTAACACCATATTAAAGTCCCAGCAGTAGTGAAGAGTGCCTCTTTCCCACCCCTTCATCAACCCTGAGTTGGTTTAAACTTTTGCCATTTTGACATGTAACTACTCAGTTGGTTTGTGAGGACCTCCAGGACTGTGAGTCGAAACATAGAAACAAGAAAGATGCTAGACACTTCTTGGAAATGATACATTTTTTTGCAAGAATCTTTTGCATTCATACTGTCTGAAAGGATGGATTTGACAAGATGATTACCTGTGCATTTGCTACTCATTTGAAGCAAAGTTCATTTCCAATGTCAGCATCAATCCAACCCTCAACAGTCATAGTTATGTTTTTGTTTGGAAGATTTAGGGCATGGAAGGAGAGGAAGCATTTTCTTGGTTTCTAAAGGATATTGATTATGAGAGCAGATATTAAAGGTAGTGGGTTGCACTGTGCTATGACTTGGTATTGAAAGTCATGTTATAGAGGTATCACCATGCTCTTTAGCTCTGTGTGTGTGTGTGTGTGTGTGTGTGTAGCGGGGGAGGGTTGTGGAGGAAGGAAGATTCTAGAGAAGACCATGGAAAAAGTCCAAATCTGAGCACAACATTTTATACAGAAATTATTTATTAAGCACCTACTACTATATGCCAGATCCTATGCTAAGCATGAGAAATACGAGAACCAAAAGACCGACTGTTCTTAGCCTCATAGAGTGTATAGTTTTCAGAAGAGATAAAAAAATTAAATTATACAACCAAATATCAGCTGAGTCAAGGGACCAATTAGTATATAAAACCATAAGAACTTATGAATAGTAAGGAAGGTTCTCCATGAGGAACTGATGTTTGAGTTAAAATCTGAATGATGATGAGTCATTAAACATTTTTCTTTTGAGAAAAGTTGATGGCAGATCAGATAGCGCTGGTAGCCTTATTATCGTTGTCTGGCAAGAGACAATGGTGGCTGAGGTAGAGATGTTTATTTGTGAGGATGGGAAGGAGACATGTTCAAGAAATATTGAATAGACAAAGTCAGTATATCAATAGCTTATTGATAACTTTGAAATGAACGTAGGGGAAAGAGCATTGTCAAAAATGAATCCAGCTTCCTGGCTTGAATGCTTGGTGTATCTTTCTTAGCTATGGGAGTCACTGGAATAGGACTAAGTTTGGGGCCAGTGGTTCTGGACAGATGAGTTTAGTTTTGGACAGATGGAATTCTCAGTGCCTCTAAGACATCTTAAAGACAGGAATCTTATATTTCTTATTCACTGTTGTATCCGTGAAAGTGAAATTCGATTAGTCGTGTCCAATTCTTTGTGACCCCATGGACTATACAGTTCATGGAATTCTCCAGGCCAGAATACTGGAGCGGGTAGCCTTTCCCTTCTCCAGGGGATCTTCCCAACCCAGGGATCAAACCCAGGTCTCCTTCATTGCAGGTGGATTCTTTACCAATGAGCTATCAGGGACAGTTTATCTGTAGTGCTTAGAATATTATCCTGCATTTTGATAGGTACCAAGTAAATATCTTTTTGAGTAATTTTATGAAGACATATTTTTGATTATTTAAGTAATTTTACCTTTTTTAAAGGCATATTAATATTTTATTCATATAGGTTGTACACAATTCTTAGTGGCTCCTTTTTCATAATGCTTTATCTGTTTGTTGCCACAGATAACATCGAAATCAACAGGATTCACCCTCCTCATGATATTCTGTAGTCCGTTATTTTTTTCTATAAAAGAGCGTTATTTACTTTTTAAATTAATGTAAACTGCTACTCCATTTCATTCTCAGATTTTTCTAGTTGGTTTTTAGTCAATTTTCTAGGTTTTTTAATTATAAATTGCATTATTTGAAAATAAAGTAATTTTGCCTCTTTCAGTTCAGTTCAGTTCAGTCGCTCAGTCGTGTCTGACTCTTTGCGACCCCATGAATCGCAGCAGGCCAGGTCTCCCTGTCCATCACCAACTCCCGGAGTTCATTCAGTTCACGTCCATCGAGTCAGTGATGCCATCCAGCCATCTCATCCTCTGTTGTCCCCTTCTCCTCCTGCCCCCAATCCCTCCCAGCATCAGAGTCTTTTCCAGTGAGTCAACTCTTGACATGAGGTGGCCAAAGTACTGGAGTTTCAGCTTTAGCATCATTCCTTCCAAAGAACACCCAGAGCTGATCTCCTTCAGAATGGACTGGTTGGATCTCCTTGCAGTCCAAGGGACTCTCAGGAATCTTCTCCAACACCACAGTTCAAAAACATCAATTCTTTGGCTCAGCTTTCTTCACAGTCTAACTCTCACATCTATACATGACCACTGGAAAAACTGTAGCCTTGACTAGACGGACCTTTGTTGGCAAAGTAATGTCTCTGCTTTTGAATATGCTATCTAGGTTGGTCATAACTTTCCTTCCAAGGAGTAAGCGTCTTTTAATTTCATGGCTACAGTCACCATCTGCAGTGATTTTGGAGCCCCCAAAAATAAAGTCTGACACTGTTTCCACTGTTTCCTCATCTATTTCCCATGAAGTGATGGGACCAGATGCCATGATCTTCGTTTTCTGAATGTTGAGCCTTAAGCCAACTTTTTCAGTCTCCTCTTTTACTTTCATCAAGAGGCTCTTTAGTTCCTCTTTACTTTCTGCAATAAGGGTGGTGTCATCTGCATATCTGAGGTTATTGATATTTCTCCTGGCAATCTTGATTCCAGCTTGTGCTTCTTCCAGCCCAGCGTTTCTCATGATGTACTCTGCATATAAGTTAAATAAGCAGGGTGACAATATACAGCCTTGATGTACTCCTTTTCCTATTTGGAATCAGTCTGTTGTTCCATGTCCAGTTCTAACTGTTGCTTCCTGACCTGCATACAGATTTCTCAAGAGACAGGTCAGGTGGTCTGGTATTCCCATCTCTTTCAGAATTTTCAGTTTATTGTGATCCACACAGTCAAAGGCTTTAAAGGCATAGTCAATAAAGCAGAAGTAGATGTTTTTCTGTAACTCTCTTGCTTTTTCAATGATCCAGCGGATGTTGGCAATTTGATCTCTGGTTCCTCTGCCTTTTCTAAAACCAGCTTGAACATCAGGAAGTTCACGGTTCACATATTGCTGAAGCCTGGCTTGGAGAATTTTGAGCATTACTTTACTAGCGTGTGAGATGAATACAATTGTGCAGTAGTTTGAGCATTCTTTGGCATTGCCTTTCTTTGGGATTGGAATGAAAACACCTTTTCCAGTCCTGTGGCCACTGCTGAGTTTTCACACAGCAGTGTGAAATTTCTCACAAATTTCTCACAAATTTGCTGGCATATTGAGTGCAGCACTTTCATAGCATCATCTCTCAGAATTTGAAATAGCTCAACTGGAATTCCATGACCTCCACTAGCTTTGTTCGTAGTGATGCTTTCCAAGGCCCACTTGACTTCATATTCTAGGATGTCTGGCTCTAGGTGAGTGATCACACCATCATGATTATCTTGGTTGTGAAGATCTTTTTTGCAGAGTTCTTCTGTGTATTCTTGCCACCTCTTCTTAATATCTTCTGCTTCTGTTAGGTCCATACCATTTCTGTCCTTTATCGAGCCCATCTTTGCATGAAATGTTCCCTTGGTATCTCTAATTTTCTTGAAGAGATCCCTAGTCTTTCCCATTCTGTTGTTTTCCTCTATTTCTTTGCATTGATCAGTGAGGAAGGCTTTCTTATCTCTTCTTGCTGTTCGTTGGAACTCTGCATTCAGATGCTTATATCTTTGCCTATTTATTGCTTTTTAAAAATATCAATACCTTTAAACATGTATTAACTCATTTATTCCTTCTCATGATCTAAGTTCAAAAATTCTGATAAGCTCCTTCTCCTAAATTAGCCATTTTGTTATATTTTATTTGTTATTGGATTCTTCTAAAAAAGACAAGTTTTAAAACATTGTGTCTCTCAACATTTACAGTTGTGATACCTTTTAAGAAAGACCAAACATAAATGATAAGACTATAAATCCTGTAAGTGAAGCCAATGCCTGGAGGCATATTCATTCATCAGTCCTTACTTGAATACCTGGTACATCCTGGGAACAACCCCACGTTCTCTAGTTTTTAACTACTGTAGTAAAAAAATAAAAGTAAAAGTCCCTGCCATGATAGAACTTATATTCTAGTGAGGGTTACTGATAATGATTAGGACAAATAGGGAGAACGTATTTTTTTAGATAGTGAAAGGTGCCAAGGATAAAGCTACAGTAAGGGAGGAAAATATAAGGTGTCGTGGAGGCAATGTGAAATTTTAAATAGAATGACTAGGGAAGGTCTCACTAAAAAGATCCAGTTTAGATAAGAAGAAAATGAGGGGCACATAATCTAGCCATATGAGGAGGTGGAATGCCAGGCGAGAGGGCACATTTAATGGGATGGCGGGACAGTCAGTGTCTGGTTCATTCTAGAAACAGTGCTGTGGCCAGTATGCTTGAAGCAGAGAGATGGGGGAGTCATCAGAGAGTTAAGAGGGGTAGTGGATATGGGAGGTGGAGTGGAGCAGATAATACAGGGCCTTGTAGATCATAGCTAGGACTTTGGCTTTTCCTCTGAGTAATACAAAAAGTCAGAGGTGGGCTCAGATGGAAAGAATGAGAATGTGGCTTATGGTTAAGAGGGTCACTCTTCCTGCTGTGTTAAGAATGGACTGCTGGTGGGAGAGGAGATCTATTAAGACCTATTTCAACAATTCACACAAGAGGTAATGGTGGCTTGGGCCAAGGTGGTAGCAGTGGAGGTCGTGAGAAGTGGTTGAATTATGGACATATTTTGAAAGTGTAATCAATCGGATTTCCCAACTGACTTGATATGGAGTTTGAGACACAGAGAAGTTGATGGTGCACCAAGGTCCTGGTTTGAATAACTAAGGATGAAATGCCCTTAACTGAGAAAGGTAGACAAGGTGAGGATTGATATTTTTATTTGGGAGGGATTTGGTTAATAGGAGCTCCATAGTGTTATTTAAGCAGTAGGATTTTAAGGATAGGCAGAAGGGTCTTATAGGGGTTTACCACTGTATTTCTTCTTCAGTTCTAACCCTTAAGGTTCCAACCATGGCAATCTACTGATGAGTGGGTGGCCTTCAGGCAATATCAGGCTGAAGAAAAGTGGGGAGAGAGGAAATAAGGCGAATTTCACACTGGGTATGAGAAAGGGAAGAGAACCTAACTGCTTGCTCCTGTGTTAAGAAATTTAACTATGTGTGCTTACCATGTAGTGTTTGCTACTAAGCACAAATTATGCAAATTACAAAATGCATTATTAGTCATAGACATACTCTTTAAAAAGACAAAGATTTATATGCCATTTGATTTATTTAACAAATACTTGCCAAGCATCTTATCTGCACCAGTTTCTGTGCCAGAATTTGGGGCTACAGAGAAGTATAAGATACTCTGAAGTAATGCTCAACCTGGAGGGCAGATATACATAAATAAACAATGAGAAGTATTATTACAGAGGATAGTTCCAATCTATGAGATAAAAGAACAGGGGATGATGAATTGTCAGGTGAGCTAGGCTCTGTATTTCTCCTTTGCTAATTAATTCTGGGATTCTGTTCTATTGGTATTCTTATTTTTCTTTATGAATCAGAAGTTTAACTATGAAAAGAGGTTTCAGGGTAATATATCATACGACTCTTTGTTGCCTGAGCTGCATTTCCTTCAGGACTTGCAAAATCTTGGGTCATGGGATTCCAACCTAGGATTAAAAAAAAAGTCCAAAGTTTCTGTTCCTTGTTTGTAATTCTCCTAAACACGATTATCTAACTTCTTCTCCAAGCGCCATGACAAAGCAAAGTTTTTACAATAGGCTTACCTATGTGCAGCTTTAATGCATTGTTCATGGTCTTTATAACCAGGTGCTTGAAAAGAAGCAAGACTAGTGATATTCAGGAGTGAGAAGCTCAACTAGCATTATTGATCGTGGAGAGTTGAAGATATCTGTATATGTTGTAATTTTGTTGTTCATTCCTTTGAAAGGGCTCTGTGAACACCATCATTCACTCCATGGAATAAGTGCTTAGTTTTATAGAAATTTCCTTTTCTGTTTTTGGTGTATACACGTAATCCAGTGAGATTCAGTAGACATGACCGTTGGTTGTTGTAGGATGGTTACAACCTTCTCAGCTTCTGTAATAAGATATTACTTGAAAGAGACCATCCAGCTTTCTACCTTTAAATTTATACAGGTGTAGTGATAGCTTTGAATTTACAAAAAACAATGTGTGCAGTTATCTTATGAGCCTAAGATGGTCTCACCTTTGAATTGTTTTCTTTTCAGAGTCTTTATTTCTATAGCCAAAGGACAGAGAAAATAAGGAAAAAATGGGGAAAATAAAATGATTAAGGGATTTGTTTATTTATCTGTATGACAATTGTTTTTTAAATGTCCAATGCACATGGGAATCATTTTGCCTGGTTAATTTGTGAGGACCAAGGATTGGGTTTATGCCTGGAGCAGGTTAGGAGGAGACTTCAGCCCACTGTGTGTTTAGGGAAGTGTGACTTTGCTTCAGTTCTCCACCACCCTTATGGAGCCCACACCCCTGCAACTACCAAGAATTATAGAAGTAGTGGCTTAATCTTCTTCCTATCCAAAGTCCTCTTCCCACCATATCCTCCTCAGGCAGCTAGTCTATAAGTTCTGCTATACTTTCTACTCAATCTACCTACCTTGGCCAGAATCACCTACTTAAGCTAGTTTGTGATTACTTCTAATGAAATCATTTTGCACTGACAATACCTAAGCTTCTAGAAACATGAATAGGGCAGGAAAGTGCTAGATCAAGAAATCAGGTATTTAAAAATATGTAATAATATTCTTTTTTTCTGATTACTAGTGAACCTAGGGTATATTATAAACTAAACTGAGTCATGTTGCCCCTGGATTGTTTTTACAATAAATTTAATTTAAAATCTTCTACTTTTTATTTCCAATTTTAAATCTTAGGTGTATTCAGGGATGTATTCAGTATAGTTCAATAAACAATTATTAAGCCCTAATAGTGTCAGACACTGTGCTAAATGCTGAGTAACAAACATGACAGAGGCATGATACTGGCTCTTTAGGAGGTCATGCCCTGGTAGAGAACATTAATGTGTAATAAAACAAGAATCACAAAAGTCCCTATGCTTTAGACATCTACTTTGTGCCAGGCAGAGATATTTTTCATCCATTTAATCCTCACAACATGTATGCAAAGGATGTATTTATTTTCCATGTGTAACAGATGAGAAAACTGAGCTTCAGTGAGCTCTAGTCACTTGTTTCAGGTGACAGTAAATGGTAAATTACGGTTTAATATCTGAATTCACATTACATGACCTGTGTTCTTACAATTATGACACATTATTCTCTGGGATGAGAAAATCCACACTTTTAGAGCAATATGAAATGAGTTGATGTGCTCTCATTAATTAGCTCTCATTAATGTGCTGTCATTAATTAGAAATAAAATTTCTACAGAGTATTTTTATTGCATTTTGTTGTTTTAAGAGGAAAAAACAGAAATTAATTTGAATTGCTTCATTTTCTAGAGAAACTAAGATGTGAAGGTGAAATACTTAGCAAGCATGTAAGATTTACAGGGAAGTCATATTCATCCACTACATTTAATTCCGAGGTATTTGCCACTGTTCAAAATGCTTTGTACCTCCTTTCTGAATCCATTTTAGGATTTATTTTTATTCCTCTTAAAGAGTTTATTTACTGATAAAAATAATTTTTATCAAAAATGAAGGCTTGAGCATTTTGTCAGTAGACCTGATTCTAGATAAACTTTGGATAATTGCAGAAACCAAATGCCCCTTTTTTTAAAGAGGACAGTTTTCCGCATTTGAAATTCAAAACAATATGAAAGAGGTTTTGATGGCAATTCCACAGTCATTTCTTAAGCAATCAATAGAATCCAAGTATTGGATTGTGTAGTTTTCCAAGGTTATTACTTGAAAGTGGACAATACTTACATATTGCTATGAGCTGTTATATTTTTAGTGAATGATTACTTTATAGTTTCATATCATCCAGGTAGATTCATAGCAATGAAGTGAAAAGTTAAAGAGTCCTACTTAACATGTGAATGTGCTTCCTTTACCTTCACCTCTCCTGGTCCTTTTCCATGAAGAGAACAGCCAGTCAGGACTTTGCAAGAGATCAAAATTTAGTAAGAAAGAAACAGGGAGGCAGCAAGAGCATGAACAGGAGAGGGAAAGAGAGAGAAATCATCAAAATGAGGAAGTGATTCCTCTAGTTATCAGAAACAGGAGCACAGTAACAATAGCTGAAATTCACCTCCCCATGGGGGAATGAATCATCAAAATAACCAGTGGAAAACAAGGTTGTGCAACCTTGACCAGCGTGTGTCACCGGCTGGTGGAATTTTTAGAAAGGCAGCAGTTTGGGTTCATCACTGCGGTTCATGATTGCACACACCTGTTTGGGGTATGGATTTTGCAACCCCCCAAAAAGGGGAAACTGAACTCACTGCTCCTCCCGAGCTGTGCAAAAAAGCAGAAAACCACAGCTGCTCGAGCAGTTAACAGATATCAGTAAAATACCCATGTTACATAATTAAGGATAACGTTCTTGAAGCATATGGGCCGGAGGTATTATACTCTCATTAAAACTTTAGGTAGGAAACAATTTAGCATATTCTCAGACATTTCTAGGATTGGATTCTATAATAAATGTTTGTAATTAGGCATGCTCTAAACATTTTATTAAATAATACATGAAGAAAATGGTTGATGAAATATAGACAGCTCTGCATTTTGTGTACAATGACATGGAGGCATCAAGAAAAGACATAAAAGATTTCTTCTCATTGGCTTGATAACTAGTCACTCTGGGCAGCCTAAGTAAGACTGGGTGAGGTTTCATTTGTCAGAGCAGCCTGTCTGTAATCTTAAAAAAGTAGGAATTAATGGCTCTTTTTTTTTTTTCTTTTAAAATACATTATTTGTAGCCCAGTCTTCTTTGAATTGCTGGTCTTGAATAAAAAGAAGTGCTTCTGACCAGAGCAATGCAAAAATCTCCTGTACTTTATTCTAGCAAACAGAGATTGACTTGGTGGGAGATAATAGGGCTGGACAGAGCCAAAAAAAGAAAACCAAAAAAAAAAAAAAAAACCCTAAATCAACATTTGAAAACTTATACCTTGGCCAGCAGGTGCTAATATTTATAAGTTGGAGAGGAATAAGGGAGGGGAGTCTCCTGAGAATCACTAAGGCAGGTGTTGGGTCCCTGGGGAAGTGGTAGGAAACATGCCCTTGAGATGATATTTGTAGCAGGAAAGAGATTCTTTCAGTTCTGCTGTCCTGTTTGATATTCAAGCCAGGTGATTAATGGTGTCAACAATTCTTATCTAACTGGAAAAGTGTGTGATCTATGGAAATGAACTTAGAGGATCCTAGGAAGTCCTCAAGGGAAGAATGGCAACTTTCTGAAGTCATTAAGATCAGCTAGGTGTTTTGTTTTCTAATGCACACAAATAAGAAATCTGGTAACAGAATAAATATGAAATTTGGAGTGCCTTCTAGAACATACATGGTGAAACTAGGCAAGGTTGACATTGGTTTTACTAATTTGTCTGCTTAGTAGGTAAATGGGGTTGCCAGTCTGGCAGTTTGCACTGGCAATAAATCACCACTAGACATTTTATTTTAAAATTGGCACTGGCTTGAGGGAGGTAAAGGATTGTCAATTTGCTTTTATTTGAGGCCAGGCACAATCATAACAAACATAGGCCACCTGGAAACTTCAGCCCACATGCAGAAGTGTGGCTCAGGTCTCTATGGCTATATATTTTGTTATGTTTGGAGAGTGGAGGGGTAAGTCAGAGACTCAAGATCCTGACCAGAAAGATCCTGGCAGACTGGCACAGCCTGGAGACGTACCTTTTGGAAATCAGTTTGGTTCTAGAATGATGATGTAGGAAGGATAGAATAGATTTGATGTTGGACAGAAAATTTGGTGGTTTCCTCTTTTATTGGTGGTGGTGATTAGTGGGGACCAGCAGGGCGCATGCAGAGCAGACAACTAGTCCATTCCAAAAATCACTCCATTATTAAGGAAGTGGGTTGTTCCCTATTTTTTCAGCCTTATCTTGCTTGGAAGTTCGCTTTTAAATTTGGTAGTGAATGGAGTAACAGTGTTGAGAAAAAAATATCCTGAATGAGAGCTCATGCAACCTCTATTCTCATGTGAGCAATGATAGACGTTCTTTCTTTGAAAATTGCTGTAATTAAAAGACAACCAAGTGGAGAGGAGAAAAAGGTTACACTGGACCCTTGTAAACTACTCTAATGGAAATGGTGGAGGTGAATTCTTTTCCTTTCATCTGTTTCCTGATTCCCCAAATATTCATCAGGGCTTCAAAGCATCCCTGAACAAATTTTTTGATTTAAGTATATTTAAGGATTTGGCTAATACAAAAGTTAGTGTGTCAGGACAATTATATTAAAAATAAGCTGATTTACAAATTACTAGTCTTTCTTCTCTGTTTACATATGATATTTATCAGTCTTAACTGTGATGTATATTTTGTACCATGCACATTGTTAGAAAGGATCTGGTTAAGATAGAGATGTATTGACTTAACTTGGTCTCATGAATAATTCCATTTGTTTATTTGCTGGATATATCCAGTTTGCTGTTGATGCTGTAAATATTTGAATTGGATTCAACTTGTCCATCAGAGACTTTCCGCTGTCTCTCTTGGACATCATATATGTAATTTGATGACACTATCTCCTGGAAAGTAAGAAAAATGTATACTTTGGTTTCTGCTTGGTAAAGTCATTCAAAGTGATACAAAATGTCAAGAGCAAAGAAGATAACCACTCCAATGATGTGAGGAAGCAATTGACAGTTTTCTTGGTATTTGGAACAGGGGAGTACTTAGAGATTTGTGGCATTAATTACACATAAACAACTGAAGTATCAGATATCTGACCTGATAGGATTTTTCTTTGTTTCAAAGTATATAATATTAGACCCTTTACTAAATATTTACAAAAGTTCTGTTGTAAATGCAATGGGATCTGTGTTCCTTAGACCGCAATGTCTTACAAGCTGCCTGTTAATAAATGACAACATTCATAAAATGAAAAAGAAAAAGAAGAAAAATGAGAAATCCCCCAAAGCAGTCACTTTTATAAAAAGTCCCACATTTCTGCCAGTATTCAATGCCTGCATTAAATGTCACGCCAGTAAATCTTTGCTCAAATAGATCAAGATGCAGCAAATATAAGACCAAGTGTAGAAGGCTAAGTATATAAATACAATACTAAGAAATAAAGTGTCAACATTCCTTGGGTACCCTTCAAAATGATGCAGGTAATTAGCAGGTGTTTATATTTTTCGTTTTGACTTGCCCACAGGTATTCGTTTAACAGTATGTTTTGGAGACAGTCATGTAAAGATTTTCATTTTGGCAAGTGTCTCTAACATTTGTTTGGATTTAATATACACGTTAATTCAGAATGAAATATTCTGAACTAGATTTTTCTCATACATGAGGGCCCTAAAAACCTAATATGTAATTATTTACAGCATCCTGGATTTTCCAGCTATGCTGTTAATTTCAGAGCAGTTAAGCTTGTAGTCTTTACCTTAATTTTTTTCTCCTCCTGCTTGAGAGTTATTATGGGACATAAATCGTTTGTGTATATTTTGTGTGAAGATGGTATTAACTCACTTTGGGGAAATTGTAGTTCTAATCCTATTTTCATTATTTTGTTTTTAAAAACTTCCTTTCTTCATTCATCCTGAAGTTTTGAAGTGGGTAACATAGTTTTAAAAAATTAAGATATAAAGATATATTAGAGGTGAAAATAATTCAGCAAAAAATTATATATATTACATATATGTTAAAAGATATTCTCCATGAAAATAAAATGCCATTAACATTCATTGAGTTCTCTAAATATAAAAGGGCACATGTGTGCACATGCATTTTCTCACTTGCTCATTCGATAACTAGCAAAAATAGTCTCTGCAGGAAAGAGCTGCAAGACTGGTGCCAGGTTCCCCAACATACCCAAGGATTTCTTTATTTAGAACCTCCCATGTGCTATTTTTTTAAATCTTTGGAATCTCAGGGATTTTCCCATCCCGCTACATGCTTGAGACGTTTCAGAGCATGGTAACCCCCTCCTGGAATCCTCTAACTCTTCTGTTTTATTTTTAAACTGTGGGCAGTATTAGTGTACAGGGAAGCGACAGTTCCTATGACAAAGGATAAGATTCCCAGTGTATATAGCAATACCTCTGAAGATCACTGTTGGGTAGAGAAGCAAATGCCATGAGTCATTAAGTCTTCTCTTAAGGGGCCCTTGAAAATCATGAGATTTTAAGTCTAGAGTTTTGGGGGAGGAGCCATGCATGGCAGTATCTATAGGACACTCGGTGTAATCCTTGAATGTTTATTAAGCAACAGTTGATGTGTGCCAAAAGCCCGAGATGTGATATATGTCTAGTCTTTTTGTTTTCAAATTTTATTAGGTATGGTGGACCTGAATTTTGGTAATGCATTTGCTTTCAACGCAAGTATGGAAAATTGGCTGTTTTGAGACCAGACTGTGAAAATCTCTGAAACAATTATTTTAGTATTGTCCCTTTGCATTATATGGGTGAAACTATTATATATATTTAAAAAGCATGTCATATTTGCATATGATGTTTCTGATATGAACACACGACCTCCTTTACAATAAAGCACAATGTGCAACTGCAGAAAACGCCTTTTCACTTATGAACGTCTGAGTCTGAGATTCACACAAACCACACTTTTGTTTGACTCCAAAATGTGGGTGCCAAATGAATCTACTGCACTAGGCTTATGAACACTACTGCAACTGTGCAGCTACTATTTCTCTACTGGGAGAATTGTTTCGGCAGATAAACCATCTGGCTTGAAACACAGCCCTCTTTGAAAATATTCCCCATTATGTTAGCTCTGAAACAATGTGTACAACTATGCTCCAGTGGAGGACATGTTAACAGAAATTCAATGTCAAACAATATCTGCTCTGTAATCTTTTGCTAAATGTAAAAAAGAGGTAATCAAAATGCAAGATTTTAATTCTTTAAAAAGTTGTTGTGAATGTGACATAAGATGAAGAAAATTCAGGAAAATATTTAATAAGGAACTATAATAGAGTGTTTAACATAGTGACTTTTTTCTTTAGGATCACCCACGGAAAATGAGACTTCTTGTGTTATAAGCATATGAAGATGGCATATTAATGCTTTGTGTTCATTCATTTTCTTTTTATTATTTTTCTGTTTTTACTATTTTCAAATATGAATTCATTATATATGGTGGGTAAATTGTCAGAAGCCAGTATTTATAGCTAGATATCCTGAGCTGTACTAGGGTGACTCAAATGTGACTTATCAGTCAGGAAAGCTATGGAAAAACTAAACATAATATTGGGTAGGGAAAATTAGTATGCAGTGGTAATAGGTAATATCTATAACCAGCTAGAGGAAGTTTGATGGAAGTTTTAAGAATCCAAGCCAACCGTGTTCCTGTTATGGAAGAAAGCTAAAGGGAAACAAGAAATTTTTTAAAGTGTATTATAGGTTCAATAATATTTAGGGTAGTATTTAAAAAGAAGGCTTGCGTGAAGTCATGAGAAAGTTTTAAAAAGTTAAACCATCTGAGTTTATGAGATCAGATAAATCTACAGTGGGTGTGTCTGGACCATTGGTGGGGCAGTCAGCATATGATTGAAATGAAGTGGGATTGAGCTACGTCCTAAGAATTACTACAATGTATGTGGAATGAGAGAAAGTGTTAGGGAACAGAGCTTACTGGTCAACTGATGGGAAAAATTGATGTCATATGATGATAATTCCTATAAGGTTATAAATAATGGTACCTTAGTAGGAAACATTGACTTTCCTCCCATTTCAGTACAAAATTCCCTTGTGCATTAAAGATATTTAGTTAGAATTATTTTAATTAAATGGATTGTAGCTCTGGTTACTTTGTCCTTTATCTAGCTTCTTCCTCCTTACACTGGCTTTAGCTATGCAAACAACTATGTCTCAACAGAAGTCTCAACTTTCAACTGAAAAAGAACCAGGCTGCTTATTTTTTCCTAGTAATTCTAAGAGGAGAAAACTAAAATCCATAGAGCTTAAGTTACTTTTTCTTCCTTATTTTATAATTTTACTGGATAACTAGGAACTTGTATTAATTAAAGGCTTCCGTACACATGCTCTTCTTCAAAGGTAATTTCTGAGCAAGGGTTTTCAATAAAGAGGTCTGGTGAAGCCACATGAATTGACCAAAGGACCCAGGAGGATCCTCAAGGATGCTGTTGGGCTGTTCTTAATAGGAAAACAGAGGTCTGTCTCTAAGTGGGAGGAAGTCTCTTTTGATGGTGCAGATGGTATTTTCTCACAGTCATCTTAGAAAATCTTAAACTATCTACTACATGGGAGCCAATATCAGTGATCTACTGAGAACCAAGCTGAGGGAAATTTTTGGTCAAGTCTGATTCTACCATTGTTTCCTTGGTGAAGAGAAGGAATACATAAGTTCCCTCTGTGAGCTGGGGAATATACTATCCAGTCCTGAAAGCAGTGGGATTTTCTCAGTCCATTCAGGGCTATTAGCCAAAGCAGGCACTTTATTAAATTATATTGTGTCTATGTTTATGACTAGAAGTGAACTCTGGATTATGTCTCTAACAGGAAAAGAACAATCAGCAAATTAATGTATTGGACTTCTATGAAGTCTTCTTTGGTAAAAGTTAATTATCACTCTAATACTATAAGGTCTGTAGGCCTGGGGAGAGCACTTAACACATGAGCTTCTGTTTGCGTTTTCCCAGTTTTTTTTCCCCTCATCAGAGATGAAGTCATATTGTCAGATGGTAAGGATGAACCTTCATTGGAGAGAAACTGAGGCAGTGTTAAACATTAACAGGTCACTTGGAGGGAGGAGGGTCTTTAATATTTCTTGGGCAGTTTTATAGATTATCTGTAGTGTCTGTGTATGTCTCCATGTGCTTGTATGTATAGTAAATTGTCAAGGGTCTGACAAATTTTAAAAGTTCTCCAGAGACATTTAGATATAGATATGAGATGCATTTTTAAAAGATAAAATTTAAGTAATTTTCATTGGAAAACAGAATATGACTAAAGATAACAGAATTTGGGAGATAATTATTTGAGGGTATGTATATGAAATTGGACTTCTCTCTATTCTTGGTTAGCATTTTCAGTGGAGAATTTAAGAATTGAGAAGACAATTAATCCAAATGATCACAGTCCCCAGAATGGGATTCTGAGGAAATCTGAGAAATTCTTGTCCCCACGAGGCTCTATAAGGGCACAATGGTAAATGATGCTGCTGCTGCTAAGTTGCTTCAGTTGTGTCTGACTCTGTGTGACCCCATAGACGGCAGCCCACCAGTCTCCCCCATCCCTGGGATTCTCCAGGCAAGAACACTGGAGTGGGTTGCCATTTCCTTCTCCAATGCATGAAAGTGAAAAGTGAAAGTGAAGTTGCTCAGTCGTGTCCAACTCTCAGTGACCCCATGGACTGCAGCCCACCGGGCTCCTTCCTCCATCCATGGGATTTTCCAGGTGAGAGTACTGGAGTGGGGTGCCATTTCCTTCTCCAATGCATGAAAGTGAAAAGTGAAAGTGAAGTCGCTCAGTCTTGTCCGACTCTCAGCGACCCCATGGACTGCAGCCCACCAGGCTCCTTCCTCCATCCATGGGATTTTCCAGGTGAGAGTACTGGAGTGGGGTGCCATTGCCTTCTCCAATGCATGAAAATGAGAAGTGAAAGTGAAGTCGCTCAGTCTTGTCCGACTCTCAGTGACCCCATGGACCTCAGCCTACCAGGCTCCTCCATCCATGGGATTTTCCAGGTGAGAGTACTGGAGTGGGGTGCCATTGCCTTCTCTGATGGTGAATGATTTACCTCTTTGCTGCCATTTACAGTTTTTCAGGTAAACTGTGTCTTCAGGCCCTTCTAAACTTGACAAAGAAATTCAATGCAACAGTTCCAGGTACTTTATCTCCTTGTCCTAGGTGCAGAAACACAGCCCAGAACTTCAAAGCAGTCTTTATAATTTAATGGTCATCACCGTTTACTCCAGAGAATGAAGTAATAGTTGCGATTAAAAACAAACAAGAAGTGAAAACCAGCCCACTGATTGCACTGAGGTGGGCAAGTAGCCGTGCTCAGGGCAGGTAAAGTAGATTAATAACAGGCCACTCCTTAGAAGGTTTAAGCTCTTACTGTCAGAGGGTAATAATTAATGATCAAATGTTAATGGAGATACTAGGCTGTTGATGTCATTAATTCAGCTCAGTGGAGCCAGTTCTGCCCAGGACCTGCCACAGCTGTCACTGCATTTGCTTAATTATTCCAGTGCCTTCAGGCTCTTTTTCTTTCTTTACCCTCCCCCACCCCCACTAACTATAGGACATTATGTTTTCACTGATGCAGAATTATGAAGAGCATCCTGCTCCCTGGGCAGTGCCAACCCCAAAATATGTGAACACCCAAAGGCAACAAAGGAGACCCTAACTTTTTACTTAGATGAAAAGATGGAAAATGTTGAAGAAAGACCATCTTTAAATAGCCCGATTGTGCTGACCTAATTTTATGGTTCTCTAAGGATTTGGATGTCGAAAGTGAACTCTGAGCTGAGTAAAATGTCAAAGTGCTCACCCTCTCCCACAATCAAACAAAGAGAATATAGAAAAAGTGGCGCAAGAGTGTTGGTAAAACATAATGCCGTACAATCATTCTTCCAAGAGGGAACCAGAAAGTTAACTTTGCTGGGCAAATTGAGGCAAGGAAAAACACGGTGAGGGAAATGCCACTGTGATTAAAATTCAGTTGTAGGAGTATATGAATTTGCCTGCTGTGCTTACAGAAACTTTTTGTATTTCTTTAGCTTTGTGTCTCTTTCATCTATTGCATTGCCTTAAATTTAAGGAAAAGCATTCTTTGTAAATATTGTTTGGGTCTTTCTCCCACTGGCCTGTTCTAATAATCACCACATTTTTCACTTTACTGTTTCCTAATTGGAATGGGGTGTTAATTTGGACTTTAAAAGACCCCACCTTACAAAATGTGCAATTGAGAAAAGCTAGTGCCTTGGCTTCTAGATATACTCTCCAGTTGAGATGGTGCTATGATACCAGACTAGGCCAATGTGTCTTATGCCTCAATGCTGGAATTCTGCTGGACTCTTCTCCCCACTGAAGCACTTTAAAAATGTGAGGCCCTACAATTTCAAATTTTTCTCTTGGCTGCACATGGTGATTTAAAATAATTGAAGCTCTTCAAATTTTTATATGCCCTCAAATTTAGAAGTGAACAGTTTTGCATGTGCAGTATACTATGATTTAAAATTTTTAGAGTCCCTCCAATTTACCGTTAAGAGTCTCAACTTGTGAGTGATAGGGGAGCCTGGACTTTAACAGTTCACAGTGGTTTAAAATGATCACTGTATTCAGATGATATAGAGGTGAATAGAATTCTGCGCACTTGTGTACATTTTTTAACTCATTGTTGAATTGACTTGTTTTTTTAGATTCAAAAGATATTAGGCCACCAGAAGAAGCATTTAAATAAACCACTGAAAATTTACCATAACACAATTTTACTTTCGTTGCCATGAGTCCACACTGATGACCTGAATATAATCATCATAAAGCCAAATGGCTAAATTTGGCATAGAAAAGAACTTATTTTTATCCTAGCTCCCACACAAAAAAAATATATTCAGTAAAAACACCTGATACACCATGGTGACAACACATAGATTCCACAGTCTATCTTTAAAAATCATTCTGCTCTTTTTTAAACAACAGGGGCTTTTTGAACTATTGTATAAATTGCTACTTTTTTTTTTTTTTAAATCTAAAGTGCATTAAACTGAGTTTTCATTACAACGCAATAATACTTATTTTTTATATTTTATTAAAATGTAGTTGATTTACAATGTTGTATTAATTTTTGCTTGTAGAAACTAACATAGCATTGTAAAGCAATTATATTCCAATAAAATAAAATAATTTCTACTGTACAGGAAAGTGACTCAGTTATATATATATTCTTTTTTCATATTCTTTTCCATTATGGTTTATCACAGGGTATTGAATATAGTTCCCTGTGCTATACAGTAGGGCCTCATTGTTTATCCATTCTGTATATTACTAGTTTGTTACTTCTAATAGATGGTCAATTTTGTTTTTTATTTAAATATCTCAAATAAAGTGTTTTTATTAAAGATTAATTTAGATATTCATATTATATTATCTCTAAGATAAAATATATGCATTCATTTTTAAACCCATTTGTTTGAATATTTGGATGGTGAACCAAATGCAAAGATACATAATTATGAAACACACAAAATGGAATCTTCAGATGGCTTACTTGTCCACTTGATGGTCATTAAGCATTCCTTAGATCTTTTACCAAAGGATATTCTCTAAATGGGAACATTTAAACTTTTGTTGAATGCCCTGATGCCAAGATTCTAAGATGTAGGGTAGATTTATGGTTTAAAAGTTAATAATATATAAGAAGAAATCTAGTCATTAAGAAGTCGGCTAAAATTCTTAACATATTTTATTTGTACCTTTGAAAGCCACATGGATGCTCTTTTACTTGATTTAAATGAAAGTGACAAAGGTGAAATTCCAGCATATTTCTTAGTCACTTCTCTTCCTCAGCGGATGTTTTCCTTTTGATAAAAATTAGGATAAGTTGATTATGAATTTGATTTTTTAATGAAAACTTAGAGTTGGTGTTTGAAAGATCCTGAAAACTTCCTAATCTTATAAGCTAGCTTTATAAATCCCTATATTTTTATTACAGCAGAAATTTAACAGGATTAGAAATAGAAAATTCTAATAATAGTTAATATGTTGTATTTGGAATTTCTGTAACTCTTGGGATTTAGGTCCTGAACTATGTAAAGTCTTACATTTGGTATAGTAGTCAACTTTGGCCCTCAAATTTATTATTAGTTTCTAAAGTTTGAAAAATTTTCTTCTGTTTGTATATTTTTAGTCCCCACAGTTAGAGTGCTTGACTGAGCAACTGAGCGCGCGCGCGCGCGCACACACACACACACACACACACACACACGCACACAGGTTACAGTGCTCTTTGGTTTTTAGATAGGCAGACAAAAGCTAAGGAAGTGTGTTCAATTATTTGTGGCTGTGCTAAATTAAAAATGTTTCAGTGGACTAGAGTTATGCTATTAAAGAATTGAATTAAACCTTATTTAGGTCATAGGTAAAGTGAGCAAAATTATATCAAATTAGCCTATGCTGAGCATATATGAATGCCTAGAGATTGCCTAGTCCTACAGCATAGCTAGGGCTTCCTTGGTGGCTCAGACCGTAAAGAACCTGCTGTAATGTGGGAGACCGGGGTTTAATCCCTGGGTCGGGATGATTCCCCTGAAGCATGAACCACCCACTCCAATATCTTGCCTGGGAGATCCCATGGACAGAGGAGCCTGGTCGAAAAGAGAGCCTGGGGTTGAAAAGAGTCAGACACGACTGAGTGACTAACACACAAAAAGCATAGCTATGCCAAAATAAAATTATTGCTTTTAGCTATACCAGTTTTGGAGTCTTTAGGAACTGGAAAGTTTATTTAGAAAAACTAAAAAGTGCTATTTGCACATAGACTCTCAATCTTTCAGTAAAACAGTTCAAATAAACATCTGATATGTATTGATACACCTTTTAAAATAAAGAGTGCTGTTATTCCATGTTTTAGTATTGTTTGCAGGGACAGCTGGTATTGTTTTGGAAACAGTAAGGATATTAGTTACCATTTAAAAAATAATTCAGAATATATAACACCTGGACTTGAGAGATTCGAAAGGAAATTTCTCAGGTTAAAACTCACCGACCTTTTCAATTACTTTGCATTTTTAGAGAAAGGTCAATTTAGTAAATACTTTCCTATTACATATAAAATCGTAGAAGAAAAAAAAGGATAATTTAAGAAATATAGCCATAAAAACCTGAAGAATGACATAAAGAATATGTATTTGCTTCAAAGGTGTAATAGAACTTTTAAAGAAACTCTAAGGGAAATTATCAATATATTTGACCTCATAAAATGAAAATAAAATATATTTCTGTACATCAAAAATATGAGAATTGGGAATACAAACCACAAATAATGAACATTTCTACAGGTATCACAGATTAGAAAATATCTGCAATATAAAAACATTTCACCCAAATTTATGGAAAAAAATATCTTCCATAGATATATAGGAAAGGGTAAAAAACAGTGAAAATAAATTATAAGTGGTTAACAAATTTATGAAAATGAAATGTGATGAAATAGATTATATTTAATATCAAATATAATAATAGGTTGAAAATAATACAGTTATAAAATTTCCTAATTCTGTACTGCAAACATAAAAGAAAAAGCCAATAATTCATTTAACAAATGCTTTTGAGTATCTACAAGGTACTAAAGCAGGTCTAGAGATACAGTGATGAATAAGACTTTGACAGTCCTCTCTGGAGAGGCTTGCAATCTTCAGTGGATTGAAAGTGAAAGTGAAAGTGAAGTTGCTCAGTTGTGTCCAACTCTTTGAGACCCCATGGACTGTAGCCTATCAGGCTCCTCCATCCATGGGATTTCCCAGGCAAGAGTACTGGAGTGGGCTGCCATTTCCTTCTCCAGGGGATCTTCCCAACCCAGGGATCGAACCCAGGTCTCCTGCATTGCAGACAGATGCTTTGCTATCTGAGCCACCAGGGAAGCCCTATGAGTGGATTTTTAGGAATTAAATAGGCACATATAGGGTGGTGTGACAATCACTTTGCTGTCTAAAGAGCATGGACTTGGGAAACCAGAGAAAGCCTCTCAAGGGAGTGAAGTTGAGGCTCAAAAGTATAATGTCATTCTCCTTGCTTTGCTTTTTCTCAAAATCGTCATTCAAATTCTTCAGCAAACCTCTGGTTTCTACTGTCAAAATACACTGAGATCTGACTACCCTCCTCCTTTTGTATCACTCTAGACCAAACTTCCGTCACCCGTTTCCTGAAATATTGTAATAGCTTCCCAATTGCTCTCCCTACTTCCACTCTTCTACATTGTGTTCTGTTTTCCTCCTGGTACTTCCAACCTGCACTACCCACACAACCCTGCAGAGTCTCACATATCATTTAGAGTAAGACCTAAAGCCCCTAAGGCATGCAGGCTTGGCTCAAACGGTGAAGTGTCTGTCTACAATGCGGAGACCTGTGTTCAATCCCTGGGTTGGGAAGATCCCCTGGAGAAGGAAATGGCAACCCACTCCAGTACTCTTGCCTAGAAAATCCCATGGACGGAGGAGCTTGGTGCAGGCTACTGTCCATGGGGTCGCAAAGGGTTGGTCATGACTGAACGACTTCACTTTCTTTCTTTAAAGCCTCTAAGACCTTTTCATGATTTTCTCTTGGAGTCTGTCTGATCTTAACTCCTTTATCTTCCACTTTGCTGCCTGATTGTCAGCCCTTCCTTTCTTCTTTTCCACAAATATACTAAGTGTTCCATCAGCTCATGAGCTTTGCACTTATTGTTCTAGACATGTTTTCCTTTCAAATAAAAGTACAACTTTGCTTGCTTTCTCACTTCATTCAGAGTTCCACCCAAGAATCATATTATGAAGAATACTTCCTTGACCTCCTATTTAAGATGGCAGCCTCTACCTCATCTAGGCCTTTACCTTACTTAACTTCTCATCATTTATCACTTCTTGATATATTTCTTTTTTTATTGTTGGTGTCCTTATCAGAATGTAAGATTATTGACATCTTGGACTATATCAGTCAAGGCTCAAACAAAGAAGAAAAACATGTAGAACAGTATCTAGTTGTCTATCACCTATTTATACTTTCTGAGGCAGATTCTTTGCCATCTAAGCCACCAGGGAAGCCAGACTAACACCTGTCTATCTATCTCAAGGAATTGTGTCAGGTGATTGTGGGAGCTGTTTAAGAAAGTTTGAAATCCGTAATGCAGATCTTCATGAGGAAAAGATCATGGTCAGTATGAAACCCACAAGTCACAGTCACTTGCTGCCTATAGGAAGAAATATTTTGTTTTCTCTCAAGATTTATTGAGGTATAATTGACAAATAGTGTGTATATTTAAGATATATAGCATCATGATTTTCTATATCTATACAATATGAAATGGTAACTAGAGTCAGGGTAATTAATACATTCATCACTTCACCTAGTTACCATTTTTTTGTGTTGTGTGTGGTGAGAATACTTAAGATTTACTCTTTCAGCAAATTTCGAGTATCTAGTATACAGCACAGTTTTATTAACTATAGTCACCACTCTGTACATTAGGTCCCCAGAATCTTATAACTGAAAGTTAAATACCCTTTGATCAACACCTCCTCATTTCTTTCACTCAAGCCTTTGGCAAGTACCATTCTATTCTCTGCTACTGTGACTTTGTTAGATTCCATTTATAAGTGATCTTATACAATATTTGTCTTTGTGTGTCTGGCTTATTTCACTTAGCATAATGTCCTCTAGTTTCATCCATGTTGTCACAAATGGCAGGGCAAAGGACCAGAATGGACATTTTTTAAAAAAAAGACACAAATGGTCAACAGTTATATGAAAAGTTATGACATCACTAATCATCAGGGAAATGTTAATCAAAACCACAATGAGATGTCTCTTCATGCCTGATAGAAAGTTTGTTGTCAAATAGACAAGTTATCCAGTGCCATGGGATGTGGAGAAAAGGGAACACTTGTACACCATTAGTGGGAATGTAAATTGGTACAACCATTATGGAAAACAGATTTTTCAAAATATGTAGATTTCTTAAAACACTAAAAATAAAATTGTCATATGATATAGCATTCCCATGTCTAGGTATATATTTCAGGGAAATAAAATCACTATCTCAAAGAGATATCTGTACTTCTATGTCTATTGCTGTATTATTCACAATAGCCAAGATATGGAAATAACCTAAGTGTTTGTTGATGGATAAATGTATTAAAAATGAGAAAATATAAAATGGCCATAAAAAGAAGGAAATTCTGCTATTGGTGACAATAGGCCTTCTAATGAATTAAATCAGTGTACCTAGACTATCTGAGATATTTTCCCTTATTTGAGTTAACTGATTATGGATCTTACTTATATCTGAAAACTTCCTTTACATCAACAATGAAATTAGGGTTTGGTTAAATAACAGATAACTGTATCCTTGCCAAACTGACACATCAGTTGGAAAGATCTCATGGGGGAACAAACAGGGCAACAGATACAAAGGGAGTTTACATTCACTCAGAAGTTTTTCTCCATAGACCTTGGCTGGTTCCTCAGGAGAAAAATTGGGGGAGGGGAAGACAACTGGAGAGTCCTTCTCAATGGTTTAGGTGTGAAGGGTGATTGGCTGCTGTGGGGAGGGGGGTGGTGGAGGGGAGGTCAGCAGGTATAAATCTGCTTTCCTGCACCCTTCTTTCCTGTGAAGAAAAAGCCTGGCCAGGAAGGAGGAGCAAATCCTCTCTTTTATGCACAAGTATTGCTTCAGGAAGAAAAGTAGAAACAAAACTTCTCTGTTCCTGGGAGGGACAGGGAACAATCTCTTAGGAATTGAGCAGAAACCTGTTGCTGTTGGAGAAAAGATACAGGAAAACCCCTCAGACCCCTGACCCCAAGGAGGGCTGCTGGAATTCAGATTGGGTTGAGAATCATATATTTAGACACCTTATATTTAGAGATATTTAAGTAGAGACCTGCTACTTCTGGGGGAGAGGAGAAAACTCCCATCCAAATATGGCTGTAATTACAAGGCAGAGTTTTGCTGCCATAGTTGGGAGGAGTAGAAATGCTAAGAAGACCTAGGCATGGAGAGCCTACCTATGACTATGACTGGTCCAGGACAAGAGAGAACTTCCCTGCCTTCTGCATGAATCTAATACTGAATAATAAGCAGCATCAATCCATTACTAAAGGAGAGATAGAGCATGGATGGAGAAGGCAATGGCAACCCACTCCAGTACTCTTGCCTGGGAAGTCCCATGGACGGAGGAGACTGGTGGGCTGCAGTCCATGGGGTTGCGAAGAGTTGGACATGACTGAGCGACTTGCCTTTCACTTTTCACCTTTATGCATTGGAGAAGGAAATGGCAGCCCACTCCAGTGTTCTTGCCTGGAGAGTCCCAGGGACGGGGGAGCCTGGTGGGCTGCCGTCTATGGGGTCGCACAGAGTCGGACACGACTGAAGCGACTTAGCAGCAGCAGCAGCAGAGCATGGAGGCAGATCCCATGGGAATGTGGGTTTTGTGCTATGCTGAAAGCTGATGGGAAAGCAAGAATACTGAGAAAAACCATTTGGCACTCTAGCCCTCACTCTGAACCCAAAGTGACATCAGTCTACTGCTAGAGGACTGTGAAAACTGACATATACTGGAATTCAGGTTAACTAGCAACAACAAAGCCCCAGATCTGCTCAGCTCCTGACTAGATTGGCTTATAATCCCATTCTAATCACTTCATAGCAGAAGAGAGATGCTCATTTCTAGGAATAAATACTATTTCCTTCAGTCTCTACTATTCTTCTACAAAATGTCTAATGTTTAATTATAAAAAATATAGGATATATATTAAAAGTAACAAGAATAGACAGCCCTCTGTCAAGAGATAAAGCAATTAGCAGAATGAGAATTAGATATGACAGAGGTGTTCAAACTATCAGAAAAGGATTAAAAAATAATGATTATTTGTATATTAGAAAACTAGTAAAAAATGTGAACAATGTGCAAGAACAGTTGGGAAATTTAGTAACATGGAAACTATAAGAAAAGGTCAAGTGGGAATGCTGAAATGAAAACATGGTACCAGAGATGAAGAGTTGAATTGATGGACCCATCGTTAGACTGGACACAGCCTTGGGAAGAGAGTTAGACACTGGACAACAGAAATTATCCAAGCTGAAAAATAAAGAGAAAAAAAATGAATGAGTAATAAACATAGTTGAACTTAAAATCTGCACAACACTGTGTCCTCTAATGTATGTATAATTCCAGAGGGAGGACACATAGAAAATTGGGCAGAAGATACATTTGAAGAGTAAACTGTCTGCGAATTCCCCCTCCCTTCAAAGAAGTAAGAGATTGAACCACAAATTTGAATACTCAAAGAATGTTAATGAAGATAAATACCAAAATACAACAAAACCAAACCTCACCTAGACATGTCAGAGTGAAAGTAATGAAAACCAAAGACAAAGAGAAAAACTTTAAAGAAGCTAGAGAAAAAAGAAACATTACATACAGAAGAAAAATAAGGATTATACCAGACTTACACAAGACTATATAAGCCAAAACCCACTGATTTAACACCTTTAAATACTAAAGAAAAACAATTATTGACTCAGCATTCTATACTGAGAGTATGTATTTCAAAATAGAAGTGAACTAAAGATAAAACTCAGAGAATTTATTAACAATGTGCCAGCACTCAAGGAAATAAAGAGGAAGTTCTTAGATATTGTAAAACCAAATGGAGTCATTGAACAAGATGATAAAGACATATTCTAAGCTGAAAATAAATTTAATTCATTAAAAAAAAATTGAAATTTCACAAAGTAGGTTCCAGGGCCACAGTGGAATTAAACTGTTAACCAGTAAGAGAATTCCCTAATGTTTTAAAATTAAACAATATTCTTCTAAAAAACTCAGGTATCAGAAAGGAAGCCACAAGGGAAATTAGAAGATAATTTAAGCTGAATGAAAATGAAAATAAAATGTATCAAAATTTACGAGACTGAGTCAAAGCAGTGATTAGAGGAAAATTTATAGCATTAAATTCTTTGATTAGAAACCAAAAAAAGTTTCAAATCAAAAGATATACACTTCACCTTAGAAAAGTAGTAAAGAAAGTGCCAGTCAAACCTGAACTAAGAAGAAGGAAGAAAAATAATAAGATAAGAAGAGAAAAACAATAGAAATAGCCAATAAACCTAAAAGCTGGTTTTCAGAAAAGATAAAATATATAAACCTCTAGGAAACTGATTAAAAAATTTAAAAAGATACGAACTACCAGTACTTGGAATGAGAGGACATCACTACAGAAAATTCAGACCTTAGGACGACAGGAAGAGAATATTATGAACAACTTTATGCCAATAAATTGATAACTTAGATGAAATGGGTAAATTCTCTAAAAAAACAGAAACTATCAAAATTTATTCCAGAATAAACAGATAGCCCTAGCACATCTATACCTATTAAAGAAATTCAATTCATTGTTAAAACAGTCCAAAAATAAAAATTCCAATACTTTATGGTTTCATAGGTGAAGCCTATTAAACATTTTTGGAAGAAATAATATTAATTTTATTACAAATTTTCAAGAAAATAGAAGAGGAGGAAAATTTCCCAAATGATTTTATGAGGCTAGCATTACTCTGATACTAATAATTGGAAAACAAAAAAACAGAGCAAAACTACAGAATACATTTATTATTGAACATAGGCACACAAATCCTTAACAAAACTTAAAAATTAAACCCATCCATATATATAAAAGATAATAAATTGTGATCTGAGGGGAAGCAAGTTTAGTTCAATATTTGAAAATCAGTCAATGTAATTTACACAATATAATTTACAACATTGAAAGACAGATTGAAAGAAACTTAATGAGCATCTCAATAGATACAGAAAAAAATATTTAACTATATTTAACATCCATGAAGGCTGAGCACTGAAGAACTGATGTTTTTGAACTGTGGTGTTGAAGACTCTTGAGAGTTCCTTGGACTGCAAGGACATCAAACCAGTCAATCCTAAAAGAAATGGATCCTGAATATTCATTGGAAGGACTGATACTGAAACTCCAATATTTTGGCCACCTCATGTGAAGAACTGGTTCATTGAGAAAGACCTTGATGCTGGGAAAGATTGAAAGCAGGAGAAGGGGATGACAGAGGAAGAGAACAACATCCATTCATGACAAAATTCTCAGGAATTTAGGAATAGAAGAAAACATCCTTAATCTCTTTAGAGAAATTTATTATAAAACTACAATTAATATAGTGCCTAATGAAGAAGAACTACAGAGGTTCTTGATGAAAGTGAAAGAGGAGAATGAAAAAGTTGGCTTAAAACTCAATGTTCAGAAAACTAAGATCATGGCATCTGGTCCCATCACTTCATGGCAAATAGATGGGGAAACAATGGAAACAGTGACAGACTTTATTTGTTTGGGCTCCAAAATCACTGCAGATGGTGACTACAGCTATGAAATTAAAAGACACTTGCTCCTTGTAAGAAAAGTTATGACCAACCTACAGAGCATGTCAGAAAGCAGAGACATTACTTTGCCAACAAAGGTCTGTCTAGTCAAAGCTATGGTTTTTCCAGTAGTCATGAATGGATGTGAGAGTTGGACTATAAAGAAAGCTGAGCGCCAAAGAATTGATGCTTTTGAACTGTGGTGTTGGAAAAGACTCTTGAGAGTCCCTTGGACAGCAAGGAGATCCAACCAGTCTATCCTGAAGGAAATGGCTCCTGAATATTCTTTGGAAGGACTGATGGTGAAGCTGAAGCTCAGCATCAGTTTGGCTACCTGATGTGAAGAACTGACTTAATGGAAAAGCCCCTGATGCTGGGAAAGATTGAAGGCAGGAGGAGAAGGGGACAACAGAGGCTGAGATGGTTGGATGGCATCACCGACTCAATGAACATGAGTTTGAGTAAACTGCAGGAGTTGGTGATGGACAGGGAAGCCTGGCATGCTGCAGTCCATGGGGTTGCAGAGTCAGACACGACTTAGTGACTGAACTGAATTGAATGGTGGAAAGCTGAATTCTTTACCCCTAAGTTCTTGAACAAGTATAGAATGTCCATTCTCACCACTCCTATTAAAAATTCCTAGCCAGTGCAATAATGCAGTAAGAAATAAAAGGTATACTGATTAAACACAAAGAAATAAAACCATTCCCATCTGAAGACATAGTGTCCACATATTGCACTGCTGTTGTTATTGTTTTAGCCGCTAAGTCATGTCCAACTCTTTTGTGACCTCTTGCACCTTTATATAACCCACCAGGCTCCTCTGCCATGGAATTTTTCAGGCAAGAATACTGGAGAGTGTTGCCATTTCCTCCTCCAGGGGATTTCATAACCCAGGGATTGAATCCGAGTCTCTTGCTTGGCAGGCAGATTCTTTACCACTGAGCCCTCTGGGAAGCCCAGTGTCCACACAGAAGGGCCCAAATAATCTACAAGAAAATTGTAAGAACTAATATGTGAGTTTAGCAAGGTCTCAGGATACAAAAATCTGCTGCATTTCCCTGCTTATGAAATTTGCAGGAAAAAGTTGGAAATCAAAATTTTAAAAAGCAAGTACCATTTTAAATAACATTGAGAAACATGAAACCCTTATGGATAAAACTGGAAAATCATTTGCATTATTTGCACACTGAAAATTAACAGCACAGTTGAAAAAATCAAAGACTCCAATAAGTGGGGTGCTCACAGATAGATTTAGCATGGCTAAAATGTCAGTTCTCCTCAATTTGATCTAGTGACTTAATGTGATTCTAACAAAAACCCTAGCAGGATTTTGTGTAGAGATTATCAGGTTGATTCTAAAATGTATATGGAGAAGCAGAGGTCCTAGAATAGTAAAAATAGCTTTGAAAAAGACAAAATGGATAACACTTCATTATTTAAAATCTATCTCTAATTCCATAGAAACTCACATGTATAGTTTTGGTGAAAGGTCAGACATATAGATCACTGGAACAGGTTGGAGACTCAAGAAATAGAGACATGGATGGCACGATAATTCAATAGAAGAAGGATAGTTTTTTCAATATGTGGTATTGAATACCCCATAAAGTGCTAGAAATTAATGTCAACCCATTGCTCATGCCATTTATAACAATTAAGTAGAAATATATATTAGATCTAAAGGCAGAACTTAAATATATAAGATTTCTAGAAGAACACATAGGAAAACTATCTTTGTGGCCTTGGATGGGAAAAATATTTCTTAGACAATACACACACAAAAAAAATCATAAGAAAAAATGAATAATTGAGATTTCTTCAGAAAAACTTCTCTTGTTTATCATGTTAAGAAAAATTAAAAGATAAGTTCCCACCTGAGAAAAACATATTTACAAAATACATTCTTGGTAATGGAATTGGATTCAGAACTATTGTATAAAGTCTTGCTGCTAAGTTGCTTTAGTCACATCCAACTCTGCGCGACCCCACAGACAGCAGCCCACCAGGCTCTCCCGTTCCTGGGATTCTCCAGGCAAGAACACTGGAGTGGGTTGCCATTTCCTTCTCCAATGCATGAAAGTGAAAAGTGAAAGTGAAGTCGCTCAGTATGTCTGACTCTTAGCGACCCCATGGACTGCAGCCTACCAGGCTCCTCCATCCATGGGATTTTCCAGGCAAGAGTACTGGAGTGGGATGCCATTGTCTTCTCCGGTATAAAGTCTTACAACTTAGTAATAAACCACTAACTAACCAATTTTTTAAAAAGGCAAATGAATTGAACACTTTATCAGAGAACTACAAATGGAAATAAACATATGAATTGATTTTCAGCATCATTAGCTATAGGGAAATGCAAAATAGAACCTCAGTGAGCTACTGCTACACACTGACTAAAAGGGCTAAAAGTAAAAACTAACAAAAAGTAACTAAGTGCTGAAAAGGATATGGAATAACTGCAACAGTCATGGGTTGCTGATGGGAATGCCAAATTGCACAGCTACTTTGGAAAACAGTTTTTTAAAAAACATTAATTAATTTATTTTAATTGGTGGATAATTACTGTACAATATTGTGGTGGTTTTTGCCATACATCGACATGAGTCAGCCATGGGTGCACATGTGTCCCCCCATTCTGAACCCTCCATACCACGTCCCTCCACACCCCATCCTTCTGGGTTGTCCCAGAGCACCAGCTTTGAGTGCCCTACTTCATGCATCAAACTTCCACTGGTCATCTATTTTCAGTTCAGTTCAGTAGCTCAGTCGTGTCTGACTCTTTGCAACCCCATGGACCACAGCACGTCAGACCTCCCTGTCCATCACCAACTCCTGGACTTTACCCAAACTCATGTCCATTGAGTTGGTGATGCCATCCAACTATCTCATTCTCTGTTGTCCCCTTCTCCTCCCTCCTTCAATCTTTCCCAGCATTAGGGTCTTTTCCAATGAGTCAGTTCTTCACATCAGGTGACCAAAATATTGGAGTTTCAGCTTCAGCAAAAGTCCTTCCAATGTACACTCAGAACTGATCTCCTTTAGGATGGACTGGTTATGGTAATATTCATATTTCAATGCTATTCTCTCATATCATCCCACCCTCACCTTCTTCCACACAGTCCAAAAGTCTGTTCTTTACAACTGTGTCTCTCTTGCTGTCTTGCCTATTGGGTCATCATTACCATCTTTCTAAGTTCCATATATATGTGTTAATATACTGTATTGGGGCTTCTCTTTCTGACTTATTTCACTTGTTTCACATAGGCTCCAGTTTCATCCACCTCATTAGAACTGACTCAAACGTGTTCTTTTTTACTGAGTAATATGTCCATTCTAAAGGAGATCTGTCCTGGGTGTTCTTTGGAAGGAATGATGCTAAAGCTGAAACTCCAGTACTTTGGTCTCCTCATGTGAAGAGTTGACTCATTGGAAAAGACTCTAATGCTGGGAGGGATTGGGGCAGGAGGAGAAGGGGACGACAGAGGATGAAATGGCTGGATGGTATCACCGACTTGATGGATGTGAGTTTGAGTGAACTCTGGGAGTTGGTGATGGACAGGGAGGCCTGGCCTGCTGCAATTCATGGGGTTGGAGTCGGACTCGACTGAGCGACTGAACTGAACTGAACTGAACTGAATACTCCATTGTGTACATGTACCACAACTTCCTTATCCATTTGTCTGCCGGTGGACATCTCAGTTGCTTCCATGTCCTAGCTATTGTAATGAGTGCTGCAGTGAACATTGGGGTGCATGTGTCTCTTTCAGTTTTGGTTTCCTTGGTGTGTATGACCAGTAGTGGGATTGCTGGGTCATATGGCAGTTCTATTTCCAATATTTAAAGGAATCTTCACACTGTTCTCCATAGTGGCTGTAACAGTTTGCATTCCCACCAACAGTGTAAGAGGGCTGCCTTTTCTCCACACCCTCTCCAGCGTTTACTGTTTGTAGACTTCTTGATGGGAGCCATTCTGACCGGTGTGAGACGGTACCTCCTTGTGGTTTTGATTTGCATTTCTCTGATAATGAGTGATGTTGAGCATCTTTTCATGTATTTATTAGCCATCTGTATGTCTTCTTTGGAAAAATGTCTGTTTAGTTCTTTGGCCCACTTTTGACTGGGTTGTTCATTTTCTGGTATTGAGCTGCATAAGCTGCTTGTATATTTTGGAGATTAAATTAAACATATAGTTGTTATTTGACTTAGAAATCCCACTCAAGGCTTTTACCCAAGAGAAATGAAAACATATGTCTACACAAAGCTTTAGGTGAATATTTATAGTAGCTTTATTCATAGTCTCCAAAACTGCAAACAACAGTAACAACATTTTCTTAATGTCCATAAACTACTGAAAGTATAAACAAACTGTGATGTATCCAGACAATGAAGTATTACACAGCAAAAAAGGAACCAAGCACTTTTGCAGCAACCCAGATGAATCTCATAAGCATTATGTTAAGAGAAAAAATCCAGATATAAAGACAAAGATACTATATTATTCAATTTACATGATATCCAGCAAGTAAAAACTACTGGGACAGATAACAGAGCAGTGGATACCTCGGGTTGGGACAGGTGAAGAGATTAATGATACAGGGCGCACAAGGAAATGTATGGAATAATGGAAACATTCTAGAATTTGATTCTGTTGATAGTTACATATCTGTAACATAAAAATAGGCACCTAAAAACCTGATGCTAAACATACAATTAAAAATATTAAAAACTACATGAAACTAAGTAATAGTTTAAGATACTGTCCTATACAGAATCACCTTTTTCTGCTATTTCTTGAAAGCAAGATGGGAATGAACTGCCAGCTTTTAAAATAAGAGGCACTTTTAAAACCTCTTTGTGATAGAGATGTTGAGTAAAGCTTCATCAAAATACTCTTTTTAAGAGAATATTATTTAAAGGTCTTGTCTAAGACTTTAAATTATTTATGATGAGAAATTTATTTGTGCTCGTAACAGTGGATAAAGGAAAATTTTTATAGTACAGGAACTAATTATATATTCTAAAATCAAGGCTTGTTTGCTGTGGCACATGGGAAAGTCAAACCTTCTATTCAAATTTTTGAAAGACATTGGTATTTGTTTCTGGAATACTAACAGACCAGATTGTTGGAAGAAACATCAATAACTTCAGTTATGCAGATGACACCACCCTCATGGCAGAAAGCGAAGAGGAATTAAAGAGCCTCTTGATGAAGGTGAAAGGGGAGAGTGAAAAAGCTGACTTAAAACTCAACATTCAAAAAATGAAGATCATGACATCTGGTCCAATCACTTCATGGCAAATAGATGGGGAAACAATGGAAACAGTGACAGATTCTTTTTTCTTGGGCTCCAAAATCACTGCAGATGGTGACTGCAGCCATGAAATTAAAACACACTTGCTCCTTGAAAGAAAAGCTATGAGAAACCTAGACAGTGTATTAAAAAGCAGAGACATTACGTTGCCAACAGAGTCCATCTAGTCAAAGTTATGGTTTTTTTCAGTAGTCATGTATGGATGTGAGAGTTGGACCATAAAGAAGGGTGAGCACCGAAGAATTGATGCTTTTGAACTGTGGTGTTGGAGAAGACTCCTGAGAGTCCCTTGGACAGCAAGGAGATCCAACCAGTCCATCCTAAAGGAAATCAGTCCTGAATGTTCATTGGAAGGACTGATGCTGAAGCTGAAGCTCCAATACTTTTGGCTACCTGATGTGAAGAGTTGACTCATCAGAAAAGACCCTGATGCTGGGAAAGATTGAAGGCAGGAGGAGAAGGGGACGACAGAGGATGAGATGGTTGGACGGCATCATTGACTCAATGAATGTGAGTTTGAGCAAGTTCCAGGAGCCGGTGAAGGACAGATTAGCCTGGTGCTGCAGTCCATGGGGTTGCAAAAAGTTGAATACAACTGAGCAATGAACAACGACGAACAATAACAACAGAGCAGAAGTTGTAGCTATGTTCATTTCAGGTAAAAGTTAACATTTGTACTCTTAGCTGTTGAAAACCTGTTTAACCTAAAAGGTGAGAGACAAGGGCTCTTCAATAACAAAGATGAGGCAAACTTGGCTTTTCTATGTTAGTATTAATATCTTTATATGGTCCATAGCCTATTTATATGAAAATAGCCTAGCTGCAGCAAAAATCAGCAGAATCTATTATCTTTATTTTTCTAAAAAGTGCACAAGACACTCAGTAAGAATACCTGGAGTACTTGAAGCAAAAACTAATCAATATTAGAAATTTAGTTTTTTCATTTTTCAGTATCAAGATATCCTTGAAATTCCATCTGTTTGGTTCATCCTACCAAGCTCTTACTTGCTTTGCAGCCATTGGCTTGGAAAAAAGTAATGGCAAGAAGCAGAACAGATAATAACTTATATTTTTGCAAGTGATGATTAAAAGTATTCAGTTACCAAATGGGATCCCATAATTCAGTTCTTTCCACTGGAGTATATCTGTTAGGGTGAAGGAGTGGATCATTGAAGACATGTCTAGTCATGGTGGGAAATTACAAAAATTCCACATTTGCTTATCCTGTGGTCTTTTAATTGTAACATCCATTATTTATTTATTACCAGGTGTTTTGTATGCATTCTCTCATTTATTTCTTATATTTATGTATGGTAGGTATTTTTGTGTCTATTTTACAGATGAAGAAATGAAAATTTTCAAGGGATTATGTGACTTTAATATTTTCATGGAGTTAATAAATAGTGAAGTACAGATTCAAACATGGTCCACAGTCTATGCTCTTCTCATTTTACCATGTGTGTATTTATCTGTTAGTCAACTCTGCTGGCCTTTGATGCTTTGGTGACCTTTCTTGCTCCATTAGCTTTGGTGATTGCCAGCACACCATCCTAGTTCTTAATCACCTTATGCTTGTAATTCAGCAATAAGATCCTGGTTCATTTTCGTTCTTCAAAGGACTCTTCAATTTGTTATATGTACGTGTACCTCTACACTTAGGATTCTAAAACATCCATTTCATCATGACATTTCTGAACTCAAATATGTAATTGCTCTCCTATTGTATTATGTCCTTTCTTTTCTACTTCGCTTTAGAGACCTTATATCACCTTCTTGCATTTTATTCAGCCTTGTATTTCACGGTCCTCAGAAGCACACCTTACTCTGGTGTGGTGAATCTCTCTGTCCTCAGAAGTCATCTTGTGCTCTGATCCTTCACTCTTCATTCTGTGTCTACCTTCCTTTATACCTTTTAGCCTCTCTCACTGTATCCAACACTCCAGGCCTATTTCAAGTCTTGGCTCTTCCAGTATATTTGTCTTCTCCCACTTATACTCATCTTTTCCTTTAAGAATTCTGAATGTATTTGTTTTGGGAATGGATAACTAGTTGTTTCAAAGAATTTTAATGGTTTTAAATTAGGTAAATTGCCAAATTATAAATGAGACTTGTCATAAAGTAATTACTGTTGTAGAGACATATCTTCTGTCCTACAGGGTGTTTTTGAGGGGGATGAAAAATTTAATATACTAGTGTTTTTTCATCAATATCAGAATTATATATTCTGAGTCATTGGCTACTTTCTAAAATCAGTTTTTGATTAGTAAACTCCTTGGACCCTATACTTAGGAAAACAGTGCCTTTAGTAACTTGCATTTTGTAGAATGTGATTGACACAGAAGTAGGCAATAGTCTGTGGTCTTTTGTTACCTTTGTTTTTAAATCCCTTTAAACTATTTTCCAATGATTAAAGCCAGGGGCTGCAGGGCCCAGCGTGACAGCCTGCGCCCTAGGAGACCCAGACTAAGGAAGCAAGCCTTCTGGATGGTGTGGACTCCTTGAAGTATATCTGGATGATTGGGACCCCAGGCCCATCCTCACTGTCAGGTTTTGTCTGGAGTACCGAAGTATCCATATAATTGCCCTTTTCCCAGGAATAAGATACGCCATTGAAGAAGCTTAAGTCATTTCAAAAGGTTTGAAATGCTGTGGAGAAGGTGAAACACTGAACTTGGAAATTAGCTGAGTTTTAACTGTTATGGAGGCATGAGTGCAGCAGGATATGCATGGGACCTTTTGAAGGAGGTCACCATTATCTTCATTACCTCCACCATAGTTTGGCTTCAAGTCATATAACAGGGAGGGAATACAGCCCAGCCCATCAATAGAAAATTGGATTAAAGATTTACTGAGCAAGGCCCCGCCCATCAGAACAAGACCCAGTTTCCCCCTCAGTCAGACTCTCCCATCAGGAAGCTTCCATAAGCCTCTTATTCTTCTCTAGCAGAAGGCAGACAGAATGAAAACCACAGTCACAGAAAACTAACCAATCTGATCACATGGACCACAGTCTTGTCTAACTCAATGAAACTATGAGCCATGGCATGTAGGACCGCCCAAGATGGACGGGTCATGGTGGAGAGTTCTGACAAAACGTTGTCCACTGGAGAAGAGAATGGCAAACCACTTCAGTAGTCTTGCCTTGAGAACCCCATGAACAGTATGAAAAGGCAAAAGGATAGGACACTGAAAGATGAACTCCCCAGGTGAGTAAGTGCCCAATATACTGCTGGAGATCAGTAGAGAAATAACTCCAGAAAGAGTGAAGAGATGGAGCCAAAGCAAAAACAACACCTAGTTGTGGATGTGACTGGTGATGGAAATAAAGTCTGATGCTGTAAAGAGCAATATTGCATAGGAACCTGGAATGTTAGGTCCCTGAATCAAGGCAAATTGGAAGTGGTCAAACAGAAGATGGCAAGAGTGAATGTTGAATTTTAGGAATCAGCGAACTAAAATGGACTGAAATCGGTGAATTTAACTCAGATGACCATTTTATCTACTACATTTTATCTTCTAAGAATTCCTTAGAAAAAATGGAGTAGCCATTATAGTCAACAAAAGAGTCTGAAATGCAGTACTTGGGTGCAATCTCAAAAACGACAGAATGATCTCTGTTAGTTTCCAAGGCAAACCATTCAATATCACAGTAATCCAAGTCTATGCCCCAACCAGTAATGCTGAAGAAGCTGAATTTGAATGGTTCTATGGAGACCTACAAGACCTTCTGGAACTAACATCCAAAAAAGATGTCTTTTTCATTATAGGGGACTGGAAGGCAGAAGTAGGAAGTCAAGAGATACCTGGAATAACAGGCAAATTTGGCCATGGAATATGGAATGAAGCAGGGCAAATGCTAACAGAATTTTGCCAAGAGAACGCACTGGTCATAGCAAACACCCTCTTCCAACAACACAAGAGAAGACTCTACACATGGACATCACCAGATGGTCAATGCTGAAATCAGAAAGACTATATTCTTTGCAGCCAAAAATGGAGAAGCTGTATACAGTCAGCAAAAACAAGACCATGAACTGACTGTGGCTCAGATCATGAACTCCTTATTGTCAAATTCAGACTTGAATTGAAGAAAGTAGAGAAAACCACTAGACCAGGTATAACCTAAATCAAAATACCTTATGATTATACAGTAGGAGTGACAAATAGATTCAAGGGATTAGATCTGATAGACAGAATGCCTGGTGAACTATGGATGGAGATTCTGACATTGTACAGGAAGCAGTGATCAAGACCATCCCCAAGAACACAAAATGCAGAAAGGCAAAATGGTTGTCTCAGGAGGCCTTACAAATAGCTGAGAAAACAAAGACGCAAAAGGCAAAGGAGAAAAGAAAAGATATACCCATCTGAATGCAGAGTTCCAAAGAATAGCAAGGAGAGATAAGAAAGCCTTCCTCAGTGATCACTGCAAAGAAATAGAGGAAAACAATAGAATGGGAAAGACTAGAGATCTCTTGAAGAAAACTAGAGATACCAAGGGAACAGTTCACGTGAAGATGGGCTCAATAAAGGACAGAAATGGTAGGGACCTAACAGAAGCAGAAGATATTAAGAAGAGGTGGCAAGAATACACAGAAGAACTATACCAGAAAGATCTTCATGACCCAGATAACCACGATGGTGTGATCACTCACCTAAAGCCAGACATCTGAAATGCAAAGTCAAGTGGGCCTTAGGAAGCGTCACTACGAACAAAGCTAGTGGAGGTGATGGAATGCCAGTTGAGCTATTTCAAATTCTGAAACATGATGCTGTGAAAGTGCTGCATTCAGTATGTCACCAAATTTGGAAAACTCAGCAGTGGCCACAGGACTGGAAAAGGTCAATTTTCATTCCAATCCCAAAGAAAGGCAATGCCAGAGAATGTTCAAACTGCCCCACAATCACACTCATCTCACATGCTAGCAAAGTAATGCTCAAAATTCTTCAAGTGAGGCTTCAACAATATGTGAACCATGAGCTTCCATATGTTCAAACTGGATTTAAAAAAGGCAGAAGAACCAGAGATCAAATTGCCAACATCCACTGGATCATTGAAAAAGCAAGAGAGTTCCAGAAAAACATCTATTTCTGCTTTATTGACTATGCCAAAGCCTTTGACTGTGTGGATCACAACAAACTGTGGAAAATTCTTCAAGAGATGGGAATACCAAACCACCTGACTTGCCTCTTGAGAAATCTGTAAGCAAGTCAAGAAGCAACAGTTAGAACTGGACATGGGACAACAGACTCGTTCCAAATCAGGAAAGGTGTACGTCAAGGCTGTATATTGTCACCCTGCTTATTTAACTTACATGCAGAGTACATCATGAAAAATGCTAGGCTGGATGAAGCACAAGCTGGAGTCAAGATTGCCGGGAGAAATATCAATAACCTCAGATATGCAGATGACACCACCCTTATGGCAGAAAGTGAAGAAGAACTAAAGAACCTCTTGATGAAAGTGAAAGAGGAGAGTGAAAAAGCTGGCTTAAAACTCAACATTCAAAAAACTAAGATCATGGCATCCGGTCCCATCACTTCATGGCAAATAGATGGGGAAACAATGGAAACAGTGACAGACTTTATTTTTTTGGTTCCAAAATCACTGCAGATAGTGACTGCAGCTATGAAATTAAAAGATATTTGCTCCTTGGAAGAAAAGTTATGACCAACCTAGATAGCATATTAAAGAGCAGAGACATTACTTTGCCAACTAAGGTCTGTCTAGTCAAAGCTATGGTTTTTCCAGTGGTTGTGTATGGATGTGAGAGTTGGACTATAAACAAAGCTCAGCGCCGAAGAATTGATGCTTTTGAACTGTGGTGTTGGATAAGACTCTTGAGAGTCCCTTGGACTACGAGGAGATCCAACCAGTCCATCCTAAAGGAAATCGGTCCTGAATATTCATTGGAAGTACTGATGTTGAAGTTGAAACTCCAATACTTTGGCAACCTGATGCGAAGAACTGACTCATTAGAAAAGATCCTGATGCTGGGAAAGATTGAAGGTGGGAAGAGAAGGGGATGACAAAGGATGAGCTGGTTGGATGGCATCACCGACTCTATAGACTTGAGTTTGAGTAAGCTCTGGGAGTTAGTGATGGACAGGAGGCCTGGTCTGCTGCAGTTCATGGGTTCACAAAGAGTCATACACGAGTGAGCGACTGACCTGAACTGTAAGCTTATTCTACCAGGACAGGTGCACTTACAATCATATGGACCTCTAAGGAAATAATTTTTTGATTATAAATCCAAAGTTCAAGTCATTTCTCACACTTATGTTTCTAAGAGCAAGTCAACTCATGAGAAAAATCCTATCATTATATTACACTGTTTTTTGCTGTATCTTTCTCCTGCCACCTGTCTATTCCCTGGATTTCTTATACTTAAGGAAACTATGAATGTGGTCCATGGCTGGCACTGAGGTTCTTTCTTGATAGAGGATAGTGCTGACACTAATGTATACCCACCAGACTCTAGTAATAAAAGGTTTACCAATTCAAATGGAAGGTGTGCCAGCACAACCACATTTTAAGCTCATTAAACATCTCCAGTTATTTTACGAAAGGACTTGTTTTCAATAAAACTCCAAATGCTTTCTATCCCAAGTATTTCCCTTCTTTAATTATTCTTAAAAGAAGTCAAGGAAATTTCATCCACATGTACTTGCTTTCAGTATTCTTATTGAGTCAACTATTATTTGTAAAAATTGATATAATATTGCCCCTTTCAAAAGCAGGGCCCCAGATATGATTTCAAAATATTTTTCTGTTATTTAGGAACTTAATTTTTGTTCACTCTTACTTGTAACCTAAGGTTTAGGTTATAGTCAAAGCTAACATTTTGAATTTCTCCTTCATCCTCTATATTATTTCCCTATGAAAATGCATGTAGTATACAGTTGGAAATATTTTCAGGTTAGGAATAGCCTTAAGTAACCCACTCCAACTTTACTCTTCCATGCAAAATTTACAAGGTCATTTGTAACTGGAGTAAACAGTGCTGCTTACATACTCCTTACTGCTCAGTACTTTCCCCTACATTAATTATTTGGAACCCTATGCCCAGTTAGGCCAATGTATTATATACAATACACCAGAAACAAATGGATGAATAATAAATTATCATTCTAGACTTAGAACTTGAAAATGTTTTTATATTTAAACTGTTATACCATATCTATTACACAGTTATTGTGTGAAATACAAAAAGAAAGGTTTTTTACTATGAATACATTTGTTTTAAAATTATAAGTTTATATCATTCTAATATATTAAAGGAGAAAAAAATTTAGATGGTTCATGTACTTTCTAGATAAGGTTTAGATATCCACTTAAATTATTCTAGGTGGTTAAATAATGTGATCTCTTTCATCTTCTAAATAAATGATTGAAAATTCATTTTTATTTTCACATCATGTTAATATAACAAAGGGCTTGAAATTATACCTGTAGTAATTTTTGCATTTCAAAGTTGTGGAACCTGTGAAACTTGGTAAACAAAACCTTATTATTTAAGCTCTGAACTATCCAGGAGACGACTCACAGCTAGTTAGGGTTCTGTAGGGGAATTTGCTACTTAAAACTTTTCCGGGGAAGAAAAGAGTCTCAAACCATTTTGCGATGGATGAAACAGCTGTATACTGACCTGATATTATGGAAAATTAGAGAATGTTTATTTATGCCAAATGTTATGGTGAGTTAGAAAAGGGATATATGATTTTAAAATTGCAGTTTGAATTCTATCTCCTCTGAGAAAGAACTCTGCATAAGGAGTTTTTTTTGTACCTCAGATTTTCAAGATTTATTCTAAATATGTATGTACAAGCTATAACAACTTTGGTGGAATCATTATAATCTACTAGGTAAATTATATTATTTAAAATATTCAAGTTGTTCTTTAAAGGCAGATTCTAATAAGCCCCCAAAAAATAAGTGCAGTGAAATGGATCAATAACAATCAGTAATGTTTTGAGTACTTGATGAGTATTTGCATAATCTACATTTCAAAAAGTCCACGTATATGCAGCCTCTTTAGAACATTTAGTCTATCATGCCATCTCCTTGTATTTCTTCCATTAAAAAACATCTGTTATAAAAGGAAATTAACAACTTTTAAATAAAACTTGTAGAGAAAAATCTCCAAAGCTGGGAAACTCAAAGTGAAGGCTAACACTTAATTCCTCACTTTTTCTGCTTATTTCTATGTGTCAGAGGGATCTCAGATCAGTATGGTATGAGCCATATGTGCTATAATAACGAGAGACAATGGGACAAGTTAAGGATGGAGTGTCAGCTTGGCGTCTCCCTCCTCAAGCTCCTTTCTCCCTAAGCACTTTTTAGGTGTATATGTATTGTGATTTTTGGTGCACTACAGTCTCAGTTGCCTTGGTCATAGTATCAGATGACTTATAATCTCTGTTGAGAAAATGAAATAAAGCTCAGTTGTCTGGAGTTACCATGTGATTGTATTACCTGGTTAAACATGTTCAGCTGAATTATTAATTTTATGTCTTGTTAAGTACTGGGTTCATGGCTGGAAGTGAAAATGCATGCAATGTAAAAATATGCTGGAAAACGGTTGTAAAACCATCATTAGGTCTCAGTATTGCATGACTTCTTGTGAGACAGAGTGACACGTTTCTTAAAACAGGATCAGCTGTCATTTTCACAGGTTTATCCAAATAGTTTATATCATAAATTACATATTCTAAAAAATTAGATGATAGAAGGGTCAAATAAGATAAATTTATATATACCAAATGCTGAGTAGATAGGGGCATGATGTACTTATCTGAGAAAAATTACTCAATATTATCATAGACTCTTGGTCCACTTTGGAGAATTCTTTTCTAACACTTAGTTTAGAAACCATTGGGATTGATTTTATATTGAAAAGTCATGGCTTCAGTTTATCCCTCATGGCTCAGACAGTAAAGAATTTGCCTGCAATGCAGGAGACCTGGGTTTTATCCCTGTGTTGGGAAGATCCTCTGGAGAAGAGATTGGCTATCCACTCTAGTTGCCTGGCAGGATCATGTACAGTCCATGGGGTTGCCAAGAGTCAGACACAACTGAGCAACTAACACTTCACTTGCAGTCAGCTTCACTGTATGTTTGTTATAACATGGAAAGGGATAAGAGTTCTATGAAGGTGAGTATATAAGAAAGGAATAATTATTTGTTATTGTTTTTTAATTTTTTTGGTACATTCCATGTTACCACAGTATGTTTTTCAGTTACAAGTTTAAAATTTAGTTTGGAATCAGTTCATTTCAGTTCAGTTGCTCAGTCGTGTCCGACTCTTTGCGACCCCATGAATCGCAGCATGCCAGGCCTCCCTGTCCATCACCAACTCCCAGAGTTCACTGAGACTCACGTCCATCGAGTCAGTGATGCCATCCAGCCATCTCATCCTCTGTCGTCCCCTTCTCCTCCTGCTCCGAATCCCTCCAAGCATCAGAGTCTTTTCCAATGAGTCAACTCTTCGCATGAGGTAATAACAAATATGAAAACATTTATTAGAGACATGTAAAACAGAATCAGGTGAATAATAAATTCACTCTTCCTTTCCAGGAGATCTATTGTTAAAGTTGGTATAGTCCTACTTTCTATACTAGAAATAGAGTTTCTATTTTAATGTTGTAAAAAGTTCAATCCCCTCACCCTCCATTTTTAACTTAAAAAGTTGATCAGGTTTTAGAGAGAACACTCTAGCAAGGAAAGAAAAGTCAAACGCCAACTCACTAGTTAGCTTTCTGTACACATTACATTCTAAATAAATACTTCTGCAGTGTCAAAGAACAGAATTCCACTTACTGATGATGAACAACAATGTACTTAAATTATTGGAAATGTTTGTGAATAAGCCCATTTTTAAAGGTCAGCAATCCCCCCTAGGGCACTAAATATATGAAGTTCAGTATTATTGGATTGAAGAAGGAATTAGATATACTTTCTACCTCACAGATGAAAATAGAAAATACTTGAGAAGGTCATCAAATTTTAATGATAGTAACTGGATAAATCATCTTCATCTTTCTGAATTTCAGTTCCCTCATAAAAAGGAGAAAGAAATATTTACTTTTAAGGTTGTGATGAGGATTACACAGACACCTTATCCACGTGCCAAATAAAGTTCATTGAGTGTTAGCTATCACCACCATTATTATCATCATTATCATTGTCCCCACCTTCATTTTAACCATTATCAATATTAGCCTCACTGTTTATGAATGTCCAGTTCTATGGTCACTTCAGGAGCTGTTCTTTGACAGTTCAGTATTTTTAGGGAGTATCCATCTTCATTTAATAAGAGTTTCCAGAAATCATAAAATAATTTGTTCTACAAATATTGGCTTAACACCTAGGAATACCAGACCCTTCACTGCCCTCATGGAACTTATTGAATGTATATGAATATATATCTGATCATAATGCAGATCATTTCCATATTCTAACTGTACTGACAGGGAAGCCTGGCATGCTGAAGTCCATGGGGTTGCAAAGACGCCGACACGACTGAATGACTGAAAACGACGACGATGATAACTGTACTAAATGCCACAAAGTACAGGCATAGGGGTGCTGTTACAAGAGCATAATATGGAAAGTTTGGTCTAGTCAGGGAAGTCATGGAAGGCTTCTCCAAGGAAGTGACATTGAAACTGAGATCTGCAGGAAGAATTGACTGAGACAAGAGGGAAAGTATTCAGCAGGGGGCATATCATGTAAGGCAAGAAGAAACATAGTATGTTATGGGAACTGAAAAAAGGTGTGTGTGCCAGAAGCAGACAATAGGGGAAGGAGAGTGTAGGCAATGTGCTACTGAGGTGTGGAGAAGAAGCCAATAAAAGCCTTAGTGTCGAAGAGCATGGAAACCAGTGAGGTGTCTTATTCACTGAGTGATATAATCACCTTTAGTTATTTATTTACTTTTGTTACTCTGACTTTAGTGGGGTCTTACTTTGAATTGGGCAGGATTAGAAGTGGAAAGACCAGTTAATAAGACCATTTTGGTGGTTTGGACATGATGGTCAGTTCAGTCGTTCAGTCAGTTCAGTCGCTCAGTTGTGCCCAACTCTTTGCAACCCCGTGAATTGCAGCACACCAGGCCTCCCTGTCCATCACCAACTCCCGGAGTTCACTCAAACTCATGTCCGTCGAGTTGGTGATGCCATCCAGCCATCTCATCCTCTGTCATCTCCTTCTCCTCCTGCCCCCAATCCCTGCCAGCATCAGAGTCTTTTCCAATGAGTCAACTCTTCGCATGAGGTGGCCAAAGTATTGGAGTTTCGGCTTTAGCATCAGTCCCTCCAATGAACACCCAGGACTGATCTCCTTTAGGATAGGCTGGTTTGATCTCCTTGCAGTCCAAGGGACTCTCACGAGTCTTCTCCAACACCACAGTTCAAAAGCATCAATTCTTCGGCACTCAGCTTTCTTCACAGTCCAACTCTCACATCCATACATGACTACTGGAAAAACCATAGCCTTGACTAGACAGACATTGGTAGATAGTGGCACCAGAAATGAACAGAAATAGATGACTTCTGTAGAAAATTAGAAGGAAATTTTATTGATATTTCTGATGGATTGATGATATGGGGAAGAATGGGTGAAGAAAGCTGTTAAAAATGGCTACCAGGTTTTTAACTTGCATAACTGGATCGCTGTTGTTGACATCAAGAAACATTGGGAGAAACCCAGATTTATTAATAGAATAGACAACCATTCTGATGAGATCAGTTCTGAACAGCTTAAGTATGTGATTCTGTAAGAGAGCTGAGTGAGCATGACAAGGCAGTTGGTTATCTGGAATGGGAGGTCTAGTTTGAAGAGTTAAGTTTCTGATTTATCTACATAAAAATTACTTGAGTTTCAAAGATACTGTGTGGTAACAATGTGTATAGTGATAAGAGAGGGAGAAGAGAATGGGTCAGCAGATAGGAAGGATGAGAGTATTTTTTAAAAATTAATTTTTATTGGAGTATAGTTGCTTACAAGGTTGTTTTAGTTTCTGTTGTACTGCAAAGTGGATCAGCCATACATATACATATATCCCCTCCCTTTTGGGCTTCCTTCCCATTCTGTTCAACACAGTGCATATATTTCTTGTGCTATATAGTATGTTCTCATTAATTATCTGCTTTATATGTAGTATCAATAGTGTATATGTCAGTCCCAATCCCCCAGTTCTTCCCACCCTCCCTTCCCCCTTGATATCCATTTGTTCTCTGTGTCTATGTCTCTATTTCTGCTTTGCAAATAGGATCAGCTATATACCATTTTTCTAGATTCCACAAATATGCATTAATATATGATATTCATTTTTCTCTTTCTGACCTACTTCACTCTCTATGACACTTTCTAGTTTCATCCATGTCTCTACAAATGACACAATTTTGCTCTTTTTGATGGTTGAGTAATATTCCATTGTGTAGATGTACCACTTTTCTTTATCCATTTTTTTGTTGATGGACATTTAGGTTGTTTCCATGTCCTGGCTACTGTAAATAGTGCTGCTATGAACATTGGGGTGCATGAATGTTTTTGATTTATGATTTTCTCTGGGTATGTGCCCAGTAGTGAGATTACTGGGTCGTATGGGAGTTCTCGGAAAAGGCAATGGCACCCCACTCCAGTACTCTTGCCTGGAAAATCCCATGGACGGAGGAGCCTGGTGGGCTGCAGTCCATGGGGTCGCTAAGAGTCGGACACGACTGAGCGACTTCACTTTCACTTTTCACTTTCATGCATTGGAGAAGGAAATGGCAACCCACTCCAGTGTTCTTGCCTGGAGAATCCCAGGGATGGGGGAGCCTGGTGGGCTGCCGTCTATGCCGTCTATGGGGTTGCACAGAGTCGGACACGACTGAAGTGACTTAGCATGGGAGTTCTATTTTTAGTTTTTTAGAGGAAACGCCATCCAGTTTTCCACTTAGAAAAAAAGAAATGGTCAGAGTAGAAGGGAAACCTTCTTGACATGTTATGGAAGCCAAGGGAAGTGAGTATTCAAGAAGAGATTCAGAAAAAGTGGCCCGTGTTTGTTTTTTAGAGGTTGAGGAAGATGAGGACTAAAAAGAATGTCAATTAAATCGATCAGTTTTATTCGTGTTAATTAGATCTTTGTCATTGGTAACTTCAGTGGGAGGTGCTTCCACCCAGTGTGTGTGTGTGTGTCTGTGTGTGTCTGTTGCAGAAAAGGAGCTGCAAATAGAGTAGGCTGGGCTGGTAGCTGGGAGGAGATAAGAAAAGAGAAGTAACTGTTTTATACAACTGTTCAGAGAAATTTGGGGCTGTTTTCAAGGTTTTATGGTTTTTTTCTTTATTCTAGAGATTTAAAAAAAATCTCAAAAATGAAATTTGATTAGCTTTTTCTCTCTTTCAAAAATTTCTGGTATGAAGACCACTGTGATTATTTGTCAGAGCTTTATTTTAAAAAAATCATCTCTGACAATACATATGGCTGTAGGATTGCCACTGAACTAATCATGTACAGACTGAAATTTTAATTTCTTCCTATTAATAACCAATCTCAATTCATGATTAGATCAACTATATTTTAGTGTAATTAACTATTCCATTTATGAATCCATTTAGTCATTTTTTAAATAGGGACATAAACTTTATGTCCTGGTGACTCATAGTACTAGCATGGAGGTCACAGACTAAGCCCAAGCTGATCACTTGGAACTGGTCAAATCAATTATTATTATTGGGCACTTACTTTTAGATACACCCAGTGGGTTTTTCTTACACTTTGGTGTAATTTTTATAGTATATTTTGAGAAAAAAAGGAAAGGAGAAAATAAGTGTAGAAACACCTGAAATGATCTAAGAATGCTACTTAAAATCCTGTAATTTTTAATATTTTGGGTTCTATAAAGTTGAGAGCTTCATATTTTGAGGTTCATAAAACATATTCCCCCTTATATAGAATCATTACTTTTCAAGAGAAAATTTACTTGAAAATATATCTCTTCCTTGACTAAATGGAAGCCCAGGTTAGATAAACAATTCAAGTTTCATGTTTAAAAGTAATTCCCTACTTCTGGGGCTATCAGGCCTATCAGGGGAATAAAATGCAACCACAACAAGGATTTGTAGCAGTTCAAAATTTCTGCGGTGTCCCGTGCAAACAGAATGGCAGTGTGTAAGCTTCTCTTAAGAGGAGAACCCATTTTTGGATTTGTTCTCCAGCTCCTTCCCTCTTTGGCAGCACAGAGATGTGATGCTGCAATTTCTAGCACTGTTAAATCAGCAGGGATATCTGCAGCTAATGGTTATGCCTTCTATTCTGCAGTTTGACTAAATGAATGGGCTGTACTGTCAGTTCTAATGACTTTGGAAAAGAGAGGCAGCCTACTGGTCCCCTCATGAAGCATTATGTTAGAGCTCATCATATGAAACAAATATCTTGATCCCCGCTTCAAACTAGGGCAGCTCATGCCTGCAAAATTCCATTGAGAGATGGAAGTGTCCCACATATAGTGGCAAATTTCCCGTAATGTCCTGCAAATTGCAACACAGTTCGTGGGAAAAGTAGGAGGGAAATGATCTTCCTGCATGGGGATAGCTCATGTGGGAAGGCTAATCCACAGGTTCCAGCAAGAATGGAGAAATACATCTGGTACGTTTTTGAAGCACATCATGGAATGGTTATTTTGTATATCAGTTTTACACGTTGGGGAAGTATTTGGAATGAATGCATTTCTAATAGATGACTCTCAACTCTGTGTTTATACGTAGCACCTTTTTGCTATTAAGGTTTCTTTCCAAAAAAATGGTTGTAGCTGGGACAATACTTGCATATGGCTCTTTCTCCAAGCTGTGATTCTTAAAACAAATAGCATTGACATCACAAGTTGATGGCAAGCTAGTCCTAAATGCATCAGTTTTTAAAAGGGCGTTCCCCCAACAATTTAATTGGTGAAAATATTAGTATAAATTAAAACATGTGGGGAGACAGTATGTTTACACTTTCCTCCTAGGCAACAGGAGAATAAAATTTTAGTGAATAAACGAATTTCCTATTGTCCATTTTTACTGTCCTTCTATTTACTTCTCCTGTACAAGATGGAAATTAGATTTCTAATAGCAGTTTTATTCCTATGACTCTACAAAAACTTTGTCATTCCCCAAGTAGGATGAATGTGGTAAGTAACCATTTATCCTTTTTGTGCTTGTTCTTTATGAACAAGGGCAGCTGCTCTCCACTGAACACTTTTACCCTCCCAAGCTGAGTTTGACATAATTACTGCACTGGAGCTAAGATTCATAATCTGATTGCCAATGTCAGTGGAAATGAAGGCTTTCATGAAAAAACAAAACCTGCTAAGTATACTCAAGGCTCAGCATCAATCCCACTCATGAGTAATTAAAATACCAATTTATGATGCATGTGTCTTTTACTAGTAAATCTGGAAAACCTGTAGATTTTTTCTTTGGACATAAATGCTTGAAGGAGAATAAACTCTAAGGACAGTTGCACAGATGCAAATTTTGAATAAGGATTTAATTCTACAAATAATATTTTGAAGTGTTTGCTATGTGTAAGATAGGCTAACATAAACTGAAATAGTTTTGTTTTTTTTTAACTCATATTTAAGATTTCCTTAGCCCTAAGTAGAAGGAATCTTGGTAACTTAAATTGGTTGAATTTTCTGTTGATTCTTTTTGCTTGTATCTTGGGATTTGGTTCAAGATTGATCCTTAGAGGAGGGAAGAAACTCTAATGCTCTGTGTACTTCTATGTCTTAGGGTCTGTGCCTGTAGCTCTATTTATTCCATTCATTAACCCTATGAGATAGGTATTGTTAACTTCTTTTACAGGTGAGTCTTATATACATGGAGTGACTTGTCTAAGACCACACAATCACTTAATAATAGAGTAAGAGTACACAGGAGAGCCTGGAAAAAGAGCTACAATGGCTGGGGAGGAAATTGTTTTATGACCTTGTCAAGTCGTATCAGTAGAAGTCTGTGTGACATATGTAAAAGTAGCTTCTAAGTCAAAGAAGAAAAATAGATGATTAGATTGGATCACCTTTATTTACATAGTTGCCTTTACCTATGTTTGGAGATTCTTTATGTTGGCTCAACCATCTGAGAATAATATAAATATGGTGGACTGAAGATTAGACTCAAAGATGGCCTAGTGTCAATGAGGAGGAAATGTTGGAGTTTCCCTGAAATGTTGTGGTGAAAGGCTTAGAGAAGTGTGAATGTTGGAATGAGTACATTATACAGAATCTGCTTACCTACCCACTCATCATGCTCTCTAGAAAAAGCCCCCTTCACCTGATCATTCAGCAATGCATTGACAAGGAAAACTCTAGCCTCTGCAGTGGCTATCATCTGCAGGCTGGTGGTCATAGTAGGAGAGGCCATATTGGTACTAGACTTCCATTTTTCAATGGAATAATGAGGCCACAGGGTAGTAGAAGCTGTGTGTCAGTGCTGAACTAGCAGAGACAAGATGAGTGCTGCATCGTGATAAGCTGCAAAGAGAAAGTGGCAGAGTATTTGACCCACAGGAACTTGTGGTAATGATTCATCTATCATGGAATGCCTAGAAATGAAATGGATATACCGTTTACTGGATATGTGTTGCTTCTCTTATGTGCAAAAATTCTAGTGGGCAGAAATTTGACTCAGGTCACCAAGGTGAGCATGCAAGTTCTCATATCTAATTCTTAGACCTAATAAAGCTTGCAGATTTAGAACCACCAAGTTTGTAGTTATTTGTAACAGCAGCACTAGGAAACTTATACATGGCAAAGTACAAAGTTATAGAGAAAAATAGGTGAAAGATCTGCTGTGAAAGTTAACAGAAAAGTGAACCACCAATTAATTTCTCTGTTAATCAGTACAAGGACATGAATATAATTTAAAACAACCAAATCTCTATTTTTAAAGATGACGCTTGCATTGTTGTTGTTTAGTCGCTAAGTCATGTCCAACTCTTTTGCAATCCTATGGACTGTAGCCTGTCAGGCTCCTCTGTCCATGAGATTTCCCCGACAAGAATACTGGAGTGGGTTGTCATTTCCTTCTCCAGGGGATCTTCCTGACCCAGGGATTGAACCCATGTCTCTTGCATTGTTAGGAGGATTCTTTACCACTGAGTCACCAGGGAAAGCGTGAGTGATTATAATGAAGGATAGGGATCTGAGAGCTTCTGTATGGACACAACTCTGAAAGATGAAAAAAAAAAAAAGAAAAAACAATTTGAGGAAAGGCTGGGCCAATACCTGGAAAGTAGTGTGTCCCTCCAGAAGAAAGTATTTTCATTGCTTTTATTTCAGTTCTTCTGTCTTCCCAAAGGATTAGTTGAGTTCAATAATCCAAAACTGATTCTAAGAAGGGAACTGGAGAATCAGACCTAAGGCTGTCCCTGATCATATCTCTCTCATTTTACTTCTCACTCTGCATTCACAGTTACTTTTACTTTCTTTCTTTGGAAACTTTCTTCTTCCGATCAGGCAGATAGCCCTCAGGCTTTTGTCCTGGCCTAAGGCAATGGCATCCCACTCCAGTACTCTTGCCTGGAAAATCCCATGGACGGAGAGCCTGGTAGGCTGCAGTCCATGGGGTCGATAAGAGTCGGACACGACTGAGCGACTTCACTTTCACTTTTCACTTTCATGCATTGGAGAAGGAAATGGCAACCCACTCCAGTGTTCTTGCCTGGAGAATCCCAGGGACGGGGGAGCCTGGTGGGCTGCTGTCTATGGGGTTGCACAGAGTCGGACATGACTGAAGTGACTTAGCAGCAGCAGGAATACTGGGGCAGATGTCTTAAGTTTAGAGACAAATACTCTCACCTTTCCTTTCAGAAAAGATGGTCTCAAAACCAGCTCATATTGCAATCAGTGGTAAAATCTAAGATTTTAATGTGAGCTTAGAAGACATCGTAGGTCACTCAGTAGGCTTTAGTTTAGTCCTCTGTTTAGCTTCTGAGAAAGGAGCTTCACATTTGTCCCACTCAGCCAACTAGAGTTCTGAATCTGCTTAGTTGCTGGGACCAAAGTCCAAGTGAATAATGAAGGTTAACTTGCCTTGTTCTGCCATTTTTATCTATACATATATTTCCATAGGGACACTGTGGGACTGAGAGGTGGCTGGGCCAAGACAAAATTTACATATTTCTTGGCTTCTATATTAACAGTATCCCTTAAAAGCCCTTCTCTCCACAACATCTAAAGTGATGTACAATATGAAAATTTTACTTCATCCTTGTTCAGTGTTTTGTTCCAGAGTACTGTAGATTTTACTCTGGTTTGCCCATTTTAAGAAGAACATAACAGAACAGGAAAAATGTATAGAGAAAAATGAAAAATGATACATGTTAAATTTACAAGCTGAGTCATTTATTCATAATAGTCTCATCAACATGAATAGTGCTATAGTAGGTTTACCATTTAATTTAAATATGCTTTTAAGATCAAAACAATTCATAATGAATAGAGATTTCTAATCTTTATATATATATATTTAAATTATATCATGAGCTGTAAATGTATAAACACAGAAACATTTTATATTTTTTTCATAATTGAGTTAAGATATTTCTTAAAGTTAATACTTTTACTCTCAGTGTATTTCAGTTCACTAAAAAAAAACTAAGGATATATTTTAAAATTATACATGTAATTCCCTCTCCTAAGGTTATATTATGCTTCATCCTTTGTTTTAATAACACCTGGGAATTCATTTCTTGAAAGCTTTTTGAAAGAAGGCTTTCTCTACCTTAGCTCCTAGTTTCCAGTATAAGCATTAAATTTTTGTCTTTTTAATTTAAAATTAAAAAAGAAAACAAAGTAGTGTTTCTATTCCACTTGATGACACAAATAATTCGATGAAGAATATAACTTCTACACATACATTTAGGGAATCTGACTTCCTCACAGTAGTCTCTTTCTCAGACAAAGAAAATAATATGTCATTTCTTAAAGAAGTTGTCTTCATTTCCCTCCAGTCAGATGTCTGAGATTAATATCTATCTATCTTCCCTCCCTCTCTCTTCTTCTGTCCTTCTTGGTCTTCCCTTTCTCCATCCCTCCTTTTCTTTCTTTCCTGCCTTTCTGTCTCTCCCTTTTTTTTTTTTTTTTGTCTGCATTGCAAGGCTTTTGGGATCAGGGATTGAGCACCTAGGCCCTCTGCAGTAGAAGTACCAGTCCTAACCCCTGGACTGCCAGGGGATTCCTAAATTCCTATCGCTTTCTTTCTTTAGTATTTTTTCCATAGACAGCCCTTTGATCTAAACTAATTGGGCATGCAATTTAAGTCACTTCAGTCGTGTTGCAATCTTTGTAACCCTATGGACTGTAGCCTGCCTGGCTCCTCTGTCCGTGGCATTCTCCAAACAAGAATACTAGAGCGGGTTGCGATGCCTTCCTCCAGGGTATCTTCACAACCCAGGGACTGAATCCATGTCTCTTAGGTCTCCTACAATTGGCAGGCAGGTTCTTTACCACTAGTGCCACCTGGGAAACTCCAACTAACTGCTAGCAAGGTAATTTTTTTAAGCTTCACTTAAAAAAAAAGAAAAACTATTCATGGGTTCCAGATCTGAATAAGATGTACTAGACATACTTCAACCTGTCACTCACAATGAATACAGCTGTAAAACCTGAACAGAATATATAGAACAGCTATTTGAGGTTCTCACTATAATGTAAAGTACCGATGACCCATCAGTGAGTTTACCATATTTTTTCCCCTCTAGTATACCCTAGCCTGGATCCAAGTAGCCGAAGACATGGAAGTAAGCATCAGATTAAGAGAGAAAACGTGGGGTGAAGCCTTCCAGGTCAGGTTTCAAGAGAAAGAAAGAGGTATTGTGGTAGCAACAGTGGTGGCTGCAGGGCCCACAGGTGCTTCAAACCTTGAGGGATATGAACATTTGATACTTCGTTTTCTTTGTCATTCTCTGTCCTCCTGTTTCTTGATCTGAAATAACACAGGAAGTTGGTGTTAGAGTACTTACTGAATTCTGTGGAACTAAAAAGGGAGTCCCAGGGCATCAGAAAGTATCAAGAGGGATCATAAATATATAAAGATAGAGAAAACAATCCTATTAAATTATTTATGAACTTCTGGACTCACTTCAGCTGCATGTGCATGGATCTAATTTACAATATTCTTTGAGAATGGAACTAATTGGTGGGCAATTGCCCATGTCTTAGACTGGCCACTGGGTGGCAAACACACAAGACAGGTGGAAATAGCACTTCAAAGGCATGGGAAACTGGAATGTGTCTTGATACCACAAACCACAGATGGCTAGTCAGAACATGGGGCCTGAACCCAAGTGGGTTGACTGCCTGCTAAAGCAAAATATCAACATTTTCCATGAGATTTAAAGAAGACTTAGAGTCTCGTACGATAATGTTTAAAGTGTCTGGAAAATAATGGATAATTAATTGGCAAAAAAAAAAAAAATCCAGGAAAACCCAGTTCACATGAGAAAAGACAACGAACAGATAACAATGCTGAGATAATTAAGCTGTTGAATAATAATAAAACAGCTATTGTAAAAGTGCTCAAAGAAGTAAGAATGAACACTCTTTAACCAAATGTACAGAAAGTCTAAGCAAAACCCCAAAGATATTCAGTTCAGTTCAGTCACTCAGTCGTGTCAATTTGTGACCCCATGGACTGTAGCACGCCAGGCTTCCCTGTCCATCACCAACTCCTGGAGCTTGCTCAAACTCATGTCCATTGAGTCGACGATACCATCCAACTATCTCACCCTCTGTCGTTCCCTTCTCCTCCTGCCTTCAATCTTTCCCAGCATCAGGGTCTTTTCTAATGGGTCCATTCTTTGCATTAGGTGGCCAAAGTATTGGAGCTTCAGCGTCAGCATCAGTACTTCCAATGAATATTCAGGACTGGTCTCCTTTAGGATGGACTGGTTTGATCTCCTCACAGTCCAAGGGGCTCTCAAAAGTCTTCTCCAACACCACAGTTCAAAAGCATCGATTTTCTGGCACTCAGCTTTCTTTATGGTCCAACTCTCATATCCAGGGCTTCCCTTGTGGCTCAGCTGGGAAAGAATCCACCTGCAGTGTGGGAGACCTGGATTTGATCCCTGGGTTGGGAAGATACCCTCCAGAAGGGAAAGGCTACCCACTCCAGTATTCTGGCATGGAGAATTCCATGGACTGTATAGTCCATGGGGTCGCAAAGAGTCGGACACACTGAGTAACTTTCACTTTCACTTTCTTTCACTTCATGTGTGATTACTGGAAAAACCATAGCTTTGACCAGATGAACCTTTGTTGGCAAAGTAATGTCTCTGCTTTTAATATGCTCTCTAGGTTTGTTGTAGCTTTTCTTCCAAGGAGCAAGCATGTTTTAATTTCATGGCTGCAATCACTATCTCCAGTGAATTTGGAGCCCAAGAAAATAAAGTCTTTCACTGTTTCCATTGTTTCTCCATCTATTTGCCATGAAGTGATCAGACTGGATGCCATGATCTTCATTTTTTTGAATGTTGAGCTTTCAATCAACTTTTTCACTCTCCTCTTTCACTTTCATCAAGAGGCTCTTTAGTTCCTCTTCACTTTCTGCCATTAGGGTGGTGTCATCTGCATATGTGAGGTTACTGATGTTTCTTCTGCCAATCTTGATTCCAGCTTCTGCTTCAGGCAGCCTGGTATTTCACATGATATATTCTGCATATGAGTTAAATAAGCAGGGTTACATATACAGCCTTGACATACTCCTTTCCCAATTTGGAAACAATCTGTTGTTTCATGTCTGGTTCTAACTGTTGCTTCTTGACCTGCATACAGATTTCTCAGGAGGGAGGTAAGGTGTTCTGGTATTCCCATCTCTTTAAGAATTTTCCACAGTTTGTTGTGATCCACACAATCAAAAGCTTTGGTGTAGTCAGTAAAGCAGAAGTAGATGTTTTTCTGGAATTCTCTTGCTTTTTCTATGATTCAGCGGATGTTGGCAGTTTGGTCTCTGGTTCCTCTGCCTTTTCTAAATCCAGTTTGAACATCTGGAAGTTCTCGGTTCATGTACTGTTGATATTAATAATTACCAAATGGAAATTTTAGGATTAAAATTATAAGAGCCTAAACTCTGCAAAAAAAAAAAAAAAAAATTAGCAAACAAAACAGAAACTCTTCAAATAAACAAACAAGGGAATAAAAGTCTTCGTTATATGAGCTCAAGAGCTGATTGGAGATAAAAGAGGAAATAGTAAACTTGAGGTTAAATAAGTAGAAATTATGAAATCTAAGAGAAAAAGAAACAGGAAACAGAGCCTCAGGGCAGTAACAACATGTCTAGTATTTATGTTATAGGAATCCTAGAAAATGAGGAGAAATAATTTACTAGAGCAAAAAATCTTTGAAGAAATATTAGCTGAAAATTTCCCAAATATGCTGAAAGAAACTTAAAGATTCAATAAGCTCAGTAAGTCTAAAACAGGATAAACTCAAGGAAATTTAGACCAAGAAACACTAATCAAACTGTTAAGCACTAACAACAAACAAACAAAATATCTTAAAGGCAGCCAGAGAAAAACAATGTTTTTCTTACAAGAGATTCAAATAATTGCAGATTTCTCATCAGAAATCTTGGAGGTCAGAAAAAAGTATATGAACATTTTTGTAGGAAATGTTGAAATGCTGAAAGTGAAGAACTGTCAATCTAGAATTCTATATTGAAGGAAGAAAATGTAGTTCATGAATGAAAGTGAAATAACATTCTCATGTGAAGGAGAGCTAAGAACATTTGTGTCTAGAAGATCTGTGTCACAAGAATTGCCCAAGGAAGTTCTCAAACAGGAAGGGATTATACCAGAAAGCAACGTGGAATAGGTGCAATGAAAGAAGAGCAAAAAGAATTGTAAATATTTGAGGAAGCATAATAGATACATCTTTTCTCAAGTTCTTTAAAATATTGTTGAGAATTGAAAGCAAAAATATTATAACATCATCTGAAGGGATTCTTAATGAACATAGATGTAATATATAAAGACATTAAAGCATAAAGGGGAGGGGTAAAGAGATCTGATATCTACATTACATTCCAAATGGTAAAATAGTCATTATAATTAAGCAGTTAAATATGTATTGTAAATCATAGAGCAACCACTAAAAGCAAACAAATTATACAAAGAGTAATTTATATAAATTGGAATAGAATACTAAAAGTATTCAAATAATGCAAAAAAAGGGAGGAAAAGGACAAGAGAGAATCAACAACAGAGAGAAAAACAAAACAATATAATGGTAGAACCTAAATCTAAATATGCCAAAAATGATCAATAAATGAAACAGTTCAACTGCCAAAATTAAAAGACAGACTTTAGAGTGGACTAAAAATATGACTCAACTACATGCTTCTTACAAAAAGCTCATGTGAAATATGAGCTCATGTGAAATACTGGTAGGTGAAAAACTATCAGGATAGGAAAAAAACACATCATAAAAACACCGTCTTGTACCTCACATGGTGGAAGGGGCCAAGGAGGTCTGGGGAATCTCTTTCTTATGAGCTCCATCTTCATGACCTAAGAACCCCCCACAGGCCCCGTTTCCTAATATGTCATCTTTGGTGGTCAGGATTTCAACATATGAATTTTGGGGAGCCATAAACATTCAGTCCATAGCAATCCTAATATAATTATATTCACAACTCTATCTTTGCTCATTTCTATAATTTCAAACAACGTATTAAACCTTGTCACATCATTCATAGTCAGTATTTTGTAAGATGTGGCCTTTATTTTGTAAGATGTGGTGCTGTCCTTTTCATTTACTGCCCCTCAGTTTCTGCTGCCCCGATTCTATGTCAGTCATGCCCTTATTTAAAAGATGTTTAACTGTTTATTTATATTAGTGTGGGTTTATGGGTTCTTCCTTTGCTTAGTTATTAAATACTAATGTTATTTTGATGCTCAAATTTAGCTAACGAAAGAAAAGCCCCATGAGATGTTCTTTGATATATTCTCATCATTTTTTGAGAACTTCCATCTTCTGCCATGTTGAAATGTTTCAGGCTTATCTTGCACTTTTCCTGATGCAGCCTGGAATTTACCTTGAATTCTTGGACAATGATATTTGGAAATGAAGTTCATGGTACTAAGTCTGCTCATTATCCCTTGTAGGTGTTATTGTTTCTAGGTTCTCTCAATAGTCACAGCTAGGGAATAGATGTATGATCTCCCTATAGATATATATACATGTGTACACATATGTGAGCTTCCCAGGGGGTGCTAGTGGTTAAGAACCCCCCCACCAATGCAGGGGACATAAGAGACATGGGTTCTATCCCTGGGTTGGGAAGATCCCCTGAAGGAGGGCGTGGCAATTCACTCCAGTATTCTTGCCTGGAGAATCCCATGGACAGAGGAGCCTGTTCGGGTACAGTCCATGGGGTCAAAAAGAGTTGGACATAACTGAAGCAACCTAGTGCTCATGCATGCATGCACATAAAAGCACATACATTTATTTTAATATATATGTGTATCCATGTATATGTATGTTTATATAGAGATAAAGATATGTGTATACTCATTTACAATGTATATATTATAAAGGAAGCATCTTTGTAATATAAATGCATATATACATGTTTTTACATATATATTTAAAACTATGGCAATACTGATATCTACAATCCTAATTCAACATTATAGATCTTATTGCACTTTTATATTTTTGTACTTTATAGGATAGACTTTCTATTCTGTAACACATAACAGAAGTCTTCTGTCATTTGTACACATGTTGATTCTAAAAACTGAAAAACAATGAACACATTTTAGATTGTTATTGTAGCTTAATTATTCATTGCAGAGACACATAGTGCTTGTTAGGATCGCTTTTATTTCTTCACATTTACAGATCCAATGCAGTTATCTCTCTACTATTCAAAAGAGCATGTTTCCAGGGATAAATTAAACAAGTTTTCTCTTTAATACCCTCAACCAATTAACTTTATTAGATCTTCAGGTTCTCTCTTCATCAGTGATAATGCTGATTACCTGCCCAAATTCTCTCACCCTCAATTCCCTGTGAATATCCACTTTTTTTTTTTTTTTGTCCATTGATCTCTCTGCTCCAGTAATTGGCCTGAGAGTACACATCAATGCTCCTCTGAATTAAATCCACTGTTTCTTGACCCTTTCAGGTTTTCTTTTTTCATTTGGTTAATATAAACACTACTGCTGCTGCTGCCAAGTCGCTTCAGTCGTGTCCGACTCTGTGCGATCCCATAGACAGCAGCCCACCAGGCTCCCCTGTCCCTGGGATTCTCCAGGCAAGAACACTGGAGTGGGTTGCCATTTCCTTCTCCAATGCATGAAAGTGAAAAGTGAAAGTGAAGTGGCTCAGTCCTGTCCGACCCTCAGCGACCCCATGGACTGCAGCCTTCCAGGCTCCTCCGTCCATGGGATTTTCCAGGCAAGAGTACTGGAGTGGGGTGCCATTGCCTTCTCCGAATATAAACCCTAGAAGGGGCCTAAACATTTTTTGAATGTTTGAATGGTGGTAAGATGTCTTTATTTTTTCCTATGATAAATTGACTTTTTACGCATGGCTGTAAATACTAGGTTAAAAATACTCTTCCATTGTCTTTTAGCATCTTGTAATCCAATAAGAAATCTAATACTAACCTGATCATTATTTCTATTAATAAGTGAATCTGTGAACATATTTAGGATCAGACCTTTATTCTTAGTGTTCTAACTTTTCATACTAGCAAGTCTAGGGGGGGTTCCCTTTTTATTTGCTCTGCTGGGCAACTGGCAGGCACTTTCAGTCTTACTCTTGACAGCTCTAAGGTTATATTTTCTATGGTTTCCTTCCTTCCCTCCTTTTCTTCTGTTCTTCCTCTGATCTCTGTTAGTTAGATGTTGGAATTCCTGGTTAATCCTTTATATTTAAATGTTTTCCTTTCTTATATTAACTATGAAAGGACATCTTTTTTGGTTTGTTTTATGCATTCCTATACTTTTCTAAACATTTTATGTACTTTTTTATTTGAAAAAACATTAAAAATTATTTTGAAGAGCTCTAATTATTTACTTGTTCCTTTTTTATATCATTCTATTCCCTTAAAAAATTAAATCAAGACTCTCTTAGGCTATTAGTGTCCTAATACACACACCAAATAATTGCCCTTTTTCTCTCCAAAGAGATCATTCATTCTTTTTTGAGAAGATCTGTTTTTCTCTATTTGTATGTTTTGCCTGGGGGTTGAAAATGCCCATTTCTGAGAGTTCTGGGGAGGTACAGTTTTTTGGGAAAGAATCATCCTTCAATGCCCCTCCCTTCTGGCCTACTATCTTTTTCTCCTCCCTTCTCTCCATCCCCCCTGTGGTGGGAGTTCAGACTTTTGGATTCTGCACTGCAGATAGCTTTTCTTCTAGACTGCATACCCTTTGTGCGTATTCTCAGGTTTGGCTGGCCATATGGCTTGTCACCTATTTTGCTTTTGCACGTACATATATATTGTATTTTGTTGTTATTTACATGTACATTTACCCCATTTCTTGACATCTGTTAAGTCACAATGTCTCACAACTGATGTTTTAGAACATATTAAATGTCTATTACTTTTTTTTAAAAAGGGGGCCTCAGGTAAATAGGTAATTAACTCACATGGTCTGTACACTATCTTGAATCATGTTCCTTTGGTTTTCATGTTTTAAATTTTCTAGCAAAGCAAGTAGCCATGTGGTCCCAAGTCACTCTGATTGGTGCTTTTGTCATGAATAAAGTCTAACATAGCATAGTCTGTTTAACACTTTTTATATCTTTGTTTATGAAGAAGTTGACTAAGAGATACTATAATAGAATCATTATAATATGTAGAAAGTGTTTGTGCAGATCATGAAAAGGAAAAGTTTAAATAACTAAATTGAAGGAAAAATTATTTTTATTCATTAGTATGATTACTGAAATTTATATTATTAAAAAGAAAAATTCTTGGGAAACTCCAATCTGAGACAGTTATGGGTAATAATTCCCTAGAGTTGCTATACTCTAGATCTAGATCTAAACCTAATTTCCTTTGTGAAATAAGTTTGAGAAACATGGTATGTATTTCTTTCCATGAGTAATAAAGGTCATTGGCATGTTAAAGACTAAAAAAATCCTATAATTGAGGCTCATTAATATTACTTAACCCAATTTATCCCAATTTTTTTGATTACACATTTTTTTTTTTTACAAAATTTGTAACCCCACAGTAGAATTCGTATTTCAAGACACGTTTTTGGGTTATGCTGGCCTAATGGAATAAATACAACTTGGTTTTTAGGCACGCTGCTGCTACTGCTAAGTTGCTTCAGTCGTGTCCGACTCTGTGTGACCCCATGGACTGCAGCTTACCAGGTCCTCCATCCATGGGATTTTTCCAGGCAAGAGGACTGGAGTGGGTTGCCATTGCCTTCTTTAGTCATGATTCTGGTATAAAATAATAGTAAGACTTTTATTGTCACTCCATATTTTGTTCCTGTCTCGTACTTTTTTAATTCTCTAGTCTCTAAATTCCAAGTCTAGAGATTCTCTTTGGAGAGTTTTTCATTTTTACTCATATCAGTCTTAAAGTTATTTCCAGAATTCTTTGTGTTCTTTCATAGTTAAAATAATTCTTCAGATTTTTCCACTGATTCATCAAACATTTCCATCTTATTTTGCATAAAGTGTACTATATTTTTGGAAGTATATAAATATACTAGTTACATGGAGTAAGTTAGTAAGCAGTATTTCTTTGGTCAATTTGTTGTTTTCTATTAAAAAAGAGAAAATGGTGAAACAACGCAGACAAGAGATACAATTATATGACTTTTGTCATTTCACTGTCTCTAGCAGAGAAAAGTGTTCATTTTGTTGCTTTTTATTTTCTGTAGAGGTATTAGGCCTTTGCCTCAAAGGTGTAATATCTGAATAATAAGATCTCTTTTGACTTATATCTGACCTCTGCATCCTACTCATTTTTTACTGAGAGTCAGCTAACTAGGCTGCCAGATATTGTGTCTCTTAGGAAATTTTTCCCCATCCTGCAGTAAACTTTCATAAGGAAAAGGCAAATAAAATCAAATTTTCTTGTGGAATGCTTAATACAAGTAACATATTATAGCACTTTTCCCCCAGAAATTTATCAGTTATTGATATAAACATATTATCCTGTCTTGATTTAAACTGTTAATTGTTCTCAATAGTTCTATTTCTTGTTGTTCAGTTGCTCAATTGTGTCTGACTCTGTGCAACCCCATGGACTGCAGCACACCAGGCTTCCCTGTCCTTCACCATCTCCTGAAGCTTGCTCAAACTCACGTTCATTGATTCGATGATGCCATCCAACCATCTCATCCTCTGTTGTCCCCTTCTCCTGCCTTCAATCTTTCCCAGAATCAGAATCTCTTCCAGTGAGCCAGCTCTTCACATCAGGTGGCCAAAAGTATAGGAGCTTCAGTGTCAGCACCAGTCCTTCCAGTGAATATTCAGAACTGATTTCCTTTAGGATTGACTGGTTTGATCTCCTCGCAGTTCAAGGGACTCTCTAGAGTCTTCTCCAAAACCACAGTTCAAAGGCAACAATTGTTTGGTCTTCAGCCTTTTTATTGTCTAGCTCTCACATCCATAAGTGGACTGGAAAAACCATAGCTCTGACTATACGGATCTTTGTAGGCAAAGTCATGTCTCTGCCTTTTAATACGCTGTCTAGGTTTGTCATTGCTTTATTTAGTTTAGGCTAACTAGTTTAGGCTGAAATCATTTTGACCAGACTTCCTTAAAGCAGAAAGAGGGAATACTTTCTTATCCTAAAAAGAACTACTTCTCACATAGCTTTAATTTTTTGTCTTCAAATGTGAATGATCAAAGTAATTAGTGATCTTAAATGCTTCAGTAGTTCATCATGTGATATTAAAAAGCAATAGGTCAGAATGTGACAGAATAACTTATTTGCCATTTAGTAGCAATATATTTGTGCTGTGGTTACATTGTTAAGCAAACTAAAACAAGCAAATCTTCATGCCAGGGTCTTAGTTAATGTCATCTTGTTTGGCTGAGAAAATCTGAAACATCTCTGAGAAGACATATTTTAAGAGAGCATTGGGACATGCATATTTTTAGAATGCTAATAAAGCCTATCACCCCTCTGGTTTTAGCTGCCAGAAATTATGATTCATAGTTCTTGATAGCAAAGAACAGAAAACATTGTAAAGGGAAAGAAATTCTAACAGATTGCTCAGGAATGATTTCTGAGTGTCAGTTAATCAAACATTTCTATTTCATTCCTTCAGAAAAATGTGCTCTTCTGTTTTGAAAAATGGATCTAGAAAAATCTTTATTTTTTCTTTCTAATAGCCCATGATTACTGATTAATTCCTAGTATTATTAAGAAAACTGGATCATGAAAGAATATGAAACATTTTAATTACCTATATTAACAAAAATGACACAGCTGAAAATTTGCCTGTGAAGAATGTTTCTAAAGAACAAAGGATGTGTGTTTAAAGATTCTGGAAAACTGTTACATTATTATATTGTATTATTTAATTTTTATTATTATTATGAAGAAAAAGCCAATTAAAAAGTATTTTCAATAAATTTTTTGAACTTATTTTAGAATGTAAAATTTCAAAATATATGACAACATTCTCAGTTGTATTATGCTAGAAAGCTTTGGATTAATTTAGATTTAGGAATGGAAAAAGAACTACTAGCTATCATTATAATTGATAGTCAAAGTGTTCTGTATCAAATAACAGCTCTTGCAAAAGTCCTAAGTTATGCATTTGTGATAGTACATTTCTGATGCTACTGCTTCTTATTAATGATGATTTTACTTATGACATGGTTTTCTCAAATTCTAGTTATGTGTACTATTATTTCTATTTACCTTAGAAGATTTCTACTCCTCTTTTTCTTATTACAGCACATTTAGAAATATAGAGAGATATAAAAAGAATTGTCATTAAGAGCCTGCACTGTGATGCTTATTTAGCTTTTGAATGGCCTTTTACACAAAAATAACTGTTCTATAGAAATTTTAAGGTATGAGAAAGCACCTCACTTATAAAGAAATCCCCTCTTATTCAACTGATCAGTCAGTATTTAAAAATGCATGTGTTGGATACTGCAGATAGAAGTGTGGAAAGCATTTGTGTTTTAATTAAAATTTTAGAGGAAAAATCATTCACATGAATTAATAGCAATATTTTTAACAGGTTGCATAAATGGTGACAAAATTTGCATCTTTGTATTCAAGAAGAGTATGGAGTTACTTGGTGAAGATCACTACATATGTTAAATCCTTTCAACATGTACTATAAATATTAAAAATCTGTGGCTATTAAATTACGTGAAAGCAAATGACTTGTAAGTAATCACAAATACCTGTTCTGCTCCCACTTATTACTTGTTTTCTAAAAGGTAGCATGGGAATGAAATGCAAACATAACATAAAAGAGTATGACTTCCTGTTAAATGATGCTTTATCATATAATGGACTAATACAGTCTAATTCAATACAGGACTAAACCAACATTTGAATTAAATGAGAATTCCTGAAGCCAGGAGCATCAGTACTCTAAAGTGTATCCTGTTTATATATCTCTCCAGAAGTTTCTGTTTTCTTTTTTAATTGCTCCTGTGGAACTGCAAAAACTTACAAAGAGTTAGACTTGACTGAGCGACTGAGCACATGGCACGTGGAACAGCAAAGAACTTTAGATGTAAATAAATTTCACAAATCATGAGTCAAAAGAAGCAGGGACATAGAGTTAAAAAAAAAAACCACCACCACAAACTTGTACAAAAACCATCTATGGTAATGAATGAAATGAAATGAAGTTTGGTTCTGTTAGAGTTTTGATTATCAATCAAATATATCCTTGGTAATTCTCATCTTTTTTTTTTTTTTTTTTTTTCCTTTGAGAGGATCCCTATCACCTCACCTGTTTGCTTTAAGACTTTTTTTTTTTTCATCTGCGATCAATGAACAAGTAGTATGCTTCTTTCAATATACTGTCAAGGGGAAGAGCCACTGTCTGGTTCTTTGGACACATAGATATTTTGTTACTAAGAAGTGAGAGTGTAGCAGTCACAGGGTTACAGAATTTCAGAAAGGAAGTCCTAAGATGTTGCTTGGAATCCTAAGATGTTCTCTGATGAATCCCAGAACTCCAGGTCTCTCCAAGATCACTTAGTTCTAATGTTTTCACATACTAGTCTTCTAACTCCAATGGTATCTGAAGAAAGGGTTCCACTGTTTAGAAAAAGACTGAAGACCTCCAAGTACTGTCTGTCATTTCAGATGTGAAGAAATAATACTTGAAAGTTTAACTGACTAGGGAAGCATATTGAGACGCTAAAGGGTCTCACACTTTTCAAGATTACACAGAGTGGAAAGTGACTCTGGCAAACTCTTCAAGAATAAAACTCACATCTTCTGCAATTCTAAAACACTTCTTTTTCATTATCATGTTTGCTCCCTAACAGGGATTAAATTACTCCCCAGAACCCAGGGCAAATGAGTGGTATGACTGAGAAGGGACTTGCAAGCGTTTTGAATCTTCATTTTCATTCAGTGATATTTCTGGTAAGCTACAGTATGCCATGTTCACAACTTCTGAGCTAGGGGAGGCAGGTAATCTTATTTGAGGGTGACAAGGGTCTTGTCTCCTTTAATAATTGATTCCCAAAATAAAAGATGTTAAGTATTGGGCACTTTCTCCCTTGTATTCCCTTTCTGCCTTGGGCTAGTGCAAGGCAGTGTACCTGGGAAGGCTTGTCTGCTTTTTAAACTTACAGTTTACCTTCTTTGAGCTGTCCTAAGGCTAGACTGGGGGGTGGCATGTGGATTGTGGGGAGTTTTAGCCAGCCTTTTGACCATAGATCTAAAACCTAGTTCTGTAATAAGCCTTATTGATCTCTGACTGGCTGTTTTTTGTTTTTACTTTTTGTGTCTTATTTTTCAATTGGTTCCAAATCCAGGAGAAAGAAAACAGTTATTTAACTCTCTAAAAACCCCAGATTAATATTATCCAAGCATGATGTAAAGGATTGGAATGATTCCTCAAAGAACTAGATAATACCAATACTTTCCTAATCTGTTCTTCAGATTTATGACATATTTCAGAGAACTCACACCTTAAGAAAAATAGTCTCTATCTATGTTCTTTCTGAAGGTGATTTTTTTTTTTTTTTTTTTTTGGACTGGTTTCCCCAGAGTATCATTGTGTTTGGGTCTATCTAATGAAGACCTGAATGATGTTCCTTTACCCTTCCCTGGCTCAAGTCCAATACCTGTAAGTCATTTCTGCTACTGCTCCTTTTCTCACCCCTTCACTGAATGAATAACCAATTCCTGTCAATTTAATATTTGAAAGAACTTTGGAACCTGCCTATATCTCTGTATCATCTGCCTTTATCTGGTGCTAATCCATTATTATCTCTTTTTTTCCCTGTGGAGTTTATTTTCACTATGATAAGTTTCTAATTGGTCTTCCTGCTTACTGGGTCTCATAAATCCATTCCCCAGATAGCAGTGACAGTGATTAAATCATGTTAGTCTCTTGCTTAAATTTCTTCAGCAGTTTCCCATCATGCAGAGAATAAAGTCCAAGCCCCTTGACTGGCCCCTCAGGCCCTTTGTGCCCTGATGCCTGACCAAGTTCTCCCACTGCGTTTTGGCCCCTCTCTCTATCAATGTCTGCACTTCAGTCACTCTCGTCCCTGATGGCCTACACTCAGTTCCTTGAATGTGTTGAGTTTTTGATGCCTTAGATCCTTCTTATACCTCTCTTGTCTAGAAATCTGTTTTTCTCCTTCTTTTTCTCTGAGCTCTTACAGAGTTCAGCTTAATGGGGTCACTTACGAGGTCTTTCCTGAACACTCAGTCTGCAGTAAGTTCCCTGTTTATTCTGCTATTCTCTTTTATATACTCTTATTGCATAGCACTCATCAACATCCTGTATGTGTTTACTTGTTTGCTTTTAACCTGAAGAAAGCTCATCTCAAAATACGCACTAAATAATTATGTATATATATATATCTAATGTTTATACAGATATATCTAATTAACTTATATATAGGTATATCTGGGCTTCCCCATTGGCTCAGTGGTAAAGAATCTGCCAGCAATGCAAGAGCCACAGGAGACTCTGGTTCCATTCCTGGGTCAGGAAATCTCCTGGAGGAGGATATGGCAACCCACTCCAGTATTCTTGCCTGGAGAGTCTCATGGACAGAGGAGCCTGGTGGCCTATAGACCATGGGGTCTCAAAGAGTCAGACATGACTAAAGCGACCAAGCATGCATGTACAGGTTTATCTAGAGTAAATATCTCATAGTAAAGGCTCATTCTCCTTGTCTGGAATACTGGTGACAGTCTTAGGCGTGAACAGAGCAGATGCAGGTTTAGATTGGGTCCTTTTCTTTGCTTGTCATCTTGGTGTGTGCCTCATCTGCTTCCAAGTCCCGCCCATCACCAATCAGAGATGAAGCCATCCACATCCATCACATCCTGTCCACACACAGCCAGAATCAGAGCTGCAGCAGCTACTGCTAGGAGCGCTCAGGCTTTTGGCTTCTGTTGTGTCAAGCTGAGTCGTTCAAACACAGGGATTTCTGTAATACATGTATTATACCAGACGTTATGTTTTTGTTACTAAGGGTAAGAATTATACATTATTGAAAAAGTTAGAAGGGACACCCTCTTCTAGTGCCTCCTGCAAAATTCCTGTTGCCTGTCAGTATTCATGAATTGCTGTAGGGGTTGTGGGGAGTTTTATGAAGTCTTTGATGACTTTGGATATGAAGGACACGTTTCTGGAAAGTTTTTTTTGTCAGATGAAACCCTTTCCCTCTATGCATGGTTTAGTTCCTAACTGATGTCACTTTGGAAATAACATTTTCCTTACCTGAGCCTGCAAATTCAGGTTAGGAATTTTCACTGGTTTCTGGCCTTCATTGTTACTATATATATATTTTTTCATGTTCAAGAATCAATGTTCCAAATTAAGATAAACACTGCCTGGACATACAGAGGTTTGATATGGTCCAAAAGCTCATTTTGTTTTAGACAAGTGCTGAGGCTGGTGAAATGGGATATCATTTTGCTGTTGCTTAAAGCTAGCAATCTCCTTTGTAGAAAAGTGACAGTTTCTTAAGGATTCAACACCATTGTAGAGGCAATGTGAAACATATTAAAATGTGATGCTGATCCAAAAAAAAAAAAAAAACCACCAAAAACCACGTTTGTCTAGGTTCTTTGACACGAGGAGAGAGGTGAACTTTATATTGTAGTGAAAATTCTCTCTTTGTAAAGCTGTATTAAAAGCTTATGTCAGTAAAAGTTTCAAAATGGGAAGGACAATGTTTGTGATCAACAATGTCTTTTCTCAAGATGTTTCTACAATGGGAGAGTCTTTGTGGAATTGAACACAGTCCAACCTGGTCCTCAGCCTCCCAGTCTTAAAAACTTGATTTCAGTCACACACAAGGAGGGAACCCATTGCTCAGGGTGACTGATATGGGGTCAGAATACCATCTTGTTAATTTAGAATGAGAAATGTAACTCACAGATCAGCCTTACAAGCAGACTTACTCACTTTGGATAGTCCTATCTGGGCACCTAATTTATTAATGGAAGTGTGGTTGGTGAGTCTACAAGTAGAAGGAGAAGGACAAGTAAGAAGAAGAGAAAAAAGCAGAGGAAGAGGAAGAAAGTCAAATAATAAATAGATTTAGATTACTTCCACAATAGGAATGGAATTTTCAAGGTGTTTGGCTAAGTGTTTGCCTCTTCTAGACAGAGCTGGATTGCACTGCCAATATAAGCCTCTGTGACTTATTTTTTAGTGTTTCGGGGGCTGACCAACTCAATTTTGAATACACATATTTTAAGATCTCTGTTCAAACTGTCAATTCAAGTACAACCAAATATTGTAGAGCTTGAAGTCATTTCTTCTTTAAGGTGGTTATATATGTCTTCTCTGGTACATTATATACAGATATTAAATTTTTCAAAATTAAATCTGGGTTTCAAATATTAAAGCACTGTGCTAAGAATACCATATGGATCAGCATTAAATAGTCATTTGTAGTCTAGCAGTTTAGCACTATTTCAGCCAATCACAGGAAGGAAGAATGTTGGAAATAAAACCTGAGAAATTAGATGAAGAGGAAGAGGGGTTAAAGACAAGGACTGTTATTAAAGGGCTGCTTCTTAGGTTCCATTTGGTTGAGGTACATTGATGCTCACATGTCTGCTTCTTGCTTAGCCTAGACAGAAGAGATGGTCCTTGTTTGCCACAAATCTGTAAAGCGAGGCTGCTCTTTTTTCCCAGATAAAGTATCTTACTATAAGCTTTTGATTTGAATATTGGATGACAAATTTTTAAACTGTTTAATTATTTTTATTGATTATTTTTGTGTTTCAGCTAGCTAGCCCGCATTAAATGCAAATATTGTTTTGCTGACAATCTTTGCTTGATTTGTTATTTTATTACCTGTACAGAGGCCCTGTTAGAGACTTCCTTTTAAGCACTTGGCTTCTTACTGTAAATTGTGTCCCAAACACTGGAGGAGAGAAAAATAACCTGCAAGATTTTCTTTCAGCATTAACCATTTGGAGGACCTTTTAGTTCTTGTAAATGATTTCACAGAATTTAAAGTCTGAGATCACTATGGATGTGGGGCATTGGAAAAATGGGGAAAATTCACATGGGTATTTGAACTGTCATTCCCTGAACTACATCTGTGGGTTTGAAGTCATTATTAAAAAGGATAGATGGAGAGTGAAAAAGTTGGCTTAAAGCTCAACATTCAGAAAACGAAGATCATGGCATCTGGTCCCATCACTTCATGGCAAATAGATGGGGAAGCACTGGAAACAGAGGCAGACTTTATTTTGGGGGCTCCAAAATCACTGCAGATGGTGACTGCAGCCATGAAATTAGAAGGTGCTTACTCCTTGGAAGGAAAGTTATGACCAACCTAGACTGCATATTCAAAAGCAGAGACATTACTTTGCCAACAAAAGTCCATCTAGTCAAGGCTATGGTTTTTCCAGTAGTCATGAATGGATGTGAGAGTTGGACTATGAAGAAATCTGAGCACCGAAGAATTGATGCTTTTGAGCTGTGGTGTTGGAGAAGACTCTTGAGAGTCCCTTGGTCTGCAAGGAGATCCAACCAGTCCATCCTAAAGGAGATCAGTCCTGGGTGTTCATTGGAAGGACTGATGTTGACACTGAAACTTCAATACTTTGGCCACCTGATGTGAAGAGCTGACTCATTTGAAAAGACCCTGATATTCAGAAAGATTGAAGGCAGGAAAGGCAATGATAGAGAATGGGATGGTTGGATGGCATCACTGACTCAGTGGACATGAGTTTGAGTAAACTCTAGGAGTTGGTGATGGACAGGGAGGCCCATAGTGCTGCAGTCGCAAAGAGTTGGACGTGACTGAGCAACTGAACTGAACTGAGAAACAAATTAAGAAAGAAATATTTATTAACAGAACCGATAAAGCTATGTTTGTTCTTTACCAAAGATCAAAGTACTGTTAAGAAAAAATGGAAATCAATTAAAGGTCAGACCATTTACAATTAACTTAAAAATCTATATTTTAAATCTGGAGTATACTCAGTTGCAAGATGTTTTCAAAGTTTTATATTGAATCAGATGACTGTTTTTAGACTTTTGAAATAAAGAATATGCTTTCAAATCAACAATCTGAATGTTATGTTGTGAAGAAAATGAGATAATCAGGTAGTACTGTTCAGTTTGGTAATATGTATTTATCGTGTAATAGTAAATTTATCTCAAGCATGGCAGAACAGAGGCTCACATGATTATGGATTGTAGAATGTGGACAAGACAATCTGTATTCTCATTGTTCTGAATGTCATAATAAATGCTCTCATAAAATAACAAAATCTTCCATTCTTTGGCTGAATATATAAAATCACACACTTTGGCTAATATATAAAATTGCAATTGTATATAAATATAAAAATTACACACAATATATCATTTAATTCCCATACAATATGGAAAAACTTTAGTTTATAAGACTGACCGGCCCTGGATTCTTATTATGAGTTGAAGGTTGCTGCCTGAACTTTTGTTTAAAGGTAAACACACAAATAAATTTTGTTTTGGTTTTACTTAAAAAAAAAAAAAAAACAGAACAAAATAATAATAGAAAAAGAACCCTAGCATTACCTAGATGGCAGTCTTTAAGGGGAGTGACTCTTCTAATGATGCTAACTTTATTGTAAGTTCTGGTAGAACTGTGAGCTCTAAATTGGATGGAGAAATATTCCTTTCAGATTTGTCATGAATATGCTGGTTGCCCTTTAAACAGGCTGGACAGGAAGCTCTGCGCAGGTATCAAAGAGAAGGAAAGCAGACTTTTCCTGGAAACTAGGCAGGAGACTAAATGAAGCCCTCAGAACAGTGAATCTCAAATACTGGCCAATGGACTCAGGCTGATCTGTGATGACATTTTCACTGGATTGCAGTGAAATTAGGTCTTCAAGGAAAAAAAAACTTTTCATTAAATCTTTTCTTTATAAAAATTAGCCTTTACTGACAGATTCTGTACTTCCTACTTTTTGGTGTTTATATAAGGATGTAATGATGACAGTGGATGTAATTTCATTCCTTTTATATAGTATTTTTCCTTGATAAAAAAAATAATGGTAACTGCTTTTAACATTTTGGGGGATTTTTACTGATTCAAAAAATTTCAAAGACTAAGGAGGCCAGGATTAGGAGAATGTTAGCCTGCTAAATAACAGCTTCTTAGCTTTATTCTTGCTTAGCTTTTACAGTGACAGTTTGATCATTAAAACTGGTAACTCTGGTCTGATTTTATATGAGATTAGAAATCAGATACAGGGGCAGTGTTGAAGCTACTTAACATTACCCAAAGCTTAAGAATTTTTTGTAAAATTTGGCCAATATAATTATGGCCTAAATATTGTTAACAGAGGGCCACTGTCAGATTCTGAAAGTGTCTCATAAACAAATATTACATTTTATACTGGCACAGTTTGTTTGTTTGTACATTATTTATGCTTAACTCTGACAAGTGATAGAAACAAAGTAGATTTTGCACCTTTAGAAAACATGTTGCCCAGTTAACAAGAACGTTTTTGGTAGTTTATATACCAGAGCTAATCTCGGTTTCCATACCTTAAAAGCATACCTCTGAAGACTAAACCCTTCCATAATTTCAGTAGTTGTACACAAAGCACAAGCCCAAACTAGAGAGGTCTTCTAAAACTGTGTGAATGCACTTGGGAACTGTGGCATATATTAATACTACTTACTAATATGGACTCAAACATATTTATCAAAGCACTGAATATTCAGATGAAAGAGACTTTCGAGTTCCCGTAAGTCAGCATTACCCAAACTAACTTGTACTGCAAATTGCTAAACAATCTAAATTCTGTACCTTAGATTCCAGATATGGCACAGATAAGAAAAAAGAGGTTGTAAATGGGAGGACGTAAGCTTGAATAAAAATTTTGTATTATTATTCTGACTGAAACTCCATCTGCTTACCAAGACCGCTGTTTTTCTAGGAGTCTCATTTTATAAAGTGTTAAAAAATGTTTTATACTTCAATTATTTTATTCAACAATAGGTTATATTTAAAAATTTGTGTGTGCGTGTTCTCAGTCAGTCATTTCCGACTCTTTGCAACCCCATGAAGTGGTGCCAGCCTGGCTCCTCTGTCCATAGGATTCTCCCAGCAAGGATATTGGGGTGGGTTGCCACTTCTTCTTCCAGAGGGTCTTCCCAACCTGGGGATCAAACTCACATCTCTTGTATCTCCTGCATTGGCAGGAGGGTTCTTTACCATGAGCCACCTGGGAAGCCCCCAAATTTAATACCCATCTTTATTTTTAAAGGATTTTAGAGGTATATCATTGGAGAAGGAAATGGCAACCCACTCTAGTGTTCTTGCCTGGAGAATCCCAGGGGCGGGGGAGCCCTGTGGGCTGCCGTCTATGGGGTCGCACAGAGTCGGACATGACTGAAGTGACTTAGCAGCAGCAGTAGCTGAGGTATATCATATGTAATTACAATAAAGTCTTAAAAATTATTGAAAACAAAAAATTACTTCATTTTTGGGGGGTTTCATTTTGCTAAGGAGGATACACAGGAAACTGGTAATATAACTAAATATATATCTATTACATATGTCTTAATATATGTATATATATTACATACAACAATGGCTACACATTAGTGTCAACTGGGGAGTTTTAAACCATACTGGTGCCTGGGCCCACTTGGTATGGGTTTGGACTCAATAGTTTTTAAAGGTCTCTGGTGATTCTAGCAGCTTGGAGAAATATGTGTTCTGTCCTTAGGCAGGTGCTTCTGAAAAAGGTGACTACACAAAGAGATAGTTCTCTTACATATTATTTTTCCTTATAAAATTTATTTCCAAAGATTAAATTTAAGATGTTCATTAGTGTATTTCTATGGAAGAAAATGGAAAAAGGCATTTTTGGAGGGAATCTTGGTACTTAGTTTCTCCTACATCCTTACACTATCCTCTGCATATATTATCCATTTATTTATTTCCTTCCATCTCTTCTAGATTTATTTACTTCTTTCCATCTCTTTCACTTCCCACTACTGTTAACTCTCATCCAGAAAGAAGCTTATGTCTGCCATTCTGAGTGGGCTGTAATATCCTTGCATATATGTTAAATGCCTTAAAGCACGTTGAAATTCAATAAAGACCAGGAGACACAGGAATGATGCCAGGAGGATCTGTATTAAGTGGAGGAGAATCTTTCCTCAAGAGACTGGAGGTATTTCAGTATCAGATTTTGTATATACATCTGTATACATTTGTGTCTATAGCATATTGCCAAATTCAGACTTAAATTGAAGAAAGTAGGGAAAACCACTAGACCATTCAGGTATGACCTAAATCAAATCCCTTATGATTATACAGTGGAAGTGAGAAATAGATTTAAGGGCCTAAATCTGATAGATGGAGTGCCTGATGAACTATGGAATGAGGTTCGTGACATTGTAAAGGAGACAGGGATCAAGACCATCCCCATGGAAAAGAAATGCAAAAAAGCAAAATGGCTGTCTGGGGAGGCCTTACAAATAGCTGTGAAAAGAAGAGAAGCAAAAAGCAAAGGAGAAAAGGAAAGATATAAACATCTGAATGCAGAGTTCCAAAGAATAGCAAGAAGATATAAGAAAGCCTTCTTCAGCAATCAATGCAAAGAAATAGAAGAAAACAACAGAATGGGAAAGACTAGAGATCTCTTCAAGAAAATCAGAGATACCAAAGGAACATTTCATGCAAAGATGGGCTCGATAAAGGACAGAAATGGTATGGACCTAACAGAAGCAGAAGATATTAAAAAGAGATGGGACGAATACACAGAAGAACTGTACAAAAAAAATCTTCACGACCCAGATAATCACGATGGTGTGATCACTGACCTAGAGCCAGACATCCTGGAATGTGAAGTCAAATGGGCCTTAGAAAGCATCACTACGAACAAAGCTAGTGGAGGTGATGGAATTCCAGTTGAGCTATTTCAAATCCTGAAAGATGATGCTGTGAAAGTGCTGCACTCAATATGTCAGCAAATTTGGAAAACTCAGCAGTGGCCACAGGACTGGAAAAGGTCAGTTTTCATTCCAGTCCCAAAGGAAGGCAATGCCAAAGAATGCTCAAACTACCGCACAATTGCACTCATCTCACACGCTAGTAAAGTAATGCTCAAAATTCTCCAAGCCAGGCTTCAGCAATATGTGAACCGTGAACTTCCTGATGTTCAAGCTGGTTTTAGAAAAGGCAGAGGAACCAGAGATCAAATTGCCAACATCCACTGGATCATGGAAAAAGCAAGAGAGTTCCAGAAAAGCATCTATTTCTGCTTTATTGACTATGCCAAAGCCTTTGACTGTGTGGATCACAATAAACTGTGGGAAATTCTGAAAGAGATGAGAATACCAGACCACCTGATCTGCCTCTTGAGAAATTTGTATGCAGGTCAGGAAGCAACAGTTAGAATTGGACATGGAACAACAGACTGGTTCCAAATAGGAAAAGGAGTTCGTCAAGGCTGTATATTGTCACCCTGCTTATTTAACTTATATGCAGAGTACATCATGAGAAACACTGGACTGGAAGAAACACAAGCTGGAATCAAGATTGCCGGGAGAAATATCAATAACCTCAGATATGCAGATGACACCACCCTTATGGCAGAAAGTGAAGAGGAACTCAAAAGCCTCTTAATGAAAGTGAAAGAGGAGAGTGAAAAAGTTGGCTTAAAGCTCAACATTCAGAAAATGAAGATCATGGCATCCGGTCCCACCGCTTCATGGGAAATAGATGGGTAAACAGTGGAAACAGTGTCAGACTTTATTTTTGTGGGCTCCAAAATCACTGCAGATGGTGACTGCAGCCATGAAATTAAAAGACGCTTACTCCTTGGAAGGAAAGTTATGACCAACCTAGACAGCATATTGAAAAGCAGAGACATTACTTTGCCAACAAAGGTCCATCTAGTCAAGGCTATGGTTTTTCCTGTGGTCACGTATGGATGTGAGAGTTGGACTGTGAAGAAGGCTGAGTGCCAAAGAATTGATGCTTTTGAACTGTGGTGTTGGAGAAGACTCTTGAGAGTCCCTTGGACTGCAAGGAGATCCAAACAGTCCATTCTGAAGGAGATCAGCCCTGGGATTTCTTTGGAAGGAATGATGCTGAAGCTGAAACTCCAGTATTTTGGCCACCTCATGCAAAGAGTTGACTCACTGGAAAAGACTCTGATGCTGGGAGGGATTGGGGACAAGAGAAGAAGGGGACGACAGAGGATGAGATGGCTGGATGGCATCACTGACTCGATGGACATGAGTCTTAGTGAACTCCGGGAGTTGGTGTTGGACAGGGAGGCCTGGCGTGCTGCGATTCATGGGGTCGCAAAGAGTCGGACACGACTGAGCGACTGATCTGATCTGATCTATAGCATATACACATATATATGTGCTATATATGTTCTTTATGTGTATGGTATATGCTGTGTTGTGTTGCAGGGTGTGGGAAAGGATGGTGTGACAATGTATCTTTTTCTTTCACTGTATTGTGTCCTACTTAGGATCAGATATTTTGATTTATTGTTTTGTATCCTCAGCCTTGTCCAGTGGCTAGAATATTACAATACAATAATGTAATATGTGCTCATTTGTGTCCGATTCTTTGCGACTCCATGGACTATAGCCTGCCAGGGCTGTCTGTCCATGGGATTCTCCATGCAAGAATACTGGAATGGGTTGCCACTTCCTTCTCCAGGGGATCTTCCTAACTCAGGAATTAAACACCAGTCTCTTGAGTCTTCTGCATTGGCAGACAGGTTCCTTACCACTCTTGCCAATGTTAGTGTTCTGTAAGTGTCGGTGTAATGAATGCATGATAAAAAGAGAGAAGGAGGAGAGGAAGAAAGAAAGGAATAAGGATTAATTGAAGGTGACACTCAAAGTGACAGGACAGAGAATAAACAGTTGTGGTATTTTCAGCTGTACATAGGGAGGAGGTATGCTTGGTAGGTCAGGAAAGGGAGAAAGGGGAAGACTATTCAGCATAGCAACCCACTCCAGTACTCTTGCCTGGAAAATCCCATGGTTGGAGAAGCCTGAAAGGCTACCGTCCACGGGGTCGTGAAGAGTCAGACACGACTAAGCGACTTCACTTTCACTTTTCACTTTCATGCATTGGAGAAGGAAATGGCAACCCACTCCAGTGTTCTTGCCTGGAGAATTGCAGGGATGGGGTTGCACAGAGTTGGTCACGACTGAAGTGACTTAGCAGCAGCAGCATTCAGCAAAACCTAGCCCTTCTGGTCCCCAGGATCACTTCTCTCTTCAAAGGCATATACATATACAGGTATATGTACATATAAAGGGGCTTCCCAGGTGGTACTAGTGGTAAAGAACCTGCCTGCCATTGCAGGAGACATGAGAGACCTGGGTTTGATCCCTGGGTCAGGAAGAGCCCATGGAGGAGGGCCAGTAACCTACTCCAGTATTCTTGCTTGGAGAATCCCATGGAGAGAGGATCCTGGCAGACTAGTCTATAGGGTCACAAAAAGTTGGACACAACTGAAGTGACTTAGCACCCATGCAGGCAGTTTTTAATGACTGGGGGATTGTACTTCTGTATTTCTAAATGTCTTCCTCCTAAGATTGCTTAATAAAGTAGGATGGGAACTACTGGTTTGTAGGAAAAAAAAAAAACAACTTTATGCAGTGATCTAAAGAGCAGTGAGATTTCAGAGGCTCCTTGGATTGCTGCTTCTAGAAATTTATAAGAATTCTGGGGCTGCACTGTGGGGAAGAAAAGGAAAATGAAAAGAACCATGTTTAAGTTAATTTTGAGTTGGACATGGGTCCCTTGTGGCTCAGTGGTAAACAATATGCCTGCAATGCAGGAGACCCGGGTTCGATCCCTAGATCTCCTGGAGAAGGGAATGGTTACCCACTCCAGTATTCTTGCCTGGAGAATCTCATGGACAGAAGAGCCTGGTGAGCTATAGGCCATGGGGTCACAAAGAGTAAGAGACATGACTGAGCTACTAACATGTTCTTACAGTGAATTTTTCCCTTGCTCACCTGTCCTTTTATGTTTTATTTTTTTCCCCTCCTTATTCTCATATGTCATAACATTATTTTGAGGCAATATTTAGTAAATGATAAAGTGAAAGAGAAGTCACTCAGTCGTGTCCAACTCTTTGCGACCCCATGGACTGTAGTTTACCAGACTCCTCCATCCATGGGATTTTCCAGGCAAGAATACTGGAGTGGGTTGCCATTTCTTTCTCCAGGAGATCTTCCCAACCCAGGGATTGAACCTGGGTCTCCCACATTGTAGGCAGATGCTTTACCCTCTGAGCCACCAGGGAAGTCCCAGTAAATGATAAATGACAATAAAAATTTTAAAATGTGCTTCCCACCACCCCCCTACCCACGAGGCTGGTGGCAAAGTTTTAGAGTTATCTGTTTTTACATTCTTATGTTTTATTGTCATAACTTCATATTTTCAAAAATCTTTTAGTTTTATAAGTTGACTTCTATTTTTCTTTTGACAATAATTCAGTGTATGTGTGTGGGTGGGCGTGGGTGTGTACACACATATATTTTTTTTATCTCCGAGTACTGTCAAATGTTCTTTCTGAAAAAGACATCATGTTTTCCTTCCATAAGATCATTAACATTTTGCATCGATGTTAAGAAATGTTTCCTCTCCACAATTAAGTTATTAAAAGTCACCTGTGCTGTTTGCTTTTTGACTGCCCTTCCAGGCCACCCTCTCTCAGGGTGGCTGGTCACAAAAGCTGTCTTCTGACTAGTCTCTATCAAAGACTGACAACAGTGGAGCAGTGGGTGGGAGGAGTGTTGGGTCAATTTATTTGTTCCCCCAAATTTCTCTCTGGTGAGTGGCTACAGTTGGCTTTGGCCCTCCAGCAAAGCCCCTCTCCAGGGAGGGGTGCTTTGCACTCACCATCTCTGGGCTGTAGTAACCATCCTTCCTCTTGCCTTTTCAGGCCTCTGGGTGTACCATCTCACCACTGTTGCTGGCCCTGGTGCAAAGAGTGGTGTCCAACTCTGTGCAACCCCATGGACTATACAGTCCATGGAATTCTCCAGGCCAGAATACTGGAGTGGGTAGCCTTTTCCTTCTCCAGGGCGTCTTCCAACCCAGGGATCAAACCCAGGTCTCCCACATTGCGGGTGGATTTTTTTTACCAACTGAGCCCCAAGGGTCCTCTTATTAACATTTTTGGTCCCCAGGCTTGAGTGTGTCATCTGCTTGGACTGTGACCCTGCCAAATACAGCACATCAGGGCATTTATCCTAGCCCCCCACTAAATGGTCAACGTGTGGAGAACTAAAAATCCTTTTTCATTCTTTTTGTGTCTGAGGGGAGAAATCTGTCTCCTGCTTTTGGTCTTTCACTTTTCCTTTTTCTCCAGGAAGGATTTTGAACTTTTAGCTCCTCTTCAGCTTGCCCCAGTTGAGAGTGTTTAAATATCAACCTATTTCCAGGGACATGGAAAATATTAAGGAATGCATTCTCAGACTTATCCTGGTGTGGGCTTCATGCAATGGATTGAGATCTGAGGGTCCTGGCTTTGTCTTGAAGGCAGGCGCAAGTAAGTTGTTTCTGCTCTGCTGTGTATTTTCTGAGATAGTAAGGGTATCTGAAATTCCTGAGGGAAGAGCCCGTTTTTTTTTAATCAAGTCATTGAAAGCAGTTTCTTATCATTTATTAAATATTGCCTCAAAATAATAATTTTCATTTTTTTCTTTCTCAAATTTCCTGGGTGGCTCAGTGGTAGAAAAATTTGCCTGCAAAGCAGGAGATGCAAGTTTGATCCCTGGGTCGGGAAGATCCCCTAGAGAAGGAAATGGCAGCCCACTCCAGTATTCTTGCCTGGGAAATCCCATAGGCAGAGGAGCCTGGTGGGCTATAGTCCATGGGGTTATAGAAGAGTCAGACACGGCTAAGCAACTAAAGAACACCACCTATGACTTTGAATAAGTTTGTGTGTACAATCCGGGTAAGTTGCTCAATGTTTTTTTTTTTTTTCCTTTGTGAGCAGTTTGTATTGACTTTATCAATCTTTAAAAGAAGAAACACTTAATAAAATTAATTAAATATAAATTTTAAGATATTTCTTTAATGGAAATTAAATACTGCATTCATATATTGTATCTTCATTTTATTTGAAAACTTAAAATTATTTGTAGAGAAAGCATGGGAATAAATGCTACCTTTTAATCTATTGTGAGAGATATATAACACGTTGACAGATGAAAATAACTAGGGACTATTTTATAAACCTTCAATCATCAAATAAGTGACATGCTTGAGTCAATCAACTTAAGAGGTTACTGGTCCACTGATGAAACCATTTGAAGAAAATGTGCTGTTTGATGTTACAGAAGCCAAAAGCTGAATAAATATGTCATCTGTTTTTCATTTTAATTCACTATTTCAGAAGTATTTACTGTGTATTAAAAAATCTTTTTACTCTTTCAAATCTTTTGGACAACCTGGAGAAATTCAGACCAGTTTAACATATATCTATAAAAGCACATTCGCAGCTGAGTTATCTTGTTTATATGTGATATTAATGGCATTATATATGAACTTTTTAATTTGTGTAAGAAAACTGTTATTTTACTATTTAGCTGCTGAGTTTTAAAAAGCATACATAAAATATAAAAGGCTTTTAGTTCAGGACAAAAATTAATTAATAACAGAAAGTTTTAAAAATTTTACTTCTATATTATAAATCAATCAAAAGTATTTCTAGTTTGGAACAAAAGTATCTGGGAGCATGTTACCTTTAAAAAATAAATATGTTTTGAAAGGACAAGCTCTATTTTAAGAGACTTATTTTGTGCAATTGTCCATGAGGAAGCACTGTTAAATTAAGAGATTCTCCTAATTCAATTCTCCCTCCAGTTCCTCTTCTTTCCTTGAAATTAACATCCAATTGCTGTTTTTTTTCCCCCTCATTTTAAACCTCTCTCTTGTTCACAAGTTGTTTTTTTTTTAAAAGATCTCTCTCTTCTCTCCAGATGCTTTTCTCTCTTCTCTGCTCTCTGCCCTCTCACCCCAGCCCACTCCCTTTAGCCTGGATCCATCCAGTCCTACCTCTTGACAAAGCTAATTTCTTCTTCTCAGTTTGGCTACTAAATCTTACACTGAGCCCTAAACAGGCTACGTGCGATGTCTCTCGATATCCATAATGCATCTCCAAACACTCTAAATGCCACCACTCCTTAATTCACTGATTTTTAGCCAGAAGCAGGGAGGGAGGGAAATATCAGTGCCTTACTTGAAAGCTATTGTCTTCCACTGGTTTTCATTAAGGGGATGGGTGAATTAAATGTAATACTTCTCAGGTTTTCTTGAATTGGTTTCTGGAAGTGTGTGTCTTTACCCAGCCACATTCAGGCAGCAGAATGAAAAGTGGTGAGGGAAAGCGACAGGGGTGTTGAAAGTCTCTAAGTGGGAACCTATAATTTCTAGAAAGAAATAGTTCTGCAAACAGGAGATGTGATTACATAGGCTTAATTAACAGTTCAAAGTATTGGGGAGGACTTATCAAGGTAGGATGCATGCTTCTTGTTCTTTAATGAGTAAATGACCCCTTCCAGTGCATGAGCACACATCAGAAGCACATGGCAATGAAGAAGTGCTGTGGTGGGAGATCTGATCAAAGTTTCTCAAAACGGACTCCAAGTATTTGATGAAGATTAACATGGAGACGATTTACCAAACAAATACAGCATAAAGAGCCAAGAGACCTTCTAAGGGACTTCAAGGCTCCAGCTTGCCCACATAAAGAATATCATTCAACAGAAAGAAAACAAAGACAAGAATAAATATCTAAGAGCACTGGGTCTGTAGAACAACTGAACTGCCGATTGATGACTTTTCTGTTCTTTTTTTAATATATACATTAGAAGATGCTTTCAGTTTTTAAAAGCAAACAAAGCCATGAGTTTGACCTGGGTCCTAACTGTGTAACTCTCTTAAGTGTTCTAAAAGATGTCTGGACCAGAATTGGTTAATTAGCGCTTTGTGTTGCACTATGTTACATATGACCTAACCAGAGATAAAAAGGTTTAAAGGTCTCTTGTAACCCTGCAATGCCATTTGTAACACAAAAATAACCCCCTTTCATTACTAGCATGCCACTGTAGCACGCAGGTTATTTTTTCCCTTCACTGCAATAAGGGCAGCTTTCGCATCAGAAGAATTCTTGGCAAATTAATGCGCTACCTCTTGGGCTAATTAAATTAGAAAGGATCAAAAATACAGAGCGGCTTTTGTGGTGGACACAATGTCGTGCTTCATGCGTCTTGCTCAGAGAGGAATTTCTGCCATTTAGCCCCTTGCCTCTAGCAGTGTTCTGGACTCTCTAACACAGTCAAGTTCCTAATTTGCCTCAATGAGAGAGAATTATTAACTGATAATAAGAAAAGGAGCATTCACAGCTCCAGGCTGGGCTGTGTGGAAAAGGGTGATCTACCCAGCACCTGAAGCGCATGCAATTTTTATTAATTCCTGCCTAAAACAATGCATTCAGGAGTAAAATTGCTGTGCAGATGACAAAAACAATTACGCCTTTGATTCGTTTATTCTAAAAATGTGAACTACTTTAGTTCAAATATAACCAGATTAAACAACTAAAGCGGTCGCTCACCTCTCTTTAAATCCAGTTTGGATTGCAGCAAGCGTGTTTTATGTCGAGCATTTGCCACTGCCACTTAAACTGATTGTTCCTATTGAAATCGCTGAGTGCACAAGTGATTTTGACAATAATTAATATTGTTCTCTCTATATTGTGGTCTTTTGTTTGAAGATGACACTGATGACGGTGTTGCTATCTTTATGGGCATTAATCCCAGAAAGAGAGATTCGGCAACCGTAGGCTTCAGCAATCAATCCTTGAATGACTGTGTGTGCTTCCTTAGACCTCGGTGTTTTGTTGCTGCTTGTAGAGTCTTTTGTTTGTAAGTCTGTCAGTTTGTTTCTCAGGTATCACGGAAGCTTTGATCAAAACAGATACCTCACTTCTACTTGCCAAAACTTAACTAACAGCCTGTTGCTTTCCTGGATATGATTTCACAACCGCCAGAGTTTGTTCAATTGGTATTTGTAGAGTTTCTTCTGCTGTTCTTTTGAAGATGACTTATGTTAGTGAATTTTTCTGTCTTCCAGGTTTCACACATCTACAATCACAGAGCTTGGACTAGCCTACATATGTAACAATGTTAAACTGAGTGCATGTCTTTGTATATGAAGAAGGAACCTAAGTGTGTTTGTAAAAAAAAAAAAATGATTGAAAGAAGTGTTGCCTGTTGTGCCAGAACCATACTTATTCTTATGTAAATCCTTGGCTTGGTTATAATTTTTGTTGATTCAAACCATTTGTCAAGATGAAAAAGTCTCATCATGCTATTGTGTGGTATGTGTGTGTTGTTCATTCTTGAGCTTCCTTCAGTTGTAACAGAAATTAGTGATTGTGCTTGGATATTCTTTTTGCATCTTTGACTTTTTAAAAGATTTTCATAGTATATATAAATGCAAAAGCAGATCTTGATCTGCTTCAATACTTCCATGGTGAATTGTTGTTTTTAAACTATGTTCAAAAATTCCCTTCCATGCTACTCTCTCAATTCCTCCCATCCTCTCATTCTCCCACTGGGTCCACAGTCTGTTCTCTGAGTCTGTGTCTTCCTTGCTGCCCTGCAAACAAGTTGGTCAGTACCATCTTTCTAGATTCCATATTAGTTCAGTTCAGTCGCTCAGTCGTGTCCAACTCTTTGCGACCCCATGAATCGCATCACGCCAGGCCTCCCTGGTTCCAAATAGGAAAAGGAGTATGTCAAGGCTGTATATTGTCACCCTGCTCATTTAACTTATATACAGAGTACATCATGAGAGACGCTGGGCTGGAAGAAGCACAAGCTGGAATCAAGATTGCCGGGAGATTCCATATACATGTGTAAAATAGATAGCCAGTGGGAGTTTGACCTGTGACACAAGGAGCTCAACCCAGTACTCTGTGACAACCTAGAAGGGTGGGATGGGGTTGGAGGTGGGAGGGACATTCAAGAGGGAGGGAACATATGGATACCTATGGCTGATTCTTGTTGATGTATGGTACTAACATAATATTAGGATGCAGGATATCCTAATATCCATAATAGGATAAAGCAATTATCCTCCAATAAAAAATTAAAAAAAAATCCCTTTCTTGTGTGTAGCCTGGATTCATCTACAGTTCACTGGTTAAAAATTCAAGAACCATTTGTGATCTTTGCAATATGTTAAACCAGTGATTTTTCTGAAATCCAGACAATATTCAAATGTCATTTTCAAATTTCCTGTTTCAATCCCCAAACATAATGAGCAACAAATTTGTTCTCTTTGAGTCTGTTACCTTGCCTCCCCCCCGTCTTTCTTTGAGTGCTAGAAAATCTTTCTAAACTAGTATTACCCATTTTGATCTCATTACTACTCATATGACTGTGTACTAGTAGCCTTAGGAAATCAAACTTCTTTCACTTTAATTCATACTTCCTCTTTCAAGTACTACTGACAAAAGTTTTCTCGGATTATTTCATGTCATACTCATAACATCTTCCCTTCAATATAATTTAATTCACAAAATGAAAAGATTTGTGATTGTTACATGCTAAGAATCTTTGGTCTGGTCACTGTAATTTTCATGCATGATATTTTAATTACTTGATAATTTATATCATGTAGCATGTTTTCTTTTATTGCCCTTAGCATCTAGCTTGGCATACTCTAAATATTCAATGAATTCTTTTGTTTTGCCAAATGATTTCTTTTTATGGGTACCAGGAATCAGTTTTATCAATAGTGCTATATGTTTGTATAAAAGAAAAGATGTATAGAGTCTTATCTTATGGAGCTATGAACTAGCTTCTAAAGTGAGAATACAAGGAGAAGATTGTGTTAGACAAAATTACCTTAAGAATTCTTTCTTAGGAAGCTGCCGTATTGGAGACCAATGGATTCTATTTCCTCAGTATGTCCAAAACAGCAAGGTTTTTCTCCAGTAATGGAATATATAACTTTTTTTGGTTTGAATATAAATAAATAAATGGCTAGCATTTAAGGTCCATATTTTAGAAAATAATGGTTTTCTGAGTCACCCTCAGAGCTGGAAGTTGTTTAATATATGAAAGACACATGAGAACTGAGATTGGCTAAAGGAAGAGAGGCCTCATGTCTCTTATTTCATGCTCATTCTGTAGAAACAGCTGGCAGGATTGCCTTGATACATAAATAAATCTTTCTTCATTTATTCATTTATATTTTTGGTCAAGTTATGTGTAGTTGTGATACCATTATTTCAATGTACATTATAATGTGCCTCCATTGTGCAATTTCTCTCTTATTCCAGACAAAATGCTTCCTGATATACATTTTGAAGCTGTGTTCAGTGCAAGGACCTGGCTTGTAAAGGCAATCTTGAGGCTCTTCTTTGAATGTTAAATCTACTTTGCCCCATTTTGTCTTCATTATGACCAACTTAGTACAGTGGTCAAGGTGTAATTGATGTGTAATCCTTCATATGGAAAATATGTCACTCTTTTATTTCATTTTTAAATTTTTAATTGGAATATAGTTGCTTTACAATGTTGTGTTAGTTTCTTCTGTACAGCAAAGTGAATCAGCCACACACACACACACACACATATATATGTATATGTAAGGTTTCCCTGGTCGCTCAGCCAGTGAAGAATCTGCTTACAATACAGGAGACCTGGATTTGATTCCTGGGTCAGGAAGATACCTTGGAGAAGGGAATGGCCAACCTAAGAATTCGCATCCAGTATTCTTTTCCGTATAATTCTATGGGCAGAGAAGCCTGACAGCTACAGTCCAAGGGGTCACAAGGAGTCTGACATGACAGCAATTAACACACACACACACACACATATATACAGTCCCTATCTTTTGGATTTCCTTCCCATTTAGATCACCACAAAGCATCGAGTAGAGTTCCCTGTGCTTTACAGTTGGATCTCCTCAGTTGTCTAGTTTATATACATGAGAAATGCTGGACTGGATGAAGCACAAGCTGGAGTCAAGATTGCCAGGAGGAATATCAATAACCTCAGATATGCAGGTGACACCATCCTTATGGCAGAAAGCAAAGAAGAACTAAAGAGCCTCTTGATGAAAGTGAAAGAGGAGAGTGAAAAAGCTGGCTTAAAACTCAACATTCAGAAAACTAATATCATGGCATCTGGTCCCATCACTTCATGGCAAATAGATGGGGAAACAGTGGAAATAGTGACAGACTTTATTTTTGGGGGGCTCCAAAATCACTGCAGATTGTGGCTGCAGCCTGAAATTAAAAGATGCTTGTTCCTTGAAAGAAAAGTTATGACCAACCTAGACAGCTTATTAAAAAGCAGAGACGTTACCTTGCCAACAAAAGTCTGTCTAGTCAAAGCTATGGTTTTTCCAGTGGTCAGGTATGGATGTGAGTGTTGGACTATAAAGAAAGCTGAGCGCTGAAGAATTGATGCTTTTGAACTGTGGCATTGGAGAAGACTCCTGAGAGTCCCTTGGACTTCAAGGAGATCCAACCAGTCCTTCCTAAAGGAAATCAGTACTGAATATTTGTTGGAAGGACTTATGCTGAAGCTGAAACTCCAATACTTTGGCCACCTGATGTGAAGAACTGACTCAATGGAAAAAACTCTGAAGCTGGGAAAGATTGAAGGCAGGAGGAGAAGGGGATGACAAAGGATGAGATTGTTGGATGGCATCACCGACTCAATGGACATGAGTTTTAGTCAAGTCTGGTAGTTGGTGATGGACAGGGAGGCCTGGTGTGCTGCAGTCCATGGGGTTACAAAGAGTTGGATACAACTGAGTGACTGAACTGAACTGAACATATGCCAATTCCGGTCTCTCCATCAATCCCATACCCTCCTTCCCCTACTTTGTATCTATACATTTGTTCTCTATATCTAGAAAAATGATGTAGATGAACTTATTTGCAAAGTAGAAATAAATATGTTACTCTTTTAAATCCCAGTGTTGTCAAAAAAGTGTAGTTTAGTGAGAAATATATCTGCAGGACCATAAAAATCATTAAGGAGATTTTCACTGTTTTCAAGGAGTCCTGTAGAATTTTCTTATTGTTCTGAGATAAACAAACAAACTGAACAAAACAAAACAGGTACGTGGTCAACTTCCTTGCTTCATGCTGAACTCTCCCAACGTTGTCATTAGTATTTGTCTTAACTCAAAAAAAGCTAGCATCCCAAAAGTCTGGAAAAGCCTCAGGGAGGGAGAGATCACATATGCTTCCTAGGAGGCCTTATCTTTAGAAGAGAGATTTTAAGGTATGGATTTTCAGAATTATATGGCATTCTTTTCCTGAAGATTATTTTCACTGTTATGGGTCCCTAAGATGACACTGATTCTAATAAATAGATGGTCTCAGGACAAACTATTCTACTTTTTTTTTTTAATAAAAAGCTTTTTTAGCAAACATATTTTACAATGGCTCAAATTTATCTAAGTTTCTCTTCTTCACACAGTGATTGCTGGTGAAGCACACACACTTTTACCCATTAAACACTTTTCACAATGGAATGCACATTCTTTCATAAATTTTAACATTAGGTAGGTGGACTGCATAAAAGATGCCAGTTCTTCTCAAAATGACAGTTGTAACATTTTAAAGTCTACAATCTAATCTTGATCTTCTCTACTTTTAAGATTTTACTTTCCCTGGACATACATTGGACCCAGAGAAACAGAACATGCCTATTTTCTTTCTAATATGAGAGTGCTGTGTTTGAAAGTATCATCTGTATGTGCTTTATTTTTATTTCAACCATACGTGCTTTTATAAGTATTTGAAAAGAAAATATTTTAAAGATTTGAAATAGAAAGAAGGGAATATATGTGAGTTACAGCAGCCCCAGGGTAACAGTATCTCACACACTAATGATTCATATGGAGTTTATGTGTCTATTTATGCTGTCATTTATTTGGGGGAGGGGTTTCTGGAGAAAGAAAGCAGTGTACAGAATATTCCCAAATACCAGTGGTTTCTGAAGGAACAAAAAAAAAAAAAAAAAAGGACACCCTGAGCATTATCCTTATTTAATTAGGAGCAATCATTACATAATTATTCACATTAATTCAGTTTCTTATAACAGTCTTACACATATTGGCACTTCCTCTTTTTTTCCCTTTTGTTCTAAAAGAAAGGAGGCGTGTTCTGTATTATTTGAAGGGGAAAAAGGTTTATCTTCTGATGAAATTATATAAAAATATTCACATTTAGGGGCCTGGAGTCATGTGGTATCTGATTTTATATATGATCTAGGACTTTTATACAATTATTCCACACTTAAATAAGTAACAGTATCTTTAAAAGAAGCCAGAAAACTTGAACTCAGATCTCTCTCATAAATGTAGGATTTAGAGTCTAGATTCTGACTTGGAGAAAATGAGTGCAACATCTAAGAGCTATGTGTGATGATAACAAAAGAGTAGTTATATGGGGACACTCTTAGTGAAGCCAGAACTCCTATAAATGACTGAAGGTTGTTAAGAATGGATGGAACATAATTAAGTCAGCACACCAACAAGATATTTTTACTTCTTTACAAATTACTTGTTCATGTAGATTACCCAGAAAATTAGCTTTCTGAAAGATGTTATAAAACAGTTGTTTCTATTTTTATATGTCTTAATAAAGTCCAGAAAACAGTTACACTAAGAAGCACATAGACTGATTTGCATCATCATCACAAACCTAAAAGAAAGGGCAGATGAGTCTGAAAAAATGTTCAGAAGTCATTCCCTTTTCTGTGGTGTGTGTGCATTGACATACCAGAAGGAGTGAAAGGAGCAAACATTAAGGAAATTAATTGAAAAATTATTAGTTCTTACCGTGCAGGGGCAAGAGTAAATTAAAGCAGATCCACATTGGAAAGTTTCCTTTCTACTTTTACCCACACATCCATTTCTTTGCCTTTTGCAGTTAACTAGAAAAGAAAGAGAAAACTATTTCCAGGTGTCTTCACTCAGTCTCTCAGCTTCAGAAATATCAGTGAATGACTTTACTACTGAAAGGGGGCAGAGAAAGAGGATATCATCTCTTCTGATCCTCTGTTACAAATATAGTACAAAATGGTGTAAAATAGTTCTATTGAGTTCCAGATTTGTGACTACAAAAAAAATTGAGTATTTCTTTTTCTCTTTGCTTGAAAATCAAGTCCACCCTGTCTCGACCACATAAATAGAACAATTTTCCTCTGTGAACTGCTTGATGAGGCTGTGGCCAGATTCATATAAATGTCATAAAAACAGAGTACAGAATGGATTATTTTATGATTAAGATCTGTATGGATCTTTGTATGAATGCGACGTGCTTTGGCAGGGTTCTGCCGCACGCACACTACTTTTAGTGTGTGTGGTGGAAAAAATGGCCTGCCACACTGTCACTTTAATGTCTTTCTGAAAAGGAATAAAAGTCACTGGGCTCTACCAGAGGCTACAGCGATCATACAAAGGTTGGTCTGCGAGCCAGTACAGTGTGTGTTCTATTTCCCATTGTGATAATAATGAGATTCAATAAAACGCCACACTATTTCTCAGCACTTTGTCATTAAATGCCATGTTGACATCCAGTAGTAATCACAAGGTAAAATTTTCCTGTTCTCTTATGTAAAAAGATTTATTTTTCTCACCGTGTATTTGATCGCATCAATGAGCTGATATCTTTCTGTATCTTACTCTTTCTCTCTTCTGTTCAGCTCTTTTAGGGGAGAGAGAGGCTTCATTCAGATTTAATTTTTTGAAACATCAGACAAGCTGCTATCAGCACGTGGATGCCAAGATGGCCCTTGAATAAAGAATTGTGGTTTAAGAATTTCAACCAAAGGATTAATGTATTAAAGTGAATAATAGCATCCAGGCAGTAGCAAAGATGATGATCAGAGCTGGTGAAAGAGAGATTATTGATCATCTGGCTCTATCAGTCACAAACAGGGAGGAGGAAAACAAAAGAGAGGGAAAGGAGATTAAAGAAAACGAAATATGGTTTAGTAATGCCAGTTGATTCTGCTGCTAATTATATATCCTTGGCAAGAAGCCTTTGGTTGTACAGTAACACTTCACTTATCTGGTGGTCTGATTTCCAGCAATCCTTACCACTCAGAACACAAGTGAGATCCTGGAACTGTACTTTACAAAGCTTTGACTGTGTAAAAGTAACTTTCTTTATTGGAGATGTTCAACTATCTCCTAGAAAGTTCATTGAATTGATTTTATATACACTTAATTTTAAATGGGTATACATTTAAGATTGCTTATTTAATATTTTTGGTTGTCTGGATATTTTAAGGCCACTTTAAGTTGTTACTCAGGTTTTCAAGGAGGTAAGTGATAGGGAAAGTCCAGAAAAGTTTTGGGAAGGGGGAAGGATGCCCAAGTTAGCAGGCTGTAAAACACAAATAACCATTTTTTGAAAGACAACAATAAGTACTGTAAGAGAGAAACTGCTAAACTATCGTGATCACTTACAAGAGGGAAAGATAGTTTAGAACTGTGGAACTCAGGGAAGTCTTCATGGAGATAGGTCACTGATACTGGTCCTGGTAGGACATCTAGGATTTGAAAATGTAGGAACTGGAGGATAGAGATTTGGGAAGGTGTGGAATAAAAAGAGGAAGGCAGAAATATTTAATAGAGTTGTTAATGAAGTGCTAAGACTAGCCCAATTTGGTTAAAGTATAAGATGAATCTATGTGAGTTGTAGAAAATGAGTTGAAATAATATGGACCAGGTATTTGGTATTGAATACCAAATTAAGGTACTGTGAATACAGAATAAGTTATTGTGAATAGCATCCAGGCAATAGCTAAAATGATGTTCTGAGTTGGTGAAAAAGAGGTTGTTGAAGGAAAACAAAAGAGATTTCATTGTAGGCAATTGGAACAAATTCAAGTGCTCAGTTAGGGGTAATAAGATGTCAGAGTTGTGCTGTAGGAGATGGTAGCAAGACTTTTGGCTTGTTTGACTCTATAAGTAGTGGTCTCGTTACCAAAGTGGGAAACACCAGAGGAAAAGCATATTGTAAGAGTGGAGACAGTGGTATATTTTGCATGGTGAATGCAATGTTTGAGCTTATGAACTGCCAGTAGATGGCTAGCCTGCTGTGGGAGATCATGATATGGGGAGACTGGAGAGAGATATGAAGATAAGTAAGCACAGGAAAAGGCAATTCAAAGGTAAAGATTATAGTTCAAACACTGGATGGGGTTATAAGGTATAGAAAGGTAAACAACGAAACAATCAGGAATATGGATAGATCTTTAGAATCCATATTAATGGGAGAAGAGTCATGGAGGAGTTTGAGAAGTGACAAAGGATATAGCAATGAGAAAAGAGGCCTATCATAGACTGTAGCATCGTGGAAAATGGAAAATGAAGCAGTGTAGAGGAAGAGCAAAAAGAATGTACATTGAGTATCAATGATAGATCAGATCTGAATGTACACAATATTATTTAGTCTTCCCAGGCAGACTGTTAGAGATATATTCTTACATTAATTGTACAAAGGAAGAAACTGATGTTCAGAGAGATAAGGTAGAATGACCAAGGTTACACAGCTGGCAAGCAGCTGAGCAGCAGTTTGTGCTCAGGTCTGTTCAGCTCAAAGTCCATGCTTTTGCACAGTTCAATGCTGCCAACAGGTTGAAGCACATGGAAAGGAGAAAGGGCTGTTTGATTTGTCAACCTTCAGCAGAGTCGTGAGAGTAGAAGTCATATTTTAAAGGACAAGAAATAAGTGGGTGACTATGTATAACTGATCAGAAATGTGTATCAGTTCAGTTTGGTTCGGTTCAGTTGCTCAGTTGTGTCTGATTCTTTGCGACCCCATGATTTGCAGCCCACCAGGCCTCCCTGTCCATCACCAACTCCCGGAGTTGACTCAGACTCACGTCCATCGAGTCAGTGATGCCATCCAGCCATCTCATCCTCTGTCGTCCCCTTCTCCTCCTGCCCCCAATCCCTCCCAGTGCTCAGCTTCCTTTATAGTCCAACTCTCACATCCATACACAACCACTGAAAAAACCACAGCCTTGACTAGATGGACATTTGTTGGCAAAGTAATCTCTGCTTTTTAATATGCTGTCTAGGTTGGTCATAACTTTTCTTCCAAGGAGTAAGCATCTTTTAATTTCATGGCTGCAGTCACCATCTGCAGTGATTTTGGAGCCCCCAAAATAAAGTCTGACACTGTTTCCACTGTTTCCCCATCTATTTCCCATGAAGTGATGGGACCGGATGCCATGATCTTTGTTTTCTGAATGTTGAGCTTTAAGCCAACTTTTTCACTCTCCTCTTTCACTTTCATCAAGAGGCTTTTGAGTTCCTCTTCACTTTCTGCCATAAGGGTGGTGTCATCTGCATATCTGAGGTTATTGATATTTCTTCCAGCAATCTTGATTCCAGCTTGTGTTTCTTCCAGTCCAGTGTTTCTCATGATGTACTCTGCATATAAGTTAAATAAGAAGGGTAACAATATACAGCCTTGACCTACACCTTTTCCTTTTTGGAACCAGTCTATTGTTCCATGTCCAGTTCTAACTGTTGCTTCCTGACCTGCATACAGATTTCTCAAGAGGCAGGTCAGGTGGTCTGGTATTCCCATCTCTTTCAGAATTTTCCACAGCTTGTTGTGATCTACACATTCAAAGGCTTTGACATAATCAATAAAGCAGAAATAGATATTTTTTTGGAACTCTCTTGCTTTTTGCATGATCCAGCGGATATTGGCAATTTGATCTCTGGTTCCTCTGCCTTTTCTAAAACCAGCTTGAACATCAGGAAGTTCACGGTTCACATATTGCTAAAGCCTGGCTTGGAGAATTTTGAGCATTACTATACTAGCATGTGAGATGAGTGCAATTGTGCGGTAGTTTGAGCATTCTTTGGCATTGCCCTTCTTTGGGATTGGAATGAAAACTGACCTTTTCCAGTCCTGTGGCCACTGCTGAGTTTTCCAAATTTGCTGGCATATTGAGTGCAGCACTTTCACAGCATCATCTTTCAGGATTTGAAATAGCTCAACTGGAATTCCATCACCTCCACTAGCTTTGTTCGTAGTGATGCTTTCTAAGGCCCACTTAACTTCACATTCCAGGATGTCTGCCTCTAGGTGAGTGATCACACCATCGTGATTATCTGGGTCGTGAAGATCTTTTTTGTATGGTTCTTCTGTGTATTACATACACACACATACCATATATATATATATATATATATATATACACATTATACATATATATATATTCCATTTAAAAAATATTCTTTTCCAATATACTTCATTATAGGATATTAAATATAGTCCTCTGTGCTATATAGTAAGACTTTGTTGTTTATCCAGCCTGTATATAATAGGTTATAACTGCTAATCTCAATCTCCCAGTCCATCACTCCCCCAGTCCCCTCCCCCTTGGCAATCATCAGTCTATTCTCTATGTGTGTTTCTGTTTCATAGATGTCATATTTTAGACTCCACATATAAGTGATATCATATGGTATTTGTCTTTCTCTTTCTGACTTACTTCGCTTAGTATGATGATCTCTAGTTGCATCTATGTTGCTATAAATAACATTATTTCATTCTTTTTCATGGCTGAGTAGTGCTCCACTCTATATGTACCACATCTTATTTATCCGTTCATTTGTTGACATTTAAGTGGTTTCCATGTCTTGGCTATTGTGAATAGTGCTGCTATGAAATTTGGGGTGTGGACATCTTTTTGAATTATTGTTTTGTTTGGCTATATGCCAGGAATGCAATTGCTGGTCCATATGGTAGTTCTATGTTTAGTTTTCTGAGGGACCTCCATACTATTTTCCACAGTGGCTGCACCAACTTACATTCCCACCAATAATGTAGTAATGTTCCCTTTTCTCCAAATCTTCTCAAGCATTTGCTATTTGTAGATTTTTATTTATTTATTTATTTTAAATTTTATTTTATTTTTAAACTTTACATAATTGTATTAGTTTTGCCAAATATCACCTCATTGTAGTCTTAATTTGCATCTATCTAATACTTAGCAATGTTGAGCATCTTTTCATGTGCCTATTGACCATCTGTATGTCTTCTTTGGAACCATGTCTATTAAGGTCTTCTGACCCAAGTTGTCTTGAGAAAAAAAAGGGAATAATCTGATATTATCCATGAATATATTTAACAGAAGCCTTTGTTATGCATGTGCTATGGAAAAGAACTAGACCTAAGAATGTGAACTTAATGTTTTGTGTGTGATTAATATTATTTGTGAGGCAGACTACTTTGCCATCTTCGGCCACCTTTAGCTTTCTGTGTGTAGAAGGCATAAACTCTGGGCAGTCAAGACCAAGGTGGAGAAAGGCTTTTTCATAACAGCTTATTTTCATACAAAAGACAAACAAACAGATCTATAGTTGTATAGAAAAAAATCCATTTTGTTTAGTCATTACTGTTCTAATTTTAAGGGATAAATACTTTTAGTACATTTAATAACTTAGATTATAAGACAAGTTCTTGTAGAAAAGCAGTGTCTTCCTCATCTTTCTCACCTAAGAGAAAAAGTAACTTTTGTGTTCTTGTGATAGAATAACTGGTAGATTTTGTCATCTCTTTATATCATGTCTGTACAAAATTGTCAGAAATCTTGTCTTCATAGTATTCTCTATAAGCTATTCTCCTTCCTAATTTTTCTTGTACTTTTCCCCATTCACCCATGCATTTATAGTTTATCTTAGTAGGATTCAGGCTATGGTCTATGATAATGTAGTCTCTCTCTCTCTTTCCCTCATTTTACTTTATTTTATTGATACATTATCATTTCTTATTAGCATCTCTACTTCTGGATAAAGAAAGATTAAATATTGTGTTTTGTTAGAGCAATACATGCTACTAGGGGTTGAAAAATGGAAAGATATGTGTGTAACAATGGTTTCACACCTGGTATTACTAAGAAAGTGAAAATGAAAGTCACTCAGTTGTGTCTGACTCTTTGCAACCACACAGACTATACAGTCCATGGAATTCTCCAGGCCAGAATACTGAGTGGGTAGCCTTTCCCTTCTCCAGGAGATGTTCCCAGCCCAGGAATTGAACCCAGGTCTCTTGCATAGCAGGTGGTTTCTTTACCAGCTGAGCCACCAGGGAAGCCAGTGTTACTAAGAAGGCACCTATAGAGAATGTTTTGTTTTTGACACATTAAATATTAAATAAATAATTTCTACTTCTCACTGGTAGCTCAATTCTAATAACAATGCAAAATATGTGAACAATTTATTTTTTAATCATACAATAATAGTCATGTAGTCTACAATACCAATAATCACAGGTTTGTCAACTTACTGGAAATGATAATGATAACTTTGTTTAAGGCTGCATTAAGGGGAGTAAGCGCTTGACCGGATGAGCCTCGTGTAGTTGTTCAACTCTTATTAGCACTGCTAAACTGTTAGGACTCTGTGAAGATTCATACATAGAATTGAGATTGAAAGCACCCACAAATCTGATGTTAAGAAAACTATCTGCTATTTTATAGGAAGTGTAACAGTATTTTTGTTAACCCAATATTTTATGAAGAATATAATTTTTGTCATTAACATCATTCTTTACCACCAAAAACACTTTAACAAAATCAACCAAGGCTTTATAGATTTGCTTCCAGTCATATAGGAGAAGATTCAGAGGCCAACACTGACTTATAAAAGTAACAATAATCTAACAGTGAATCCCCAAAATAGCAATGACATTTTAATTTATTTTATGAAATTGTATGCTTTATAACCTTTGCTATTTCAGTCTCTGATAAGGTTAGACCCCCTTCACCCAGCCAAAATGACCCACAACCTACAAGTTATATCCCATATTTTGAAACTCACATAATGATTTTGACCTTTTAAAAAAAATGGAATCATACAACTGCAGTCCACTAACATCTTGGTGTTATAATGCTGTATTTCAACTCAGCAGAGTGCTATAGTAATCTGCAGTCTTTACCATATGATAATTTTCTTTTTTTTTCCCATTCCTTTCTTCTTGGTTTCAGTACTATTTATCTACATTTTCCCCCCTTGTTTTCTTTATAGTCTTCTCAAGTTATCTTCTTTCTACACTTCCTTTTTACTATTACTGTTTCCCTTAACCTAGTGATTAAGGGAATAGTTTAGTGATATTATGTTAATGCAATTATATTTTATAACACTCTATATTAAAGCCATGTAATCTCACTAAGTTAGGCAATTCTCAAGGTGTGGATTTAAGAGAATATTCATTAAAAAAATAAAATGCCTGCTATTATATTGGTGCTGATGCTTATTTTCCTAACTCCAATTATTTATAAATATCTGATGCTAGATGAAAGAAATATATTAAATAACAAATTTCTTCTCAGAAGTTTTCAGATTGGAACTCTAAGAAGCATTTCAGGACCATTCTAAGAGGCTCTAACCATAGAGTGTGGTGGCTGTATCAGATTGAAGCCCAAGGGCATGGCCACATCATTATGACAATAGTTTAAGTTGTTAAAAAGCTCAAGGACCAACAAGTGAGAAAGTAATTCTCCATCAAGATTGCCAGCTGTTTTTAAGTGTTTGGAGACCAAGATGAAGACCACAAGAATCAGTGGCAGATTGTCAAAGCAATGATGCAGAAGCCTACCATTACCATTACAAGCCACAAGAGGTACAACTGTGTTTCTTGTGATGATGGAAAGATTAGTATAATTAGTTTGTGGACATTTCTAGAATTTAAAAATATTTTTCTTAAGGAAAAGAATTATCTGAATACATAGCAAATGAAATAGTATCTATATTTGTGAGCTAAAACTGGGATAAAAATTATTTGCAAAGTTCTCTTGCTGGTTCAAACATTCTTAATTAGATTTGTGGATTTTATAGTAGAATTAGTAAAGGGCATACTGTGAAAAAGAAATTTAGGAGACAAAAGCTTTTGCTCCAAATGGTTTTACTTTGGAGCTGAATGTATATATGCATTTTTCTATTGGCAAAATTTAACAAGGCAGAAACATCTATCCGAATTCTTATTTAACTCAGTATCACTAATTTTTAGACAACTGCAAATTTGCCTGGAGTAACAGGCAAATTTGGCCTTGGAGTACAGAATGAAGTAGGGCAAAGGCTATTAGAGTTCTGCCAAGAGAATGCACTGGTAATAGCAAACACCCTCTTTTAGCAACACAAGAGAAGACTCTACACATGGATATCACCAGATGGTCAACCGAAATCAGATTGATTGTATTCTTTGTAGCCAAAGATGGAGAAGTTCTATACAGTCAGCAAAAACAAGACTGGAAGCTGACTGTGGCTCAGATCATGAACTACTTATTGCCAAATTCAGACTGAAATTGAAGAAAATAGGGAAAACCACTAGACCATTTAGGTATGACCTAAATCAAATCCCTTATGATTATACAGTGGAAGTGACAAATAGATTTAAGGGACTAGATCTGATAGAGTGCCTGATGAACTATGGATGGAGGTTCATGATATTGTACAGGAGACAGGGAGCAAGACCATCCCCAAGAAAAAGAAATGCAAAAAAACAAAATGGCTGTCTGAGGAGGCCTTACAAATAGCTGTAAAAAGAAGAGAAGCGAAAAGCAAAGGAGGAGAGGAAAGATATACACATTTGAATGCAGAGTTCCAAAGAATAGCAAGGAGATATAAGAAAGCTTTCCTCAGTGATCAGTGCAAAGAAATGGAGGAAAACAATATAATGGGAAAAGCTAGAGATCTCTTCAAGAAAATTAGAGATACCAAGGGAAAATTTCATGCAAAGATAGGCTCAATAAAGGACAGAAATGGTATGGACCTAACAGAAGCAGAAGATATTAAGAAGAGGTGGCAAGAATACACAGAAAAACTGTACAAAAAAATCTTCATGACCCAGATAATAATGATGGTGTGATCACTCACCTAGAGCCAGACATCCTGGACTGTGAAGTCAAGTGGGCCTTAGGAAGCATCACTATGAACAAAGCTAGTGGAGGTAAAGGAATTCCAGTTGAGCTATTTCCAATCCTGAAAGATGATGCTGTGAAAGTGCTACACTCAATATGTCAGCAAATTTGGAAAACTCAGCAGTGGCCACAGCACTGGAAAAGTTCAGTTTTCATTCCAGTCTCTAAGAAAGGCAATGCCAAAGAATGCTCAAACTACTGCACAATTGCACTCATCTCACACACTAGTAAAGTAATGCTCAAAATTCTCCAAGTCTCACAGTCAACAATACATGAACTGTGAACTTCCAGATGTTCAGGCTGGTTTTAGAAAAGGCAGAGGAGCCAAAGATCAAATTTCCAACATCTGCTGGATCATCAAAAAAGCAAAAGACTTCCAGACAAACGTCTATTTCTGCATTATTGACTATGCCAAAGCCTTTGACTGTGTGAATCACAATAAACTGTAGAAAATTCTGAAAGAGATGGGAATACCAGACCACCTGACTTGCCTCTTGAGAAACCTGTATGCAGGTCAGGAAGCAACAGTTAGAACTGGACATGGAACAACACACTGGTTCCAAATAGGAAAAGGAGTAGGTCAAGGCTGTATTTTGTCACCCTACTTATTTAACTTATATGCCGAGTACATCATGAGAAATGCTGGGCTGGATGAAGTACAAGCTGGAATCAAGATTGCCGGGAGAAATATCAATAACCTCAGATATGCAGATGACACCACCCTTATGGCAGAAAGTGAAGAAGAATTAAAGAGCCTCTTGATGAAAGTGAAAGAGGAGAGTGAAAAAGTTGGCTTAAAGCTCAACATTCAGAAAACAAAGATCATGGCATCTGGTCCCATCACTTCATGGCAAATAGATGGAGAAACAGTGGAAACTATGGCAGACTTTATTTTTTTGGGATCCAAAATCACTGCAGATGGTGACTGCAGCCATGAAATTAAAAGATGCTTACTCCTTGGAAGAAAAGTTATGACCAACCTAGACAGCATATTAAAAAACAGAGACGTTACTTTGCCAACAAATGTCCGTCTAGTCAAGGCTATGGTTTTTCCAGTCATGTATGGATGTGAGAGTTGGACTATAAAGAAAGCTGAGCGCTGAAGAATGGATGCTTTTGAACTATGGTGTTGGAGAAGACCCTTGAGAGTCGTTGAACTGCAAGGAGATCCAACCAGTCCATACTAAAGGAAATCAGTCCTGGCTGTTCATTGGAAGGACTGATGTTGAAGCTGAAACTCCAATATTTTGGTCACCTGATGCGAAGAGCTGACTCATTTGAAAAGACCCTGATGCTGGGAAAAGTTGAAGTCGGGAGGAGAAGGGGATGACAGAGGATGAAATGGTTGGATGGCATCACCGACTCAACGGACATGAGTTTGAGTAAACTCTGGGAGTTGGTGATGTACAGGGAGGCCTGGTGTGCTGCAGTCCATGGGGTCACAGAGTCGGAGACGACTGAGCGACTGAACTGAACTGACTCACTGGTCAAGACGGCTATCACTAAAAAGTCTAAATAATAATTGCAGGAGTGCATGTAGAGAAAAGGAAAACCTCCTACACTGTTGATGCAAATGCAAATTGGTACAGCCACTATAGAGCATAAGTGAAGTGAAGTGAAGTCACTCAGTCGTGTCCAACTCTTTGAGACCCCATGGACAGTAGCTTACCAGGCTCCGCCGTCCATGGGATTTTCCAGGCAAGAATTCTGGAGTGGGCTGCCATTTCCTTCTCGAGGGGATCTTCCTAACCCAGGGATCGAACCCAGAGAATAGTATGGAGGTTCCTTAAAAAACTAAAACTAGAATTAACATATGGTCCTACAATCCCATTCCTGTAATTTGAAAATATACATGCACCCCAAATTTCATAGCAGCACTATTTGTAATAGCCAAGACATGAAAGCAACATAAATGTCCATCAACAGATAAATGGATGAAGATTTGGTATATAATGGAATAGTACTCAGACATAAAAATAATGAAATAATGCTATTTGCAGCAACATGGGTGAACCTAGAGATTATCATATTAAGTGAAGTCAGACAGAGAAATACAAATATCATTACATTACTTTTTTGTGGAATCTGAAAAGTGATACAAATGAACTTATTTAAAAAACATAGAAAGACATAGAATATAAATTTATGGTTATCAAAGATGATAGAAGGGAAGGCAAGAAAGATAAATTATGAGTTTAGGATTAACATATATACATTACTATATATATAAAATAGGTAAATAACAAAGACCTACTGTATTGTAGAAGGAACAATACTCAGTATCTTAGTCTATAATGGAAAAGAATCTGAAAAAGACTATATATATTCTTTGAATCCCTTTCCTGTATACTTGAAACTAACACAATATTATAAATTAACTATACCTCAATTTGATATTTGGCAAAACTAATACAATTATGTAAAGTTTAAAAATAAAATAAAATTAGAAAAAAAAATTTAGAAAATATTCTTGTTCTAAATCTACCTCCATTTAAGGCAGTTGAAGATTATGGCAGTAATCTGATACTTGAACTATATGCAAATCTGTCTGACCCTAGAATAGATATGTTATTTCTGGAAGAGAGATATATCACTTTTATTCATCTTACTTTTAGTATCTTTCAATGAATTAGTCTCTTTTTATTAAATTGCAAAGCTTTTACTTTCGAAATGACAAGTAGAATCCTGGTTTAAGGTGGATGGCTATTAAAATAACCCTTGCCTAAGCAGCAGAATTATACATATTGTTCCCCACCATATGCTCCTAAAATAGTCTTTCTAGACTCTATTAGAAGATTTGGAGAATGCTTCCAACAGAGATATTGTACATAAAGCAGTAGTTAGGAATATAGGCTTTGGAGTTGGACAGAAATGTGTTCAAATACTAGCTCTTACATACATCAATAATGCAACCTTAGAAAAAAAAAGTCGAGTCATCTTTTTCATATAAAATGTGAATAACATTATCTAATACCTACAATTGTTGAGAGGATTCCATAAAATAATGCCTACTAATTTCTTAACACACAAGATGACATTTAATAAGGATTTGAGAAGAATTCTGGGGAATGAGTATCCTGGCAGGCTACCGTCCATGGGGTTGCACACCACTGAGCTACTAACACTTTCATAAGAAATAATAACTAATAGAATTGTTGTTAGGTCTTAAGTTAGTCTGATTCCCTGTGACTCACAAAGTTTCTTTTTTTTGTTTCAAAGAAAGATTACCATTTAGTGAGGTTGAGACAATCTGGAATACCCCTATTTAAAGTGGTTGGTTGAATTTACCATGAGAGGTTAGCCATACCAGGCCCAAGTTGTCTGCTATTATGTGATGTTAGACAACTATCCATCCATTCATACTGAGTCATTCTGTTTTCCTAAGATATGGTCCTCTTTTAGAATGTTACATAGTCTGTGTGTGGTCAGAGTTTACTATATTTTGGTGGTCAGTGTTTACTGTATTTGGGGAAGCATTTTGTTCTTGAGGGAAACACATACTGGTCTAAGAATGGCATTGAACAAAGACGAGAGTTAGATGTTTTCACTTGGGACTCGCAGGATCATCTTATCTGCAGACTCCTTATCTAATAGATGATATAGCTGAGGAACAGAGGAATAAAATACTTTAGTAAAATGGGTGGCAGAAAGTGAAGAGGAACTAAAAAGCCTCTTGATGAAAGTGAAAGAGGAGAGTGAAAAAGTTGGCTTAAAGCTGAACATTCAGAAAATGAAGATCATGGCATCCGGTCCCATCACTTCATGGGAAATAGATGGGGAAACAGTGGAAACAGTGTCAGACTTTATTTTTCTGGGCTCCAATATCACTACAGATGGTGACTGCAGCCATGAAATTAAAAGACGCTTACTCTTTGGAAGGAAAGTTATGACCAACCTAGATAGCATATTGAAAAGCAGAGACATTACTTTGCCAACAAAGGTCCGTCTAGTCAAGGCTATGGTTTTTCCTGTGGTCATGTATGGATGTGAGAGTTGGACTGTGAAGAAGGCTGAGCGCCGAAGAATTGATGCTTTTGAACTGTGATGTTGGAGAAGACTCTTGAGAGTCCTTTGGACTGCAAGGAGATCCAACCAGTCCACTCTGAAAGAGATCAGCCCTGGGATTTCTTTGGAAGGAATGATGCTAAAGCTGAAACTCCAGTACTTTGGCCACCTCATGCGAAGAGTTGACTCATTGGAAAAAACTCTGATGTTGGGAGGGATTGGGGGCAAGAGGAGAAGGGGACGACAGAGGATGAGATGGCTGGATGGCATCACTGACTCGATGGATGTGAGTCTCAGTGAACTCTGGGAGTTGGTGATGGACAGGGAGGCCTGGCATGCTGTAATTCATGGGGTCACAAAGAGTCGGACATGACTGAGCGACTGATCTGATCTGATCTGATAGCTGGAATCCAGGACACTTGACTTTTGGTCCTATAGTACAACTACTTCTGTTTACAATTCTTGTTTACTTGAGGACTGCTTGAAACTGAAAATGAATTATATTGAATACTCTTTCCAAAAGACAAATGGTATAGTCTTGTTTGAGACACTTGAGATAACATTCAGTTATAGAAAGGAGTGTTTGATTTTATAAATTTTCATCAAAAGATTTAATGCTTAGTAATGAAAGGATCTTTTTCAAGGCTGTAATGCTGCTATCTGGGTTATGCCTGATTTGTTTTTCTCATTCTGGGTCTTTTCCAATGAGTTGTTTCTTTGCATCAGGTGGCCACAGTACTGGAGCTTCAGCTTCAGCATCAGTCCTTCCAATGAATATTCAGGACTGATTTCCTTTAGGATGGACTGGTTGGATCTCCTTGCAGTCCAAGGGACTCTCAAGTGTCTTCTCCAACACCACAGTTCAAAAGCATCACTTTTTCAGTGTTCAGCCTTCTTTATACAACTCTCACATCCATACATGACTACTAGAAAATGTGCTGAACAGTATTGTGTAAAACCAAGCTACTGAAATCACAGATGATTTAAGTTGGATTAACATCTTAACCTATATTTTTAGTCACTTGCTGGGGGCATGAGTTATTTTGCCCATCTTAACAACTTACTAGGTTATCAGGAACTATGAAAATATAATGGGAAATTTTCTTAAGGTTGTAGAAAAGTTGAGACAAGTTATTTTAGTCTTATTGAATTTATGTTAATTTTTGAGTGCTTATGTATTTTGTAGGGAAGGTTTCTATTATTTCAGATAAGTTGTGATATTTAGAATGAGTTTTCAGTGCCATGTAGGTTTCATATGGCACTTTGCATCCTATAATAATATGTATCCCACTTCATGACCAAAAATCCACATAAAAGCCCTATAAGTCACATGAGAAACTATCGTGAGCAGTCTCACACTAGCCAGGGTATTATTCACAATACTAAGTATTGTGACTTGAGGCCTTTTAAGACCTTTCTACTTTCAGGAAAAGGCATTGCAATAATTGTGATCAAAACTTCAAATATAAATTCCTTTAAAATAATCTTCATAATAACTTAATAAGGTAGACCTTATGCTCAACTTATAGAGAAAGGAAATTGAGGCATGGAAAGGTTAACCAAATCAGGAATCATCCCAGGCTAGTCTGATGCCAGAGCCCGGTCTTGATCAAGGCACTAGATTCTTTGTGTTACAGGTGTCAAGCCTTAACTTCTGCATTTTAAAATCCTCATATTTCATAGGCTACTTTTATTCTTTCATTCTTCATTTGGCTTTCTTGAATTAGCAGACTAATTTATTACTTTTGAACTCAGTTCTTACGTTATTGCTCTTAGGACACTCAAGAATCTTGGATTAGAGTTACCTTTACTTGTGGTGCTTTTTTGTTTGTTTGTAATTTTAGTTGGATTGAAGGAAAATATTGATCATTTTCCTGATCAATTTACGCTTGAGGAGTCAGCATGATAAAGTAGCAAGAACAGAGATATTAGATTAAGATCAAAGTAGATTCAGTCCAAGATCCAGGTGCTTATAGCATCATCACTTCAGATGAATTTTAGAGTCTGACTGAGTCTTCTTTTCCTAGAATACAGGATTTCTATAGATTTAGTGAAGGAATATATAAGTAAAAATATAAAATATAAATGATCTGGAAGATTAGTTTCATTTCTACTTGGTTGGTTTTTAGAAATTGTGTAATTTTTTCTTATTATTTTAAAATATTATTTCCTTTATTATTTAACATTTAATACTCATTCTAACTCTAGATGCATAATCTATATTGTGATATGTTTAAATTAGGGACTTTGAGTTTCTGAGGATGTTAGTAGTGTAAGTTGCACTAGAACCACGCCCAGTATGACAAAAAATTTTGCTGTTCACAGAATATACAAGGGTTATTCCACATTCCCTTCCCTTTTATAAGTCAGCCAGTCCCATCTGATTCCTTCTGGCCAAAAAGCTGGGAGGGGAAGTGAAAAGATAAAAAAGCATCTATGAACTGATGTGTAGATTCTTCAGCTCTCTCTTTCTCTGATGCAATAACCTGCTATGGAATGTTCCTGTTGACATTATTACAGGATAGAAATATTCTAAATCCCTGTGACATCGCTCAGAATCTACTAGACCCATAAAGGACTTAGCATGAACAGTCACTAAATCTTTATGAGTTATGCTGAGATTCTGGGGTATGTTTCTTATTGCAGCATAGCCTAAGCTAACCTGACATACATACAGCCTTTGGAGGAGCCTGTTTCTTTTACGTAGTAAGGATACAGGCAACTAGAAAATATTAAGAGGAGTTGCAATAGATTACCTAAGTAATCCAAGTAGACAAGTAATAGGATAAGTCATTATTGCTAGTAACCAACTCTGTGATTCTATGTAGACAGAAAATTCTATTTTCCCCCTAACATTTAAAAGCAAGTATTTTGTCACTGAGTATTTTCCTATATGGATTAGAGATTGATTCAGACCATCCTATGCTTGATAAAAAAACTCTTCAATAATAAAAGAAAAGAACCTCAAGTACTTGTGTTATTCCAAGTCAGGTCATTGCTTTGTATGTTCACATCTCTTATATTGTCAAAAATAAATACTTTGAGGCAAGAGTAGAAACTCAAAAGTAGAACTGTATGCTACTAAAGATTGTCTACAAAGACAATTGAATTTACCAAAAAATAAAAATTCCTGAAAGTTTCACAATTCAGTTATTTCACTTACCATTATGACAAAATCAGATCAATGACACAGCAACCCAATTAACATCATAGCAATTTTCCTAAAATTGGTTAGATAACTTATGTGACTACTCTGTCCAGTAGGTCAGATGCCTAGTGGAATGCTTTAAGCCTTCAGATTTACTTACTTATTCGCCAAAATATTTGTTTGAATTTGATAGTGTGGAAACATAAAAATTTTGATTTCATGTTCTATATGATTTGATTTAGAATTTGTGGTTGATAAATGGATGGTATTTATATATGGGATTCTTACTGATTTTGTTACCTTGATGAAGTTTTTTGTTTTAATTGGAGAGCCAAAATGACATTTCACATTATTCTCTAATTACACATTCTATGCCTAAAGGTTCAATTATTGCTGTTTTGTTAGTGATGATATGATAAATGAGCAGGATAATGGCAGAGTGGTGTGCACCAGCATGACAGTTGGTCTGGAAGTCAGGAGTCCCAGAGTTTGCTCTTGGCTTTCTTACAACACATTTGTTACCCTGGTGACCTTGGTCACTAACTGTTCTGGGATTTATTTTGCCTACCTGTAGAGTGAAGATATATCTCTCCCCCATCCTTAACTTTACAGAGTCAGTGTGAGGTTTGGATTAGCTGACACATGTGAAAATGGCTTAACGTCATAGAAATGTTATATTTACATTTAACTTGTGGGTAGATATATAAATATATATTTATTTCAAAAGTTGATTCTCTTGGGTCTTTGTCTTCCAACTTAGAACACTAAATCTGTTCTGCAGTCTCGTCATGTGGCCATTTCCTGACCTTTCACCCCACCCCCAAATCTTGACCAGATGCCCCTTATCTGTGCTCCAGAGGACCCTCTGCATAACTTCGTTACAACATTTACTGCATTACTCTGGCAGGACATCTCTGTTTGTCTCCTCCACCAGACAGTGAACTTCTTGAAAGCTGTGGCAGTACAGCTGTTATTTGTGTATCTCCCATTCCCAGCATAATGCTTGGCACTTTGTCGAGGCTCCTAAATGTTTAGCAATCTGATCATAAAGCTTGGAGATACTATGATGACTACTATATTTTTAAACAAATATTCTCATTGAAAAATATGATTCCACTTGGCTGGTTGACAATTTACAATGACTATGACTTTGCAATTTTTAATTGGAAGCCTTTTAATTTCTTAATTAGCTTTATACAATTTATGTTACATCTAGTAGATGGCAATAGAGAGTAATTATTTTTTTTCTGCTTCTAATATTACTAGGAATATTTTTTGCCAAACACAAAAATTTTTTGCAACTTTTTCCTTTTTAAGTTCTACCGAGCAGTTTATGGAATTGGCAACCTGCCAAATGGTGATCCATTTTCTCAAAAACATCGTTTGAGACCATGCCAACCAGGCACACTGAGCTTATCTACTGCATCATAGAACAGTCACATAATTCGTGCAAAATTATGTTTGACATTAAATTATAAACCCTTAGTGTAATAATAAAAAAATAAATAACCCTAAAAGCAAATTAAAAATATGTTTTCACTGGAGCACGTTATTAGCCCACTGGAAACTTGATCTGTAGTAGTCAATCCATGGGCATGCTTCCATTTCTAGAGGGGTTTGAAGTTTCTCTCTGTGCACAGAAAAATCCCTAATTCATGAAAGGAAAATTAGCTAATAAAATAATTTTTTCCTCCTGAACTGCTCTGTTGATGAAAACATGTCCACTGCAATCATAGAAATGAGTGACTTTTCAAATAAAGTAGTTTGTGTTGCCATAAACGTAAGGATGGTAAGGCCATTGCTGTTCTTTGCCAAAGGAAAGGGTAACCAGCTGTGTCTGGGTTTTTTTTTTTTTTTCTTTACTGCAGTATTCACATAAATAGCCTCTTCTTGGGACTGAAGTACCCCAAATGAGATCCCATCAAAAGGAATTTGGGTTCCTTCAGAGTTTGTGCATTCTAAAGCCTTGCTCATTAGTTTTGAAAAAGAAATCTTAAAGTGATGGAAGAAATATTTTCATTTGAGTACACCTAGAATTTCAACCATTGTAATTGTTTTTATGTCTCAGTTTGTTTCCTTAGTTGTCTGACAGGGTGCTAATTATAGAACTTAGATGGTAGTGGTGTCTCAATGTTCATTCTTAGGTTTTTATATACAAATCCAGGGGTTTATCACCAGTTAGAGCAATTCAATGCAGTCTAGGCTGCCCTAATGCTGAGATTAAATTATTATGTAGGTACCTTCCATGATGAACCTCAAAAACAACCATGCAATAACATCAAAGTTTACCTCCAACTTTTATTTATGAGGTTTAATTTAATTGGTTTTCATATAATATTTATTCTTGCTTACTTGTAGATATAAATTAATACTTTTTACAGTTATATATTTTTGCATCTATATAAATGTTTATGAAAGGTAACTTGTATTCCTTTATAAAAACATCAAAAAAGCATATGTTTTCTTTAATATAATGAGAAATGAAGCCCACGAATCAGACAGACTGCATCTGTAGGGAAGATAGAAGACTACATTTTACCCAAGATGACATTTTAAAATGACTGCCAGGTAACCTGCAAAATTGTAATGTGTTCTGCTGCCAAATTTGTCTTAGCACTGGGAATTAATTTTCCAACATGTTTTAGAAGTAAGAGGTGAATTAATTATTTCAGGCACTATGATATCACTGGAAGTCTGAAGTTAGACAGCAATTCACATGAACATGGAACCAGTAAAATAATTGGACTTTGTTCCTTTATCGTTCAAGGGCTTTTTTACATGACAACACAATATTCTCACCGCTCCAAGGAATACCTTTGGCACTTCTACAATTCTAATTTCTTTCCATGCTTGCTAGTTCATTGTTGATTCTTGGAACCCAAGCAGGATAGTGGGGGATGGAGCAGAGTCTGGTGTCTGTCTGGCTTCCTCAAGCATGCCCCAGTTCCCTTGTTAGGTTAGGGAGTATTTGCAAATTTTCCAGAGAGAGTAATTGCTCTTCCTAGCAAGGAATGCAAAGCTTTGCGAAGAATTTCAACAGGATTCATGACTCTGAAGGATCTGAAGGTGAACTCAGGCTAGCTCACTAGGCACTGTGATTGATCACACGCAGTCTTGGAGAAGCTGCACAGTTAGGCCTGTGGTGGAGGTCAACATTGGACCAGGAGCAGGAGAGAGAATCAGGTGGTGTAAGTCTTCCCAACAGACAAGTGTGGAATGCTGTCAAGTAACACGTTTGCCCTTGATATTAGAGATCCAAAAGACTACTTCAGCAGGGAAAATAAGTCCCAGGCCTATAGAAAGGAATGGAATGACAGTAGCGTGATGTCTCTACAAACAGTTAATTTTCTTCTTTCTATCAGTTTTCTAGCATACACTGACTTTTTAAAAAAATTTTCTTTCATTTTTCAGAACAGAACTAGATTAGTAGGCATATTTTATTATTTGTTGATCTTATAGTATTTGTTAGGAGGTTCACATTCAGTCAGAGCTTTTTTTCTTTCCATAATAATAAGTGTAAAAGGAACCTCAGCTGGTAAGGCGAAGGGCATTTTAAAAAGTAGTAGCTTTAATAGCGCAGAGGGTTTTTCTGGTGCAACTGCTTTCCTCAGCTCCAAGTCTGCTCGGTCAAAGCCTCAGTGGTTATGACTTTGCAGCACTTATATTTGGCCTTGGAGTTCCAGGTTGGACATCTCTCCTCTGGCCAAATTTCACTACCATGTGATAAAATAAAATCCAGTGTACTTAAAACTCTTTCTAATGAGGACTACCAAAATATTTTTAAGTTATTCTGTGGCTCTCCCTTTCTCCTCTCCGTATTTTAATGAGTTTTGGAGGACAAACAACAACAACAACAAACATTGAGACCATGTCTATATGGCATTAAGATAATGATGGGGACATAAAAAATTCAGATCAACAGTCATGTCAGATATGAAAGGAGATAACCAAGGCTTTCTTTTCTTTTTTTTTCTTCTCTCTCCTGCTGAATTGATCAGGTTAACCAGGTGTTTGCCTCAGAATTAAGGAGATTACAGCTGCTTTCATTAAAGAAAATAATATCACTTATACACCAATTTCCATCTCCTTTTTTCTCCAACCTTGCCCATTTGCTTATTTTAGCCTTGCATACGGACCACAGTTTTTCCTTAAAGAAAACAGCCAACTCCAAATTGCCAACTCCAGTATTTTCTTTTTTTGAAGATTGCTTTTTATAAACTGGGAAATTGACATTTTTCAATATGAAATGAAATTTATGATGAAAGTACATGTTTTAGACCCTTTCTTAGCTGATACAAGAAGTAAACCTTATATGTTTATATATATATTATATATATATATTATATATGTATATATACACATACTCAAAGAAGTCTATCAGCAGCAAATTTCTTGTTTTTTAATATCATATTTGACTATTTGACTATATGGTTATTCTGTGGTAGGCCTTCCTCTCTATTTAAAAAAAAATAAAAAATAGGGCAATATCATGGCTAAATCAGGTAAAACTATTTTAGCTGAATTACTGTGTTGAGATGAAAAAAATTTTAAATGATTCACTTAACTTTTTCAATGAGAAGTGATATGAGCTCTTCTTCAGGCATTTTGCATGCAGCTATTTGAAGTTGCACTAATTTTGTATCAGATAAAGAAAATTACACATATCTTCCCAAACCAACACACACAGCACAGCACACTGGCTGTGTCTCTTGCTAGCATATGGTATTCATCATTAGCAGTAGCGGCAGCAGTCACCTCCTTTAGTTGACTGGTGGAAAATAGAGCTCCAACTCAAATCTCTGTCTGCTCGCCATAGGTTTTTCCAGTTAAATTGGTACCGCAATCTGTATGGTTTCATCACTCCATTGGCAGTTTAATATAAACATCTGTTTCCAGTCTTTTATATCCTATCTGAGATTTATTCAGTTCCTCTGAGTTATCTGTCCTTTTCTGCTACCCTATTTATTCCCCTTGACTTCTAAATGATTGTATTTTCCAATATTTCCTTGATCTTTTGCTCAGATGTATGCATCGTTAAATATATTTAATTATCTCTTTTTTTCTTCTGGAGCCTGAACTGTTTGTTTATAATCAGTCCTCTCCTGATGCATTAGGAAGCTCTTTACCCTCACAGTGCGATTTTCCTTGGAAATAAAGTAACATGATTCCAGGTTGCAATGATTAAGGTTATTATTTCATTGTGATTGGCATCAAGATCAAACTGTGAAGGATTTTATTCAAGTTAAATGAGTTTGTCTTTTCTCCACCATATTTTGCATTTATCCTTTTACAATGCAAGTATTTAAGGTCCTGGTGCTCAGAATTCATATTATTTTGCTCTCTCTTCTATTAAATTTATAATGTTCTAAAGTAAGGGCATTTCCTGCAAGGTAATAATCTGTGGTAGAAGCAGAGACCCTGAATCAAAGACAGTAGAGTCTTTTAATTTGACTATTGGTTAAATGTCAGGAAATGTCCGGCCCAGAGGTCATTATTAAGTCAAATAGAAAGCTTTTATTTTCCTATCTTCTTTTTATTTGGGGAGATTTTCATAAAGATTGATGCTAAGTCACTAACTACAGGGAAATGGTGGAATTCTGTAAACAATTGGCAAACAGAACTTTGTTCTTATTGTCCCATTAAGCTTAATATGAGGTGTTAAATTTAATGAAATGTGGTGAGTGAAGTGTTATTTTCCTATTGGTTACTGTAACAGTCATTAACAAGTAGGACACGACTAGTACTGAAAATAGAATACTGTATCCATGACAACACAGAGTTCAGCTTTTCCATTTTCAGCAAATGGGACAGCAATTACTTAATATTTTCTTGATTTATTAATTTCTTTATAAGTGGGAGTAACAAGAAGACTCTTAAACTGGGCAGTTAATAGTCCAAATTAGCTAACATTTTTAGTGACATCATTTATATAATCACTTAGTCATTGATTCATTCCAATAAACATTTGTTGAGTTTCTATTATGGTAGACACTAAGCATACAGAAATGAGTGAGACACAGTTTCTATCCACAGGTTGTTTATGATCTAATTAGGGCAGTGGTTCTCAGATGAAGGTCTCTGGACAAGCAACATTGACACCACTGGGAACTTGTGAGGAATGCAGATTTTCTAGGCCTTTCCTAGATCTACTGAATCATGCACAGTGGGGTGAGACCCAGTGATCTGTGTGTTAACAAGCCCTCCAGGTGCTTCTCCCTAAAGCTTGAGAACCACAAGTTGCATGAAGAAATTAAAAACCTTTAAATTAATATTATCTTTTTTATATTCAAAATGATTATAAAATTATAGGATACTTCCATTTCAGAGAGCTATAATTCCATAGAACTTCAGAGATTCTATAAATATTTATCCTTTAGGTTTATGGCCAAGAAGTGTTGACCATAAACTAACTTCACATGATTGATTAAAAATACTAACAACAACAACAAAACCCAATAAGTATCTCACAAATCCCATGGATTTTGCTACATCTCTTTGGTGATCCTATTGTTTCAAGAATATTAAAAGACTACATTTTAAGATAGAATCATGCATTATAAGATTCATGCATTGGAAGGTACATAGGAAGATGCATAGGAAGGGTCACTATCATTTATAATAAAATCTTCAATTTACCATAAAGTGAGACAAATAAATGCCCAGCCCATTTGTGGATTTAAATCTTGGAAAAAATCACTTAACCTTTCCATTTATTTCTTCTTGTGCAGAATGAGGGTGGAAGTAGAACTTGTGAATTACAATACTCTGCCAGATCTTCTCCAATTTGAATATTTTATGATTCTATCTTTAGAAGTCTCTGTTAATATGTGTCCCATGTACACATATGCACTAGCCAATTTTTCTCTATATATTCTCTCTATTCCTTATTAAGTCTTGATCCTCACTACAATTGTAACTTAAATTTCTGTATAACCGTGGTCTTGAATCTTTGCCCACTCAGAGCTGTATGTGTGTTCTCCCAAGCCTTCACTCTACACCCAGAACTGCTTTTTCTTGAACACACACAAGATACCTCACCCTTTCACTCTTAGGAGTCCATCTGTTCTGTGAAGCACTCCAGTGAAAATAACACCTACCACTTTGTGCTGTTAAACACATCTTTTACCACCCTTCATCCTGTAGATCTTGAGTATATTACTTAAGATGAGCACTTTTCTTCCTTCTTTGCTTTTAATTATAACTGGTGACATGCTTTATAAACTCACAAAGATAATATTACTTTCATCCCATGTATTGGGTAGAACCATTTATAACAATGTGACAGCTGTATAAAGTGGGTTTCATTGCAGGTAGGGTAATAGATTAGCTCCATGGTTTTGCATACTGTCAAGCTATTTGTGGTACAAGTGTGGGTCCTGTGGGTCCTGTTACCTTTTTTTTCTGCTGTAGTTGAAAACTGTAGCTCTACAATCATCAGCTATTTCAAGATGATGATGGTGTTATAATCAGTATTGTGGAGCCAGAGTGACATAGTGTAAAAGCATTATTCAAACTTTCAGACCTGGGTTCAAATACTATCACCAGTACTCATTTGCTGTGTGATCCTAAACAAATTAAAAGACCTTTCTGAATCTATTTTCTCAAATGCAAAGTTATGAAAATAATCCACATTTTAGGTTTACCATGAGGGTTAAGTGAAGTCATATGTAAAAGAACCTATCACAGGGCCTAACACAAGCCTGTTCAACATATGCATATGTCTGTGCACCAATAAAAAACTCTCTACTTATCTCTCCATGTGAATTTTACCTCAAGCCCTTGTATTAACATGCTGAAAAATGGACTTATTCCACCCGCCTCCCACAACCTACTACTACTGTATTCTGACCCTGAACAAATTGTGTTGCTACTCAGACATTGTCCCAAAGCAGACTCCCTTCTCTTTCACTCCGCACATCCAACCAAGTGCTAAAAGCAAATGGTTTTCAACTCTCACTTTCATCCCTACCATCCCTTAACATTAATTCCTTAATTAAGACTCAAAATACCTTCCTTGGATAACAGTCGCTTCAGTCGTGTCCAACTCTGTGTGACCCCATGGACTGCAGCCTACCAGGCTTCTCCTTCCCTGGGATTCTCCAGGCAAGAACACTGGAGTGGGTTGCCATTTCCTTCTCCAATGCATGAAAGTGGAAAGTGAAAGTGAAGTCGCTCAGTCGTGCCCGACTCTTATCGACCCCATGGACTGCAGCCTACCAGGCTCCTCCATCCATGGGATTTTCCAGGCAACAGTACTGGAGTGGGGTGCCATTGCCTTCTCCCTGGATAACAGTACTGTCTCTAAATCAGACCTCAACTCTCCATCTATGGTGTTGCAATTCATACTCTTTACACTGCTGCCAGGGAGATCTTTTAAAACAAAGATTTTAAACATGTTATTCTCTTGTTTAACATCATTCAGTATTCTCTATAACTTTTTGGATAAAATTCAAAGTTGAGCATGACACACAAAGCTCCCTCTAGTTTGAAAAGCAAGTATCCTCCATCCACTGAGACCCCTCTCATTATTGCTACCCATGTCTCTACAGTCACCTCAAATAGGAAATTTTTGTCTCTTTTTAATTCTCCTCAGGCAAGGACTTGGTAGCAGGGAGTTTATTTGGTGGCTATATAAGGAAGCAGAAATGAGGGAGGAGGAATAGAGTGATGGGGTGTTTTTTCAGGGTATGTCAGTGAAGTCCTATACTGAGCCATAGAGATTCATTCCTGGAAACCTCTGAGAAGCCTGTCATACTATCTGAATTGTCAGAAGAGCAGGCAGCTGAGTCATTCTTCTACCATGTCTTGCTTCCCCCTCCCCTGGTTGAAGGATATCTTTGGGTATAACACCCCAACCCTTTCAGGCTGCATTTGTTCAGAAGCTAAATGACTTTGAGAACTTGAGAAAAGACCCTTAAGTGTAAAGTGTTGGAGTGGGATGTCACCTCTGAGTTTGCACAGAACTGCGTATTACAGCTGTAGCTGACATCACAGAAAGGCCATTGAGCAACAAAGAGATGGCTCCATCATGCTACGGTTTTCCACCTTCACAGAAGTGTGTCCATGTGCTTAAATGTCTTCATTCCCTCCTCTTCTCCACATCATATAATTAACACATACTGAGATCCGAAGTTGTAGTTCCAGAATTGGCTCTGCCAGGATCCCAAGTATTATCTCTCTCTCTCGGATCACAAGAATTATCTGGAAATCTTTCTTCTCAGCATCCGTAGTATTCAGAGTGGTGCTGTACCATGCCACACGTCACAATCAATGGCACTTCTGTCTCTAGGATAGAAGCATCTTGAGGGTGAGAAATGTATCTTACTTGTCCTTGCTTCTAATTACAGTACAATACCTGAATATTTTAGAGCTAGAATCAGTATTTGTTGAATGAATGGAAGCATGAATGATTAAACAAAAATGAATTCCCCAAACTAATCTTCATAAAACATAATTACTTATCATATCATTTCTCATCAAAAGTCATCCCTAATGGTACCTTGCTGACACATAATGACTAAATTCTCTAACTTGGCTTTCCCAAACTGTTTTTCTAGCCTGATTTCCCATTATGCCCATTTAATAATTTTGGACTTCAGATACAGTGCTCATTCACTGTCCTGTATTCTAGATCTCTTTCCTCATGCCTCTGGGATTCTGTCTATTTTTAAATGTGCATCTTACTCTTACACATATTTTGAGGACAGTTTAAACCCTGCTTTTCTAAAAGAAAAAAATAACACATTTCTTGACAATTAGCATATAATGGTCATTTTCTCTTCTCTGAATTCTTACATTTCTGTTTGTCCAGTGATTACTAATAACAATGCCATATATATGTCGCCTGCATGGACTATATCTCTTCAATTAGACTCCAGGGTTCTCAAAGTCAGATTCCATTTCTTGAATTTAGTTTGGAAAGAGATTGTAATTCTTGGTATCTAATTTAGTATTAAAGAGCCTCTTAATGAAAGTGAAAGAGGAGAGTGAAAAAGTTGGCTTAAAGCTGAACATTCAGAAAACGAAGATCATGGCATCCGGTCCCATCACTTCATGGCAAATAGATGGGGAAATAGTGGAAACGGTGTCAGACTTTATTTTTCTGGGCTCCAAAATCACTGCAGATGGTGACTGCAGCCATGAAATTAAAAGACGCTTACTCCTTGGAAGGAAAGTTATGACCAACCTAGACCGCATATTGAAAAGCAGAGACATTCATTACTTTGTCAACAAAGGTCCATCTAGTCAAGGCTATGGTTTTTCCAGTAGTCATGTATGGATGTGAGAATTGGACTATTAAGAAAGCTGAGCGCCGAAGAATTGATGCTTTTGAACTGTGGTGTTGGAGAAGACTCTTGAGAGTCCCTTGGACTGTAAGGAGATCCAACCAGTCCATCCTAAAGGAGATCAATCCTGGGTGTTCATTGGAAGGACTGATGTTGAAGCTGAAACTCCAATACTTCGGCCACCTGATACAAAGAGCTGACTCACTGGAAAATACCTTGATGCTGGGAAAGGTTAAGGGCAGGAGGAGAAGGGGACGACAGAGGATGAGATGGTTGGATGGCATCACCAACTCAATGGACATCAGTTCGGATTAACTCCGGGAATTGGTGTTGGGCAGGGAGGCCTGGCGTGCTGCGGTTCACGGGGTCGCAAAGAGTCGGACACGACTGAGTGACTAAACTGAACTGAACTGAATCCCGTACCTAGAATGGGTTCTGGTATGTATATTGCAAGCTTAATACTATTTCTTTATGGATACACAGACTATTCAGACATATACTTACAAATCAGTCATTTCAAATATACCCATGACTCTGGCTAGTGAAATTAGAAATGAATTCTACTAAAAACAAGTCTTGAGCTTACTGATGAGGCAAAGCAGATAGAAATTTGCTTAAAACTTTAGCTGCTCGGGGAAGCTTCCACACATGCCATGGGCAACTAAAGCCTGTGCGCCACAACTACGGAGCCTATGCTTAGAGCCCATTGGCCACAGCTGCTGGAGCCTGCACATCTAGAGCCTGTGCTCTGCAACTAGAGAGGCCGCCACAGTGAGAAGCACACGTCCTGCGATGACCAGTAGCCCCTCCACGCCACAACTGGAGGAAGCCCACGTGCAGCAGTGAAGACCAGCACAGCCACACACAAGCAAACGATTTTTAAAAACAACCAGAGAATACAAGTTCATCTTTGATGAAAGTTTAAAGCAGTATTGAAATTTATCTTAACAAATTTATTTAGGTTAATGTTTTAATGAGGGATTGTGAGATGTAGTTAAATGATTTTAAAATAAAGCCAGTTATATGGCTATTGCATTTTATGAATTATTAATATTTAAAAGATAAGAACTTTTAATTTTGAAAGAACTGAAAACAATTACATGGAATTTTTTCTTTTTTGTAGAGGAAAACTGGGAGACTAGGGGTTAAACATTGGTACAGATTTGTACTGTAATTAATACATTTGTATACTCTCAATTTTTTATTACTACTGTCTGTTATATAATTTAATGTAAAATACTAAAATGTTAAAAAAAAATCTTCCTTAATTTTCATCCTTTCAAGAAATGGAAGCACAGATATGGATGTGACGAGAGTGGCACTTTAGCTTTTTACTCTTTGTATTATTTAATATTGGACCATTTATAAAATATGGAAATTAAACATTTTAAATAGACATTGGTTTAATCAATCAATAGATCTGAACTAGGAGACTAGGATGAATGATAGAAAAATCATTTGTTCATATTTAAGGAGTTGAACAGACTGACCTTTGTTTAAATTATATTTTATAAGCTTTAATTAATATAATTCTGACTTTTCAGCACAACATTGTTTTCAGGTAAATTCTGTGGGGTTACTTGTTTTTCTTTTTTTAAAACATGATCAACTTAAGCAGAAGATTCGCTTATTGTATGGGAGAAAAGGAAAGGATTAAAAAATATTCTTCCTTCCCCCACAAGGCTATCTTTCCATTAATTCTTCCAACATTAATACAATGTTGCTGACTATGTTATGTTGTTACTAGGTTGTGTTAAATCAAGAGAATAATTGGACATTAAGATTCAACTCTGAATACATTAATTAGATGATTTCTTTATTTCTGTCTTAAGTTACTAATGATTTCCTCTCCATAACTAGGAAAACTCTGAAGAACTCATTAGCCTTTTGGGATTCTATAGCTACTTTAAGATGATTTTGGGGAGATGTCCTCTTTCTGGTACCAGTAGACTCTCTATTAAGTTCCAAAAATCAAAATTTCAAAAAGAAAGGGTACTATTTAGATTCAAAATGCACACCCTTCAGGGGGTTATTTCTTTTCAGATGGAATATGTTCCACAACAATGGTACCTATGGAGAGACATAAGCACCCCATGAATACTAATATGCTCATCAAGATGATCACTGAAAAGCCACAGTTTTTTCTAAATGCTGAGAGTCTGTAAATATCTCCTCTACATGTGGAAGACGTGGGCCATGGTTTTCGGAGGTTTTGTGCCTTGCTGCACTGGAAACTCGTTGTGATCAGATTCTTGTTCTTATTCACCTTTGTGTTCCTAGTACCTTGTCTAGTACAGGAGGTGCTGAATAAATATCTGTTATCAGCTGATTAATAAAATCACTTAATCTTTTTGAATCTTTACTGTATTAAACCAGAAATTATGTCAAAACTTTTCCTGTTTTAATATTCTATGAATTATAAGCCGGCATCCTTCTGTAGATAGTAAAAACTTTTCAAAAAGGTTTTTCAATAAAAACTTTGCAAAGAATTTATTCTATCATAATATTATAAACTGCTATAATGTAATGATATTTCCTTTAAGTAAAATCTCACTTTAAAATTATTTAAAAAATTAATCAGATACTTTACCTGGGTCTTCAATATCAATGCATACATAGTGAAACTCATTAAATCCTACTTCCATTGAACAAAAGATAGGGTGATGATCTGAAGTGGTACCAACATGGAGTTCAGAGCTGGGAAAAGAACTCCAAAGACAAACTCAGCGCCGATCACCATTACCCTCCTTGGGCCAGTCCATCTGTGATGATTTTTTCTACTACAGTTGGCCCATGTACCTTGGTGCATCTTCTACTTAACACAGTGAATATTGTCACAGAAGTCATCAGTATAAATTGAATTTTTGTAAATTAGATCACAGCATTCAATAGAGTTACTGAACTTCAGCACCTGCTGTGGGTAGAACCAGATCTTGACCTCACACATTTATAAACCAGTGAAAGAAACATGAGCACATGGATGATGATACTGTGAGACGTGGTGCTGTTGAGAGAGCAAAAGATGCATCACTCCTAGGACTAACAAGGAAAGTTCTGGGAAGCCATGCCTTGGGACCCAGCAATAAAAAAAAAAGCAGGTTGCAAATGTTCTTCAAAACTCTTTTTTTTTTTTCCCCCAAATAACAAGCTCTGGAATTTACATGTAGTAAGTTTGAGTTTTCTATGCATTTTTTTTTCTGTAAAACAAGTTTCCCCAAAGAGCTAAAAGTCAAATGACTCAAACAGAATGGGAATTTTTTACAGCTTCCACTTACTGCCTATTGTCCATTTAGAATTGCTTATGCTTCTAAAAGCTGCCAAATATGCTTTCACTTTCTACATAATCATTATAGGTAAAGACAGATAAATGGGTTTCTTTCAGTGTTGTCTTTGAATTGACAAGCAGGATCACTCCGTGTCAAGGAGATGTAGTGCTGCTTTTCTGTTAATAGTAAGCTGTAATATTACAGGTATTGTAGTGACTGGTTAAATAGAAATAATTATATTAATTTGACAATAATGAATTCAGTTCAGTTCAGTTGCTCGGTTGTGTCTGACTCTCTGCAACCCTATGGACTGCAGCACCCAGGCTTCCCTGTCCAACACCAACACCTGGAGCTTACTCAAACTCATGTCCATCGAGTCGGTGATGCCATCCAACCATCTCATCCTCTGTCGTCTCCTTTTCCTCCTGCCTTCAATCTTTCCCAGCATCAGGATCTTTTCCAGTGAGTCAGTTCTTTGCACCAGGTGACCAAAGTATTGGAGTTTCAGCTTCAGTGTCAGTCCTAATGAACACCCAGGACTGTTCTCCTTTAGGATGGACTGGTTGGATCTCTCGTAGTCCAAGGGACTCTCAAGAGTCTTTTCCAACACCACAGTTCAAAAGCATCAATTCTTCTGTACTCAGCATTCTGTATAGTCCAACTCTCACATTCGTACATGATTACTGGAAAAACCATAGCTTTGACTAGACAGACCTTTGTTGGCAAAGTAATAATGTCTTTGACAAGAATATTCCTCCATAATTTTATTTTACCTGTTCAGTTCAGGTAATGAAAGTAACATGCTAAAATAACTCAAAACAAGTTTAGATTTGCTACTGGATGAATTTTGTTTTTGAGTACTTTTGACCACACATTGTATTCTAAGCACTCTGTAGAGACCTGGAGATGGTAATGAGGACAAAAACTAATTAAGTTCCTGCACTAAAAATAAAATTTAAAGTCTGTTAGGAAAGACATAGATCAATTCAATAATCACACAATAAATGTGGAAAATAATAAAAGCAATAGAGTCATGAAATACAATTTAATGGTTTTGGGGGTGGGTGGGTGTATATGTGGGTGAGTGTTGTCCTGTGATTATATTTGCATTTTTAAATACTCTATCTTCAATGTAATTGGTATTGCCAACAGCAGTTGTAAGGAGAACAGTTTGAAAGTCCAGAAAAAAAATGACCATGTTAGTTTAATGTAATACTAGTGATGATGAGAGAAGTAGACAGATGAGCAATTATTACTTCTGTAATGGATTTAAGGCAATTTAAGCCTTAATATTTATCAAATGTCTGTAATGTGTCAGGGGCTTCCCTGGTGGCTCAGCTGGAAAAGAATCTGCTTGCAGTGCAAGAGACCCCGATTCGATTCCTGGGTCAGGAAGTTCTCTTGGAGAAGGGATAGGCTATCAACTCCAGTATTCTTGGGCTTTACTTATAACTCAGATGGTAAAGAAACTGCTTGCAATGCAGGAGACCTGGGTTCGATCCCTGGGTTGGGAAGATCCCCTGGAGGAGGGCATGGCAACCCACTCCAGTATTCTGGCCTGGAGAGTCCCCATTAGGAGAGGAGCCTAGTGGGCTACAGTCCATGGGGTCCCAAAGAGTTAGACACGCCTGAGCAACTAGGTGCAAGCACATAATGTGTCAAATGCTCCTTTACGTGCTAGGGACACAAACACAAATATGTTAAAAAAAAAACTCTTCCCTCAAGAAGCTCCAGGTTCACCATGACATTTCCGAGTATGATCAACTATACATTCATCAAATAGCTGTGTGTGTGTGTATGCTCAGTCATGTTGGACTCTCTGTAACCCCATGGGCTGTAGTCTGCCAGGGTTCTATCTCCATGGGGATTCTCCAGGCAAGAATACTGGAGTGGGTTGCCATTTCCTACTCCAGGGGATCTTCCCAACTCAGGGATCAAACCCATGTCTCTTGTGTCTCCTGTATTAGCAGAGGGATTCTTTACCACTGTGCCACCTCAGAAGCCCTATAAAGTAGCTAATGTCAGATAATTCATGTTTTTGTTTGGTTGCCCAGTCATGTCCGACTCTTTGTAACCCACGGACCTCCCTGTTTCTCACCATCTCTGAAGTTTGCCCGAGTACATATCCATTGCATCAGTAATGCCATCCTGCCATCTCATCCTCTGACCCCCTCTTCTTCTGCTCTCAGTCTTTTCCAGCATCAGGAACTCTTCCAGTGAGTCGGCTCTTTGCATCATGTGACCAAAATGCTGGAACTTCAGCTTCAGCATCAGTCCTTCCAACGAGTATTCAGGGTTGATTTCCCTTAAGATTGACTGGTTTGATCTCCTTTCTGTCCAAGGGACTCTCAGAAGTCTTCTCCAGCACCACAGTTGGAAGGCATCAACTCTTTGGCACTCTGCCTTCTTACAGTCCAGCTCTCACAACCATATATGACCACTGGGAAGACCATAGCCTTGACTATATGGACCTTTGTCTGAAGAATAAAGTTTCTGCTTTTCAACACACTGTCTAGGTTTGTCATGGCTTTCTTGCCAAGAAGCGATCGCCTTCTGATTTCATGGCTGCAGTCACCATCCGCAGTGATTTTAGAGCCCAAGAAGAGGAAATCTGTCACTATTTCCACATTTTCCCCTTCTATTTGCCATGAAGTAATGGACACGGTTGCCATGATCTTAGTTTTTTTAATATTTAGTTTTAAGCCGGCTCTTTCAATCTCCTCCCTTACCCTCATCAAGATGTTCTTTAGTTCCTCTTTGCTTTCTGCTGTTAGAGTGGTATTATCTGCATACCTGAAGTTGTTGATGTTTCTCCCGCCTATCTTGATTCCAGCTTGTAACTCATCCAGCCTGGCATTTCTCATGATGGCATTTCAACATATGGGTTAAACAAACAGGGTGGCAGCAGACAGCTATGACTTACTCCTTTGTTAATCTTAAACCAGTCATCTGTTCCATACAGGCTTCTAATGGTTGCTTCTTGACCCACATACAGGTTTCTCAAGAGACAGGTAAGATGGCCTGGTATTCTCATCTCTTTAAGAGTTTTCCACAGTTTGTTATGAACCACACAGTCAAAGGCTTTAGCGTAGTCAGTGAAACAGGTAGATTTTTTTGGAATTCCCTTGCTTTCTCTATGATCCAACGAATGTGGGCAATCTGATCTCTGGTTCCTCTGCCTTTTCTAAACCCAGCTTGGACATCTGGAAGTACTTGGTTTGCATAATGCTGAAGCCTAGCCTGCAAGATTTTAAGCATAACCATGCTAGTATGGGAGATGAGTGCAACTGTCCGATGGTTAGTACATTCTTTAGTACTACCCTTCTTGGGAATTGGGATGAGGATTCACCTTTTCCGGTCCTATGGCCACTGCTGGGTCTTCCAGATTTGCTTACATATTCAATACAACACCCTGATGGCAACATCTTTTAGGGTTTTTAATGGCTCCACTGGAATTCCATCTCATCCACTAGCTTTATTGACAGAAGTGCTTCCTAAGGCCCATTTGATTTCACATTCCAGAATGTCTGGCTCTGGGTGGCTGACCACACCATCGTAGTAACCCAGTTCATTAAGACCTTTCTTGTATAATTCTTCCATGTATTCTTTCCATCTCTTCTTGATCTCTTCACTGTCTACTAGGTCTCTACCATTTCTGTCCTTTATTGTGCCCATCTTTGGGTGAAATGTTCCCTTTGTATTTCCAGTTTTCCTGACGAGATCTCTAGTCTTTGCCATTCTGTTGTTTCTTCTAGTTTTATGCACTGTTCATTGAAGAAGGCCATATTGCCTCTCCTTGCTATTCTTTGAAACTCTGCATTTAGTTGTATATACCTTTCCCTTTCTCCCTTGCTTTTTGCTGCTCTTCTTTCTTCAGCTATTTATAAAGCCTCCTCAGATAACCACTTTGCCTTCTTGCTTTTCTTTTTCATTGGGATGGTTTTGTTTACTGCCTTCTATACATTATTGTGGATCTCCATCCATAGTTCTTCAGGCACCCTGTTTACTAGATCTAATCCCTTGAATGTATTTGTTACCTCCACTGCATATTCATATGGGGTTTGATTTAAATAGTAACTGGCTATCCTAGCGGTTTTCCCTGCTTTCTTTAGTTTAAGCCTGAATTTTGCTTTGAGAAGCTGATGATCTGAGCCACAGTCAGCTCTAAGTCTTGTTTTTGCTGACTATATACAGTTTCTCCATCTTTGGCTACAAAGAATGTAATTAATTTGATTTCTGTATTGACCATTTCATGATGTCCATATGTAAAGTCATCTCTTGTGTTGTTGGAAAAGGGTGTTTGCTATGACCAGTGCATTCTCTTGGTAGAATTCAGTTAGCCTTTGCCCTGCTTCATTTGGTTCTCCAAAGTCAAACTTTTGACTTCCTGCTTTTGCATTCCAATCCCCAGTGATGAATAGAAAATCTGTTTTCTGGTTTTAGTTCTAGGAGGTCTTCTAGGTCTTCATAGAACTGATGGACTTCAGCTTCTTCGGCATCAGGGATAGGAGCACAGACTTAAATTATTGTGTTATTGAATGGCTTGCCTTGGAAGAGAGTCAAGATCATCCTGTCATTTTTGAGGTTACACCCAAGTACTGCATTTCAGACTCTTGCTGATTATGAGGGCTTCTCCATTTTGTCTATGGGATTTTTGCCCACAGTAGTAGATATAATGGTCATCTGAATTAAATTCGCCCATTCATGTACATTTTAGCTTACTGATTCCTAAGATGTCGATGTTTATTCTTACCATCTCCTCCTTGACTGCCTCCAATTTACCTTGATTTATGGACCTAACATTCAGGTTCCTATGCAATACTGTTCTTTGCAGCATTGGGTTTTACTTTCATCACCAGACATATCCAAAACCACGCATCATTTCTCCTTTGGTCCAGCTGTTTCATTCTTCCTGAGGCTATTTGCAGTTCTCTTTGGCTCTTCTCCAGTAGCATATTGGCCACCTTCCAACCTGGGGACTCATCTTTTGGTTTCACATCTCTTTGTCCTTTTGTACAGTTCATAAGGTGCTCATGGTAAGTGTACTGGGGTGGTTTGCCGTTCCATCCTCCAGTGGATCGTGTGTTTTCAGAACTCTCTGCTATGACCTGTCCATCTCAGGTGGCCCTACACAGCATGGCTTATAGCTTCATTTAGTTACGAAGCCCCTTTGCCATGACAAGGCAGTAATCTGTGAAGGGGAGATAGTTCATATTCACCATCATTAAATTTTGCTGCATATTATTTAACTTTCACTCGGGGATTCTTTAAGAATCAACAGAAATAATGCATTTGGAAACACTTTCAAAGTATAAATATAAGATGTTCATTTTCCTCTTTATAGCTTTCTTATAATATCTAGCTTAAGCTAATATTTAAATAAATTTTTGTTTCCTAAGTACACACAGAAACTGCACATTATATAACAAAATACCATAGACAAGGTGGCTGATGGCTTTGAAAATAGACATTTCTCACAGGCATGGAGGCTGGGAAGCCCAAGGTCAAGATAATAGCAGGTTCTCTTCCTAATGAGGTGAGGAAGCAGGCTCTTCCTGGTTTGCAGACTGCCATTTTCTTGCTATGTGTCACATGCAGAGAGAGACTTCTGGTTTTCCTTAATCCCATTATAGGGGCTGCACTCCCATGACTTCATCTAGACCTAATTCTCTCTCATCACTTTGGGAGTTAAGATTTTAACATATGAATTTTGGGGAAAAACACAAACATTTGGTCTACAATGGCACCCCACTCCAGTACTCTTGCCTGGAAAATCCCATGGACGGAGGAGCCTGGTGGGCTGCAGTCCATGGGATCGTGAAGAGTCAGACACCACTGAGTGACTTCACTTTCACTTTTCACTCTCATGCATTGGAGAAAGAAATGGCAACCCACTCCAGTGTTCTTGCCTGGAGAATCCCAGGGACAGAAGAGCCTGGTAGCCTGCCATCTCTGGGGTCGCACAGAGTCAGACACAACTGAAGCGACTTAGCAGCAGCAGCAGCAAGAAGTCTCTAGAGTATGTTAACCAGTGACAAAATAATTTACACTAAAATATGTGCCTGGTAACAAAGGAGGTGACAGACAAATGTTGGGATTACTGAGTTTCTTCCAGTGGTAGTATCACTGCAGTGCCTGCACTTTCTAAAGTAGAAGTAAAATTAGGCTTCTCTAGTGGCTCTAGTGGTAAAGAATCTGCCTGCAATGCAGGAGACCTGGGTTCAATCCCCAGGTTGGGAAGAAACCCTAGAGAAGGAAATGGCAACCCACTCCAGTACTCTTGCCTGGAGAATTCCATGGACAGAGGAGCATGGCAGGCTGCAGTCCATGGGATTGTAAAGAATCGGACACGACTGTGCGATGAACTTTCACTTTCAAAATTAGAGTTGATGTTATTTCACACATTTGAATTCAGGGTTTTTCAGACCATTAACTTTTTATTTCCTAACTTTTCATTATATACAATTTTAACATGAACAAAAGTAGAGAGAATAATAATGATAATGATTCCTTATTTCCATTACCATCTTCGACAATTATTAACATTTTAGCAATCTGATTCCACCTATTCCTCACTTTATTTTTGCTTTTTAGCTGGAGTTGTTCAGTCTCTAAGATGTGTTTGTTTGCAATCCTATGAACTATCCTTAATATCCTAGAGTTTGCTCAAACTCATGTCCATTGAGTCGATGATACCATCCAATCATCTCATCCTGTCATCCCCTTCTCTTGCCCTCAATGTTTCCCAGCATCAGGGTCTTTTCCAATGAGTTAGTTCTTTGCATTAGGTGGCCAAAGTATAGGAGGTTCAGCATCAGTCCTCCAATGAATATTCAGTGTTGATTTCCTTCATGATTGACTGGTTTGATCTCCTTGTTGTCTAAGCTGTTTAGTTGGAGTATTTTTAAACAATTCCAGACAAAATATCATGATTTCACTGATGAATACTTTAGTATAAATTTCATTTTGTAAGGTATTTTTTAAACATAACCACTTCACTTTGATTATCAACCTAACAAAATTAACAAATATTTCTTAATATCATCCAATACTGTATTGAAATTCCCCCATTTATTTTCAAGATAATTTTTTTGTTGTTGTTGGTTTACTCAAATCTGGATTCAACAGAGTTCACATAAATACTCTACTTGGTGGTCACGTAGGTCTCTCTATCTGCAAAAGGCTTCTTTCTTCCTCTCTTCCTCTCCTTTGTTCTTCTTCCCCCACTTCCTTCTATCCTTTATTTTCAGGCGTTCTATTTGCTTGAAATACCAATCATCCATCCTGGGAAAATTGGACATCCCTCGAGTCAACAGCGATCTTGTTCCTCTATCTCTTGTATTTCCTATAAATAGATAATTCAATATAGGTTTCATCAACAACTTAGCTAAAGCTCTTCTGAAAGCATGGCTTGCAAAGAAGGACCCCAGTGCCAGTGCCAGTAGTTTATTTGGAAAGTGACTCCAGAAGACAGAACAGAGGAGTAGCGAGAGTGGGCCAGGAAGAACAAGACCATTTAAGGTTGTGTTACCAAGGTGACAACTGTAGACAGCAGAGCTCTGTTCAGTGGGGACTTCTGGGGAGTTTAGAAAGCACCTCTCAAGCTCACCACTGGCTTCCCTTTCCCCTTGGTTGAAGGTTTCCGTGGAAGCTGGTGCTTGCACACAGTGAACTGGAACCATTCCCCAGACCTGCAGCTGAGATCGGAGGTGGGCAGAGGGCTGGGATGTGAGCACCAGAGGCATTTGCTACAACTAGTTTCATTCTAGAACATTTCACATGTGATTCAGTGTATGCTTTTTGTGTGAGACATGTAATGACCAGGTGCCCTGTTTGAAATGATTCTAAACTTGAAAAGTCATGTCAGCTTTTTAAAGTTCTTTCAATAATCTTTCAATAATGATTTTCCATTCATTGATGATCATTGCCTGTATCCATCATTACTTTCAGGGTTGCAAGCTGGTGATTTTTCTAATTCCATTGTTCTTGCTCTATTCACTTGTTGGAATTTTTCTAAAAGATAAACTTTCTTTTACTAACCATTTAGTTACCTCAAAGCAACTAAAGACATAAATTCTTGATACTTTCTCCTCCACCCCTTTTACAAATTAATTTACAGTGTAATGAGTTTGTGCTCTGACAACCTCTAAGGTAATCTATTGAATCTTTTTTTCTTCCCTTAAAACAGTAGGGAAGCATTTCCATGCTATTAAAAAATGGTGGGATGGGGATAGGTTTTTGGTTGTTTCACATCATTAACAAGTTATCAGGCTCTCAGGCTTAGTAAAGGGAACAGAGGCATAATAGGATGAATGGATAACTCAGCAGTAGGCAGACGACAAGGAAGGCAAGATAACTCTTGATTGTAGCACAAGATGAGTCAAGGAAGTAAGGCAAGCAATGGTCTTAGTGTGGGCAGAACTCACAAAGTTGCTTGCATAAATTAAGAAGTTTGAAACTCCAGATTTCTGTTGCTGAAGTGCATTTTAGAGCTCTTGGTTCTCAAAATAGAAACCTGGATCTTTTCAGTCCCGTTTTCCTAAAATGTTTTGTAAAGGAATGCTAAAAGACTATGAGTACCGGTCAAATTAAACTGTAAGCCAATTTATCTCACAGCTAAGTAGGGTCAACAACTCACTGAAGTTTGCCTGTAATTTTCCCCATTTCAGCACAGAAAGTTCATCACAGAAACTCCCTCAAGTCCTAGGCAAACCTGAATTGTTGGTCACTCCAGTTAAAATGAACCTTTTTAGTGAAAAGATGTTTATAAACTATGATCAGTTTTGAGGAGTATATATGCCATTTCCTTAGTCTGCTGGCTGATCCTGCTATTTTTCCCTTTCAGAAATTCTCCTTTGTGACTGCCAGCATGTGTTTATAAGGAACTAAGAAGGAAAGGCTATGTTCTCTATTCAAGGAACAGAGAAAGTGAGGTCACCAGGCCGCATGGGGATCAAAACATTGCTGTTAGCATCACTAACACCTGTTTTAAGTTAATCTGAAAATGAAGGCTGGGAATAATGATTCTGCATAATTGTTTTTGTATTAGTTGTATTTTGCTGGGAAAATTAATCTTTTGAAAAAGTATTTTCTTGTAGACTTGAAACTGAGTTGACAGCATTACTAAAGACATATTACTCAGTTATTATACCATGTTATATATTTGTGAAATCTATTTTCCTATGCACATCTTTGTACTATGTCCTGATAAATATCTTATAATATTTTGGTATAACTAAGTGGCTCTAATTGACTAGAGGCAATTATTATGACATATAATACTTTTTGCTTCACCATCTGAATACCTGTCTATGGGATAAAGTATCCTTCTATGACCTAGCTCTCTTATATCTTACCTGGTTACCATATTTATGTGTGTCTTTGTCCTAATTTGATATGCTGCAACCAGACAGATGTATCACTTCCATCCATTAAAATTAGCCAACTATTGGGATTTTATTGCCTTCAGATCCAGCATATTCACAGATGGGATAAAAAGAATGATTCAGCTGCTTCTCAGAATCCCTACCTTATTGGCAAGATTTTTCAACTGTGGCTCTGACTAGGAAAATTTTAGCAAAAGCAATGTGGGAAACATGTAGGAAATTTTTAGTGCCCAATATGCAGATGATTGGAATCCAAGGTATAATTTAAAAAGGAAGATAATTAACAGTCACATGGGTTACTTCGGTTTTTATTTTACAGACAACTTTGGGCACACTGACTCATGAAAACAGAGCCTGGGTACAACACAAATGATGTTTTTGAACATCAGCCAACGTATCAGTAATCTGTTCCAGAGAATGAAGAGCTATTGTTGCTTTAGCCTGAATCTTCACATTATTTGTATTCTATTTCTGATGGTACAAATATAAATAATGCCTTAAAAAAAGACTTTAGTTTTGGATTTGGTTGAAGTAGATTTTGGATTCTTAGGGAACCATGGGAAAACCAGCACACCTGTCTAAATTTAGGTTTCCTCATCTTTGAGTGATAGAGATGACTGCTCAGCCAGCATCACAGACTCTTTATCAGGATCAAATGAGATAATGTAGAAAAGATGGATGGATTATAAGGTAATAATCACCAACCAAATGTCAGTTATAATTATAGAGCTACTATTTCTAGGCTTTGAGGGACACTTTCTATTTGTTGGGGCTTCTCTGGTGGCTCAGAAGGTAAAGAATTTGCCTGCAATGCAGGAGACCCAGGTTCAATCCCTGAGTGGGGAAGATTCCCTGGAGAAGAGAATGGCTACCCACTCCAGTATCCTTGCCTGGAGATTTCCACGGGCAGAGGAACCTGGTGGGCTACAGTCCATGGGGTTGCAAAGAGTCAGACACGACTGAGCAACTCTTTCACTTTCACTTCTATTTGTTGATATATTTTTCATAAAAATCATGTCAAATTAAAAAAAATACTCAAGAGCACATTATGTAATGCTTGGCGCAAGGTAGAGAGTCATTAAATCTATTCTTTTTTAATTTATTGGATTATATCTCCATGTGTATTTCTTTCTAGAAAGAAAATAATATGGAATTATATCATATATCTGGACTTTGGATGCTGGTTGGGGTTTTAAAATATTCTATCTACAGATATTGTCTTCCTTTGTACTGAACTATTTTAGGAGAGGAAACAGACTGTGTATTCCTAATAATATAATTTTTATTGCACAAAATATCACTGAGTTACTGTCTACTGTTTTAAACATTTCTCAAGGAAAAACTTTCATCCTGGACTAAACTAAATGTCTAAATAGATCGATTCTTACTCTGAAGTACTGAAATAACATTTTAATGCCACTTCCAAAACATAAATTTTGCTGTAGTTTTTGAAAGGTGAATAAAATCTTTGAAGCTAAAAATAAAGGAGAGACTATGACAATCATTTTACTACCAAAATACAGACACACACACTCCATTTGTTACTTTCTAATTTAAATAATGTAGTGGCTACTGAGAGACATCAACAATATTTTTGTCAGGTTCTACTATGCGCAGATGACAATTATCAGACATTTTGGGTTGTATAGGGCCTTTGGGTAGATTTCTTTAATTTTGTCCTAAGTGCTTCCAATCGTGTTTGCTTTCTTTAGGTTTTACTGCATCACAGGGAAACAGATTTCTTTCTCCTGTGACAAAGAGAGAACCCAGGAAGGGGCAAGTTTTTTCCCCCTCACAGGTGATGGAGTTTGTATAAAGAATGCAGTGGATAATAGCTGGCTTGTCTTCTGAACAGATGGTGATGGTCTTGTTGCTAGGATAAGGCCTCAAGAATTTAGTTTTTAATTCCACATTATTTGCCTCAGTGCCATGAATATCCCTAGGTTTCCCAAGGCAAAAAAAAAGAGAAAAAAAAAAAAACCTCACCCAGGAAGAGTGACACAGAGAGAGAGATGAGGGGACAGAGCAAAGATTGGAGCCAGGTCAATAGAGACTTTGGGGAAAATGCCTGCTCAGCTGTCTGCAGTTACCTGAGTCTGAAAGGCAGGCAGGAAGAAAGATTGGTTTGGCAGAAGAACTGGATCTTTTGATGCCTCTGATACCACAGAGAAAAATACCCATTTCTTCCTATTAGAAGTCTGTTGACTTTCCTAATAAAGATAAACATGTTTCTGAAGGAGTTAGCTCTTACAGAATGACATTTACAAAAACAGCTATATATACACACGGGAATGTTTGCCAAGAATTTGGGCCAATGGTGGTCTAGGAAGCATTTTAGAGAAATATTTTTAAATAGTCGCCATATCTAAAAGTGAGCGACTTTCATTCCCTCCACTCAATTAAATATCTAATTTCAACTCTAGGAGATAATAACTGAGGTGTTCTTTTTTTTATGTATATAAATGAACAGTTAGAAAACTGTTAAACACATAGCCCTGAAGCATGAAAAATATATTCGTTTAACAGCTTCATTCTTCTATCGCTAATTTATTTCAGAGAATTTCCTCTAGTGTAATTTTCAATAAAATGCTGTTATTTTGAAGTCTTCTTTATTGAATACAAGAGTGATGTATATGATTATAGGCCAATAGTCTAAAAGACTTGAGCATTCAGCTACGAGTGAGGGTGTGTCTGTGTGTTAGAACAAGATTACCTGCCAGGGCTGTTGGATCACATGCTTGAATTAGTCACTTCCATCAAATCCTCCATTATGTTGCATGTCCTCGCCTCACCACACACACACACGCACACACGCACACATGCACACACACACTGTAACTGACATTACTCGCTTGTCTCAGAACTCTCTGGATGCAACTTTAATCATTCAGTAATTGACCATATAATTTTTATGACTAATGTGACTGGTGGCATTGTGCACAAGTCTTTCACTTAACTTGTCTCACTGTCAAATGCTAATGTGTGTTTGCTGAGTCTCTACACTCTGGTTCAGACTAAGATGGGGCACCTGCTAGTGCTGAGAAATTTATACCTCACTCAAAATTGGTATTAGGCATAAGGTATTGCAAGTTGTAGCTAAATCTTGTATCATTTCGATGGAGAGTATAAATCACATACTACTGTGTTTCAAAAGCTGCCAATTGCACTCAGGTTTTATATTAGTTTGTTTGGAGGGAAAGGATGTCACAGGTTTTCTCCTTTCCACACCTCCTCTAACCTGGTGATTATGACTCACTGCAATTCTGCCTCCCCTGACAAACCTCCAGGTATTTTAGGGCTCTTCTTGTGAAATAGCCAAACATTTGTCTTTTTAAAATCCCTTCACTTGTCAAAATTACCTGTTTGGTGTTATACTTCCTCAGGTCCTTTAAGTAAACTCTCTGTATGGTCTGACTGATTTCATTTGAGGTAAGGTGTTAATGACTTATTAGTGTCTTCGTAGATAATATCCTTGCTTTCTGGTAAAGATTTTTAATGATGTGTAAAAATAATGACCAGTGATTAGAATTCTAAATGTTACAGGAAAAATGGTAATAAGAACGTGGGGGGAATGGAACAGATATTTTTGGCAGAAATGCTTTTCACTATTTCTCAACATGTATCATGTAGACAGCTGCCTTTTCTACTAAATGTCTGACCAGCCCTGTTTTAGAGAAATTTTGCCATATTCAACTATATGTGTGTCTGGAGATGTGGTAGACACCATAATCTGGCTCTTTACTTATACTGGCTGAGGCATACTATAATATAAAATGTGTCCTCCAGAAAAGCAGACTTCATTTAAATAAACAATTGTTTTAGATATGCCCCATTACTGAACTACTTATTTGGCCGAATTTACTTGAAAAATTATTTCTAAACTTATTTGCATGGCTGTGGTGTGCTCAGTTGCTCATTCGTGTCTGACTCCTTGAAAACCCATGGACTGTCACCTGCCAAATTTCTTTGTCCATAGAATTTTTCAGGCAAGAATATTGGAGTGAGTTTCCATTTCCTACTCTTAGGGGATCTTCCTGACCCAGGGATTGAACCTGCGTCTCTGCATCTCCTGCATTGACAGGCATATTCTTTACCATTGAGCCACCTGTGCCATCTGTATTTGCTCTATATTTGGACAAGTAGGTTTTTAAAAAAGACCATCATGTTGTAGAATTACCAGATCCCCAGAAAGCTGGCTTTAACAGCTGTAAAGTCCTCTTGAATGTGGCCTTAAATCTCCCCCTCCCCTTTTAAACATACAGAGTTCATGCTGGCAGCAGACTTTAAAAAGCTGATTTACGACTATTCCCACTTAACACTTTCATGATTTGAATGACCACTAAAGGCAGCTTTGAAACCAGAAAGAAAAAGCGAAAGGTCATAGCTGTTGCTACAGAAATCTTGTTGGGTTTTGTGGAACCAGTTACTTCTGATTAAGACATTTCAATTGGCCAAGCTTATCAGTGGGCATCGAGAAATGGGTTTGCAAAGAGGTCTGCTTGGAAAACAGAAAAATTAAGGCTGGAGAAAACAATCATGAGCTTTTTAAAACATTGTTTTCTCTATATGTACCTCCTTTTCCCCCTTGATTTTAATGAACTGTGTATGTTTTTCTGACAGCCACAAAAGCTATGTGCTGCGATATGAAGAGAAATGCCATTGTTCTTACTGGGTCATTTCCTATCAGAGCCCATCAGGGGGTCCAGGCATTTACAGTGAAGACCAGTAATTGTACTATCTCGCTTGGTGGGTAAGTCATTCAGAAGGGAACAAACTGTTAAAACTGAGCCTGCTATTTTTTTGGTGAGTATGTTATCAATCTGTTTAAGTAAACTTTGGTATTACCCAGAAGATTGTTCTCTAATTATTATATTCTTAACGCTGTGTTCAAATTGTGTGAATGTTCTGTCTTAAATGAACTCCCCTGCATGTAGATTTTTCAGGGATCTCTAAATAGAGGGTGGTTTCATTATGTACCACAGCTATGGATACTTTACATACAGCCAAGTGAGTTAAAGACAAAAGTTTTTTTTTTTAGCAGTTTAATGAAAGGAGTGTAAATTTATGTACAAATATGAAAAGTATAGAGGAAAAAATGAGGATATTATTTGATATTGTATGGTTTTATATCTAAGTGTAGAACTCACACTCCTGCTTTGTTTCTTGGCAGTCCCTAAAGAGCTTAGCATTGGACACAGCATAGAATAAAATAAATAACTGACCAGCATAATGGATAGAAATTAATTAGATCTAATTACAGCCTGCTTCAAGTGCAAAAAATAAAAGGAGCAGATTTAGAAAAGATGTTTGGGGGAAATTTGGGATTAGAATAAAAGCAGGATGTCCATTGAGAAAGCTAACGTTTCATCCCGAATCAAAATACTTCTGATTCATGGACTGTGGACTAGCTGGAGGGAAGGAATGACAAAGATAAAATAAAGGGATGTGTTGGCTTTATAGTCTGCAAATGATTGACTTTATAATTATATATTGGAGAATATGATTTCAGGGCACAGTGCACTAATCAAAAACTTTTGAGATTATGACTAAGTAAACTAGAGTCTGTGAAAGTTGTGAAAAGGAAGGAATAGTTCTTCCTAGGGGGCTGAACCAAACTGTCAATTGGGTACATGGAGAGTCTGACTCAATACAATAGAGATAATACACCATACCATACCATACCATATGGTATGTTATCTGAACTATATGTTCCCTATGCTATGCTATGCTAAGTCACTTCAGTCATGTCCGACTCTGTGTGACCCCATAGACAGCAGCCCACCAGGCTCCCCTGTCCCTGTTCCCTACTATTGAATATTTTCAGTACCATTTTGAAGCTTGTGAGATTTATTCACCCTTTGTCTTGTATAGTCTCCCTGGTGGCTCAGATGGTAAAGCATCTGCCTGCAATGTGGGAGACCCGGGTTCGATCCCTGAAGATTCCCCTGGAGAAGGAAAGGGCAACCCACTCCAGTACCCTTGCCTGGAAAATCCCATGGATGGAGGAGCCTGGTAGGGTACAGTCCATGGGGTTGCAAAGAGTCAGACATGACTGAGCAACTTCACTTTCCTTTTCTTTTCTTGTCTTGTATTGTTTTTAACTTTTCCTAGTAAAAAGGGAGATAGTTATATCTTACTGAATATATATGTTAGTATATTCTCCATGAAAAAATATAAAATCATTCTTAGTGCTTTAAGAGAATGAATTATTTTTATTTCCACTGCCTGTAGATTATTCTTTGTGGTTTCGTTTTTTCTATTCTATTTTAACAAATGATTTTACTCTTTTTTCTGAGCCCAAAACTATAAAGAAAAGATGAGAAAATTAGCAAAACAGAGAAGAAATAGAGGGCTTCCAGGTGGCTCAGTGGTAAAGAATCTGCCTTTCAATTCAGAAGATGCAGGTTCAATTCCTGGGCCAGGAAGATCCCCTAGAGGAGGGAATGGCAACCCACTCCAATATTCTTGCTTGGAAAATACCATGGATATAGGACCCTGGTGGGCTACAGTCCATGGAGTTTCAAAGAATTGGACACAATTGAAGCCACTGAGCTCACACTCACCCTCTAGAATGTACTTCAAATCATAAAATGTTGTAACCATGATGATGCAAGAGCTGATTTACTCAAACAAGATCCAAACTCATTCAGTCATCTTTCTCTAAGCCTTAGAATTTGACTATGAAGATTATGATATTTGGTAATGCATTTGAATAATATCCAAAGGGATTCCTTTTACTTTGTATTTTTTGCAGAGAGCAAAGATAGAGAGAAGTGAAAAGGAATAACATTTAACAGATAGTTATTTGCCAGGCACTGGGCAAAGTGCTTTTAAATGCCCCTTTAATAAAAATTTTCTCTTTATAAGAGCTATCCAGAATAGCTTTCTTGATCCTCAATTACCATATAAGAACATAGATTCAGAGAAACTAAATAACTTGCACAAGTTGATGAGGGCAGGAACCATGTCTTCTTCCCTCCTCCTCTCATTATCCTCTCTCTTAATACCTAGAAATAGTTGGCACCTGAGTAGTACTCATTACATGTATAGTTCATCTTATGTTGAATCCAGTTCCAAAACCTGTGCTTTCCTCATAATTGTTATAGCATCCATACTCTGAACTAAACTATATACAATTACTGAATTGTGTTAGCTTTAACTATATGGTATTTAGAGTGTGCTTTTTTATTAGTAGTATTTTTTGTATACTTCAGTTAACCAGTATGGGTTTGGTGAAAGCTATAAGCCACTCCTTAATGGAAAACTGGAGAAACTTTAGTCAGCAGTTGTCCCTGTGGTTCATCTCCAAGCCCTGTTCCATCTGTTCAAAATAAATTACCATCCAAGGGTAAGCTGCCCCTCAACAGTATAGGGTCAAAAGAATCTGGTCAGCAGATGAGAAAATACATTTGGCTGGCTGCTTTGACCCAATCCATTTTCCTCCAGATACTCCCCACCATCCAATGTAAACCAATGTGGATATCATCTCTCCAGATTTCTCTAGGAAGAACCAGGCAACCTGGCTTTTCATCATATTCAGGGGTGTCTTGAGTACACAGTTTCTTCATTTTTTCTCTCCATTAGACTTTAAGTTTCTTGCAGTCAAGGATCATATCAGAATGTTTTACTACTGAATTAGAAGTAATGCTCAAAATTCTCCAAGCCAGGCTTCAGCAACACGTGAACTGTGAACTTCCTGATGTTCAAGCTGGTTTTAGAAAAGGCAGAGGAACCAGAGACCAAATTGCCAACATCTGCTGGATCATGGAAAAAGCAAGAGAGTTCCAGAAAAACATCTATTTCTGCTTTATTGACTGTGCCAAAGCCTTTGACTGTGTGGATCACAATAAACTGTGGAAAATTCTTCAAGAGATGGGAATACCAGACCACCTGACCTGCCTCTTGAGAAATCTGTATGCGGGTCAGGAAGCAACAGTTAGAACTGGACATGGAACAACAGACTGATTCTAAATAGGAGAAGGAATATGTCAAGGCTGTATATTGTCACCCTGTTTATTTAACTTGTATGCAGAGTACATCATGAAAAATGCTGGGCTGGAAGAAGCACAAGCTGGAATCAAGATTGCCGGGAGAAATATCAATAACCTCAGATTTGCAGATGACACCACCCTTATGGCAGAAAGTGAAGAGGAACTCAAAAGCCTCTTGATGAAAGTGAAAGTGGAGAGTGAAAAAGTTGGCTTAAAGCTCAACATTCAGAAAACGACGATCATGGCATCTGGTCCCACTACTTCATGGGAAATAGATGGGGAAACAGTGGAAACAGTGTCAGACTTTATTTTTTTGGGCTCCAAAATCACTGCAGGTGGTGACTGCAGCCATGAAATTAAAAGATGCTTACTCCTTGGAAGGAAAGTTATGACCAACCTAGACAGCATATTGAAAAGCAGAGGCATTACTTTGCCAACAAAGGTCCATCTAGTCAAGGCTATGGTTTTTCCTGTGGTCATGTATGGATGCGAGGGTTGGACTGTGAAGAAAGCTGAGTGCCAAAGAATTGATGCATTTGAACTGTGGTATTGGAGAAGACTCTTGATAATCCCTTGGACTGCAAGGAGATACAACCAGTCCATTCTGAAGGAGATCAGCCCTGGGTGTTCTTTGGAAAGAATGATGCTAAAGCTGAAACTCCAGTACTTTGGCCACCTCATGTGAAGAGTTGACTCATTGGAAAAGACTCTGATGCTGGGAGGGACTGGGGGCAGGAGGAGAAGGGGACGCCAGAGGATGAGATGGCTGGATGGCATCCCTGACTCGATGGACGTGAGTCTGGGTGAACTCCAGGAGTTGGTGATGGACAGGGAGGCCTGGTGTGCTGTGATTCATGGGGTCGCAAAGAGTCGGACACGACTGAGTAACTGAACTGAACTGAACTGAACTTAGTAACCATCTGCAGTACTTATTCAATAGCTATCTTCTGGATGAATGAATAATCCTTGCTCACTGGCTACTGTTTACTATTAGAAGGTTTCAAGCATGCCCTGTTACTTCTTCTAAACTTAACTATATGTTACCCTTTTACCAGGTGTTAGTTTTCTGGGTCTTCCATAACAAAATACCACAGATGGGGTGGCTTAAACAACAGAAATTTATTTTCCCACAGTTCTGGAGGCTAGAAGCCTGAGATCAAGAAGATAGTAGAGTTGGGATTACCTGAGGTCCTTCCATGGTTTGCAGCTAGCTGTGTCCTCATATGGTTGTACCTAGGTCTCCACGTTTTCTGTGGTTTATTCTCTTCTTATAAGGACACCAGCCATACTGGACTAGATGTTCCCCCCAACCCTTGCATATGACCCCACTTTATGTTAATTACCTCTATGGGAATCTTATCTCCAGATACAGTCATATTCTAAGATACTGGGATTTAGGCTTCAACATATGAATTGGGAGGAGGGGACACAATTCAGCCATGAAACAGAGTGGGAGTAGAGAGAAGCTGAAAATGACACTTCCTTTATTAATTTTCCCTTATATGTGGTAGAGTAGAAATTCTACCTCTCTCTGAAAATATGGGAATTGGGGAACTGGTATATTTTCTCTCTAGATACATCTCCCACAAATGAGTGAAATGCAGAAGATGTTAGGAAATAAAGTTCCTTTTTAATGTTAGAATGTCCAGTAAATGCTCCTTTCAACATGCTTGCAAACTACCTCTAAAAAAAGCTTCAACCTAATAATGCTTTGTGTCTGTAATGGCCCACAGAAGTCTCTGTATATATATAGATATAATTTTTATGTCTTTTAGGCTGTGTGTTCCCTGAGAAATGTCCTACATATCATTCATAAAGCATTGATAGTTTCTTTATTTTATAATCTCTATATTAGTTTGAGTAAAAGTTTGACCTCCTGATCTGATCTCCAGCCCAGAACTATTACCTGAGCAAGAAGTAAATTTCAATCAGATTTATTTGTTTTACTGATTTGCTTCATGTAATTAAAACAGAAATTAGTATCTCGATGTATATCGCTCCCATACCAAAAACTTAAAATACATGATATTGACTTCTATCGTTGGACAGCAGAAAACAAGGAAAAGCGGAAGGGAAAGATATTGGAGATCTAGGTTATGCAGTAGCTAAATACTTGGTAAGACTATTGGCTACAACAACCTGGGAGGCAGATATACTGAGTTGCTAATCTAGAAAAAGTTGTTAGAAAGAGCTAGGATCTTAGTGTGTTGCTCTTTGCTGCATTTGGCATGGTATTACAAGGATGAAATGAGCTCAGGAAAGAATTGGCTGATTGGTGAATATAAATGGCCTCCTAGGAATGTAAAGGCTAACTGCTTCTGTAACTCTGAAATGTAGGTAAAAGACTTAGATTGTCAAAGTCCTAATAATGCTTCTCAATTAAAGGAAAAAAAAACTTATTATAGCAAATACAAAATTAAGGGTGTTGGGAATCCTGTTTCTGGCATGACAGTGTGAGTAGCTTCTCAGATATTTTCCCCAGTAAAGCTGCTGCTTAAGTCGCTTCAGTTGTGTCTGACTCTGTGCGACCCCATAGACGGCAGCCCACGAGGCTCCCCCGTCCCTGGGATTCTCCAGGCAAGAACACTGGAGCGGGTTGCCATTTCCTTCTCCAGTGCACGAAAGTGAAAAGTGAAAGTGAAGTCACTCAGTCATGTCCAACTCTCAGAGACCCCATGGACTACAGCCCATCAGGCTCCTCCATCCATGAGATTCTCCAGGCAAAAGTACTGTAAAGCTAGTGAAAATTAAAATAATAAGATTAAGTTCTCTGAAAATGACTCTATGGGACGTATAGCAAATGAAGACACATTTATTCAAGACAATCTATTAAAATTGTTAAGAACTCTAAGATTGTGTGGTATTTGAACCAAGACCTGCAGACTCCCTCTGCCTCTAATCTCAAAGAGATACACACTTCATCTGATATTACTACAGCCAAGAGTACAGGGCTACCTTTACTTTCCTATTTCCCGTTGGAGGGCTATCTTCCTGGGAGAGACAGGTCAGCGGCATTTCTTAACATGATCCAGCTACATCTTGTTGAGGTTGAGTTCTGGGCAAGCATGGCTAAATGGGTCCCCTTCACCTTTCCAGCTTCCACTCATGGGATGGAGGCTCTAACTTGGGTGGTGTACCACTGAGAACCTGAGCCCTGATCGACTTGCTCTGGCTCATGGGGTAGGAGTTTCCACACTGAAAGAGGCAAATTAAGGAGATTTAGAGCTGCTGTATTCCACTCCCGTCTTCTACTGGGTGCAAAACTCCTAAAGTGGAGATGTTTAGAGAGAACATGTCTTTGTCCTCCCCGCCCCAGTGTATGGCTCAGAGGTTTATCTGGGGGTGGCGTGGAAGGAGAAGCAAGCCTTGGAACTGATATCTCTAAATTTCCCCCAGAGCAATTGCCTTTATTTGCAATAGAGTCCAAGGAGTCCAAATCTAAGGGCACTTTAAAAAAGAGTGGAAGTTGTCGTAAAAGGTGTTTGATAGATTCATTGCAGATGTAGGCTAAATTGTAGGCTGGCTAGTTTGCTGGGGAGAAGTGGAGAAAGAGACAGCTGGGAAGAGCCCCCCTAGTGTCAGAACAAATCTCAGCACTGACCTAAGAACAGTCTCTTCAAACAGCCTGACTTGATTGTCTTAGAGTACGAAGCAACTGATGCCCCAGAGCATTGTTGGAAACAATAGAGCAATCAGTCAGCAATTAGTGGAGCTTAACAGTTTGGTCAGGAAAAACATAGTCAAAATAGCTCTGCCTAAACCACTCTCATCCCCAGGCATCCTAGAGGCAGACGCAAACTCTGCCCCTTTAGCAGCAACAGAAGCTTCCTGCTCTGGGGGAATGGGAACAGATAGACTTTACTAAAATAATCCAGCCAGTCACTAAATATCCAAGTAAATAAATAACAGAAACAAGACCAAGAAGATAAGAGCCAAATGCTTAAATTTGCCATAATATATGATCTAAAATGTCTAGTTTCCAACAAAATGTTGAGACATATAGGTATTCAAGAAAATATAACTTTTACGCCAGAAACAAACAAGCAACAAAAACTATTGTGATAAAAACGAGATGGTGGTCTTAAACTGTCAAAGGCTTCAAAATATCTGTTACAAATATATTCAAAGAATTAAAGAAAAACATGATTAAAAATTAAAAGATAGTATAATGATAATGATGCATCAAATATAGAATATCTGAAAGAGAAATTATAAAAATAACTAAATGGAAATTTGCAATAAAAATTTTCAATAATTGAAAATTCAAAAATTACTAGAAGGGCTTGATAGTAGGTTTGAAACTAGAAGAAAACTTCACAAGCTTTTATATTGATAGAGATTATGCAATCTGAAAAACAGAGAAAAAGAATGAAGGAACCCCACTCCAGTACTCTTGCCTGGAAAATCCCATGAATGGAGGAGCCTGGTAGGCTGCAGTCCATGGAGTTGCGAAGAGTCGGACACGACTGAGTGACTTCACTTTCACTTTTCACTTTCATGCGTTGGAGAAGGAAATGGCAACCCACTCCAGTGTTCTTGCCTGGAGAATCCCAGGGATGGTGGAGCCTGATGGGCTGCCGTCTATGGAGTCACACAGAGTCGGACACAACTGAAGCGACTTAGCAGCAGCAGAAGAAAAATGTAGAATATTATTGGCACAGCAACATATACCTAGTGGAACTACCAGAAGGAGAAGAGAGAGAGAATAGCAGAGTAAATATTTGAAGAAATATTGGCTAAAAACTTCCAGTATTTATTGACAAACATTGGTTTACACATCTGGGAAGCTCCATGAATCCCAAATTAGATAAACACAAAGAAATCTACAAATAGACATATCACAGTAAAAATTCTGAAATGCAAAGATAAAGAGAACATTTTGAAAGCTATAAGAGAAAAGTGACTTATTTACAAGGAAACTCCAATAAGATTTACAGCTGAATTCTCATCAGAAACAATGGAGGCTGGAAAGTAATGGAATAAGATATTCTATTCTTTCTCAAAATCAAGAGCTCAAAGTAAAAACCTGTCAGCCTGGAATCCTATATCTAGCAAACCTATCTTTCAGAAATAAAGGCAAAATAAAGACATTGCTAGATAAAAAGAAACAGTATTTAGCAGACCTGACTTGCAAGAAATACTAAACAGATTTCTTCAGACTGAAAGCAAGTGACCTCAGACAGAAGTTCAAATCTAAATAACAGTACAAATATATATTTATTCTCATTTGTTTTCTTGACTGACTTTAAAAATTATATAAAGCCATATGCACGTAAAGTGTTATTGGGTCTATAACATAAAGAAATGTGATATATTTGTCCATACAGCACAAGGACGTGGGTGGGAGCAAAACTGTACTGGGTTACGGAAATGATTCCAGATGGTAACTTAAATTCACAGGAACAAATGAAGAGAACTAGAAATGTTAAACAAGAAGGTTAAAACAGCAAAAGCTATTAATATATACTTGCTCTCCTTCCTCCATTTATCTTCTTTAAAATATATAAAATTATATAAAATATAATGTATCATTGGGCTTATAAAATTTATAAATGTAATATATGTATCAGAATAATACCCCCAGAAAGAGAATATAGCTATATAGGAGTAACATTTCCATATCTCATGGAAATTAAGTTAGTATAAATCTGTAGCTGCTTCCGATAAGTTAAGAGGTATATTGCAAGCCATAAAGCAATACTTAAAGAAATAACAGAAAAAAATAATTTAAAAAGTAGTTAAATGTATTCTTTTTTAATGGCTGAGTAATACTCCATTGTGTATATGTACCACAGCTTTCTTATCCATTCATCTGCTGATGGGCATCTAGGTTGCTTCCATGTCCTGGCTATTATAAAACAGTGCTGTGATGGCATTGAAACATGTTTAATATCATGTATGAAACGAGTCGCCAGTCCAGGTTCGATGCACGATACTGGATGCTTGGGGCTGGTGCACTGGGATGACCCAGAGGGAGGGTATGGGAGGGAGGAGGGAGGAGGGTTCAGGATGGGGAACACATGTATACCTGTGGCGGATTCATTTTGATATTTGGCAAAACTAATACAATATTGTAAAGTTTAAAAATAAAATAAAATTAAAAAAAAAGTAGTTAAAAAAATTTAAGTGACACCAAAAGAATAGGCAACAACAAAACAAATAGATAACTTTAGACTTCATCAAAATGAACTTTCCAGAAAGTGAAGACAAACTACAGAGTAGGGGAAAAAATTGCAAATCATGTATGATAGGAATTTGTATCTAGAAAAATAAACTGGTTCAAAATTGGGAAAGGAGTATGACAAGGCTGCATATTGTTATCCTGCTTATTTAACTTACACTCTGTGTACATCATGTGAAATGCCGGGCTGGATGAATCAAAAACTAGAATCAAGATTGCTGGGAGAAATATCAACAATGTCAGATATTCAGATGATACTACTCTAATGGCAAAAAGTGAAGAGGAACTAAAGAGCCTCTTGATGAGGACGAAAGAGGAAAGTGAAAAAGCTGGCTTAACAGTCAACGTTCAAAAAACTAAGATCATGGCATTTAGTTCTATCACTTCATGACAAATGGAAAAGAAAAAGCAGAAACAGTGACAGTTTTATTTTCTTGGGCTCCAAAATCACTGTGGATGGTGACTGCAGCCATAAAATTAAAAGATGTTTTCTCCTTGGAAGAAAGCTATGACAAACCTAGACAGAGTATTAAAAAGCAGAGACATCACTTTGCTGACAAAGGTCCATATAGTCAAAGCTATGGTTTTCTCGGTAGTTCACATGCAGATGTGAGAGTTGGACCATAAAGAAGGCTGAGCACCAAAGAACTGATGCTTTCAAATTGTGGTTCTGGAGAAGACTCTTGAGAGTCCTTTGCACAGCAAGGAGATCAAACCAGTCAATCCTAAAGGAAATCAACTCTGAATATTCATTGAAAGGAATGATGCTGAAGCTGAAGCTCCAATATTTGGCCACCTGATGCGAAGAATTGACTCATTGGAAAAGACCCTGATGCTGGGAAAGATTAAAAGCAAAAGGTGTAAGAGGATGAAATGGTTAGATAGCATTACCAACTCAATGAACATGAATTTGAGCAAACTCTGGGAGACAGTGAAGGACAGGGGAACCTGGCGTGTTGCAGTCCATGGGTTCCAAAGAGTTGGACATGACTTAGAGACTGAACAGCAACAACAATCTGGAATATATAAGACTCTTACAACTCAATAAGAAAAAGACCTCAACTGAAAAATTGTCAAAGGAGCCAAATAGACATTCTCCAAAGAAATATGCAAATAGCCAATAAACATACAAAAATGCTTGGTATCTTAAGTCATCAGAGAAACGAATCAAAACCACAATGAACTACCACTTCACACTCACTAGAATGGCTATAATCAAAAAGCCAGATAATAATTGTTGGTGAAAATGTGCAGAAATTGGAATGCTCATGCACTCTTCATGGCAATATAAATTGGTACAGCTACTTTGGAAAACTGTCTGGAAGTTCCTTAAATAGTTAAATATAGAGTTACATATTACCCAATATTTCTAATTACAAGAAGTGAAAGCATATGTCCACAGAAAAAGGTGTACATTAATATTTATGATACCATTATTTATAATAGCCAAAAGGTAGAAACAGTTCAAACATTTAATAGCTGCTAGATGGATAAACACATATGATATAACTCTGCTGTGGAATATTATTCAACCATAAAAATGAATCTATAAAGTACTGATACATGCTTCCAAGTAGCCTTGAAAAATATTATACTAGGTGAGAGACATCAATCACAAAGACTGCATATACTCTCATTTTTATGAAATATGCAGAATAGGCTAATCTATAGAGACAGAAAGTAGTAATTCACTTGGAGCCAGAGGGAGGGAGGAGTTAGTAATGGTACCTAAAGAGAATGAGGTTTCTTTGTGAGGTGATGGAAATGTTCTAAAGTTGTGATGAGGTTGCACATATTTGTAAATACACTAAAAACCAATCAATTGTTTACTTTATTTATTTTTTATTTTATTTTATTTTTTTAAACTTTACAAAATTGTATTAGTTTTGCCAAATATCAAAATGAATCCGCCACAGGTATACATGTGTTCCCCATGAATAGAATGGCATTTGAGTTATATCTCAAATATATATCTTAAAATCATTAAGTGGGTTGCCTTCCATTTAAGCTTGTTGCTTTGTTTTAGATGATCCACATTCATTGCCATTACATTGAGAGAAAAGGAATGTCTTCCCTACTCCATGTATTTAGAAACATAAGCATTTTTGTTTTTTAATAAATCTACATTAGGGGTTGCCTTTGTTTTTTGTGCTCTGAAAAGAATAAAATTCATTTAAATCTGTAGTAGTCAAGCTGAATTTTTAGAACTTCTTAAAACTAATTTGGAGTACCATCCATAAAAGTTGATTATTAACTACAGAACCAATGGCAGTAATGCCCAACATTTTGGACTGAGCATGATCATGTAGCCTATTCATGGCTTTAATTTTGTTCATGTATCAGTGTGGTAGTAGTGATTTTTTTCATTCTTTTCACCTTACATGTTGAGGAGATTTTCTAGAAAGTAGTATATTAAAAAAAAACCCAAAGTGTTACTCATTTAAATAATTTATTTTTCAATCAGGGACATCAGTTTGATGATTAATACACTGCATTCATTTTCTCCTTTTAAGAAACCTGGAACAAACAGGCTTGCACGCTGTATATATAATTTGTTTAGGTGTTGAAATCTGAGCCTACATTTGTAAGAGAAAATTTCAAATGAGCCATAATTAATAGGTCACTTTAGGAGGAGCAGTGGGATGAAGGAGTGGAAGTAAATGGATCTACCTGATGTTCTTGAAGTGTATGTGTGGAAAGGAGAAATTAGTTAATGCACAAAGAAAAGACCAGATTTGCAAACTAATTTCTTTGAGTTCACGCCAAAGTAAATAGGTATATCTGTGGATATCTCCTCCTGGAGGTGTGGAAAGTGTAGGTTAAGTGTGATGGACTGCAGCCCATTTCATGAGAGGAAGTTTGGAATGCATTAATCTGAAAGGCCAGTCTTGTTTCTCTCAGTTCCACTGTCATTTACTGGGTGAAATATAAAAGGGTATTTAGCAATTTCAGTTCTCAATTTCTCTCTTGAATATGGAGAACCAACAGCAGTCCCTTTCGACCTTGCCTATTAATATGAAGTGATATATGGAAAGTAGAAATACTGTACAAACACGTATCACACTCAATACTTTTACCTGTGTTTCATGATATTTTGACACCAGTATCACTGTCATAGAAATTTAGTGTTTCAATATGAGTAAAAAGGCTCTTGGGGGAGTATCCTTTCAAACTGATTGTCAAGTATTTCAGTGAAATTTGGTGAATTTAGTTCTTTCCATATACACAGATCAGGAAGGGCTTCGATTCTGTCACTGTGATGAAACTTGTCTGGTTGACTCCAAAGAGAAAGCACTACTTTTTGGACTTCTGGTTGGTTTCAGGACCATCAGTAAAGGATCACGAAGAGCCTCCTTTCTTTCTCACGCTTGGCTCTGAGAATTTCCCTCATACATTTCTTTCCTATCCAAAACTATTACTGAATACACTTTGGCTGAATAATAATCCAAAAAGAAAAAAAAGAGGAGCCCTTTGAGGAATACTATTTGATACTGTCTGGCAAATGATACATCTTCTAGCTAATCCCATAATCTAATTGCCATGGCTTTTCAGATAATGTGAGAGCTTTGAGGTGAAAAAGATTGGAGCTGAAAATCAGGAGGCTTACCATTCTTGGTGATTACCTCCTTATGGAGGGTTGTGCCCAATTGAGGCACCCTTTTAAAGAGGGACATTGAAGAACAGTGGACCTAAGGAAACGAAAACAGGTAGTGAGAGGACTTGGCAACATATCCTTCCAAGGACTGCACTACAGTTGAGGATGTTCAGTGTGAAATTAGATGCTTTACAAAAGCCATAATAGTACAATGCGAGTGTAATGTACTGGAGAAGAAAATCAGAAGACGACAACAAAAAAAGGTAAAGACAAGACAGAACAAGAGGATATAATGTGTAGAAGTGAAATTTGGTTGAAGATAATTGAAATAAACTTTCTAATATCTGGCATTGCTAAATTGTGGTACTGAGGTCCAGATCACTGAAATTATTCCAGATGATATTGTTGTTGTTGTTTAGTCACTAAATTGTGCCTGACTCTTGCTATCCATGCACTGTGAGCCTGCAGGCAATGATGTCTATGGGGTTTTTCAGGCAAGAATACTGGAGTGGTTCACCATTTCCTTCTCCACTGGATAACTTTAGTAGTTCACTTATTAAATGTTCGAAAATACTGGGAAGAAAGTTTAATTACTTGAGTTATTTGAGTAAAACTTAGAGGGTAGACTCAGGAATTAGAGGAACTGGAATTTCATTCTGGGATCCATCATCTTTGATATTAAATATTATTACTATATGACTTGCAATCTGAAGAATTGTGTATGATGTTATTGTAATAAAAATGTAGCAACAAATTTTTCCTGTAGAAGAACATCTTAATAAAGGTAATACTTTGATATTTTTCAGTAGTTAGAAGTGTTACAAAAAGTGGTTATTAATAAGTCATTATAGTTTGCATCTTATTTATAAGATTGTCATTAATATTATGCTACATAAATGCTAGGGATGAGCATAAAAGAGACTATCTGGGGGAAAATCAATTCACTTTTCTTCCTTTCAACAACATGTCAGAAATTTGTGTGTATGTAGAGACTTCCTTTACTCTACACTCTAGTTTTACTCTTTAGGAAACTCTGTTCTATGACAGTGGAATATTAGGAATTAATTATGTTGTCAGTTACCTGTTCAACATTAACAAGTCACTGAAAGTTTGAGAAAGAAATTAAATGAACACAGAATTTTGTTGTCATTGGTGTTGTAAAGGTTTAGAATCCTAACTTGTCAAAAATTGGAACAAGTAGCTTGAGAGTTTAGGCAAAAAAAAAACCCAAAAAGTTTTCCAGGAGAAATCCATAATATCCTCAAGTATCTAATGAATTTAACACCATTCAGTTTGTAGTCACATCAACAGGTTTAATTTTTTAGGAGTTTGCAATTTGTGATATAGGAGTTGCAATTTCTGTGAGCTCATTGAAAAATCTTTCTATGTTCTGCTTTATTCCCTTCTCCTTTCATAAATTTCAGTGTTACAAAACTGTTAGTCATAAAAAGGCATTTATAGTTTGATATAATTTTCCTTCTTTTTCTTTGATTTTCTTTAAAACTGCAGTTTTAAAAGTAATAAAATACTTCCTTCTATAAATCTTCGATCTTTTTTCCTAAGGGAAGATTAATTTGTAAATATGATAATGGATTTGTAGAATATTAAACTTTCCCAAGAAAAATTACATTAACTTTATATGAATGAACACATCTAGCTTATTCAATTTATAAACTAATGGCTGAAAATCCCAAAACTGTTTCCTACTATGTGTCTTGTAACTGAAATGACTGCAGGCACAGCCACAAACGTGGCATTTCACAGCAAATTTATCGGATGAAAATGTTCTTTTAGTCCTTTTATTGAGTTTTCCTCATTTAGCTGTATTTGGATTCTAGCTAATAAAATGCAATTTTTCTTACAAAAAGGTGAAAAAGTAAACACAAGCTCAAAAGAATAGAAGCAATTTCTAAACAGAAAGTAGGTTGAAAAGAACCAAGGTTTAGTTTAAACGTGATGTTAGTAGTAAGGAGTCGGTGATGGAGATACTTTTACATTGTCAGTGGGTGACTTCTTGGGGTAGGCAATGAGCTAAGGACTCAGTGGTTCACCTATGCAGCTATTATGGATTGACTCTGATGTTTTTAATATTATTATTTTTTAATTAAATCTTTACATTTTAATTTAAAATCTACCCAACCCTCCGGGACCCCCTAGTGAAGCTTTGTGAAAGTGAAAGTCACTCAGTCCTGTCTAACTCTTTGAGACCCTATGGCCTATAGCCTGCCAGGCTCCTCCATCCATGAAATTCCCCAGGCAAGAATACTGGAATGGGTTGCCATTCCCTTCTCCAGGGGATCTTCCTGACCCAGGGATCAAACCCATGTCTCCTTCCTTGCAGGCAGATTCTTTACCATCTGAGCCACCAGGGAAGTCCATATGAAGGTATCAGTTCAGTTCAGTCACTCAGTCCTGTCCGACTCTTTGTGACCCCATGAATTGCAGCACGCCAGGCCTCCCTGTCCATCACTAACTCCCGGAGTTTACTCAAACTCATATCCATCCAGTCGGTGATGCCATCCAGCCATCTCATCCTCTGTCGTCCCCTTCTCCTCCTGCCCCCAATCCCTCCCAGCATCAGAGTCTTTTCCAATGAGTCAACTCTTCGCATAAGGTGGCCAAAGTACTGGAGTTTCAGCTTTAGCATCATTCCCTCCAAAGAAATCCCAGGGCTGATCTCTTTCAGAATGGACTGCTTGGATCTCCTTGCAGTCCAAGGGACTCTCAAGAGTCTTTTCCAACATCACAGTTCAAAAGCATCAATTCTTCGGTGCTCAGCCTTCTTCACAGTCCAACTCTCACATCCATACATGACCACAGGAAAAACCATAGCCTTGACTAGACGGACCTTTGTTGGCAAAGTAATGTCTCTGCTTTTGAATATGCTATCTAGGTTGGTCATAACTTTCCTTCCAAGGAGTAAGCGTCTTTTAATTTCCTGGCTGCAGTCACCATCTGCAGTGATTTTGGAGCCCCTCAAAATAAAGTCTGACACTGTTTCCATTGTTTCCCCAGTATAGTCTGTAGCTACTGGGGTACTGAAAGGTTTCCATGGAGGTGGCTAGATTGTAGGAGCTTCTTTGACTTCTACTTATTTATTTTTAGTTTTTTTTTGGAATATAGTTGCTTTATGGGCTTCCTAGGTGGCTCAGTGGTAAAGAATCTGCCTGCCAATGTAGGAGCCACACTCACACAGGTTTGATCCCTGGATTTGGAAGATTCACCTGGAGGAGGAAATGGAAAGCCACTCCAGTATTCTTGCCTGGATAATGCCACAGACAGGAACCTGGCAGGCTACAGTCCACAGTGTCACAGAGATTCGGACATGACTGAGTAACTGAGCATGCACACATAGTTGCTTTATAATGGTGTGTTAGTCTCTGCTGTACGGGAAAGTGAATCAGCTATATATATATATATATATATATATATATCCCCTATCTTTTTGGACTTTCTTCCCACTTAGGTCACCACAGATCACTGAGTAGAGCTCCCTGTACTATACTGTAGGTTCTCATTAGTTATCTATTTTATACATTATTGTTGTTTAGTGGTTCAGTTGTGTCCAATTCTTTGTGTCCCCATGGACTATAACCCTCCAGGCTCCTCTGTTCATGGGATTTTCCAGGCAAGAATACTGAAGTAGGTTGCCATTTCCTTCTCCATGTAATCTTCCTGACCCAGGGATCGAACCCATGCCTTCTTCCTTGCAGGCAGTTTCTTTACCACTGAGCCACCAGGGAAGCCCATTTTATAAACAGCTGTGTATATATGCCTATCCTAATCTACCAATTAATCCCACCCTCCCCTTTCCCCATATTATGTGTGAGAAATTTAGCTCCTCCTGATCTTGGTTGTTTCTTTATTACTCATTTTCACCAGCTAGAAAATTCATTGCATAAATTACTTCCTGGAGTCAGGCTAAAACACCTTAGTGTTCTGCCAGTATCCTGGGATGACATTAAGAGTGATCATTGACTGTTGTCCCTAGGCAATGCCCTAAATTCTGAGTGAACTTTGTACTACTTGGGCCTCTCCCTCTGAGGGACTCGGTGAGAGCCAGTTGAATTCATAGGGGAAATAAGCAGGAGAAGGGTCTCTAAATTGAGAATTAACATTAATAGTCCTATAAATAGGCCTAACAAGAAACTTCTTGGAATTCTGATAATTGTCCCCAATAATTAGATACTCTTGTTTTCATAAAGGTTCTCTATTAGCAACTTGAAAAAAATCCTAAAGCAAGGGAAGATTATAGTGAAGGGCAATTGTGGTGATTATCTTATTTTCTATTTCCCAGAGGGTATATTAGGAGGGACTTGGATGAGGTGAAGGGATGTAGGATTTGGTTCTCAGTCCCTGCAAGGGTAAGAAAATAGCTATAGAGAATACTTTCTAAGAATGTGGTGTTTCAATTTTGTTCATAAAATTGAGGCCTTTACTTTCTGTACTTTTGTTGACCTTTATTATGTGATTTAGAGAAAGTGGTTTAAGTTCTTTCAGCTGTGATTTATTAATTGGGACCAACTGACTGCCTCAATGTATGTCAGTGATATGGATTGAAATTGCCAAGTTAAGATGTTCATTGTAGAACTCCGGTTTAAACTAGTTTAAGCTGGGTGGTAGGTGGGATGTAAGAATTTGATAGTTTGGGTAACTGAAAAGTCCAGGAATGTAGCTAGAATTGGACTTTGCTATGTCCCAATGCTCATATCCGAAGAAGGCAATGGCAACCCACTCCAGTACTCTTGCCTGGAAAATCCCATGGATGGAGGTACCTGGTAGGCTGCAGTCCATGGGGTTTCGAAGAGTCGGACACGACTAAGGGACTTCACTTTCATTTTTCACTTTCATGCATTAGAGAAGGAAATGGCAACCCACTCCAGTGTTGTTGCCTGGAGAATCCCAGGGGTGGGGGAGCCTGGTGGGCTGCCGTCTATGGGGTTGCACAGAGTCAGACACGACTGAAGTGACTTAGCAGCAGCAGCAGCAATGCTCATATTGTGCCATTAGGGATTGGTCTGCTTCCATTTCTAAAAAAAAAAAGAAAGTTCTGTTTTCATCTTTTGGGCTTTCTCATTAGGCAGTTTCTACCTGTGGCCACTAGTCAGTCCAGTCACACAGAGTTTCTCTTTCACCATAACCCTAGTAAATGCTAAGTCTCCTTGCCATTGTCTGATGAAGATCACTTGCCCACCCTTGGAGCTAGATGTGAAGTTCCACCCAATCCACACGACTGAATGTGGGTGAATGGTGATTCTTTAGGGGAATTTGGATGATGGTTCTAGAAACAAGAGATATGTGTGATGAGCAGGTACCATCATGAAAAGAAGAGGCAAGGCACAATAAATAACTAGGAAAATAACACAAGTGTCAAGATCAAAACAGGAATCATTTTGCTACCTCATAAAAAGTATTCTGGGCATTCTTTGTTGGAGCCTTGCCATTCAAAGTGATACAGGGGATTGAAATGTTGTCCTTGTGGGTATAGATGTAGCTGGAAAGAATATTCTTGGTGTATGAGCAGTTTTGCAATGTTATCTGTAAATTTTATTCCTTTCAACTAGGATGCAGTTTCTACAAAAGCAAGCAATGTGTTATAGTCCTTTATTGTACTTCTCTAAGAGCATAGCCCAGCACTAGACATAAAGCAAACACTCAGTATATACTTTTGATGGATTCATCTCAGCTGTTTGCAATGCTTATCACACTGGAGGATTTCCTAGCGATTTTTCTCAAAAAACCATCCTCTCTGAGAGCTCCATTTGTTTCCCATCTTTTCATATGTTTTGAAGAGTCTGAATATGTCCTTTTAATGTGCCTACAGGTTTCTGTGCTTTCTATCACACCACCAACGCTCTGTCTGGCAGAAGCTGGGACCACGGCTGCTGTCTTTCTTCCATGTCCAAGGGCTGTGCTGTGCAAAGTATTGCTTCATGCTGCTTTCCTGATCCACTTTGCATAACTGCCTGGAAGAAAGTACTTTTATGGATAATCCAAAAGGGGGAAATATATTGAACATTACTTTGCTATAACATATCATATGGATTAAATCCATTAAAAATACTCTATGACAGTTGAAATTCTACATAGAGCAAGAGTTGCTTGTTCTATGTCTTAAACAATGGTCAACTAGTTTCAGAGCATATTTGATACATTGTAATCAAAAAACAACCAAATAATTAGAATAGTTCCTTCAAAACAAAGGATTTTAGTGTCCTATAAGAGTTTTTGATTCAGTATATGGAGAGAGTCTTAGAGAAAATATAGTCCAAGGATAGAAAATAGATTCATCTTGTGTGCCAAATTTGATCAGTTGGTGGTGGTTGCCTGGAGTGCAGTGTTAAGGAAGAATTTATGGCTAAGTCCAGGCTCAGTGGGAAAAAGTGCTGGGATAGAGTTTTTCATTTCTGCCACGGTTAAAAAAGTGGATAGTAGCACCATATGTACGGCATATTTGCTGACTCAATGCAGTCTACCATTTTACAAAATCACTTACTAGACAAATGAATCCAAGTTCACATTCCTAGTTGGTAGCACAGCCTAGTCTTTTTAGTTCAGTCTTTCAATAGTTGCTCAAAGGCTATTTCCATATGGATTAAATGAGATAGGCCTATAAAAGCAGTCAGAATAAAATCTGATAGATCATTGAGCCTTAGTAACCATTAGCTAAATGTGACATTTTAGTTAAATTATACATCTCTTTATTAACCAAGGAATCAGCAGCTGTTTATTGACCATATACTATGTGCTAGTAAATTCTTGTCACAGTTGACTTCTCAATGTATTTTTCAGCGGTTGATCATTTTTCTACCAGAAGCAAGGAGCTGGTGTCATGATTCATCTCTATCATGTTGTTTTGCTTTTTCATTACCAACCAATCTTATTCCCTTTTTGAACCCTGAAGTCTACTGCCCATGCATAGATGAGGTAGAAGTGCATGTATTTCCACTAATATCATTCTGTGTGTATTGCCCCCTTTCTTAAAAATGCACTACTCTTTGGACTCTATGATCAATCTCATGAAAACAAAATATATTCAAGGGAATCCGCGTCATATTAGGGACTTGGATTTTAATAACAGGTGTCTAACGTGTGCATGCGACATGCAAAATATGCTGATGCAAATGGATGATTGCATGTGCAAAAATATGCAGATTAATGTGCAAACAGATGTTCAAATAATTTCCCATTATTGCATGCCATTAGCTCCTTTGAATGCACAACTGCATATTTTGTATACAGATATGTTTGTATTGTTCGTATTTCATGTGTGCAATTTATACATATCTTTTCAAGGATTTGTCTCCATCATGTCCTTAATTGGGAAGCCTTAACCTTCCAAGCTTTCTCAGTTCCCTGAGACAGTTCTCTGCCGAGAGGGGAAAACACTATACGCCTTACCCTTAGAAAGCCAGTGTCACCAGAAGATAAATGCTAATTTTTATCTGTCTCTCTTTGTTAGAAATGTGGTCCTTTCCTATCAATACAGCTTTTGATGTCAGTGTAATAAAATGTAAAATCTGTGCAGATTCTCAAACTGTCAAAACAACAGTATGCACTTAACAAAACTTATCTAGCTTTTCGTAAGTGTTTAATTTTTTTGTTTTGTTGGTTTTTCTTACGTCTCCATTCCTGCAGTCTTATCAGTGCTCGCAGATAACCCCACAAAAATATATTCTTGATTTTGAGGTACGAGAAAGCTTGGTTTATGATGAACTCTTTTAGAGATTTTTTTTGGACAATTCTTGATATCAAGTTGAGAATTAGAACATAAAATATAGTTGGAAACTCATTTTTATACCAACCATTTTAAATGATTTGCTCCAAGTTGCTGTATTTCATTACTAAGTTGGTTTAGTTCATTTCTAAAACAAGAAGTTTATATATATCATTGGAAAACTAAAATTTAAAAAGCTTGATATAGTTCTCTAATAGTTGTTTCTAACATCACACAATGTATTTCATAATATGCATTTCTAAAATAATATTTCACTATATCACCATTCCCTCAAGCTGAGTTTTAGCATTATTTGGTTCACAATCTCCATAAATTACTTTATTAATGAAACATTTTATTTTGACATGAATATTTTCAAATTCTCTTCCAAAGACACTTTGAAATGCATGAATACCTCTCCTTATAGAATCAAAAGGTGCCTATATATCTAAACAGAATTTAAATACCAAATAGCTCAAAGAGGGATAAGAAGAGAAAAAATACATTCAAAAAGATTATTTGTGTTTTTCTAAAATATATGGTGAATATCTGTTTTATTCCCAAATGGTAATTCTTAAAGTACATAGTCTTATTATATACTGATGCAATTAAAAATGAGGGTGATTTTAGTGAGGTTGTTATTACTCTAAATGTAGTTAAATATAAAGGTTACACTGGAAAATATTTGAGAGCTAATGTTTCCTATGTCATCTCTAAAGTAAAAGTTGTACATGTTTCAGTGCTAAAACCTGAAGCAGAGCACAGATAAGAGTTAAACGTTTCTTCTCTTCTTTTGCGGTCCCCTCCCCTCCGATGCTACTTGTTATTAGGACTTCTGAAGCATTAAATCTAAAGGTCCATCGGCTCACATCTTCCAGCCCCGCCTGTCTGTGGACAGGACCCTGTCTGTCTGTTTCCTCTATTGCACTATTTTGTTTGTACTACTGTAATCATTTTGCTGGCCCAGATCTGTGTGGGTGTGCTGGCAGCTTTACAACAAAGTTACATGGGAACAGAGTTAAGGTTGAATATTTATTAGAAGAAGCCATCTGGCGTCAGGCTGTCTGTACAGGGGGCTGGCTTCTTTAGTAGGCTCTCCTCTTTCTCTAGAGTTCTTCCTCCCTCTCTCTCTTCTGCTCCTGCTCACCCTGCTCCTCACTTCACAGTTCTGAAAAAGTTGACTCTGCCTCTCTCACCCATTTACTTTGTCCTTTGTTATTTGTGTTCTTACAAAAGAAAAATTGCGAGATCATTCTGTTTCTTTTAAAATGTTTCTCTTTTCTTGGAGGCAGCTTTTGCTTGTGTCCACAATGACAGTGTCCACAGAGGGTCACCAGTAGAAGGCAGCAGGGCCGCCACAGCAGAACAGCGGCTTGCTTCCTACGTGGGCTTGCAAGTTGCCTTAAACATCCATTTCCTGTCGCTGCCTTTCTTTCTTACCTCCAGTCAGCAAACTAATATAAAAGCACCTCTCTTTGGAGCCAGGCCACTCTCCACATAAGAAATCAGATGCGGTAATTCCCATAGCCTTCTGCCATTCTGATCCAGTTCAGCTGAGTTAAAATTTTTGCTACACTGTGCTTGAAATGCTTAGTTTTTTCACTTATCATTTCGTGTGATGGTTGTTCATTCTCTTCTGTGAATGTCCCTCTTGTCTTTTACAACTCTTCCCGCTTCTCCATTCCCCCTCTCGCCTAAACACAGGGCCTCTGCTGAGAGCCTTCCCCAGTTTATGTAGTTTGTCCTGCTGTAAGTGTGCTGCCCAAAATTGCTATTGTCACCAACCTGCTCCAGTGATGCTCATTTTAAAACATGCATGGTATGTAACCAAGGAAGCCAGTGGGAAAGGAAGCTCATGAACCAATGATCACCACTGCACTTGAAAATCCTTTCCTACATGGCAACAAGAATATTGTGAATGCAAAGGGGGCCTGTTGTTCCTGCTTTGCTTCTTGTGGGATAACAGCCAAACTCTGAGTTAGCATCAGTTAAGTCCCCACATGTTAGTTTCTCCTTGCTCCACTCTGCAGTGTGGGAAACTGCCCAGAGAGCGAGCGAGTGAGCGAGCGAGCGAGCAAGCGAGCGAGAGAGAGAGAGATGATGGTGCAATGGAGGGAAGGCCTTTGTAAGGCTGGGTAAACCTGGGACAGTGCATGTGTTCTGATCCTGGAAGGGTGGTGGTTTGTTTGCTCAGTTCCCTAATTATCCAGTGTACAGGAGTTATCACAGGAATCAGATGGGAGAAATTAAATGTAAAACCTCCAGTACAGATGGGCTATAAAGAATCTAAAGAGTTCAACAAACTTCAATCAAAGTCGGTTTAATAATTATTGTCTCTGCTCCCTTGTATGATTGTAGGAATGGATTTTTCCCCCTTGAATGTGATTTTTCATCATTTTCTCAGGTGGAATGTGGACTAGCCAGTCACTTTAGTAGAGAACCCTTATTTGAGGCAGCTTCAAATGCCTCATCATTTCTGAATGAGTTTCAGCTCTGGGAGATTTCTGTGCTGGAAGAATTGCAATAAGCTATGAAACTTTATCCCTTCTCAAGACTCTTCCAAGTCACTGGGGAGCTCTGGCTTCCACGGGTAATGGTAATCGCTCTACTCACTTATAGAAGGCAAGGTACCACCTCAGGGGTCATACGACAATACCAGAGAGGTTAAATCAACTTCCAGCTGAGGTTTTACAGATACATTTGGGATCTTGGAATGATATTACCATATTATTGTGCTTTTACTCTTGTTTCTTTTGGCTCGGAGCTGAGGGAACAGTCTTGTGTAATAGATTTACCCAGGGAAGGCTTCACCTGATCTGAGCAATACTGGGTTCTAATGTCACCCTGTTTTGATTTAACATATAAGAAATGTCTCAGAGAGAAATGTTGTTGGTATTCTGAGACTTGTATTTATCTTTAATTTTTGAAAGACTTATTCAGGAAAAGAATCCAACACAGTATCTCAGGGGAGATGAGCATGGAGTGAGAGTAATAGCTATTAAAATAAGAGAGGCGCTCAGGGAAATGACTGGTCATTTTATGCTTTTTTTCCTTGAAAAATCTGCCAAATAAAAGAGTTGCCTGATTCATCTACCACTGGGAGATCTAATTGTGCCTATGTTTAAGAACATATGCATCTACCTAAGCTTTTCTGTAAAGCTTTAATTGGATCAAGAAATGGCTTTAACCTGAATAGTCACCCTAATAATCAGTATCTCTTTATGGATTAATCATTGACAAATCATAAAAAGAAAATATTATTACTATATAATAAGTTCCCAAGACTTTATTTATAATCTGTTATTTATAAATAAATTTATGAATAATATAAAGTTTATATTATTTATATCATTTATAAATAAAAGGATAGGTATGATACCTATTCCCAAGGCTTTAATAATCTTACAGAGTAGGTCAACAAGCCATATGCTAAAAGAAATACATGAATACAATGACTAAAAAGTATTAAATAGTTTGCTGTCTGTAAATTTCTTGATTTGTTTCTTAGTATTTGAGAACTTGCTATATATACAGGATATTGTGTCAGGTATTGTGGTGTATTCTAAGCTAAATTGATTCAACCTTTATACTTAAGGACATGACAATATAGTTTGAGAGGAAAGCACTTTCACGGACAATCACAAATAGAAGTCAGTAATTGCCATAAGAATGATTAAAATAAGGAACTAGTGGGGATGGGGGCTTCCCCAGTGGCTCAGATGGTAAACAGTCTGCCTGCAATGTGGGAGACCTGGGTTCAATCCTTGGGTTGGGAAGATCCCCTGGAGGAGGGCATGGCAACCCACTCCAGTATTCTTGTCTGGGAAATCCCCATGGACAGAGGAGCCTGGCAGGGCGCAGTCCATGGGGTTGCAAAGAGTTGGACACAACTAAGCCTAGTGAGCAGCAGCAGTGGGGATGGCCAGGGAGGGCTGCACTATTATGGTGATACTTAAGCTGGGCCTTTAGTAAGAGTGTTATCAATTTCTGACAGGGTAATTCATACACACGAAGTGGTTCATCTTAGAGCAGAGGGAATCTGTACAGTAGCAGGGAGAAAGGGTAGGACTGGATTAAAGAAGATCTTAAATGCCAAGATAACTGCATTTATATAACTAGAGTGACATTTGGAAGTCACTTGAGTAGGTGGTGATAAAATTATAGTGGTGTTGTAGGAAGATAAATCTGGCTGTGTTTTGGGAAGCAGGAGATTATGGAAGAAGTTTGACTAACCATCAGAGTATTACTTCTATGAGAGCAGGCCAGGTTACATTAAAGTAAGGGTAGTTATGTGAGAGTTCAAAGAATTACAAAGGAAATGAAAGGATATAGATAAATAGATAGATACAGGTCTTGGACAATTGGATGAGTAGGAACAAGACAAAGATGCAGTCTAAGATATTTTGAGCTTGATATGCATACAATTGTGGGAAAGTAAATAGAGAAGTCAAGTGATAAGAAAATTTAAAGGCAGGGTAAATATTTATGATTTGAGATTATTACGTTTGACACGCTTGAAGAACATCCAGGTGGCAGCTTCTAGCCTGCAGGTAAAAAAAAGAGGGGATATGATTCAAGGGAGAATCAGAAATCAATTTGTGAATTGTATGCATAGAGGAGATAAATCAATATATGAAAATGGATAACATTTTTAAGATAAAGAGTATAGAAAGTGAGAAGAGAATAAGGCTCAGAATAGAATGTTGAGAAAATTATCTAAAGTGTAACAGGAGAAAGATGAACCAATGAAGTATTGATTAGAAAATTATCAAAAGAAGAGTAAAATCAAACAATGTAGGTAGAGCAAAGAGTAGAAGAAAGATGGAGAAAATTTAATTTGGAATATACTTATCATGATCTGAGATAGAACTGGCTCAATCAGTGTATTGGCATAGGAAGCATTTTGAAAAGGATGTATGGATGGCAGCAAAGAAAGAAAAAAAATTGCTTTTCCAAGAAATTTGGCAGTAATAATAGGTGTGAAAAATATAGGCTAGCTCAAAGGAAAAGGAGAAAGTAATTCTTTAATAGGAGACATCTAAGTTCATTTGTGGGCTGAGGAAAGACTGAAAATTCAAGAGAGAGAATAATAGAGCAATGTCTAAAAGGTGCCTTTGAGGCCTTCTCATATTTTTAGGTGAAAATAATTATTTCCCGATTAGTTCAAAGAATTAAAAAAATGCATATTATTTCTTTTGATGTTAAAAGTAATACATGCTCATTATAACCAATATAGGAAGGTATAGAAAAAGGAAAAAAATAAGCTATAGTTTTCTGTCCAGTGATAACCTCTCTTATCTTTCTTGTATGTACTATATGCAACTCTCATCTTGTTAATTACTCTGAAGCCTCTTATATTCTTTAAAAAATTGATTTTGTCTAAAGAATATATGAGCAAATATATGGAAATATCAATATTCATTTAATCATTCTTATTGTTGGACTTTCAGGTGTGTCTATAGTTTTTTCTATTAAAGTTATTATAAATATCACTTACATGTACATTTTTGCTGATCAATGTTTATTTCTTTAGGATAGATTTCCTAGAAGTAATTCCAAGAATAAAAAAAGTAAATATTGAAAAGCTTTTGATACCAATTTTCCAACTACATAAAACAATTCCTTATAAAGAGCAAATGCTCACAAAATACCTGCTGAATGGATAGAATGAACCACTAAAATTGCACATGTACTAATTTACTCTCCAAACAACAGTATATGTGTTTGTGTGTGTGCTTGGTTACTCAGTCGTGTCCGACTCTTCATGACCCCATAGACTGTTGCCCGCCACGCTCCTCAGTCCGTGGGATTTTCCAGGCAAGAACAGTGGAATTGGTTTCCATTTCCTCCTCCAGGGATCTTCTTGACCCAGGGATCTGAGTCTTCGTGGCACGCATCTCCTGTGTCTCTTGAATTGGCAGGTAGATTCTTTACCACTGAGCCACCCGGGAAGCCCATATAGGTTTGACCACACCATAACAAACATGGACTATTGCATTACTCTTATCTCTTTCTAATTTTGACAGACAGAAGGAGTATCTTACGGTTCTTTTTCTTTTGTAGTAGGAAAGGCTGTAAATTGTTTTTCACATTCCTATTAACGTTTATACTCCTTTTGTCACTTGATTGTTCATGTAATTAGGTTTTAGGTCTTATTTATTGATTTGCATGAGGGATTCATGTACTAGTACTATAATTGATATGTATCAAAAATTTCACAGCCTGTTGCTTCCCTTTTATTTATGTTATTCGATGTGAGAATTTCTTTTTAATATTTTGTGGTCAATGTTATTAATGGGATAAACATATAATTTAGATTTAAAATCCCAAATAGTGAATTAATTATTAAATAATATTTTTCTCATTAACAGATTAGGTCACCATTCTCGTATGTTATGCTTTGACATATGAATTATGTTTTCCTCCTGAGCTATCTTTGTATTCCATTTTCTATCTGCTGATTTTAGGGACAGTTCCATGTTTTTAGTTTTTGTACTTACATGTGCATGCTAAATCGCTTCAGTCATGTCTGACTCTTTGCAACCCTATGGACCATAGCTTCCCAGGCTCCTCTGTCCATGGGATTCTCTAGGCAAGAATACTAAGTGGGTTGCCATGTCCTCCTCCAGGGGCTCTTCCTGATCCAGGGATCAAACCCAGGTCTCTTCTGTCTCCTGCATTAGCAGACGGGTTCTTTACCACTAGCACCACCTGGGAAGCCCATTGTACTAACATAATATCTCTTAATATCTAGTCGGAAAAGTGCCCTATCATATGGCTGCATTTTTCAAATTTCCAACTCCACTTTTACCTATCTATCCTTTCAGGTGCATTTTAGAATCTTTTTCTTTTATTTCAAGTACAAAACAAATCTCATTGGGATTTTGTTCAGAATACAAGATATTATGGCTATTATAATATCCAGGAAAGGAGCTATCTTTCAACTTATTCTAAGCTTTTATATGCTTTAGTCAAGCTTAAGTATTTTATTTAAGCAAATCTCATGTTTTTCACATCAAATTTTTTCTTATACATTTTTATAGTAATTATAAATAAAATCTTTTTTATCTCTATGTGGGAATCAAATAATATAGAAACACTGTAAACTTTTGTAAATTTATTTGTACTTGGGCTCTCAGCTTATCTTTTATTAATTATAGCTTAAAATTGATCATTATATTATTCTCCATATTATATTCCATTTTATATTGTACTACTGAAACTCAAGCAAAGAGGAACTAAAGGGCCTCTTGATGAGGGTGAAAGAGGAGAGTGAAAAGCTGGTTTAAAATTCAACATCCAAAAAACGAAGATCATGGCATCCAATCTCATCATGTCATGGCAAATAGATGGGAAAAAAGTGGAAACAGTGACAGATTTTATTTTCTTGGGCTCCAAAATGACTGCAGACAGTGACTCCAGCCACAAAAAAAATTAAAAGATGTTTACTCCTTTGAAGAAAAGCTACAATGAACCTAGATAGCGTATTCAAAAGCAGACACATCACTTTGCCAACAAAGGCCTGTATAGTCAAAGCTATGGTTTTTCCAGTAGTCATGTATGGATGTGAGAGTTGGACTATAAAGAAGACTGAGTGCCAAAGAATTTATGCTTTTGAATTGTGGTGTTGGAGAAGACTCTTGAGCGTCCCTTAGACTACAAGGAGATCAAACCAGTCAATCCTAAAGGAAATCAGCCCTGAATATTCATTGAAAAGACTGATGCTGAAGCTGAAGCTCTAGTAATTTGGCTAGCTGATAAAAAGAGCCGACTCATTGGAAAAGACCTTGGTGGTGGGAAAGATTGAGGGCAGGAGGAGAAGGGGGCAACAGAGGATGAGATGGAAAGATGGCATCATCAATACAATGGACATGAGTTTGAGTGAATTCTGGGAGATAATGGACAGAGAAGCCTGGGTTGCTGCAGTCCATGTGGTTGCAAAAGTTTGGATACTACTTGGTGACTGAACAACAACTTAAACTCACACATATAGGTTCGTGTGTATGTATCATATATAATTGAAAGATATGATCCCCAAAAGATACAATGTCCTGAGGATCACACTTTTCAACTATATTCCCCTAGAAACTAGCATTTTCTTGCTTCTAAGTTTACTATGTACTAAGTGTAATAAGTGCTTAATCTGCCATTTGTTATTTCATTTTCATACTGGTACATGAAAAAGGTATTACTCATTTTAAAGCTGAGCAAACAATGCTAGAAAGATTAAGAACGTGCCTGTGCTTGTGAAGCTAGAAAGTGAATAAACAGGTATTAAAACCCACCTCTGGCCCGTGGTGGCTCAGACAGTGAAGAATCTGCTTGCCATGCAGGAGACCTGGGTTTGATCCCTGGGTCAGGAAGATCCTCTAGAGAAGGAAATGACACCCCACTCCGGTATTCTTGCCTGGAGAATTCCATGGATAGAAGAGCCTGGCGGGCTGCAGTCCATAGAATTGCAAAGAGCTAGACACGACTTAGTGACTAACACTTTCACTTTCACTGGCTTCAAACTACTGTACTGCATGTCTGCCCAGTAAGTGTTGACTGGCCTAGCGATTGAATGAATGAGTGATTGAATGAATAGAAGATGCGGGTTCAGATGGGAGAGGAAGCACATAAAACAACTGAATTTTGAGAAATTTTAAAATATTTTTCCTTGTGAAACTGTTGAGATGCAGGCCAGAGAGAAAAGATGACATAGTGGTAGTTTTGAGATGGAGGAAATAGAATTTAAGAATGCATATCGATCACATGGCCTTATTCTTCTCAGTAAAGGAAAAAATGGAGTCACGGTAGGCAATGAAGTGAATTGAAGCAGGACTGAAATTATAGACAGAAGAGATGGTTTGAAACAGCTGCTGTGTGACTGTTATTGGCAGTCCAGAAGAGATGAATGGGAGGGTTTCTGAGCAGCAGAGAGTATCCAAGTGAGGTTTCAGAATGGTGTTCAGTTGGTGGAATCAGTTGGTGGTACAATGTCATTGAACTAATCACATGTTGACCACATAGCTAGGGGATAATATGAAATATGAAGTGTCTCATTTTATACATCCCTGCTTCTAGCAACCTATACTTTGTCACATTTTAAGCACTGGGTATTTCTCTATTTTTTAGCACTAAGACAAATCTCCTGATCATACCTTACGTGCTGCTGCTGCTGCTGCTGCTGCTAAGTCGCTTCAGTCGTGTCTGACTCTGTGCGACCCCAGAGACGGCAGCCCACCAGGCTCCCCCGTCCCCTGGATTCTCCAGGCAAGAACACTGGAGTGGGTTGCCACTTCCTTCTCCAATGCATGGAAGTAAAACGTGAAAGTGAAGTTGCTCAGTCGTGTCCGACTCCTAGTGACCCCAGAGACAGCAGCCCACCAGGCTCCTCTATCCATGGTACTATCCAGGCAAGAGCACTGAAGTGGGGTGCCACTGCCTTCTCCGATACCTTACATACATACATACAAACAAATGTACATAGATATTTAACCTATATTTTATAACCTACCTTTCATATTTTACCCTTCTCAGGAAAATATAATCTACAATCTCTCTTTATGGTCAGCATGATAGCTGAATCGTTAGGTAGTTATCTTTTCTTTCAATAAGATTATAACTTAGCTAGCTTGGGTGTCAATCATTACTTAACATCTCTTTCAGTTATTTGGTTTAGATTATAGTTCAGTAAACATGAAAAACATGTTGAAATTAAAGAGTAGTATAAAATTTTACTAGTAATAGTTTGCATTTTTATGGCAGTGATAGTATAAAATACCTATTATCTTATCATTAGTATAAATATATATCTAGCTTCTTATTCAGTCTCTTGACACACACACATTCTTATGATTTTACTTTTTTAAATGTTATTCTGTACCAGAAATAATAATAGCAACCTCAAATTAATAAAGGTCAAGGCAAAATGACTTCATTTTATGGAGCATCCTAACATATACCACTGAAAGAACAGAAGCTACATGCCCAAAGATACCATATGGCAAGATAAAGAACTAGAGACCAGGCAATATGAACACTGAGAATGTACGTCACATATTTGAGAGAGCAGAGCATAGTGACTCCTTAGAAAACTCTGGGAATGTGTTAATTAAATGTTAGCCATTTATTCCATCTTCTCATTCCATGTATGCCTAGAAAAGATGGCTTAGAAACTGTCAGCATGATGACTAACCAACAGTCAATGAGTAAACTATCATGAAATTGCAGTTGAGAAATCTACCAATTAACTCTTTCTTGTTTCAGGAGATAGAAAGTGTCAATCAAGGAATGTGACCAAGGGTTCCTATACATGTGTTGTGCTATTATTTTCAGTCCTTAATTAAGAAAAGATATTATAATTTGCTCCTTAGTTTTGCTGGAATGTTGCATGTACACTCACTTCTAATACATGTTATACAAAACATGCATATTTTAAGTTTTTTTTTTTTTTATGTAACTAGTGCTCTGTTTTACAACAGTCTTTCTATAAAACATTCACTAATACTGCCAAAAAAGGCATGTTGAAGATATGATACTTGTATTAGAGGGATTTAATTGATTCCCCAGCTCCTCAGAAAAAAGCCCCAGCTGTTTAACTCAGGCAGAATCAGACCCAGTTTACGAATTATTGCATCGTTTAAACCAAACCATTTTTGGTGCCTTTCGCTTGGTCAAACAAAATATTTTTGTTTTCTTGACTTTTTCTCCTCAGCACTAATTCCTTCAGGCTGTTGTTAGTTCACCAAGAAAGAAAGCAACATGATTTAGCAGAGAGTTCAGTGAAGAATTAGCAGATACTTTAATGTCTAACAATGAAAAAGCTCAAGTATTTTATAATATTATACATTATTAAGATCATTTGAAAAAACCCTATATATACCTATATAATGAAGCATTTAAAACTTTTAAATGGGCTGAAGCATTAAGTTTTGGAAACTAATTTGATATTTGTATCACTTATTCTGTAAGATTTACATTTAAATTCATTTTTTTCACAAAACATTATGGCTATATTTTAATAAAATATGGACACCTTGTTATTTTAATTTCATGCTCAGAAATTATAAACTTTTACTATTTCGTTTGAGACTACATTACACTTCCACTTAGAAACATTATAAATTATCAAGTATTTGAAAGTAATAATTTCAAGAATGGCTTTTTTATCACATTACAGTCAGCTAAGTAAAAATATTACCTTTGTTTTGGATAATATTAAATGGACTTGAATTTTTTGTATTAGGTGCTTATTCTAATATGCCAACATTTATATATTGAGAAACATTTCATGATGATAATCTTCCCTATCTTTGAAAATGTGTTGTTACATTTTAGTTATATTAGAATTTTATTATGCTGAAATGAGAGAAAAGTAACTCCTTTAATTACTTTTAAGATAATATGGGATTTTGTCAGTTTGGATTATATAAAGCAAAAGAAGAAAAAAAAGGGGAGGAGAATTTCTTTGACCTTGAATTTAAAAATAAATAGGGTAATACCTGACAAAAGATAAACTCTTGGTGTTTCAAAATATATCTCAAATTTTTACTATGACATGTTTGTGGACTTAGCATTTGGATATAATGTGTGCTCTGGCTGGCTCTGCAGGCTGTTTTTACTTTTGGCTTTTACATTCCACAGAACTTCTAAAAAGTCAGCAGGGACAGTGCTAATTAATTTATAATGTTGTTTTGTGTTTCTGAACAAGGTACCTCGGTAATTAAGTGAAATATTTATGATGAATATAAAACAATGCAAATTCATTTGTTTGCCTGAAAGCTAACTTGTTATTTATTTAGACTGATCTTTGGAAAGAGTCTTTAAATTGAATCATAGTATGAGGAGGAGTGATATTTAGAACAGAGACCAGGAAGATACTATCGAGTGATGTGTTTGAATATATTATGTTACATTATAAGTCAGACAAAGGGTAGTCATAAAAACTTTGACCAAATTGATAAAGAAGTTCTTAGTTTCCCCTGAGGAAGAAAATAAACTACAGTGAGAGCAGATCAATAATAAATTGTGAAAGGAAGATGTATAACTCACCTCTTCTCTATGGTACTTGACTGAGTTCTGATTTAAAATCATGTGTGTGTGAGAGAGAGACAGGGAGCGAGAGAAAGAGAAACACGATAGAAAAATAAAACCGACTTATGTGTGCTGTTTTAATAATAAGTATTGTAACCATGTTTTTTATATAATACTTAATCAGAATTTATCTCAGTCTATATTAAATGAAAAATTTGTTTTATTTTTAATGCCAGCAACTAAACTTTACTTATTCCCCCAGAGGAAACTAATAAAGTTCATGGTATTACCTGTGCAAATAAAATACAGTATCTTCATACTTACAGGTAGGGAATTGAAACATTTACTTTTGTTGGAAACAAGGCCATATTTTTCTCATCTTTCAAAGAACAATAACTTCAAATGAACACTTGCAAACTTTACAAATTTAGTTAAGGCCACTTTCCTGGTTTTTCTCATGATGATGATCATCAAAGTTATGACTGATATATTGCAAAAACCACCACAAAACTTTGATGTCAAACTAAGGAAAGAAAAAGATATTTCGGCTAATGGTTTGTCTATTTTCAAAGAAATAAACCCTCCTCTGAAGTTGCTATACTTGCTACATTGTTCTTAATAATAGGATTGTGAAGATTCATTTTATGCACTTATTCCCATTAAACTAAGTAATATCTGGCATTGGAGAAATATGCTCAGAAATAGTTACATGGTAATTAGAGACTGTAATCATATTTACCACGATTACTATGTGTCTGGTGCTAATCCATCCCACAATCCTATAGAAGTAAGTACTTTTGCTGATAGGGGAAACTGAGGCAAAGAGAGTGAAGTACAATTTCCAAGTTCAAATCACTTGTAAATGAAGAATCTAAGTTGGAATTCAAGTGCTTTGACCCTAGAACTTGATAATTTGCTAAGACATCACTGTAAACTCTGTTTCAGGTCTATGTCAAAACAAAGTAAAAGAGTAAACATTAGTCAAGACCCGCCTGAGTGGTCCAGTGTGATAGCTGTCAGCCACATGTAGCTCTTTATATTTAAATTTGAATTAATTAAATTAAATTAAATATAATAAGTCTAGTTCCACAGTCACATTGCATGCGCTTGATAGTTCCATGTGTCTAGTGGCTATCTTTTGGATAAAACAAATATAAAACACTTCTTTTCCTTTTCAATTGAAGTGCAGTTGATTGACAATGTTGTGTTAGTTTCAGGTGTACGACAGAGTGATTCAGTTTTATATATATATATGTATATATATATATATATATATATATGCCCTTATATGGGCTTGCCTGGTGGCTCAGTGGTAAAGAATCTGTCTGCCAATGTAGGAGATCATGTTTGATCCTGGGCCAGGAAGATCCCCTGGAGAAGGAAATGGCAACTGACTTAAATATTCTTGCCTGGAAAATCCCATGCATGGACAGAGGAGCCTGGTGAGTTACAGTCCCTGGGGTCGCAAAAGAGTCAGACATGACTTGTAACTATATATAAATATATAAATCTAAAAAATGACAGAATGATCTCTGTTCGTTTCCAAGGCAGACCATTCAATATCACAGTAATCCAAGTCTATGCCCCAACCAATAATGCTGAAGAAGCTGAAGTTGAACAGTTCTATGAAGACCTACAAGACCTTTTAGAGCTAACACCCCAAAAAGATGTCCTTTGGAATGCAAAAGTAGGAAGTCAAGAAACACCTGGAATAACAGGCAAATTTGGCCTTGGAATACGGAATGAAGCAGGGCAAAGGCTAATAGAATTTTGCCAAGAGAATGCACTGGTCATAGCAAACACCCTCTTCCAATAACACAAGAGAAGACTACACGTGGACATCACCAGATGGTCAACACCAAAATCAGATTGATTATATTTTTTGCAGCCAAAGATGGAGAAGCTCTATACAGTCAGCAAAAACAAGACTGGGAGCTGACTGTGGCTCAGATCATGAGCTCCTTATTGCCAAATTCAGACTTAAATTGAAGAAAGTAGGGGAAACCACTAGACCATTCAGGTATGACCTAAATCAAATCCCTTATGATTATTCAGTGGAAATGAGAAATAGATTTAAGGGCCTAGATCTGATAGAGTGCCTGATGAACTATGGACTGAGGTTTGTGACATTGTACAGGAGACAGGGATCAAGACCATCCCCATGGAAAAGAAATGCAAGAAAGCAAAATGGCTGTCTGAGGAGGCCTTACAAATAGCTGTGAAAAGAAGAGAAGTGAAAAGCAAAGGAGAAAAGGAAAGATATAAGCATCTGAATGCAGAGTTCCAAAGAATAGCAAGAAGAGATAAGAAAGCCTTCCTCAGCGATCAATGCAAAGAAATAGAGGAAAACAACAGAATGGGAAAGACTAGAAATCTCTTCAAGAAAATTAGAGATACCAAGGGAACATTTCATGTAAAGATGGGCTCGATAAAGGACAGAAATGGTATGGACCTAACAGAAGCAGAAGATATTAAGAAGAGGTGGCAAGAATACACGGAATATATCTTCACAACCAAGATAATCATGATGGTGTGATCACTCACCTAGAGCCAGACATCCTGGAATGTGAAGTCAAGTAGGCCTTAGAAAACATCACTATGAACCAAGCTAGTGGAGGTGATGGAATTCCAGTGGAGCTATTTCAAATCCTGAAAGATGATGCTGTGAAAGTGCTGCACTCAATATGCCAGCAAATTTGGAAAACTCAGCAGTGGCCACAGGACTGGGAAAGGTCAGTTTTGATTCCAATCCCAAAGAAAGGCAATGTCAAAGAATGCTCAAACTACTGCACAATTGCATTCATCTCACATGCTAGTAAAGTAATGCTCAAAATTCTCCCAGCCAGGCTTCAGCAGTACGTGAACCATGAACTTCCAGATGTTCAAGCTGGTTTTAGAAAAGGCAGAGGAACCAGAGATCAAATTTCCAACATCTGCTGGATCATGGAAAAAGCAAGAGAATTCCAGAAAAACATCTATTTCTGCTTTCTTGACTATGCCAAAGCCTTTGACTGTGTGGATCTCAATAAACTGTGGAAAATTCTGAAAGAGATGGGAATACCAGACCACCTGATTTGTCTCTTGAGAAATTTGTATGCAGGTCAGGAAGCAACAGTTAGAATTGGACATGGAACAACAGACTGGTTCCAAATAGGAAAAGGAGTACGTCAAGGCTGTATATTGTCACCCTGTTTATTTAACTTATATGCAGAGTACATCATGAGAAACGCTGGGCTGGAAGAAGCATAAGCTGGAATCAAGATTGCCGGGAGAAATATCAATAACCTCAGATATGCAGATGACACCACCCTTATGGCAGAAAGTGAAGAGGAAATAAAAAGCCTCTTGATGAGAGTGAAAGAGGAGAGTGAAAAAGTTGGTTTAAAGATCAACATTCAAAAAATGAAGATTATGGCATCTGGTCCCATCACTTCATGGGAAATAGATGGGGAAACAGTGGAAACAGTGTCAGACTTTATTTTGGGGGGCTCCAAAATCACTGCAGATGGTGATTGCAGCCATGAAATTAAAAGACGCTTACTCCTTGGAAGGAAAGTTATGACCAACCTAGATAGTATATTGCAAAGCAGAGACATTACTTTGCCAACAAAGGTCCGGTTAGTCAAGGCTGTGGTTTTTCTAGTGGTCATGTATGGATGACAGAGGATGAGATGGGTGGATGGCATCTCCGACACGATGGACGTGAGTTTGAGTGAACTCCGGGAGATGGTGATGGACAGGGAGGCCTGGCGTGCTGCGATTCATGGGGTCGCAAAGAGTCGGAGATGACTGAGCGATTGAATTGAACTGAACTGATATAAATATATATATATATTCTTTCCAGATTCTTTTCCCTTGTAGATTGTTACAAAATATTAAGTATAGTCCTCTGTGCTACACAGTAGGTGTTTGCTGGTTATCTATTTCATGTACAGTAGTGTTTTTGTATATGTTAATAATTTCTACTGGTGTAGAAAGTTCTAAAGGACAGCACTAGTCCAGGACTTTGAAATTAACTTAAAAAATGTTTTCTTTGTGCTGTGGTGTGCTTAGTTGCTCAGTCATGTCTGACTCTTTGCTACCTTATGGACTGTAGTCCGCCAGGTTCCACTGTCCATGGGGATTCTCCAGGCAAGAACACTGGAGTGGGTTGCCATGCCCTCCTCCAGGGGCTCTTCCCAACCCAGGGATCAAACCTAGGTCTCCTGCATTGCAGGCGGATTCTTTACCAGCTGAGCCACCATGTTTTCTTTGGTGAGATATAAAAAAAAGGAATATACCCCACTCATCAGTGATATTGATAGTTGGACAATTTACCACTCATCTTGAGACTTTTTGCTTATTAAATAATGAGATAATCCAAGTCATTGATTAGTTCCTATTACATTTTAAAAGTTGTTGCAAAATATGATCTTGATCAAACATAAAGAATATCAAGCTAATATTAGTCTTCCATTGAGTCAGTGATTGAATAGACCCTTTCTTACTGCATAATTTTGAGGTACCTATGGCACCCCACTCCAGTACTCTTGCCTGGAAAATCCCATGAACGGAGGAGCCTGGTGGGCTGCAGTCTATGGGGTCTCGAAGAGTCGGACACGACTGAGCAACTTCACTTTCACTTTTCACTTTCATGCATTGGAGAAGGAAATGGCAACCCACTCCAGTGTTCTTGCCTGGAGAATCCCAGGGACGGGGGAGCCTGGTGGGCTGCCGTCTCTGGGGTCGCACAGAGTCGGACATGACTGATTCGACTTAGCAGCAGCAGCAGCAGCATGATAGTTTCCAATACGGCCCAATGAGTCTCTCTTCTGGCATACATGCTTTTCTGCAGTCCCTTCTCACAGTATACCAGGATTGGTCTGTGTGACAAATACCATGGAAGTGGTGATATTAAGATTAATTTTTGAGATTAAGTTATAAAAGACATGCCACTTCAGCCTTGATCTTTTCTCATTCTCTTTTCTTCTTTTGGATTGATCACTCTGGGGGAAGTAATTCTCTATGTCATAAGCAGCCCTAAGAAGAGGCCCATGTGGCAGATAACCAAGGCCTCCAGCCAACATCTAGCGAGAAGCTCAAACGTCTGCCAGCAGCCATCTGAGTGAACTTTGATGCAGATCCTCCTGCTCTCATTATGCCTTCAGATGACTCTAGTCCTACTAACAATCCTCATGAGAGACCCTGACTCAGAACCACCAGCTCAGTCACTCCTCCAATTCAAATTCTCAGAAATTGTGTGAGATACTAAATGTTTGTGATTTTAAACCTCTAAGTTTTTGGAGTGATTTGTTACGTATCAGTAGATATCTAATACAATGTCTGATCAGAAGTTATTGAATTTAATAAATTGTTATTATTTATCAAATAAATCATTGGTAAATTTCCAGAGGATACAGTAATGAGGGAAAAAGAGCCCCTGCCATCAAGTTACTCACTGTGATTATAATACATGTATATAAAGTAAGTTGAGTGAAGGGCAAAGTTCTCCGAGCAATTTCAATGTGAGTGTAGGGAAGGAGGTTACATCCAGATGGGTGGATAAGCAAGTCATCCACAGGTGGGTGGTAGCTAAGCCTTGAAGGACGGGTAGGGATTTTACTGGCAAAGAAACCGTACAAGATGCAAGCATTCCTTATTTTGAGGGCAGTGTGTAAGAAGGTATGAGGCTGAGAAATCATGAGTGTGTTAGGTTACAGTACATGGTCCAGAGGAATAAATTAAAGGGAAAATGTCCAAAGAAGATAGCTGAGACCTTTTGGAGAAGACTTAGATTATTTGCTGAGAAGTTCTTTTTTCCCAAGGTCTATTAGGAATTCCAGATTCCACTGGTAGGATTCTGGGCTTCTGGCCTTAGCTGTAGGCAGTTTCTTTTTCCACTTAATATTCTTCGTGGGCAGCACATAATTGAAATGTCTTCCCGAATATATGTGCTTTTTTTGTTTGTTTGTTTATTTGGATAAGTATGTCAGTCAGTTTGTCATGACTATCAAAAAGTTTCAATCTAAGGACAGGGGAGTCATAGAAGTTTGAACTTTCCCTGGCACCTGAGCAAAGACTGGATTCAAGAAAGAGAGGTGAGAGGTCAAGTGATCTGTTAGAGGGTTATGTTAGACATCCAGAGATGGTGCAGGCCTGAACTGGTGCCAGTGATAGCAAGAGAAATAAAGACATCCAATATTAAGGACATTGCAGAGGAAAGATAAGACTTGACACCATGATTAAATGTCAAGGTTTTGGGAGAAAAACCAAAAAGTTAAGACATAGATATGTGCTTATCAACTTTTTACTTAAACAGTTATTACCTTTAAAATTTTTTAAATTCCTTCACATTTCCTGCAGGAACCTTCATCTCTACACCTGTATTTTTGGTCTTATCTCCATTCTCCATCTGCTCTGAGTATACCAGGATATTTAACCATTCTGGAAATTGTCAACATTTCTCCGGCTTTGCCTTTGATTCTTCCACTTTGAATTCTTTTCCCTCTTTGTCTTCTTGGCAAAGTCCTCCTCTGCTTGAATGCTCACCTTGAGTATGACCTCCCTTCAAAGCCAAATTAACTGCATCTTTGTGTATTTCACACTTTATTCATACCTCCCTTGTCAAGTTTTGCATTACTTTGCAGTAATTTTCGGAGAAGGCAATGGCACCCCACTCCAGTACTCTTGCCTGGAAAATCCCATGGGCGGATGAGCCTGGTAGGCTGCAGTCCAAGGGGTCGCTAAGAGTCGGACATGACTGAGTGACTTCACTTTCACTTTTCACTTTCATGCATTGGAGAAGGAAATGGCAACCCACTCCAGTATTCTTGCCTGGAGAATCCCAGGGACTGGGGAGCCTGGTGGGCTGCCGTCTATGGGGTTGCACAGAGTCGGACACGACTGAAGCAACTTAGCAGCAGCAGCAGCAGCAGTAATTCTATTAAAACTTACATGACTCCCCAGCAAAGCTCAGAGACCTTAATGCTTAGCACAAAGGCACCGGTTATTTTTCTATTGCATAGGAATAGAAAATCGTTAACAGAGACTTTGAACCTGAAGATTGAAGATAAAGGTTGCTGATGAATTCTGTGGCTGATGTTTCCTGGTGCTGGCTACCTCTTTCATTGCCTTTCATTGAAATTACTTGCTCTGGGAGTCTTGTTCTTAATTTCTCTCTGTGTTTTGTTCTCAAGTGCCATACAAGATAACCAAGGGACCGCAGGCTTGTCTGAGTTCAAAGTCAGTGTTTGTAACCACCAACTTCACTGCCCTATCTACAGCTGCCACCACTTGATTGCCCTTGGTTGGAACTGACCTATTCTGAGTCTTCTTGCCAACCTATCAGCTATGCACACTGAGGGGTGAATACATGTGATACAAATGAGGTTACGCTGTGGTCCTGTAGCTCCTGCTCGTTTGTCTTCTACTTTCCCCTCTGAGCTCGTGTGTTGCCAATGCCATTTGCTGTAACTTGACAGTAGTCCATAGTCATCAAAGTGACATCCTGTGTCTAAAGTACTGTCTCACGTAGGTGAGGCCATGAGTCGGGTCTGTGATACTAAGAAAAGGAAAATTAGATAAAATATTGAAAAAAATCTACAAATAAATCATCTTTAAAAGACTATAGTTCATTTAGAAGACACCGCAAAGAGGAATTTCTGGAAAGATTTTACAGTGTCAGAAGAGGACAATTAGGAAGGCTTATTTTGGATGAGAGGTATAGATAAATTCAAATACCTCATCTATTCAGTAGTCTGCAGTTGGTAGTGGAGTAGAGGTCTTTGATTTTTGTTTGTTTGTTTGTTTGTTTGTTTGTTTTCTTATTTTTGTTCTGTCATGTATAGCTAAAAAGAAAATGGAACATCTTGATGCAAAGTTGAGAGTAACTGCAATGTAACAGCTTCACTGAGCACAGCTAAGCACCAATCTTTAGTCCAAGTGCAAGTGGGAGGGGGCTACAAAGATGAATAAAATTTGGTTTCTGCTCTGGCTAACTTGTAGCCTGTTGGGGGAGCAGTTCTTCCCCGGAATCTTAAATAATAAAAAATCGTGAGAGCACGCATACAACTCAAATAAGAATCAATATTTATTCTTTACTTTAGTCCTTACCATATGCTAAAATTTTAAAGAGAATGCACTGCAGGGGTGTGGCTAAAATAATTAGAAACAGGGCTCACTACTTGTAAGGGCACTTGCCAGAGAAGTGAATGTTGACTTGGAATGCCACAGAATATCGCTGTCTTTTTTTGAGGTTGTTGACTGAGAATTACTTGCCAGTGCCCTACGGGTTTAGATTTAGGAAACAGGTATGAAGATGACTGTGAATCTGGGGATGGCAGTTTTGTATGTGCATTGTTCCAAAAAAGCTTTTATTTACTTGCTCTATACTTATGGATAGGAACGTCTGTCAGTTTTCAATTAGTCAATGTGCAACTCTTGCCAAGTAGGCCAAAGTTCAGTGTGCTCTGATGTAGTCTTATTAGGCAGCCTGAATTCTGCCCACTGTAGGCAGAAGTGCCCAGCATCACAGGAACCAGAACAGCAGAGCAACACTGTGTGTTCTGGGAGAGGCTTCAGCCTGCTTTGCATTCAGGAAATGAAGATTTCCACTTGAGGTTTAAAGGCAAAAAGGGAAGTGAAGGAAACAAACAGAATGAAATGGAAGGAAAGTGTCTGCAAAACTCAAATTGCATTGGATTTATACTTATTGGATTTTTGAAGTAAGCTGACAAGAAAAATTACCTTCATTGCAAATCACTGAAGGGCTTTTCTATAGAATAAACACACTCACAGAGAAGAGCTAATTCAAAGAAAGCTTCAATATGTTAATATAATATTTAAGCCATGCAGCACAACAGGCAGCCCATTTTCCAGGAGCTAGGCATGCCTCAGCTGGGATATGAGGTTCAGGGCTGACGGCTGAACAACTTTAGCCACCTGAGATTGGCTATAATCATTTAAAATATGATATGAAGTGAATATTTCCCTCATTGGAAGTTCTGTATTCATGCAAGTAAGGAGAAAGAACCAAATTCTCTGTATTTTGTGGGCAGTCTTTAAGAGTTGAATTATTGAAATCAGGCTCAAAACTTGGAAACTTCAGTACTTCTAATTGGAGCCTGTATTTTCCCATGTTCTTGGTGGTCTTTTTCCTTTTCTAACTGTCTCATCTTCTCATCATTTTATTTGAACTGTCCTTGAGCCAAATTATTTGTTTGGAAAACTCATGTACTTCATTTGGTTTATTAGTAATGTGTGTTTAAGGTGGTTTTGTGAAAGTAGCTAATTAGCCTGGTACCTTCATCTCCCTTGAAGCCGATTAAAATAGTGTTTCTCAAACTCTACCTTACAGAGTCATCTTGGTTCTTATGAAAATATAGATTCTAATTGAATAGGTTTGGGGTAGGGCCTGAGATTCTGCAGATTTCCCTTATAGCTCAGTCAGTGAAGAATCTGCCTGTAATGCAGGAGACTTGGGTCCAGTTTCTGGGTCGGGAAGATCCCCTGGAGAAAGAAATGGCAACCTACTCCAGTATTCTTGCCTGGAAAATCCCATGGACAGAGGAGCCTGATGGGCTACAGTCCATGGGGTCGCAAGAGTCAGACACAACTGAGTAACGTTCAGTGAGATTCTGCATTTCTGAAAATCTCCCATTAGATTACAATATAAGCAGCAAAATCTATTAGGTCTTTTAAATATCAGAAAGACATTGTGATGGTAGGAAAATAAAGAAGGTATAAATACCATTGTTTCATGTAGTTGATTCTTTTTTTTCTGATTGTTGATAATGACCTGGTAATGAAGAAATGGCAGACTAAGAACCATGGACTTACTGGGCTTATCAATAAATAGATTTATTTTGAGTCTGGGTGATATAGCTAAAGCCAAGAGAATTCCTTTTGATATAAATGACACAGAAAATCTCAAGTCAATGACTTGAGTAAAACTTTAGTTTAGGGCTTCTCTGGTGATTCCATGCTAAAGAATCAGCATGCCCAGGCAGGAAATGTGGGTAGGACCCCTGGGTTAGGAAGATCCCCTGGAGAAAGAAATGGCAATTCTTGCCTGGGAAATCCTATGGACAGAGGAGCAGGCTACAGTCCGTGGTGTCGCAAAGAATTGGAAACGACTTAGCAACTAAACAACAACACCAAAGTTTAGCTTAGGTAAACGGTGTTTAGAAATAGATTAAGACCAGGTGAAGACTCTGGTTTTAACTGAACTGGCAGAATGATTTTTGTGCATAGTTAGTATTTACAGACACTTGATACTTTCCTCCCCCGTTTTGGCATTCTTGTATAATTGTGGATTTCTTGTGCCCTAAAGGTAATGTGAACATGAATTCCATAAATCTGTAGTAAATGAAACTGGTGAGAAAAATAAGACAAATGCAATTTTCTTGAACTCTCTGTAAATGGAAACAAATGATGTTTTTGTTCATCTGTTTATTTTGTCTTATTTTGTTTTTCCAAACAAGAAGCGCCTGGGCAGGGAAGTGTTCCTAAGTGTTCTGAAAAGTCAGTGCGAAGCACCCTGACTTTCCAGCTTCTTATTTGTTGCCATGTTTCATTCTGAACATTTATCTATCAGTAATGATAGGTTGGTCAACATGGACCCTTAAGAAGAAACAAATCTTTCCCCAAGTGCTGTTCAGGTTGTATTGGCTTGTATTTTCAAGTTTGCCCCAAGTTTCCTTAGTGCATCAGCAACTATATGAGAAACCAAAGAGAAGTATGGTGCCCCATACGCACTAATTGTCTCTCAGAAGTGTGACTGTTTCTTGGTGCTGTTACCTGGTCTTCATCCTCTTGCATGTGCTTGGTTAAGTTCTTCATGATCCCTCATTGTCCATGTAAAAAATTCTAAGGAGCGTTGCTCTCACTATAGTCTATGTGAATGACATGCCTGTGGAGTTGTGCAGTGTGCAGCCTCTGCAGCCTTACATACACAAGGGCACTTTCCCCAACAGTAGCTTTTACCCCTCTAAAAGTGACCCTTGCACAACTTCCCCGAGGCTGTTATTATAAAGCTCATAAAAAAAAAAAAAAAAAAAAAATCAGTGCTGAATTAGCTCCCCATTTCCATCAGGCCAAATACTTTACCCTGGCAGACAATTCCATCCCAAACTACTGCTGCAGTTTCATCTCCTGTCGTCCTACTTAACTCCAGATTACTACCTTTCGTGTCTCACTTGGCCCACTCCTGTTCCTACACATCTTCCTTGCATGTCATTGCTCCCATTTAGAATTTTACTCAACCATCTCTTCCTTTAGAAGTCTTCTCTAGTGTTTCTGGAGGCAGTTAATGGTCTACTTTTATTTTGTTGTATTACTATAATTGTTTATTTATGTATGTGTTTTGCTGATTATACTATATTGTAAATATATTTGTGGTTATTACTACAAAATGGTTCTATTGTTGATTTTTCATTTTTATAACACCAGAAGACAATATAGCTTTGACATCTGACTTTCCCAGGTCCACCCTACTAATCAGGCCAGTAGGGCTGTGGTCCCTTTCTTTACTTGATACTTTTGCATATGAAAACTTTCCCTACTCTGTGCTGGGCTACGATGGCCGGGTTTCTCAGAAAGAGGAGAAAGCAAAGAATGTAAGAAAACTTTGATTCATCACCACAGCTTTCCTCCAAACCTCTTACATCCTCAAGTGTCCTCACTTGGTACCTGCTTGATCATCATGATTATTAACCACTTTGACACTGATAATAATAATGCTAACATTTGCAGAAGATAAGTTCTTATTATCAGGCATTAACTATTTCTATGCATAACCTTCTTCAATCCTCATCCAGCCCCAGATGCTACTGAAGTTTACATTTCCAGGGTTATTCACTTAGAATAGCTCCTTCCAAAGTCCTTTTTTAAAATTTCTCATTAAAAAGACTCTAATTTTCATTCACATTCTGAACAAACATTTTCTCTGATACCCAGTATTATATTAATGATTTTGTATCAGCTCAATTTAGTTCAGTTGCTCAGTCGTGTCCAACTCTTTGCAACCCATTGGACTGTACCATGCCAGGCCTCCCTGTCCATCACCAACTCCAGGAGTTTACTCAAGCTCATGTCCATTGATTTGGTGATGTCATCCAATCATCTCATCTCTGTCGTCCCTTTCTCCTCCTGCCTTCAATCTTTTGTAGCATCAGGATCTTTTCAAATGAGTCAATTCTTCGCATCAGGTGGCCAAAGTATTGGAGTTTCAACTTCAACATCAGTCCTTCCAATGAATATTCAGGACTGATTTCCTTTGGGATGGACTGGTTGGATCACCTTGCAGTCCAAGGGATTCTCAAGAGTCTTCTCCAACACCACAGTTCAAATGCATCAATTCTTTGGCGCTCAGCTTTCTTCATAGTCCAACTCTTGCATCCATACATGACTACTGGAAAAACCATAGCCTAAACTAGACGGCAAAGTTGCTTCTCTTGCTTCTTTGTTGGCAAAGAAATGTCTCTGCTTTTCAATATGCTATCTAGGTTGGTCATAACTTTTCTTCCAAGGAGTAAGTGCCTTTTAATTTCATGGCTGCAGTCACCATCTGCAGTGATTTTGGAGCCCAAGAAAATAAAGTCTGCCACTGTTTCCACTGTTTCCCCATCTATTTGCCATGAAGTAATGGGACCGGATGCCATGATCTTAGTTTTCTGAATGTTGAGCTTTAAGCCAACTTTTTCACTCTCCTCTTTCACTTTCAAGAGGCTCTTTAGTTCTTCACTTTCTGCCATAAGGGTGGTGTCATCTGCATATCTGAGGTTATTGATATTCCTCTCAGCAGTCTTGATTCCAGCTTGTGCTTCTTCCAGCCCAGCATTTCTCATGATGTACTCCGCATATAAGTCAAATAAGCAGGGTGACAATATACAGCCTTGACGTACTTCTTTCCTGATTTGGAACCAGTCTGTTGTTCCATGTCCAGTTCTAACTGTTTCTTCCTGACCTGCATACAGATTTCTCAAGAGGCAGGTCAGATGGTTTGGTATTCCCATCTCTTTCAGAATTTTCCACAGTTTATTGTGATCCACACAGTCAAAGGCTTTGGCATAGTCAATAAAGCAGAAATAGATGTTTTTCTGGAACTCTCTTGCTTTTTCCATGATCCAGTGGATGTTGGCAATTTGATCTCTGGTTCCTCTGCCTTTTCTAAAACCAGCTTGAACATCTGGAAGTTTACGGTTCACATATCATTGAAGCCTGCCTTGGAGAATTTTGAGCATTACTTTACTAGTCTGTGAGATGAGTGGAATTGTGTGGTATCTTGAGCATTCTTTGGCATTGCCTTTCTTAGGGATTGGAATGAAAACTGACCTTTTCCAGTCCTGTGGCCACTGCTGAGTTTTCCAAATTTGCTGGCATATTGAGTGCAGCACTTTCACAGCATCATCTTTTAGGATTTGAAATAGCTCCACTGTAATTCCATCACCTCCACTAGCTTGTTCGTAGTGATGCTTCCTAAGGCCAACTTGACTTCACATTCCAGGATGTCTGACTCTAGGTGAGTGATCACAGCATCGTGATTATCTGGGTCATGATGATCTTTTTTGTATAGTTTTTCTGTGTATTCTTGCTACCTCTTCTTAATATCTTCTGCTTCTGTTAGGTCCATACCATTTCTGTCCTTTATTGAGCCCATCTTTGTTTATGATTTTGTACATTTTTTCTTGAAAAAGGCTTACAAAATTGTATTAATGTAAGACCCCACAGGACCTAGACCTGCTTTGCCCTGCCTTATTAAATAGATACTGTAAAATGTCACCATGACTCCAAAAGGGTATTCAGGAAATTTAATCACAGAAATTAAGTATTTGTACTATTGCAAAGTTACTAAGAAACAATACTTTTTAGATGGTGTGTTCTATGACAAAAAGTACAAAACTGAAGAAAATGAGACATGTACTGTTCACAAGTGACAACACACTAACTTGAGTTAGTAATCACTGATGAAATTCCAGTCCTGTGTGGCCAGCCTGCATTTGAGAAAGGAGATCAAGTGAAGACTGGCAGCCAGTCACCGGTAGTGTGATCGAATGGGAATGTTCATATCATCAGAATGTTACTTAGTCTATATGTTTATTTAATATATGAGAACTAAGGCCCAGAGAAGTTAACTAGTTGCTCACAATTATATAACTAGTAAGTGACTGAGCTGGGTTCCAAACTGAAGTCTATCTCTGTGAATGGTTACTAATTTGTTTTAATGTCTAAACTACAAGTGAACAGAGAACATAGTCATTGACTCCCTTCCAATCCCTTTGACAGCTTTTTCTGGACTCCTCTTATCCCACCCCTCTCCTCCTGGTTCCAAGAAGGACTGAGGTCCACAGACATCATGATGGAAAGGTTGGCACCCATTCTAATTCTTTTCTTACTCCTCTATTCCTATTTCAGACTGCCACTCAAACTTTAGAATTGGGCTTACGCATTTGTTTACTCTAGTGGGTAAGTAAAATTTCTAAAATTTCTCCAAAATTTTGTTCTATACATACCCATCTGGTCTCTAACTCTTGCCACACTGTTTTGCTTGGGGGTAGTGAGCACCTTTGTTTTTTCTCTGCTGTTCTTTCTCCTACTTTGAATCCTGACTTTGTTTTACAGGCTTTCTTCATATCAAGTTTTGTGATGGTTAATTACTTTGCCAACAAAGGTCCGTCTAGTCAAGGCTATGGTTTTTCCAGTGGTCATGTATGGATGTGAGGGTTGGACTGTGAAGAAAGCTGAGTGCCAAAGAATTGATGCTTTTGAACTGTGGTGTTGGAGAAGACTCTTGAGAATCCCTTGGACTGCAAGGAGATCCAACCAGTCCATTCTGAGGGAGATCAGCCCTGGGATTTCTTTGGAGGGAATGATGCTAAAGCTGAAACTCCAGTACTTTGGCCACCTCATGCAAAGAGTTGATTCATTGGAAAAGACCCTGATGCTGGGAGGGATTGGGGGCAGGAGGAGAAGGGGACGCCAGAGGATGAGATGGCTGGATGGCATCACTGACTCGATGGACGTGAATCTGAGTGAACTCAGGAGTTTGTGATGGACAGGGAGGCCTGGCGTGCTGCAATTCATGAGGTCGCAAAGAGTCAGACATGACTGAGCGACTGAACTGAACTGAATGTTATGTTTCAGCCTGACTGAACCACAGGTTTTCTGGTTAAACATTAGTCTGGGTGTGTCTATGAGGAAGTTTCTGGATGAGATTAACATCTGAATTTGTAGACTGAGTAAAGAGGATTACCCTCCCCAACCTGGGTGAGCCTCATCCAAGGTGGCAAAGGCCTGAGGAGAGCAAAAGTCTGAGTAAGAATTCACCCTCAGTCTGCCTGACTGTCTTAGAGCCAGGACATGGGTCTCCTCCTGCCTTTACTGGGACTTAGACTGGTGTAGGACTGGAACCTACACCATCAGTTCTCTGTCTCTAGGGCCTTTGACTGCATATCTTCAGATTTCTTAGCTTCCATTATCATGAAGGCAATTCCTTATAGTAAATCTCTTTTCCTATTTCTGTATATGTATGCATGTGTGTGTGCCAAATTGCTTCAGTTGTGTCTGACTTTTTGTGACCCTATGGACTGCAGCCTGCCAGAATCCTCTATCCATGGGATTCTTTAGGCAAGAATACTGGAGTGGGTTGCCATGCCCTCCTCCAGGGGATCTTCCTGACCCTGGGATTGAACCTGTGTCTCTTATGTCTCCTGCATTGGCAGGCAGATTCTTAACCACAAGCACCACCTCGGAAGCCCCTTTATATGTATACATACTTATATATGTGTATGCCATTGGTTCTGTTTCCCTGGAGAACACAGTCTGATAAAGGTTTCATTGAGCTGGGCTTTGGAAACTGACAGAGTCTTGCTAGTTTAACACACCTCTCTCTAGCATTCACACAGGCATCCCTAACCAGATGGGAGCTGCAGGATTCATCTTTGATTAGACCTGTGAGCTGAATTAGGCACACATTATAATTGTAAGATTTTATCAAGGGATAAGGTGTCCCCTTTATGGGTGATGTCTCTTTTCTGAATCACCATTAAAGAATGGCTACAAAAAAAAAAAAAAAATTCCTAATCAACAAAGTTTTGTAAAATCTAAAATATGTATCAACACAAAATTTTTTTCCCCCAATTAACATCAAAAGGCCTGAATTTAGGAAAGTTCAGTTTTTTTGATGGAAATCTCCCTCAAATGTGTTATATCTTCTTTTACTTTCTTTGATGGAGTACACGGAGGAAACTCTTAACAATTCTTGATTTGGGATCACTGTAGTGAACATAATTTATATTAATCAGCACTAACTTAGGATGCTGTCACTGTAGGGTATTTCTATATTAATGCAGAATAAAATAATTGCCATTTATATTTATTGTAGTGTTGGTCATACTTACAGGACTTCCCTGATGGCTCAGAAGGTAAAGATTCCTCCTGCAGTGCAGGAGACACAGGTTTGACCCCAGGGTTGGAAAGATCCCCTGGAGAAGGAAATGGCAGCCCACTCCAGTATTCTTGCCTGGAGAATTCCATGGACAGGGGAGCATGGCAAGCTACAGAGTTGGACATGACTGAGTGACTAACACTCTCAGTCTCTGGTCATACTTAGTGTATGTAGTAAATAAAGTTCCTTCACAAGTGATCCAAGATTGCTATGCAGAATTGTTATCATTTTGTCTCATTCCTGTCTTTTCCTTCCTTATAAAGCTGTCAGGTATTACTCCTTGCTTTCCGACATGAGCCAGTCTTTAAGAAAGGTTATTCCCCACCCTTTAGAACATCACGTCCAACAGAAGCAAATTTACTCCCAATGGACATTTGGCAAAGTATGGTGACATTTTTTGTTGTTACAATTTGGAAGGGATACTGGTATCTAGTGGGTAGAGGTCATGTTACTAAATCTCTTACAATGTATAGGATAGACTTTCAGAACAAAGAATTATCTGGATTAAAAAGTCAATAGTGCCCAGGCTTAGAAACACTGTTCTAGAACTGTGGGAAAGTGAGTAGGCTCTAAAGGAGGATCCATAAGCCTTGTCTAAGATTAAAAAATACGATCTGTGTTTGTTCATGGCTATTGGTAAGGTCAGGGGCCAGTTTTATTTTTAAGAACGTCAGGTTGCTTTGTTTCTCTCTTGGTTCTTATTTTGTCACAATGAAATTTGAAATGACAGACTAAAGGGTTTAAAACAACAGAGAAGTTACAGCTCAGACAGACAGATCTTTATTTAAGCAGACACTCCCAAGACATGGGAGCAAGCCAACCCCAAAAGAGTCATCTCTAGTCTCTTTTGTCTTCTCCCCTTTTTATACTTGCTGTATCTTCCTTTTGATTGTGCCCTGTATAAAATAGGGCTTGTACCTACCACCAATCAAGAAAGGAAATGCAAACGGGCATACGCTCAAGGCCTATTGACCGTTGCAAGTTATATACCAATGGATTCTGTTGTGTATGTCTTCCCATAATTCAGTCTATTATAATCAGATGTATATATGTGTAGAATATTTATGAACTATGGTTTTTCCTGTGGTCATGTATGGATGTGAGAGTTGGACTGTGAAGAAGGCTGAGCGCCGAAGAATTGATGCTTTTGAACTGTGGTGTTGGAGAAGACTCTTGAGAGTCCCTTGGACTGCAAGGAGATCCAACCAGTCCATTCTGAAGGAGATCAGCCCTGGGATTTCTTTGGAAGGAATGATGCTAAAGCTGAAACTCCAGTACTTTGGCCACCTCATGCAAAGAGTTGACTCATTGGAAAAGACTCTGATGCTGGGAGGGATTGGGGGCAGGAGGAGAAGGGGACGCCAGAGGATGAGATGGCTGGATGGCATCACTGACTCGATGGACGTGAGTCTCAGTGAACTCCGGGAGATGGTGATGGACAGGGAGGCCTGGCGTGCTGGGATTCATGGGGTCGCAAAGAGTCGGACATGACTGAGTGACTGAACTGAACTGAATTGAGCTGAATGCTCTCCTAGATGCCTAAGGTTCTTTGAGGAAGTCCCTGTGTGTAGTTTGTATCCACTGTGTGCCTAGGGTGCATGTGTAGGGGTTGGAAAGTCTCTGTGGTTATTTTGTAGCATATCTGTGAACTCTCCTAGGTGTGTCTGGGATGGCATTTAGAGATCAGCTTGCATCCTTTTGGGCTAGGACACCCCTCATTGCTCATGCCTAACTTCCTACCTAATAAGAACTGAAGTATTCTCATGGACTGAAGTTCTTTGACCTCAATTTGAGTAAGCCATTAGTATTTGCCCTTGAATTAAGGTATTTAACACCTCTGTGCACACGCAAACCATTTTCATTTAAGAAATATTTGCTCACAGTTTTTTTCTCTTCCATAGTTATTTGGCTCAAACACTATTGCTATCTAAAAAAATTATCACTGTGGTATCAATATTGTAGTATGTAGTATTTTTAAGACTTTCACGTTTCTATTCCAGATCACTTTTTTGGTAATAGTGACCTTATTGTTTAAATCATCAGACATGATTTTCTGCTGTGATTTGATAGAATTAGAAAAATTGGTGGCCGACTGATCCCCTTCCCCCTACTTTTTAAAAACAACATTCTTTGGGGATACGTGATTTTGGCCAGAAAAAGGGTAAAATGTCAATAGTGGATTTTGGCCAGAAAAAGGGTAAAATGTCGATAGTGGCATAGTTCTCTTTTAAAAGGAGATTCTGTTGAAAGTCAATTGATTTATTCCAATCTTAGCCTTCTTCAGCCCTTCTCATAGATTTTCCAGTAGTTACAGGTCACTGACCGTGAAGAAGATCTCATTGCCTAAGATTTGGGGCTGCAAATCTCAAAAGTTTTGACTTTCTCACTTAATGGTCTCTATGCAGGAAATAATTTCTTTCATTTAGAATAAAGACAAATCCTGTTTTCTGAACTCTAAGCCCAATGAAAGTTTATTCTGTTTTTACTAGATTAGGGAGAATATTTACTTAAAATGCAATTTTACATAAATATATAAATCATTTTTCTATAACAGGGTATATCTTTCTATACGTTTTCATATCATATATAGCTATGCCTAAGATAGGGAAATACTTTCTCTTTTACAATGCATATTTAGCTGATTTGACTTAATTCCCATGCATTTTACCAATTATGTACATTTATTTAGTGCATAAAAAGTGTAACAATTAATATTGAAGTGTAAATGAGTATGCATGTTCTACCACTGTTTTATTCAAATGTGATGTGTCAAAATCAATTTGATATGAAATGCAGAGTGATAGATGAGAGTGAGAGATCAAGGTATGTACAGTACAATATGGGATTCTGTCAATCTCCAAGCAGCATTTCAAAAGAAAAATATAATACTATCTTTAGTATAGAGTTTCTTGATGCACATTGAATTGACCAGATACTATTAATTGAGGGAATACATACTTTTAGAGTGGAAAACTGACCTATATAATTTGTGCGTATAATTATATCACTTTTCTTATTTGCATGAAAATTATACAAATCCTGAAATAAAAATAATGCTATAAAACTTCAGAAAATTTCAGAAACTTTCAGAAAACTTTCAGCACACTTGCTACTATATTTAATTTGATATTCTGCAATCATGTTTTCTAGTTTATAGTTTTCTTTGGAAAGTTACTATTTAATTTTGCTCAAGTTTAAGGTTTTCAAAGGCTGTCCTTGGTGCTTTTATATATTAATTATTGTCATTTTAAAATAAAAAAGTATTCTTTATATGTCTGTGGTGACATTGCAATTTTAGAATAAGAAAAAAATTATTTTTGATTGTCCAGGTCTCAGAAATCATACTGTTTAATGATTTTATTGTTGAGTTCTCTAAGAAATAAGCAAAAGTAAGTGGAGAAAGAGTGAAAGGTTCTTTTTTGTGTTAGATCAGATTATGATTGCATATAAATAGAGTATTTTTTAACTTAGAAACTTTAAATTTTGGAAGAGTTTCCAAAAGTGAACATGCAGGAAACCATCAAAGGACAATGGAAATAATTGATGGTCTTTTTGTAAGTCTTATTTTGTAAGGTTTTAGAAAGAAAAACAGAGATATTGCATTATGGAAAAGTTTTTCTTAGAAAATTACACTTATTATATCTGAAAAAATTATCATCCTAGGAAAGCATTAATCCTATTGAAGTATTCAGCTACATATATATCAGTTTTTTATATATATATATATATGTATACATATATATACAATTTTTCTGTAGTTGGAGAAATCTACTTTAAATGCATTTTTTTTTAACACTCATATCATCTTTATATACATTTCCTGAGAAGTCATAAATGAAGCAGTTTTTTTTTCTGGAACAAAGCTCTACCAGAACTAATAGTAAAGCTTTGTTTTGTGAATTAAATCTCTTTCTAAAGCGTCAAAATACAAAGTGCTGATATTCTAATGTGAGAATCAAAACTTTTAGTAATCATTTTGCTTTTGTATTTCATTTCCTAATACATATCTTTTTAACTACATTTTTTACATAGAAACAAGCAGTTGCTTTTATTAACTCTCCACTCTTAGCAACTAAAATATACTTAACATTTAACATGGCTGGAAAGTATTTATATGAAATTAAAATGTTGTGTTTCTATGACTGAATCCCTTCTTCTATTTATTCAAATGATTTAGAACTTTCTTCTTTTCTTGTTCCACTTAGATTTCACATCAGACACATAGTGGGAAAAAGCCAATCTCTTTTAATTTCCCCCCTCAGTACTATGAGACACATTCTCTGTGACAAATCCTGAGCCTGGATTTCCAGGCAGGGCTTATCAAAAGTTTAAGATTCACTCTAAAGAGTATGAATTTAGATGTCCCTATTCACATTAGCTGCAAACTTCAGAAAAATCTGCTCTGAGCTTCTCTAAGACGATGCTGAAATGCTGCATTATGAATTCCAAAATGAATTAATGAAGACCAACACTGGAGAGGAAATGTATATGTGTGTATATCACAGCTAACATGGCAACTGGAATACAAAGACTTTTTTTTTCACATTTTGCCAGCCATAGCATAACCTTCCCACAGAGGAGGGGATTAACAGCCTGTCTCCTTTGGGGTAGGGGGGAGTATGAGACAAATAAAATGTAGAATCTGCAAATGGAGCTCTGAAATGATGTAGTTAACGTTACATATGTAGTCTATTACGGTAACTGGGAACATGTGTGTCATAATGTTGGGCAAACTAATTCTAAAAATGGCAGAGAAGAACAAAAACTGACCCCCAAATTCTGCTCAAATTGCATGATCCAAACAAGATGTACTGTGGGGAAAGATCTGATAGAATACTATTCTCTCCTGTCTGCCACACCCACCTCTACCCTTTGCTTTCAGTCCACGCTTCCCATCTTCTTATTTTTTTAGATCTATTTTTTCATCTTTCCTTTTGGATGACTAATTTTCCCTATCATGCTGAAGTGCCTGTACATCTTTCAGACTTTGCTAGGTTTTTCTGACTCTGTGACCAGCTTTAAGTTTTCATAAACTTGAAATATTTCCTCAGAAAAAATAGTCAAGAACATCCTCTGACTTTAGAACCTTAAAGAATACAGGAGACTGGAAGATATCAAAACTATTAGTTCTGAGGCAATACTGACCATGCATTTGGCACCTTGATCCCTTACATCACTGGTTAAAGCTGCTGATACTGTTTGTGCTCAGGTTGTAGCTGTTCAATTGCTCAGTCATATCTGACTCCTTGTGATGCCATGGACTGCAACATGCCAGGCTTTCCCGTCCTTCATTATTTCCTGGAGTTTGCTCAAACTCGTGTCCATTGAGTCTGTGATGCCATCCAGCCATCTCATCCTCTGTCGCCCCCTTCTCCTCCTGGACTAAATTTTCCCCAGCATCAGGGTCTTTTCCAATGAGTCAGCTGTTTGATTCAGGTAACCAGAGTATTGGAGCTTCAGTTTCAGCATCAGTCCCTCCAATGAATATTCAGGGTTGATTTCCTTTAGAAATGATTGGTTTGATTTCCATGTACTCCAAGGGACTCTCAAGAATCTTCTCTGTCATCACAGTCTGAAAAGCATCAGTTCTTTGGTGCTTTCTTTATGGTCCAACTTTCACATCTGTACATGACTACTGGAAAGCTTTGATTACAAGGGCCTTTGTCAGCCAAGTGATGTGCTCAGGCATTCAGAGCTGTATCTGGAATGAGTCATTCAAGAGGGAATACAACAGAGAAAGAGGAATAAGTATAAATGTGAAAATGCTAGTTCAATCCCAAGTGAAGGAATTAGTAAGTTCAGAGCGAGAAATAAGTGATAGAAAGTTGGAACACAGAAAAGAATTAGATCAAGTTGCAAGAGAAAGATAGAATCAAGAGTTTTAAAATGCAAATTGGAGAAAACATAGCAGATGGCAAACATTTAGGGCATGGAGGCACTGATGGAATGAAGTTCTTTTGAAATTTATCCAAATTTATTGACTTGTTTTGGGTTTCATATTTTTATTTTCATCTTGTTGATTTGAAGATTTTTTGTTGTTGTTTAATCTTTCATTTTCTTCAGCTCATTATTCAGCTTAGGATGTGAACATGTCTCGATACAACACACTTCAAAAAATTATCATTTAAATCGTTATTGGTGCCATTGCAACCTGCTGGTGTTTTAACCTCAGCTTGTGGGGACTCCACTTCTATTTCCTGGGGTTCTAGAGCATCAGCACATAAACGGAGATGTTTTTAAATCAAGGTTAGGGTCGGGGGAGAATATAGGTTGTAGTCTATTTATAGCTGAAAAATTAAATGGATAGTGAGCACTTGGTATTATAGAATTGTTTACCTTATCAAATGTTTCTCAGAAAGATGGAGAAGAATAGGGAAATCACCATCCTTCTTTCTTTCCTCGTTCTACTTCTACCCCAATAGCTTTTGCAGATACGGAAATCTACAGGATAAATGCCAGATAATACTTGCCAAAGAGGGAAAAAATAGAATTTCTAATTCTAAATCCAAATGGTTACTACTGCTTGCCAATCGTCTCTTTAAAACGTCTTTATGACATTCTTTCTCTCGCTCATTCTTGTAGCTAAGTGCAGGCCTCCTTAATTTCCCACTTGCCAGTTACATTGCATCTTGCTGCTACAATAGGTCCTGTTACTCTCTTCTTTAGCTTTTCCTCATTTTAATTCCTTTTATGAATGTTTGCCAGTTTAATATTCCTATGAAACTTCTAAAATGTAACATGTCAGGTACTATATTGGCATAAAATGTCTCTAAAGTTTAAAAAAATTACCAGATATTAATGAAATATTCTTAACTTGATACTCAATGCTCTCTTATAATATGGCTCTACCATATTTACAAACTTATCTCCACATATTTACTTATAGGTTCTCTTACTCTAGTAAAGTGGTTTCACTACTATCTGAATTCAATTGATAGTTTCCCATGCTGTGTCTTTACTTTCATCATTCTAGTTCTAACAAAACATTATTCCCTATTATTATGTTCAGTGGCACCATGCTCTTCCAAGACCCTATGTTCTAAGATGTTTTCTCCAATCTTTCCACTTAGGTCATCACTCCTGAAATGTTTACATTTATACATATTGTGTGTCACACCAATTTTTATATTGTGGTACAATTCTCATACACAGCTTTATTTGAATCCATATTTTTATCTGCATCTATATCTAATGTGTCTTTCTCAACTCTATTATTTGGTGCATAATCCTTATATACACGATCTCGGTAAGATTTATCATCATAATCCTACTGCTTGTTTGATACATCAAACCCCTCAAATATCTGTTGCGTGAGTTAATAATATGCTTAAGAGTTTAACATTTGTGCATCTTATATGCATTCTCAGTATTTTCCCAGATGATTCTAGTTGCTTGCTCTTTATCAACGTTGTCATTAGTTCTCGATCATCTAAATCTCCTTTTCAGAAAGACATTATCTGGAAGGTCACTTCGAAGTTCTATATTTTAATTATTCTCAAGGTTGAGTCAGCTTTGTTGTATCTACAATAAACTTTATTTAAAAAAAAAATAAGAAACTGATGAGAGCTTTGGAGAGGATTTCACAACTCTGTTTAGTAATCTAGGAGAGTATGCTAGAGGGGAAATTAACTTATTATTCTTAGCTGTGTGTAATAAAAGAAACTGATCATTTTGATATCATATAGATAAAAGAAAATTGAAAAGGTTAAGAAAATATCCATACCATTGTGGTCATACAGGATATTTGCACTAGTAGGTACTCATATTTGGACTGATGAATATTGGCTTGAATTAGCTGGATCAAAGCCACTCTACTTATATGAACTGTAACTATAAATATTGTTAATAAGTTTTATAAATTGTAACCATTTTGTCTTATTAAAAATATATTTGGGTTTTTGCTTGCCAAAATGGATGCTTAAAAATGTTTTAAAAAATTAGGCAGTGTTGTATTTCATGTAAATTGATGACAAACTACTAATTTGGCCAACTTTGTTATTTATTTCACAGTTTACAAAATATTATAACTATTTAATTTTCCAAACAACCTTCTGAGATGGGTGGAATTAATTTATTTTACATGTGAGAAAACCAAATTATGATAAAGAATTTAGGTTTTCAGTACTCATAGCTAGCTGGGTTGCAGAGATATAAGATTTTGGATATTGGATTCTAAGCCAGTATCTTTCAAAATACCATTCACTTTATAGCATGACACCATATTACTCAGTAAATATTTGTTAATCAATGAATATTATTAAAAGCTATCTTTTATAATATGATATGTCTATCACAAAATTATATTACTGAGTGAATATTAGTGGATTAGTGTTAGTTGCTTAGTCTTGTCTGACTCTTCATTACCGCATGGGCTACAGGTCGCCAGGCTTCTCTGCCCATGGAATTCTCCAGGCAAGAATACTCGAGTAGGTAGCCATCCCCTTTCAGGTGATCTTCCCGACACAGGATCAAACCCAGGTCTCCTGCATTGCAGGTAGATTCTTTACTATTTGAGCCACCTGGGAAGCCCATTCATGGGTTGCTGCTGCTGCTGCTGCTGCTAAGTCGCTTCAGTCGTGTCTGACTCTGTGCAACCCCATAGACGGCAGCCCACCAGGCTCCCGCATCCCTGGGATTCTCCAGGCAAAAACACTGGAGTGGGTTGCCATTTCCTTCTCCAATGCGTGAAAGTGAAAAGTGAAAGTGAAGTTCCTCAGTCGTGTATGACTCTTAGCGACCCCATGGACTGCAGCCCACCAGGCTCCTCCGTCCACGGAATTTTCCAGGCAAGAGTACTGTAGTGGGGTGCCATTGCCTTCTCCGATTCATGGGTTAGATTTATGCAATAGTAATTCTACATTTTGAGAATCACAGTCTATGATTCCCAAAATGTAGAATTACCTCTTTTACCTCTATATAAATTTTATATGCTGTATGACATACCTTTGAATGAGTCAGATACAGACCCTCTTTGGATTCAGTGATCTCTCTAGAGTTTTCACTGCTAATATTGAGAATACACAGTCTAGACAATGAGTAGCATTTTTACATGTGTATGAGGCATAGATTCATAGATTTTCTAAGATGTGATTTTGAATTTGTTTTTGAATGTTAGGTAACACGACTAATAAGTGATTCCTTATTTACTGTTCATTTTGTGGCAATAATTTATTTAATGGTCATCTCTGAATGCTTTCTTTACTTTTATATGCGTGTTTCATTTTGTAAAAGCAATGAAAACACTCTGGGCCATGCTTTTCAGCATGATTATTACACCTGACAGGTGGCTAAATCCATTTTAACTGCCTTTATCTCTGGATTCTGTAGCTCACCCACAGTTTTGACCATGATAACTTTTAAACTGAGGGGTTTTATTGAATTTTAATTAAAGACAATGCTAAAATTGCTGCTTTAAATTTAGCAACCCTAAACATGGTCTCCAGAGGGTAGCACAGAATGAGGGTCACAAATTGCGCATTTAAGATATTGGTTAAATTCCTAGTATGTTATAGGAGCTGGACTCTAAGTGAATAGTTAAGATGTAGTTATTTGTTATGATAATGATTCTTTATTTCTGTTAACACCAAGAAAATTAGTCTTTTAGTATTGTAGATTCCATATTTATAAAATGGAAATGAGATTTTCAAGCACATGTATTTTATAGTTTTTTCATAACATTTTTACAGTTAATGGGCATGAAATTAAAAGATGCTTACTCCTTGGAAGGAAAGTTATGACCAACCTAGACAGCATATTCAAAAGCAGAGACATTACTTTGCCAACAAAGGTCCGTCTAGTCAAGGCTATGGTTTTTCCTGTGGTCATGTATGGATGTGAGAGTTGGACTGTGAAGAAGGCTGAGCGCCGAAGAATTGATGCTTTTGAACTGTGGTGTTGGAGAAGACTCTTGAGAGTCCCTTGGACTGCAAGGAGATCCAACCAGTCCATTCTGAAGGAGATCAGCCCTGGGATTTCTTTGGAAGGAATGATGCTAAAGCTGAAACTCCAGTACTTTGGCCACCTCATGTGAAGAGTTGACTCATTGGAAAAGACTCTGATGCTGGGAGGGATTGTGGGCAGGAGGAAAAGGGGACGCCAGATGATGAGATGGATGGATGGCACCACTGACTTGATGGACATGAGTCTGAGTGAACTCCGGGAGTTGGTGATGGACAGGGAGGCCTGGTGTGCTGTGATTCATGGGGTCGCACAGAGTCAGACACAACTGAGTGACTGAACTGAACTGATAGTTGCTTTATCTATGCTTAGAAGTACATTTTATTCTCATTAAGGCTATGAAAACTCTTTAGTTCTTATAGGTGTTATCATTTTCAGATATGAAGTTCCTCTCTTTCCAAAATAATTTTCCAGATGCTAACATATTGATAGTTGTATTTTCATTATATGTTGATTGAAATATTACATAGTCATAATAAGGCTAGTGTAATTTAGCAGTAATGAACTTGCATTCTATCAAGCATGAGATATTCTACATATTTTAAAAAGTTACTATGTGTGAGAGACATATTCTTTTGTTAATCCACAGACAGTGTTTGTTTTGTTGTCAGTGACCCACTGAAATAACATGCTTTTCAATGAGGAGTAGAGATGCTGAGAATTGCAGCTGTAGAAAATATATTATAGAACCGTCTCCTTTTTTAGTGCTCAAAACCTTTTTTGTTAGCAGCATGGTGTAGAGGTTACACAGGAATCAGATAAACCTGGGTTCTAGTTTTGGCCCAGTATTGAGTGAGTAATTTAACTTCCCAAGATCAGTATTCTCATCTCTAAACTGGAGAGTGTAATGGCACCCACTCTAGTGGGTACCTGTGAAGATGAACTTCCTTTATTGGTAAAACAATTAGCATATATACTGGCACATACTGTGCATGTACAGATGTTATTGTTATATCATTATTATTGTTGCTTTTCTTGTGCCATTAACCCCCTTAACCTCAGTATATGATAGTGTATTTCACTATAGTGCAGAGAAGGCAATGGCACCCCACTCCAGTACTCTTGCCTGGAAAATCCCATGGATGGAGGAACCTGGTAGGCTGCAGTCCATGGGGTCGCTGAGGGTCGGACATGACTGAGCGACTTCACTTTCACTTTTCACTTTCATGCATTGGAGAAGGAAATGGCAACCCACTCCAGTGTTCTTGCCTGGAGAATCCCAGGGACGGGGGAGCCTGGTGGGCTGCCGTCTATGGGGTCACAGAGAGTCGGACACGACTGAAGTGACTTAGCAATAGCAATAGCAACTCACTATAGTGAAGGGTGGCATATATTTTCCTTATTCACTGAGATTGTCTGCTGCTGCTGCTTCTAAGTCGCTTCAGTCATGTCTGACTCTTCACGACCCCATGGACTGCAGCCTACCAGGCTCCTTCGTCCATGGGATTTTCCAGGCAAGAGTACTGGAGTGGGTTGCCATTGCCTTCTCCCTGAGATTGCCTATTGTATGCTAAAAACATGAAAAAGTGAACAATTTAATTAATTAAATAAATTGACCTTCATTAGTGTTTACCTCATTATATCCTATTCAAGGTTGTTTTGGAGGATTCCCTTGTGGCACAGACAGTAAAGAATCTGCCTGCAATGCGGGGATCCAGATTCAATCCCTGGGTTAGGAGGATCCCCTAGAGAAGGGATGGCAATCTGCTCCAGTGTTCTTGACTAGAGAATTCCATGGACAGGCTGCAGTCCATGGGATCGCAAAGAGTCAGACTCAACTGAGCAACTACAATTTCAAGGTTGTTTTGGATATAGTGAAACAAGCTGCAACCTTTACATAATCCAGTAAATTATAACTCATTCAAATTTTAAGACATGTGCCATATGATAATTTTAGGAAAGAGCAATAGTGTATTTAAAATTATTCTAGCAGTCAAAGAATGGAGTCTCTTCTGAGAACAAGGAAGGGTACTTATTTAAGAATCTAAACAATCTATAGGATCATCTTCCCTCACTGGACTGATACATTGCTCACATGGCTATTGCTTAAACAGTTTCAAGGTTTATGTTTGCAAAATATTCTAAGTTGATCTAAAATACCATCTGTGCTCACTTCATACGTACCTAGTTTGCTCATGGAGCTGGCATGTGTGTGTGTGTGTGTGAGTGCTAAATCTCTCAGTTGTGTCTGGCTGTTTATGACCCTATGGTTTGTGGCCTGCCAGGTTCCTCTGCCCACAGTATTCTCCAGGCAAGAATACTGGAGTGGGTTGCCATGCCCTCCTCCAGGGAATCTTCCTGACCCAGGAACTGAACCTGCCTTTCTTATGTCTACTGCATTGGCAGGTGGGTTCTTTACCACTAGCACCACCTAGGAAGCCCCATGGAGCTGGAGGTGCCACCAAGTGGGTTTAAAACAGAAACAGTTCTACAAACAAGGTAGAAGTGGGCTGGTTCACTCTAGAACAAGCTCCCTCATTTTACAGTTGGTAAAACTCAGTATAGACAGTGTTCTTAGGGCAGCTTGAAAGGTGTGCTTGAAGGAGGGCTGGTATTTCTGGGTCTACAGTATGCTGTGGCAAGGCATACAAGAGCAGTAATCAGGGCTCACATCCCATCTGTTATGGTTATGCTCACATGCATCCGTCAGAAGGACACAGGAGGGCACATAATCCAGCATCTAGGAAATGCATTGATTTGATGAATTAGGAGGAATGATCATTGACATCAAAGTGAGTGACCCACAGAGAAGTAGGAATCCTCATACACTACTGGTAAGAAGGTAAAATGGGCAGCCACCATAGAAAAACATTTTGGTAGTTTCTCAAAAGCTTAAACAGAATTACCACATGGCCAGCCATTGGTTATATACCACTCCTAGGTATATGCCAAAAGAAATGAAAACTGATGTCCACACAAACTTGTTATTCAGATGTTCATGGCGACACTGCTTATGATAGTCAAAAAGAGGAAACAACCCAAATGTCCTTCAACTATTGAATAGATAAATAAAATGTGATATATCCATATAGTGGAATATTATTCAGCAATAAAAAGAAATGAAGCGCATGACACCTCATAGATAATCCTTAAAAACAGTATTCCAAGTGAAAGAAGCCTGTCACAAAAGACCTCAATATTGTTTGTTTGTGTTTATATGAAATGTTCAGAATAGGAAAATCCATAGAGACACAATATAGATTAGAGGTTGCCTAGGGGAGGTGGGTTGGGAGACGATGGGGAATGAGTTCTGATGGGTTCAAGGCTTCTTTGTGGGGTGATGAAAATGTCTTAAAATTAATTGTAGAGCTAGTTGCACAACTCTGTGAATACACTAAAAATTAAATTGTGTGCCTTAGGTAGGTGAATTGTATATATGAATTAGACCTTAATAAAGGTGCTATGTAAAAAAAGGGTGAGAGGCACATCGTGTCTGTGTATCCCACAAATATTCATGATTAGTTTCATACACCAGACTATTATGAGAATTTTCAGGTTTCAAGTTGCAAGTAGTTGAAATAGGCATTTTCAAGAACAATATTCATTGAAATGCATCAAAGCATAAGAGTACTCCCTGAAGAAACACTTTACCTCATAAGCTTAAATAATAAGCAAATTTAATTCATTCCAGGTACCTTCTCATTAAAGAAACTGCTAGCCAAAATGTTGAAAAAACCATTTAGCTACTAAGTGAACAAATTAAACTCCTTTATGATTTAATTGCACCAGTGAGTATTTCTTTCTGGAATGTGTTTCTGCTTTGATATATTTCAATACACATCATGAATTATGTTGAATGATGGCATTTCAGAATGTGTGTGAGTATGTATATACATATGTATTTTCAAACTGCATTTAAAACATTATTTAAAATATGTATGCATGTGTACATGTGAACATTCCAATTTCTATGTTTATGTGTATGTGTATAATACAGAAATACATATTCCCATAAGTCCCATGCGATGTAGTCATATTGTGGGGTATATATTTGCCAACTAGTTATGAGCATTAACAGAAATATTCCCTCTATCTCTTCTTTCCTTTCCACTCCATATATATACATGTGTGAATGTACAAATATCTGATAATGTGTATTTATCACATGATAGATCTACAGTTATTTGTGTCTATTTTGATCATCATGCATATTTTGAACCACTGGAGCTATTTTGAGTGCTTTGAAAATATATAGCATTTCACTTTTTGATGCACATAGATTCATAGGAGTGATTATTGAAAAGGAATGACTATAAAAAATAAAAGAAAACAGAATTCAGCCCAAATCTTTTCATAGTCTTTCAAATCTCAGTGCAGTGCTTTTCAGTTAGCTGTTTCTTTCTCATTGAATTCTTTTGCAGTGTTAATGTAAAAATTAAAATTTATTCCTCTTATCCTATTTATAATTAATGAGAAATGAGAATGCTCTCTCAGAAAGAGAAATTATTTTTAAAATCTCTGAAACTTAAAAATTTATTTTCTTTGTGAACTCACACACACACAAAACACATACCTCTACTTTGTACCTAATTTGTGTTCCAGTTAGCGCTGGTTGTGTGTTTGTTAAAAGTAATATGACTGCTCTCTCTCTTTATTTTTTGACTTCCTTAGTGGCTCAGTTGGTTAAACAAATAATATTGTTTATTATAAACAATGTTTGTAATACTCACAAATCCACTTGTAATGCAGGAGACTGCCTGCAGTGCAGGAGATGTGGGTTTGATCCCTGGGTTGGGAATATCCTCTGGAGACGGAAATGGCAACCCACTCCAGTATTCTTGCCTGGGAAATCCCATGACTATCAGAGGGAAATGGTAAATTCTACTACCGAAATGTAGCAGCTAGGTAGGATTTTTAATAGTATTCAATCAGAAATGAGGAGGCAGCCCTTTGTCTGACTAATGGGAGATTTGTTTTCAGTTTAGGAACTCACTGTCACATAAAGCGCAAAGGAACAAAGTGCAGATTGGAAGGAATAGAGTTTGCCTTCACCAGAGGGGTACAGAATACTGGCCTGAGTAAATAGATGTAATACACAGACTCAGAGCTGAGCAGCCACAGCTGTCCATAAGGGAGGATACTGTCCTTGGGGCCAAATCATTTATGGAATGTCTTCAGTTCAGGTCAGTCTCTCAGTCGTGTCCAACTCTTTGTGACCCCATGAACTGCAGCACACCACGCCTCCCTGTCCATCACCAACTCCAGGAGTTTACTCAAACTCATGTCCATTGAGTCAGTGATGCCATCCAACCATCTCATCCTCTGTCATCCCCCTTCTCCTGCCCTCAATTTTTCCCAGCATCAGGCTCTTTTTCACTGAGTCAGTTCTTTGCATCAGGTGGCCAAAGTATTGGAGTTTCAGCTTCAACATCAGTCCTTCCAATGAACACCCAGGACTGATCTCTTTTAGGATGGACTGGTTGGATCTCCATGCAGTCCAAGGGATTCTCAAGAGTCTTCTCCAATACCGCAGTTCAAAAGCATCAATTCTTTGGCGCTCAGCTTTCTTTATAGTCCAACTCTCACATCCATACATGACTACTGGAAAAACCATAGCCTTCACTAGATGGACCTTTGTTGGCAAAGTAATGTCTCTGCTTTTTAATATGCTGTCTGGGTTGATTATAACTTTCCTTCCAAGGAGTAAGTGCCTTTTAATTTCATGGCTGCAATCACCATCTGCAGTGATTTTGGAGCCCAAGAAAATAAAAGTGTTTTATTAAAAATAAAACCCTGTTTCCACTGTTTCTCCATCTATTTCCCATGAAGTGATGGGACCTTCGTTTTCTGAATATTGAGCTTTAAGCCAACTTTTTCCACTGTTTCTCCATCTATTTGGCATGAAGTGATGGGATCTTAGTTTTCTGAATGTTGAGCTTTAAGGCAACTTTTTCACTCTCCTCTTTCACTTTCATCAAGAGGCTTTTTAGTTCTTCTTCACTTTCTGCCATAAGGGTGGTGTCATCTGCATATCTGAGGTTATTGATATTCCTCCCAGCAATCTTGATTCCAGCTTGTGCTTCATCCAGCCCAGCATTTCTCATGAGGTACTCTGCATTTAAGTTAAATAAGCACGGTGACAATATACAAACCTTGACGTACTCTTTTTCCTATTTGGAACCAGCCTGCTGTTCCATGTCCAGTTCTAACTGTTGCTTCCTGACCTGCATACAGATTTCTTAAGAGGCGTGTCAGGTGGTCTGGAATTCCCATCTCTTTCAGAATTTTCCATAGTTTGTTATGATCTACACAGTCAAAGGCTTTGGCATAGTCAATAAAGCAGAAATAGATGTTTTTCTGGAACTCTCTTGCTTTTTCTATGATCCATCGGATATTGGCAATTTGGTCTCTGGTTCCTCTGCCTTTTCTAAAACCAGCTTGAGCATTTGAAGTTTACATTTCATGTATTGCTAAAGCCTGGCTTGGAGAATTTTGAACACTACTTTGCTAGCATGTGAGATGCATGTCTTAGAGGAAACCTAATCTTCTTAAATAGACTATGGCAGATGTGGCACTTGGTAAAATGTGGGCATCATGAAGAATAAGATTTTTTACCAATAACAACAAATGATATACAAGACCAGTGCATATTAGTGAGGGTCAAGAAGAGTGGAAGACTGAGCAGTAATTGAACAGGTGGAAGCAGAGATGTCCAGTTTGAAATGGGAATAAGTCCCTTAGCATTCATCCCCAAACATTTAGGCTCTCACTTAGATTGCTGCAGAGAATTATGATTTAGACAATTGCATGTATTTTTCTACTTCCAGGAATTTGTTCCAATCATTTTCATCTACTACTTTGTAAAGTGGGTTGATATCTGGCCTTAAGTGAGCCAGACTTAATTTTTCCTCATCAAGTACCTGGTTCCCAGAGTGAACAAAACAACAACAAAACCATGATATAGTCCAATGCTGTTTCTGCTGCCCCTTTGACACAGAATGCCCTCTACTTTCTCTAGTTGGTGAACTCCTACTCATTTTTGAAGACTCAAGTGAAATTCTATTTCCTTCCTGAAGTCTTCCTTGATGGTTCAGCTGATTTATAATATCTTCCATTAGGAACCCATAATTCTGATTATATATATTCTCTTTTAGCTGCTGCTAAGTCACTTCAGTCATGTCCGACTCCGTGCGACCCCATAGACAGCAGCCCACCAGGCTCCCCCGTCCCTGGGATTCTCCAGGCAAGAACACTGGAGTGGGTTGCCATTTCCTTCTCCAACGCATGAGAGTGAAAGTGAAAATGAAATTGAAGTCGCTCAGTCACGTCCAACCCTTAGTGACCCCATGGACTGCAGCCTACCAGGCTCCTCCGTCCATGGGATTTTCCAGGCAAGAGTACTGGAGTGGGGTGCCACTGCCTTCTCTCTTTTAGCAGTTAACATTATTTCATAGATATGTATTTGGACATGAGATTCTTTAGGGAAGCAGGCCTCATATTAAAATAACACCTGCAGTCATTAGCTCTATGTCTAAACATGCCACATAAAGGTGGGACCGATAAATGAGATCTGTTGATTGTCTAGTTTGAGGTTCGCATAAAATTCTCCATCAGAATTTCCCCAGATTTACCTAATGCTATTTGTTTAGTCTTTAATAATATTTGTTTCTCCATCCTTTCTGAGCTTCATTTAAAACAGAATAGGAGATGAGGACAACAATGTCTAGTAATTCATCCAACAACAACTTTTGATATCTTACAGTAAATTTACAATATCAGAACTCCCCTTCACTTTGAGTGTGGGTTGAAGAGAATTACTCTTCTGTCCCTGTGATCCTTCCTGTTTCCTTTTCTTGTCTGTTCACAGGAGATTTTGGAGGCATATTTAACTCATCATTTTTACCCTTTTGTAGTATACTCTTCATGAGATTGTAGCCCCTGCCCTGACACATTTTCTGGAAATTTTACTCTACTTACCCACTCTCTTCCACATGGCTACAGCTCAGTCTAGGTATAAGCACGCAGATTAAGAAATATCTTTATGGAAATTTTGGTTTATAACCTCAAGTGGTTGGACCAGGTTCTCTACTGTCATAAAAACAGGCCATATAGCTTAAGAAGCTGAAGAAACCAGAAAAATAGAGAAGAATTAAACACTTGCAGAGAAGAGAGATGAAAGAGAAAGATAAGATAGCCAGTATGTGTGAGTCCTTGATTGTACCTTTTCCTTGAGGTTGAGCCATATTCCTAGCCTTTGGTTTCACAAAGCAGACTAGTAAACCTTTATAATAAATTTTCTTTTTATATAGGTAGCTAAATTTGGGTGTCTGACAGTTGACTACAAGCATCCTAACTAGTTTGCCTTTGCATAACATAATCATTTGGTTGGCAAATAATAATATTTCCCTGAATAATCTGTCTTATATTCATATCCCTATACCTCCAACTGTGGAAAATTCTTAAAGAGATGGGAATACCAGACCACCTTATCTGCTTCCCGAGGAATCTGTATGCATGTCAAGAAGCAACAGTTAGAATTGGACATGGAACAACAGACCAGTTCCAAATTGGGAAAGGAGTATGTCAAAGCTGTATATTGTCACTTTGTTTATTTAACTTATATGCAGAGTACATCATGAGAAATGCTGGGCTGGATGAAGCACGAGCTGGAATCAAGATTGCCGGGAGAAATAACAATAACCTCAGATATGCAGATGACACCACCCTTATGGCAGAAAGCAAAGAGGAACTAAAGAGCCTCTTGATGAAAGTGAAAGAGGAGAGTGAAAAAGCTGGCTTAAAACTCAACATTCAAAACACGAAAATCATAGCATCTGGCCCCATCACTTCATGGCAAATAGATGGGGGAACAGTGGAAACAGTTAAAGACTTTATTTTTGTGTGCTCCAAAATCACTGCAGATGGTGACTGCAGCCATGAAATTAAAAGACACTTGCTCCTTGGAAGAAAAGCTATGACCAACCTAGACAGCATATTAAAAAGCAGAGATATTACTTTGCTGATAAAGGTCTGTCTAGACAAAGCTATGGTTTTTCCAGTAGTCATGTATGGATGTGAGAGTTGGACTGAGTGCCGAGGAATTGATGCTTTTAAACTGTGGTGTTGGAAAAGACTCTTGAGAGTCTTTTGGATAGAAAGGAGATACAACTAGTCCATCCTAAAGGAAATCAGTCCTGAATTAAATTGGAAGGACTGATGCTGAAGCTGAAACTCCAATAATTTGGCCACCTGATGTAAAGAACTGACTCTTTGGAAAAGACCCTGATGCTGGGAAAGATTGAAGGCAGGAGGAGAAAGCAATGACAGAGGATGAGATGGTTGGATGACATCACCTACTTGATGGACATGAGTTTGAGCAAGCTCTGGGAGTTGGTGATGGACAGGGAAGCCTGGCATGCTGCAGTCCATGAGGTCCAAAGAGTCAGACACGACTGAGTGACTGAACTGAACTGATACCTCTAAGGCTGCTGAGTGTAGGCACTTGTAAGTTCCTTGGAATTTGGTCACCACTTCGCATTATTCCTGATTACAGGAGACTGATACTTCATGACAGGCTTCCCAGGTGGCTTAGTGATGAAGAATCCAGGATGAAGTGATGAAGAATGCAGGAGACACAGGAGATATGGTTCAATCCCTGGGTCAGGAAGATCCCTTGGAGGAGGAAATGACAACCCACTCCAGTATTCTTGCCTGGAGAATCCCATTGACAGAGGATCCTAGTGGGCTATAGTCCATGGACCCACAGAAGAGTTGAACACGACTTAGTGACGCACACGTTGTATGCTGCTGACAGTGTTCAGAAGCAGATAGATGTAGACATGAACCATGACGTGACAGCATTAGTTCAGCATTAAAGCAAGTGATAAAGATAGGTAGACCAATGGAATGATAGATAGATGTAGGTATATAGATATAGATGTCATTCTCTTTATTTACTCTAAGAAGTGGCAGCTAGGAAACTGCTACTGTCCTCACTAATTCCACAAACCATGGATGTGTCATCTCAGAGAGCAGGATTATTTCGGCCTACGAAGGTAATGGAAGTTCCTGAAGACAGAGATGAAAAAAGAAAAAAAAAGAAAGAAAAAGGCAGTGAGTAATATGGTAAGGAAAGTAATAATACTATAGTAAGGAAAGTAAAATATAAGGTGGATGAAGCAGAGGGTCAGAATCACATGAAGCTGAAGCTGATACATATTGGATATTATATGAGTGCTGGATATTATAAGAGTAGATCTTGAATTAAAGCAGAGACATATCATTGTTTGACTTGGCACTGTGGTAAAGTGAACTGGAAATGTCTGCTATTTACTGTTATAAGTAAATAAATAACCATGATTATTTGTCAACTAATTTTTGACCACTTTAATAATTTATTTGTTTAATACATTTTAATTGAGTACTGGTTGTATACCAGGCTCTGTTTTACACCATTGTAAAAGCATAGTCCTTACTCCAATGGGGCTCGCCACTAGGAGGGTGACAATGAATAAGTACTGCAGCAAATAAGTTTATGGTCACGTAATATGATGACTGCTGCAAGCACTCTTGAATCCCCTACTGATTTCCTCTATATCATAATACTCTCCACCATTTCCTTTTGAAGTCAAGTATTTCAGGCCAGAGATCAAATATCATATTTGTAAACAGTCAGATGCCAGTTCATAAAGCTCAAAGAACAACTTCTAAAGTAAGGCACATCATTTTTCCTAATTAATAAACCAAGTAACTCTTCATGCATTCTCTTGCTTTGAGTGATTTGGGTTGTAGAGGAGAAGTGATGACATGTGAGCATGTGGGATTATTGGCTGGCTTGTCTAATAGAGAGAAGGCAGGGAGTTGTCTGTATCCTAGAAGTCAGGCATCTTAGTAATGGAAGGAAGTGTATTGTGTCTTTTAAGAAACCTATACTATAAAGTGGTGGAATCCATTAATGTACAGTCTTACTGCATTATATTCTCAGCAGGGACCTGTGGGACTGACATACATTGTTCCTCTGAGTTTAGGGATTTCAGGAGGCAGGCAAGGACAAAGTATGCCCACTTCTACCATTGCCTCAGGTCTCATCTTCATCTTTGTCATTTGCCCAGGCCTACAAGCACCATCCTAGATCTGCCTGGATGGTGTATGTCCTGTAAGATGTTTTCCCAAACTAAATACACAAAATGCCAGGGCACAGTAATGCAGTTTGTCTGTGAAAAACTTCAGATTTGCTCCATGAATAAACTTTGAGTTTTCAAATCAAGGCAACTGTTGTCAAATAAATAATTAATATGAGCCTGGAAGAGGATCAGAGTGAGAGTGAGATGTGGGAACAGGTGTCCATGGTCCACAGGATGTTGAACAAGAGGTCAGAGAAGCAACTAAAAGTCTTTATCTGTTGATGAGGATGGACTACTATAGTTTTGTTGTTGTTGTTGAGTCAGTCTACATGTGACCTGGATTTTTCCAGAAATCTTTAGTTTGATATTAATTATGTGGCTCTGCCTCATTTTGGGCTTCCCTGGTAGCTCACTTCCCAGGTGGCCCACCTGCCAATGTAGGAGATGTGGGTTAGATCTCTGGAATGGGAAGATCCCCTGGAGGAGTAAAGGGCAACCCACTCCAGTTTTCTTGCCTGGAGAATTCCATGGACACAGGAACCTGGCAGGCTACAGTCCCTGTGGTCATAAATGAGTCAGATGTGACTTAGCGACTAAACAACAACAACTGCATCCTTTTGGCCTTGCCTATTAAGTACTATCTTAGGAGTTCTTTTCTTGTCCTTTATTTCTAAAGCAGAAATTGAAAGTCAGGAACTAGGCTTTCCTTTATCATATGCATCATCTCATCATGTCTTCAGCTTAAGCAGAGACTAATTTCTCACAACTACCTTGCCATGCAACCAGTCAACAAATAAGTATTGGTTGCCTAGTGTAGGGGTCAGCAAACTATTGCTCACTAGTCAGATTTGGCCCTCTGACTGTATTTGTATGGGCTTCTCAGTTTGCTCAGCAGTAAGAATCTGCCTGTCAATGCAGGAGGCACAGGAGACAGGGCTTCAATCCCTGGGTTGGGAAGATCCCCTGGAATAGGAAATGGCAACCCATTCTAGCATTCTTTCCTGGAGAATCCCATGGACAGAGGAGCCTGGCAGGCTACAGTCCATGGGGTCACAAAAAGTCGGACACAATTTAGTGACTGAGCATGCATGCAAGCCAAAAATAATTTTTACATTTTAAAATTATTGAAAAACGTCCAAACTAGAATAGTACTTTGTATCACATAAAAACTGAAAGCAAAATATCAGTGTCCATGAAGAAAGCTTAATTGGAACACAACCATACCCATTTACTTAGGTATTGTGTATCCCCATTTTTGCATTCCAGTAGCAGAGATGAATAGTTGCCACAGATATGATATAATCTTAAAGGCCTAAAATATGTATTATCTTGTCCTTTACATTAAAAAAAAATTGTTGACCACGTCCAGAATTAGGCCCATAACAATAGAATAACCAATGAGGACCTACTGTATTAGCATGGGGAACCATACTCAATATTTTGTAATGAACTGTAGGGAAAGTAATCTGAAAAAGAATATATCTATAAACCGAGTCACTTTGCTGTAAACCTGAAAGTAATGCAATACTGTAAATTAGCTACACTTCAATAAAAACAATTAAATAAAACAAAGCAAAACCAATACAGCTCCCTCAGGGGATTGAAGGACAAACATCAGAAGCCCTGCACCTCAAGGGTTCACAGGCTAGTGTTCCAGTAGGAGTAAATCCAGAGTACTGGGAGAAACCATGGAGGGACTTATAATCCAAAATGGAAAAATCATGGGAAACACTTAGGATCAAAGGTCATCTCTCAACAATGAACAATGGTTTGATATCCTTTTGGAAATAAATTTGTGGGTCCCAGAAAAATAATCTTTTTAACTTTCCTGCCAATATCTTTGCTATATCTTGTTAGTTTCATGCAGTCATGGATTAGTAAATTAGTAGGTGGCAATTATACATGGATTGCACATTTTATATAATTTGTTTCCCATTCAGCTACTATTTAAAACTTTTAATATTGATATTTATAGAAAATGGCACCAAGGGAAAACTTGTGCTGATACAACTCAATCATCTTTGGTAGTTCAATGTGAATCAAAATTGAATCAGATCAATAATGGTAACAATGAGCAAATGTCAATAGTTTGGATCACATCAGTACTAAGTATTAATTGATTCTTAACTTGAGCAGTCAACAGGAAAAGGCTTTCAAAACACTTATGGTCGTGTTTGTTGCTTGAGTCTCCTAGTATAATACAGTGGTTAGGAAATTGACCTTTAGAGTCACACAGAAATGGTTTACACTTTTTACTTGTTTATTACTTGCTTTGTGACTATAGTAAATTGCTCCCTAACAAATAATTCCCTCATCCCTACAGAGGAGAGAATGGTTATCTGTTTTATAGGACTGTTGGGTTGCAAGCATATATTGTGGTTAGCACAGGGCCTGGCATATAGTAGTGCTCTGTGTATGTTCATCATTGTTTTCAATAAATATGGTCAACTTAAAACAAAAGTGAGTGATGTAAATAAAATATAAAGAATACTTATTTGTCTTAATCTCTATTTAACCCAGAAAGGACTTCCTGCGTAATGTCCACTAATTTGCAGTTTTCCTAAAAATCTGGCTGATCATAGGACCCATCTAGACATTTTAAAAAAATGTGGATTCTTTATCTTCATTCTGCTCTTTTGAATAAGAAATCTTGGCTGTAGCTCTGGAAATTTGCATTTAAAACAACAATAAACAAGTACCTACCTCCTCAGGTGTAGAAGCCACTGAAATCCTTGGAGATGCTCAGGTCGTGAAACCTCTCAATAAATATATAGAACTGTTATCCTTCAGCGCAGAACATAATTTTGAAAATGTGGGATGTGTGTAACCTGAACAGAAATAAGTCAAAGTATTCATGGTAAACCAACATTTCAAAAAATAGAAGTTTTGTGGTTCATATATGTAATTTATGTAAGACAAGCCTCCCAGTGTATATTTTATATTGTCTTTCTTCTGGTTAAAACCAGAATTAGCCTGTTAGTATATTACAGTACGATTTCTTTTCAGTTAAAATTATCATTTCTTTTTACTTTTCTCACGTGTTATGTTTTTCCCTCATCAAAGCATCCACTTTTATTTTACTTTAAACACAAGCCCCAATGTTTCATAGACATGAGCTAAGAACAGTCTTATTGAGACGAGAGAAACATTTAGAATAATAGGAGTTGTTACACGCACAGTAACAAATGAAATACATCTTTTGTAAATAACTCCCACCAGAAATCTTATATTTCCAGGCATCTATGCATATACCTTCATATAACAACTTTTGCGTTCGTAAAACATTCATTGAAGGCAGCTCTGCAGTTTTATAGAAAAACAACATGCCAGGGATGCAAGAATCTTGCCAGTTCTGTGAAAAATGACACCAATTAAAGCTTAAATTGCTTGTTTTCTCATAAGGTACATATTTTCATAACTTTGAAATCAAATAATTGCTGCTTTTATATTAAATACAATAAAACAAAAAGGATGCTAGTTTAGAGGAACTGCTACAAGCATTTTAATATAATTGTCCCACCATTTAAAGTCACAAAATATGGAAAACAAGTCAAGTATGCAAAGTTCCAAGGAGATAGAGAAACTCCTTCAGATTATTACATCATTTGTCTTTTGTGTCAGGAAATGTGTATATGATTTCATTGTTTGATTAAATGCCAAAAAAAGGCACATTGCTCTTATCTAACTGATTACAGATTTTATTCATATGAAAAAGTATTTGTTAATGCTTTACCATTAGGAGAATGTTTTCTTTTTTTTTTTTAAAGTTCTAAACATGCATTTCCAAAAAAAATAATCTTCTAACTTCCCAGGCTTTATTTCTTTATTTTACATTAACAATACATGGTGCTCAAATTTCCCAAAGTAAAACTCAGTCCCTAATGATTTCATATCTGCAAATTGAGCAAACAATTCCTTTCTGACTGGGTAGAGTGAGTGTTTATGTGTGTGTGTGTGTGTACACATGCACATGTGTGTAAGTTCTGAAATATGTCATATCAATTTTCAAAGACTTTGGGGAATATAGTTTTCACATGTTGAGATATCTAAAATAAAAGATGTTTGATATGTGCCTCTGGGACCTTACAAATTAAAGATGAAAATACAATCTAAAATCTGATTCAAATATTGTAAGATAATACATTTTATTAAGATACCTTTATCTGATAATTCTTATACATAAAGCTTCTATATACATATTTAATTAGACTTTATCTGCTTATTCTACTTTTTAGGCAACATAAAATACTGATTAACAAATTTGTGATATTTATTAAAAAAAAACACATAAAAGTGCTGTCACATTGATGCTTATATTTGTATATGGGGGTGCCTGAGTGATAGCTCTGGTTTCAGAGAAAGATACCATGTGCTTTTCATGGTATACACTAGCTGTCTGCATTAATAATAAGCTTGTGCTGAAGCCAATTTGAGGCTACATCGAGGGATTTCAAGGTCATTTGCCAATGGCCTGGCCTCCATTAACTTCTTCGGTAAAAGTCCCAGTGATCCTTATTTTGGCCTTGAGTGTGGGTTATCAAAATCATCCCTCTTAATATTTCCACATAAATAGCTTGTTTCCTTAAATAGTCATTATATTCAGTGGGGACAGTTTCTGAAAGCGTCTCAGTTCAATAGAAAAATGCATTTGGAAAAGTTTGTTATTTTAAAATATATCTATATTTGGAAAAAGAAGACTTTAAGAATGCTTTGAGTATTTAATTAGAAGACATTAAAGACAGCTAAATGTTCCCCTTGTCACGGGGAACATGAAGTGATATAAAACAGTGCAATTTCCAAAATATTGGGACTGTCAGTTTGCAGACAAGAAAGTGGGGCAAGTAAATATGCTACGTTCACATATATATGCTGACTTAAAAAAAAATCTTTTAACTGCTTAACAATTTAAATAAAAAAATTTGATATTACCCTCTCGAGGGCTTCCTTCACCATGTTCTTTTGGAAAAGTACCCCCTCCCACCTTGATAATTTGTTATTTACATTAAAATGTGTAAACAATGAAGCACTTTAACAAAGGGGGCTTGGAAAGTGATTGGTGAGAAAACTAAAGAGAAATAGATCTTATTTATTGTGTTATTTAAACCTGAGTTACATTACACCATCTTACATTTAAGAGGCAGCCTGCTAATGCAAGCAAGGGTGTCTCCTGCAACGAGACAAAGATTAATGCCATGTGTACTGATGATGCTCCACCACAATTCAGAATTCTGTGGCGCCATGACGCCCCTGTTTTATATGGTGGTTTGCCAAGAGAAAATTACTTAAACCAATTGTGAATGCATTCCTTTTTTACTTTTTATACAACCACATTTATGTAAGTAAATAGTATAATGAATATTTTTGAAATGATCCATCATTTTGAATTCACCTAGTTTGTATAAAATGCAGCGTACAGTTTTTTTCTCTTGTGAAAAAGACTTTCACATGGGAATGTTCTTTTTTCCCCATGAAAAAGATTTCTCATAGACAACCAACCACAACTGGAATAGATTCTTTTAAACATATTGTAATGTGAGAATTTTCTTCAGCTGGAGGGTGTTTTCTTCTTTAAATTGAAAGCCGTTGTTCTTCAAAAACTAGTATGATATTGTAATGCATGATGTGCTAGTCACTCTTTATATGCAGAAATTGATATGCTTAAAATGCATATTAAATATTGAAATGTTATGTGATATTTGAAGGACGCTCTTTCAGTGTCTCAAGTTTGTGAATTGATAACTGGGGTTACCTGTTGCAGATACATGTGGGCATTGCAAAGAATTCAGGGGACTCCATATTGAGAATCATATCTCTTCTAGATGCAGCGTCACTCGTTGGTTAAAGATGACGAATTTAGCAACCAAAAATTTGGGGGCAGTAATACGTACCATAAAACCGTCACTTCTCACATCCAACAATTAGTCCAACTTATTCATGAACAGCACAAAAAGACAGTGAATGTTGAAACTAAAACTTACTTCATTTCTCCTTAGAGAGCAGTTTCTTCCAAAACAGAACTGAGGTCATTTATAGGAGTTTTTTGGTAAAACGGTTTTCTGGATTTGTTCATTACATTTTTCCAAGCGGTACTTTAGCTTTATCATCCAATGGAAATGTGCATGTTTGTGCAAACATACGCATACATTTTAAAGTAAGCAGTTTGCCTATTGTTCTTTTTAGTAAAAGTATTAAATTAACATGTCAACATTTTGAAGGATAATTTAATTTCTGATGTTTTATATTTCTGACAACAAAACTGTTTCACTTTCCCCTATTTCTCTTGAATTAGTGATAATTACACTTATTATTCAGTTTTTTAAAAATTTATAGAATGAATAATAGTATCTAATTTATAAGAATGTTTAAGAATTAAATAAGACTTATTGTAAAAAGACTTAACACATAATATGTCCTTCATGAATTGTATTCTTTTCTCTCATTTGCTTCCCCTCATCACTCATTTTATTGTAGATATGTGAATAATGGCTAGAATGATTTCATATTATTATTTTGAACCAAATAGATCATGTGATTCTTCTCATGGGACATGGCCAACCTGCTATCTCAGGTCCTTTGAGCTCAATTTTTTGTCCCAGAGAGAGAGTAATAATTATTTCATTTATTCATTGAATAAATATTGAAAGAGGGCCACTCTTCAAGGATCTGGGGGACAGTGATATATATATAGGCATAGTTCAGGATCTTGGCTTTTCTGTTTCTTAATTTTTAGTCAATCTTCCCTTCCATTTCATTAAACTTCTTTTGACTTCAGCACTTTTTCCTGCTTTCACCTTATATAGAGATTGTATTGGTGAATGTAAGTTCAAAATGAGAGTCCAACACTGTGGAAAAGGATTCTGAGCATCCAGTCTGCTTTATTTTTGGTGCTAAGCACTCTAAACCCATAAGTATAAATCTCAGACTTTTGTCTTCTAAGAAGTTATAATATAGTTGGGGCTATAACTCAAAGGAGAAAGAAATTCTAAATGCCATGCCATAATAGCAGTTGACAAGGTTGCCTAGGTGTGTTATTTGCTATAAAATTTCAATCATATTTTATTTCCCTTAGAAATGGTATGCTTTATACCTCATAGAAATCCAAGTTGGTCTTTGTTGGAATTACATTTGGATAAGGATAAAAATTGTGCCCTCACTAAAGGGTCAAGGATATGTGAACAATCAATAAAGAGTTAAAAACTTAATCAAGTTAAAACAACAATCAAGAGTTAAAAACTGTTAAGTTTGTACTATCTTCCATAAGCTTAAGATAGGGGGTTTCAGTATACAAATCCTTTGTTTTCACTCAGCTTTAAAACTTGGTAATTCCTTACATGTTAATCCTAATGTTTCCCATTCACTCGGTATTAATTTATATTGCTGTGACTGGGCTAGAGTCTATTGCATGGTGAATTTCTTATTCATCTTGGTATCTCTCCTCTTCTAGGAAAATGTTTTGTACATAGTAGTAAATAAAACTGAACCAGGGAACTGACAGAAACAGCTTAAGTATTGTGCATTTCAGAGTAAAATAGGGGATGGACTGAGGCTAGACCTCAAGGCTGTTGGATTCCAGACTGTTGCTGTAGTCATTAACTGTGCATGTATTATTTATCTTCATCAATCTAGTCCTGCAAAATGAGGTTTTTATTGATCAAGTAATAATATTTGTGACTGCGCAAGATTATCTCAGAGCTTCCAGAGGAGTCATACTGATAGGATGGTCTCAGCCGTTCCCAACCAGACCTCCTAAACGCAGCACAGTTTATTGGGTGTGAGAGACTTTGGAGTGAGCTCATAATCAGTGTTCACTCTCTCTGTCCTTCACTAACAGTAAACATCCCACAGCAGTCAGAAATGGCTATGCTAAATCACTTCAGTCGTGTCCGACTCTGTGCGACCCCATAGACGGCAGCCCACCAGGCTCCCCCATCCCTGGGATTCTCCAGGCAAGAATACTGGAGTGGGGTGCCATTTCCTTCTCCAGTGCATGAAAGTGAAAAGTGAAAGTGAAGTCACTCAGTCGTGTCTGACTCCTAGCGACCCCATGGACTGCAGCCTACCAGGCTCCTCCGTCCATGGGATTTTCCAGGCAAGAGTACTGGAGTGGGGTGCCATTGCCTTCTCCATCAGAAGTGGCATGGACCCTCAAAACACGAGTCAAATCTCTCTTAGCTTTAGTTCTGTGCTTTGTTCTTGGTGTTTGTCTTTATCTTTCAGCTGTCTGGAGGTTTGGCTACATTTGTGCATAGAAAAGGTATGCACAGATGATTCATGACAAGGATTTCTCTATAACTGAAATCTGCATTTATAAGCTTGTTTGCTTTCAAAGTCTTTGAAACATTAACATTTTATTCATTGTTATATACAATGTAGCAGTTTGGAATATATGACTGTTTGGAGAATGCCTTTAGAAGTTTCGTGATTGTGCCATGTATTTTGTAAACATGCATTTCCCAAGATTTTCAGGAAGGTCATGGATTTGATCTATGACCTTGATGTCATGATAATTTTGGCAACTTTTCCATGCCCATTCCTTGGATCTTTCCCTCTGCTCGTGTATAACCACTTCAGTGTTGGCTCATCAAATGTGCACAGCCTTGCCTCTTTCCTGTGAGAGTAAACATTTCGTCAAATAAAAACAGTTTCATGACTAGGGTTTCTTGGCCAGAGTTAAAATAAAAGCTTTCCCCTTATGTAATTAAGGCAGAGACAACTGTAGACATGTTCTAAATCCTTAAAATGTTCAAACCTTCTACAGTCCCCATGTGCCCCATTGGAGCCAAAGTCATCTTAATTATGTATTCTAGGTGGAAGGCAAAAGACCAAATCCCTCCTCATGTGGACTTCAAAGTCTTTCAAATCTCATCCACATCTCCTTGGTTTTTCTTTCATTTAATATTAAGTGTTCCATCATTATCCTTAAACTTTCTATTGATGTACCACTTTTTATTTAAGGAAATAGAAATTGGTCGAATGAATCAATGATTGAGACTATTTCTCCGCTGGTGTCCAAGTCCCTCCCTGGGAGTAAAAATCTCTCCATCTTATTAATAATTTATTGCCTTCTTGCCTAAGTCAAAGCATATTTCTAGGGAGATTGACAACCTTAGGTTTAGGGCAATCTGATGATATACCCAGTGGCTCTGTTCCTCAACAATTCTTATCTATGTAATTTAATTAAAATAGCATCTAAAGTATCCTGTAGGAATTATGTATTTAAAATGTGAATAATCTTAAAGGTATATGTGCATGGTGGAGAGACTATGTGTATGTGAGTGTATTCATGTGGGTGGAGAGAAGGGAGTAGAGAGTGACTGATAAGTGATGTATAGAATTATTGAGAGCCTGCTATGTCTCAGACACAGCTGTGGGCACTAGAGGTGTAGTAACACAGCCAAGATCCCTAATCTTTTGGAGCCTGTAGAAGTGGGTGATAGAAACTGTATAAAGAGAGATTCAGATGTTGATACACACTAGAAGGAAATGAAGCAGAGCAATCACAAGGGAAGAGAGGGACCTGTTTTATACAGACAGGGACTCTGAAAAGGAAACTGAAATTATGAGATGGAACCAATCATGGAAAGAAAAATGGAGAGAGTCTTCAAAAGAAAAAACACTAAGCACAAAAACCTTAAGGTGGGAACATATTAGAATGTAGTGATTTGGCTGGGTGTGCAGAGGCGTGTATGTGTGTGTGTGTGTGTGTCTGATGGCTCAGCTACACTTTGACTCCCACTGGTTCTTGTACCTGTCAGAGCTCTGGCAAAAGAATAAAAAGATGGTTCACTCAAACTAATTCAGGATGGTTTACAAAGCTGTTTGGGCAGTGTTTAGGGAAACATGCAAGGACTGGGCAGTACTCAATCACCAGAAAGAAAAGGCAGATTTTAAAATGTAGGCCTAAAAAAAATGTAGAAAGAGAGGTACTGGAACTCAGAGAGTGTATTTAAATGGTGAAGGCTGTTGACTGGACCTGTGAATGGCAATAGAATAACACAATCAATCCCCAAGGATCTGGAAGGCGGAGGGGACAGCCAATGGAACAAAAGCCATAGCCCCAATCTCCTCTATCTGTGGATACTCTGCTGGTAAATACATACCAGAAGTTGCAAGACAAAGGTACTCTGTTGATGCCATCCATTTTGGTCACTTCCCAAACTACAGAGCAGGATTAAAAAGGATGGAGGATAAGCATGGAAGGATATGCAGTACAGATCTATTTTCACTTTCCTCTGCAGTGCCAGGCACTGAGTCAGTTGGGGGTCTTCCAGAGTGCAGAGCCTGAGGGGCATCGCAGGAACTCATCACGCATTTGGGTGACTCTGACATTGGTAGACCACATGATAACCTAGTGGTCAGGAAGTGTTCATGCTTCCTCCTAAATAACTGTGTTGCTAGGTGACTTAAGTGAAGAATTATGCCCATGAGCAGAATAGGTAGCCTCTTTTTGGGTCACTGTCTACCAGTAACTAAATATCTCTCTAATTTGTCTCTAATTTTAGGAATGAAGCCTTTAGAAGCCCCAAACCATAGGGTAGTAAAGTAGTATATGTAACTTTTGTCTTACTTGCTTCTTATTTGAAGTACACTTGAAGTTTGGGGAAAAAGAACTGGCATTATTTCTTCTCAGATTCCATTTTGGATTTAGCCTAACAGGTAATTACATCATAATGCAGCAGTAAAACTTACAAAGAAAGATACTGATACGAAGATACCAGGATACTATGATTCTTTCTTTGTTGTTAAAATACTTATTTACTTGGCTGTGTTGGGTATTCATTGCCATGTGCAGGAACTTTGATGTGGCTTGTAGGATCTTTAGTTGCAGCATGCAGGATCTTAGTTCCCTGACCAGGGATAGAGCTTAGGCCCCCTGCATTGGGAGTGTGGAGTCTTAACCACTGTTATCGGTCTGCTTGGGCTGCCATAACCAAATACCACATACTGGTGGCTTAAATAACAGAAATTTATGTTCTTAAATTTCTGGAGACTGAAAGTCCAAGATCAAGGTGCTGGTGAGGCCGCTCTTCCAAGCTTGTGGACAATTCCTCCTTGCTGTGTCCTCATGTAGCTTTTCCTCTGTGTAGGTGTAGAAAGAGGGAAATTTCTGGTGTTTATTTTTTGTCTTACGGTATCAGTTCTTTCAGATTAAGATCTTATCCCTATGATTTCATTTAAGCTTAGTTATCTCTGTAAAGGTCCTATCTCCAAATATATTCACATTGGGGGTTAAAGTTTCAACATATGAATTTGATTGTCATTGTTCAGTCCCTCATTGTTTCTGACTCTGTTTGGCCCCAGGGACTGCAGCTCGCCAGGCTTCCCTGTCCTTTACTATCTCCCAGAGTTTGCTCAAACTCATGTCCATTGAGTTTGTGATGCCATCCTATCATGAATTTGGAGGAAGTGCACAATTCAGTTCATAATAATGAGGAATGCTGTATTAGCTTACTAGGGTTAATGTAACAAAGTACCATGGACTGGGTGGCTTAAACTAGAAAAGCATATTTTCTCACAGTTCTAGAAGCTGTAAGACCAAGATCAAGGTGTCAGCAAGGTTGTTAATTTGGAAGCCTGTCTCCTTGGCTGTCTTCTGTTGTCTTTCACCTGGTGCCCCTGTGTGTTGTCTTTATCTTAATCCACTCTTATAAGGAGATCAGTCATATTGGATTAGGGCTCACATGGACAACATTTTACCATAATTATCTCTTTCAAGGTCCTCTTTTCAGATAGTCACATTCTGAGGAGCTACTGGTGTCTTAAGGTTTCCATGTAAGAATTTTGTGGGGGGGATGCAATTCATCTCACAACAAATGCTATAGGTCATGTTTTGAAGAAGATTTCAAATTATCTGGTATCTGGGTGAAAAGTGTTTTGGACCATCCCACCACCGTATTTGCTGAAAGCAGAGAAAGGAAGCTAGGAATGAGAATCCTCTTTGTATCCATGTTCCCGCTATACTATTGCCCCAAAGCAACTGTTCCTAATTCATGGCTTGATTAATGAACTGCAGCTCTCCCTCCACTTTACTTCTCCATTCTGCACACTCTGTCTTGAGACTTATTTGAATTTTTGGTTTGCTGCAAATAGTGGAGCATGGAAAATAGTCACACTATGATACCTTCTGATAGGTGGTTGTACTCATCCAGACAACTGGCTTCAGCCTCAGTATTTCTGAATTCTGAATCCAGCCTCTGAATTCTGGTGATCTTAGTGCACTGAAAGAAATTTTTAAAAAATGAACCACTCACTACAAAATAGTCTGAAATCAATTCCTGCCAGCAAGAAATATGAATGGCTTTCAAGAATAGGTTCCCAATAGTGCCATTAAGTGATTATATACTTAACAGCTTAAGATCCTGCTTCTGGAGGATGTCAAATGGTTTTACACCTGACTCAATATGGTTTCTATGTTTTGGTATGAGTAGGCACTCACCTTCAGTTTGTATTGCAAGTAGGATGCAAATCATCCTTTCAAAATATTTAAGGTGTCTCTTTCATCACACTGGTCAGAGAACAGTGGTCGGCAAGAAAGAACATAGCTGTGGTATGCTGGAATATGACTAACAACTGACTTTCTTGAGTGGGGGAAGTTGGTTTTTAATTTTTGGCAATTTCCGTAGTTAAATTTATCTGTGCCATGGCCAATTTCCAGCTACAATCATTATCAACTCTGGCAAGTGATGCACGCTGACTCCAGCATGCCCCTGGCAGTAGGTGGGACCAACAGGCGGAATCCTCCGGTTAGAGCTACACCTAATCAGTCTGAGTGGAAATAGGCACGAACAATCTATAAAGCATATTTAAGGAAGCTTAGTCCAGTGTAGAATTTTGCTGATGATTACTCAAATAATGCAACTGATAGAAGCCATCCTTTGGGCAAATAAATAAACAAACATTGAAGAAGAATTTTTGAAAATTAGTAATTTGAAACTTAAGAACAAATTCTGTGGAATGAAAACTGAGCAACATAATGAAAGGATTTAGACTAGTTTCATGAAAAAGTTTTTCTTGATCACAAAAGATTTTCTTCTTTTTTCACAGGGCAGGGGAGGCAATAGGGGAAGGGAAGTGTTTGTGTTTTATTTTTAATTTATTTTGTTCTTGAGAACAGACAGGGATCAGAAGATAATATCTGTCATTTAAAGCACAGAAGTATATACAGTAAACTCTATATTAGTACATTTTCCATCTCAGATGGTGGGACTAATGATAGTCAGCAAGTCATTTCTTTTTCAGAAATAAAGAGTCCACCTGGATATAGGGCTTCCTGAACGAACTGGCCCTACCTGCCTATTTAAAGTTAAGATTCCAGACCCAAACCAAAGCCACTTCCTCTTCCCAGCATCCTTATTTGAAAAATTTTTTTCTTGTCAGGACGCAAAAAAACATTGTGTCTGAGAGTTTTATCCTCTGTGTTACAAAAACCCAGACGGGGAAAGAGGCTGTTGTTTTCTGTTTGCCGTTAGTATGACCTTTTGCAAGCTCCTGAAGGAGAGGCTTGCACACGGGGTGATGGTTCAGAATGAGGAGAGAGATGCCTTCCTTTTTTGCTTCTTCTGTAGCTCAGGTGCTCCTGCCAAGACTCTCTATCGTGTGCCTGTCTATGTAGACTGGCTTCAGTGGATGGCCATCAGGGGTTTGGCTTTGTTTCAATACCTCATGGTACCTGTTGACCTGCTGATGCTTCTATCCACCAATATGCCATTTGGAATGGTGATTTTTCCACATATCATCTAGTTTGATTTTAAATTATGATGTTCAAATCAATAAAGTGAAGTTGCATAGACAGTAATAAACTTATTTTAACTTTTACTCTGTAAACCCCAAGACTGCTAGGATGTTGTATAGAATATCTTTGTATGCAAGTTAAAAAATAAAATAAATGGAAAAAAAAATCAATCTGAATTTCTTATTTTGAAATAAATATATATCTGTTTGCTTAAATATATAACATATTAAGTAACAATGAACATTTATATAGTTTTTACAGATTATGAAGAAGTTTTGATAGACTCTGAAGTATTTTCAGAATAGATTATTTGATCAAAACAGTAAATTGGTGACTTTGACAAGAATTTTACCATTAATTTCATTTGTTAATTAGAAAACTAAATTTCAGAAAAATTGAGAAATTTCCCTAAAGACAAGGTTGGTAAGAGAAAAGGAACTCAAACCTGTGTCTTCTAGCTATAAATCATTATAATCCATGTTCTTTTAAAAAATATACAAGGGCTTAACATACTTAACTTGAAAGATTGCTCAGAATTAAAAAAAATATATATTTCAACCAGAGGCCTTTTAAAATCCCATTCCCTCTCTGTGTTTATAGTCCTCTGATATTCTCATGCATATCATTTTGCTTTAAAGAGAAGAGATTACTCATTTTTTTCTCAAAAATCTCTGCTTGAGGTTTGACACAGGCTGTTATTTTTTTATCCAAGAAAAAATTTGCAAGATTTTAAAATTATACAAACATAAAAAATACTAAAAAATATATTTGCCTTATAGTTAGAAGTTTGCCTCATTTCGAGTTTCACCTATAGTGCAATTTAGGGCTTTAGTCCTGCTTACCTCCTTCTTTCCCTTCCTTTCTCCGTTCCTTCCTTTCTCTCTTTTCTTTCCTTTTTCCTTGCTTCTCTCTCTTTTCTAACATTGATTCATTCTGAATACATGATGCTTGGAATATATGAAATATGGATCCAGCATTCTGTTTTAGATGATTATCCAGGCATCCCAGCAGCATTAATGGAGTAATTCATCTTTACCTATTGACTTGAGATACCATCTTTAACATAAACTACATTTCTTTATATATTGAATCAACTTTTGGATTTTTTATAATTTTCTATTAGTTTCTGGTGATACTAACATACTAATTTAATTAGTGATAATGTATGATATATTTTAATATATTCTAGAACTAATTTACCTTTATTGCTCTTCTGAATCAGGGTTTTCCTGGATATTCTTATGTATTTGTTTTTCTATTTGGATTTTATATTTATTTTGGCTAGTTTTTAAAGCAAAACTAGAAAACAAAATAAACACACAGAAAAACCCAGTCACTTATTTTGGGGAGGATTGTATATCAAATGAATGCGTGCCACCTCATGCAAAGAGTTGACTCTTTGGAAAAGACTCTGATGCTGGGAGGGATTGGGGGCAGGAGGAGAAGGGGACGACAGAGGATGAGATGGCTGGATGGCATCACCGACTCGATGGAAGTGAGTTTGAATGAACTCCAGAAGTTGGTGATGGACAGGGAGGCCTGGCATGCTGCGATTCATGGGGTTGCAAAGAGTTGGACACGACTGAGCGACTGAACTGAACTGAACTGAACCTATGGGAAATTGATGTTTTTATGATGTTGGGTCTTCTAGTCCAAGGTAATGGTATGTTTTTCATTAGCTTAAGAATTCCCTTTTGTTCTTCAGTAGCATTTATAAGATTTCTTCATATGAGTCCTGCAAAATTTGGGGGTTGTATCTAGGTATGTTTTTGCCTCAAGTTTTATTTTCTTTTTCATTTCTGTGTGTCAGTACCATTCAGAAAAAATTAGTCTTAATGTTGATATTAAATATTCCTATTTTGCTCCTACATCTGGTATATTCCAAATAATTATGATGCTATATTGGGGAAAGAGAGATATATTTTTATCATGTTGAGACACCAGTATGTTTTATATTTTTGATAATATAGACGCCGAATACAGATGAATAAATTGACATGTAAACATTTAAAAATTGTGCATGGCCAAGAACAATATGTGAAAGTCAAATGATAAACACAACACTTGGAAAAGTACTCACAAACTCACATTGTAGGAAAGGGACTAGTGTCATAAAGTTATTCTAGTTATTGATGATTAAAAAATAGCAACAACTTAAAATAAATATATATAAATATTATGAAAAGGAAACACATCTTTGGCCTTTTAAATATATGACAAGATGCTCAATAACACCCACAATAAGAGAAAAATTAATTAAACTATATTGAGAACCATAGATTTTTATTTGGGTTTTGGCAAAATTTAAAAGTTGTTGAAAGTACCTGCTAGTAAGGCTGTGGGAAAGTGGGTATGACACTGTGGCAGGCTATTTAGTAGTATCCATTAAAATTAATAAAGCAAATATCTCCTAATTGATAAAATTCAATTCTGGCAATTTGTCCTATGGATGTGCTTGCATATATTCAAAATGATATATAAATAGATTATTGTTGTTAAGCTGCCAAGTCATGTCTGGCTCTGCAATCTCCTAAACTGCAGCACTTCAGGCTTCCCCGTCCTTCATTATCTCCCTGAGTTTGCTCAAACTCATGTCCATATAGATTATTTATCACTATGTTGTAATAGTAAAGGAATGACCTAAGTGTCTATATAAACAGTTTTGAACAACTGGTTAAAGAACCTAAAAGACATCTTATAACAGAATGCTTTACAACTCAAAAAATAAATGAGAAATATCTGTACATACTTATATGAAAAAAAGCGAAGTTCAGAGCAATATGGTGCTATGTTTTGCTTAGGAAAGGAAGAAATGGGAACATATATCTGTTTGTACTTCTGCAAAGTTCTGAAGGGATAGCAAAAAAGTTAATGACAACAATCAACTTTGTGGGCAGTGGTGTGCAACCGAAATACAGGAGGAACTGATTTGGGAAAGAAAGCTTCACTGTATACTTTTTAAATGCACTTTTAAAATTATTGATTCATATAATTGTATTATCAATTCAAAATTATATTTAAAAAGACAAATATATTTTCTACATTTCTAAGAGTACAGGTTTAGTAAAAGTTTAGTTATTTTTTTTCTCTTAACCTGGGTGGATATTAGGGTGTCTTGCTTCCATCAAAATCGAAAAGGAGAAAAGAAAATAATCTAGGGGTTATGACTGAAGTTCCATAAGAGAGGATGAGTGAAAGAGGATCTATCATAGGATGTCATAAGAAAGAATTAAAAATAGAAATTGGAATTTTCTGTTTTTAAGGTTCTTTGATAAAAATTCAATTGAATTTGGAGTCATTGCATTTTTTTTCCTCATTGATTTTAATTTAATGTAAAAAACGAATGTTTACATTCAGGGGGGTTAATAGATTCATAAATAATACTCAAAGTTGATTTTTAAAAAATAACCTCACCTGTCTTAAAAGAAAGTGCAGAATGTGGTTAAGATATGTTATCGAGTAGTGCTGTCCAAAGCAAAGTTCCCATAAAGGCAGGGGAACCCTCAGCTGCCCTTTCCCACCTCTTGCTTTCCTTTGAGAGTGCCAGTGTGTGGAGAGAGAATGCCTCCAAAGGACACAGGGCCTAAGGGAGGACTATGGGTTCAACAGCAGTTCTGGGGCTTGTTCTAATGTGCTAATCCTGTGACTGCTTCTTGGCTCTGCCCATGGCCTTGGCTCTGACTCTTGGCTTGGATATTGGGCCTTGGCTTGGTTAACTCTGTGACTTCTGGTTCTGAACACTGGCTGTGACCCCAGAATAAATACTTGCAGCAACCTCATTAGAACTCCTGGTCTGTGGTTCTATCCTGGTTTCCTGGCCCTAGGCTGCTTCTCTAATGCCAGCTCACAGACTTGAGACTTTGTCCAGAGTTGTATGGGACAGAACTGCAGTAAACTGTGAAGGACTACACAAATGTAAGAGATTAATAAAATATTTTAATTTGATCTTTTGACAGACACTAATAAGGAACACAAGTGTACAGTGATAAGACAAAATTGTCCAAAGCCTTTGATGATATGTATCAAGGACTGGATGAGAGGTTCTTTACTTCTTCATCTATATTGGAAGGAATTAAGTTAATATATGTATAATTATTCATTCATTAAGAAAAAAAGAATCTCACCTCCAAAGTCTAACTATTGTACTTGTATTTTTTTTCCAGCTCCTGCCCCTCAACCTTCTTCTCTACTCTCCAGCTCAAGGAATGGCATCATCGTTTCCTAACTGACCAGGTCAGAGCCATGGCATCAGCCCTAGTTCTCCTATCCTCATCTCTAGCTGACAATAATCTTTCAATTTTTTCTGTCTCTCTTCTCCTGCAAGCCAACTTCACCTCTTGAAGAGACATTTGCAACAATCTCCTGACTGGTCTCTTTGCTTACAATCTTGTTTCCACTGTAGTATTGTATGAAAAAGTGAGTGATATTTTTAAAATACACATCTGATCATGTCATTATTTGGCTGCTGTTTCTACCACTTGGAATAGCTATTCTTCTTTTACTGCCCAGAAAGGTAATTTAGGTCAATTCCTCTTATTTAAGTCTAGATTTCAAAACCTTTGGCATGTTTTCCTCAAGTCTCAACCCCTTTAAGACTGATTTAGTTGCCTCTTCTACATGTTCTGGTAGAACTCCACTTCTGCTCTCAAGAATTTATCATATGAAATACCATTGCCAGGTTACTTATCTATCTTCTCCAAAGACTCTAAAGTATAGTGAGGGTATGGAAAATCTTTTTTTGTTGTTGTTAATTGTCATATTCCTAATGCCAAAGTAAACCAGGAATACAATAGGTATTTAATAATTATATGTTAAATGATTAAGTGGATGAATGCATGGACATTTTAAATGAAATGTAAAATAATTCAATTACTAAAATAAGGAAAACATCTGTTTCATTTTGAAAAATGGTCAATTGAGTGAAACAGACATAGCTATACAACAACAACAAAAAGACTCATGGTAAAATGCAATAAGCAGATTAACAAATACAGAGACAGAGATAAGGAGGTTGCCAATTCTACTGTAGGTAAGGTAGAAAAGAAAAAGATACAAGTAGAAGAATATACCTTACATCTCCAAGACACGCACAGATGAGCACACACACACAGACACACACACACAAAGAAGACAGAGACAGACAGAAATGGACACTAACATGCACAGATCAGTAGGTTTCTAGGAGCTTTCATGCGGGTAATGGGTGTGACGAGTGTATTTAATACTTTTTACTATTCTAATTCTTTGAAGGTCTGATGGGCATAGAGAGTTAACACTTTATTGAAGTTTTGCAATAATAGAAATGAAGGGGCATTGCTTTTTAACAGTTTCACAGTTGGGTTAGATACAATTAGGTCATGCCCAGTTGGTTCCCCAACTCTGGGCCATCCCTCTAATAGGGAAGATTTTACTGTTAAACAAATGAAAATTTGCATTAAGTGATTCAACACAGCTTTTTGAAATTGACCTTTGGAGTACTAGCAAGAAAGTTTGGTTTCAAAATTCACATGGTTCTGCACTATTATGATTCGTCTTTATCTGATTAAAAAATCCTGCTGGGCATATATACCTGCTGGGCATATACACCAAGGAAACCAGAATTCAAAGAGACACGTGTACCCCAATGTTCATCGCAGCACTGTTTATAATAGCCAGAACATGGAAGCAACCTAGATATCCATCAGCAGATGAATGGATAAGAAAGCTGTGGTACATATACACAATGGAGTATTATTCAGCCATTACGAAGAATACATTTGAATCAGTTCTAATGAGGTGGATGAAACTGGAGCCTATTATACAGAGTGAAGTAAGCCAGAAAGAAAAACACCAATACAGTATACTAATGCATATATATGGAATTTAGAAAGATGGTAATGATAACCCTGTATGTGAGACAGCAAAGAGACACAGATGTATAGAACAGTCCTTTGGACTCTATGGGAGAGGGAGAGGGTGGGATGATTTGGGGGAATGTCATGGAAACATGTATAATATCATATAAGAAACGAATCACCAGTCCAGGTTTGATACAGGATCCTTGGGGCTGGTGCACTGGGATGACCCGGAGGGATGGTACCGGGAGGGAGGTTGGGGGTGGTTCAGGATGGGGAACATGTGTACGCCCATGGCAGATTCATGTTGATGTGTGGCCGAACCAATACAATATTGTAAAGTAATTAGCCTCCAATTAAAATAAATAAATTTAAATTAAAAAAATAAAAAAATCCTTGTATATTAAGTGGAAATTTCTCATTTACTTGAAATTTTATTATTGTATTACATATGTATTATCACATAAGAAATAATTAGACATTATTTTTCTACTCAAAACCCTTGAATAAAAAGAATTTGAGTCTTAGGTAATCTTAACTAGCGAGATCTCAAGCTGTAGAGTAGCCCCTGTAGTTATCAGGGTTTCAGAAATATGGAGCATAAGTATAGCTTTTCTAAACTTAACCTTATCTACTATTATCTTCTTTATTTCTGTTAATGAGGAAAATGCTACTTCTACTCTAAGAAAATAAAGGAAGCAACTGTTTATATCTCCATCTACTAAAGTCTTCTTGATAAAAAGTATTAGTAATTCCTTTATATAGATTTTGTCATGTGTCAGCCTCTAAAGCTAACATCATTATCAATGTTACATTGTTTAATGAGATGCAAATATTGAAATCATCCTCCTTGAGAATAGTGGGGGTAAAAAGACATAATCATTAGCAAGTTTGTATTAAAATTGTTTTTCATTCTCTGAAAAGCATTACACTATACAATACCCATTAAACTATAAGGCAGGATCTCAACTTGGGCAAATTGCCATTTGGGGCTGGATAATTCTTTATTGTGGGGTCTGTCCTTTGCATTATAAAATGTTTAGCAGCATTCTTCACCTCTGCCCTCCACATTGTCAGCAACATGCCTGCCTCAATTGTGACAATTGAAACAATATCCAGACATTGCCAACTATCCCCTAGGATGCAACATTGACCCTGATTGAGAACTACTGCTATGAGGTTTGTAGTTTGTTTTCAGTTGTTTACCCACATTTTATAAAGTCCAGGCTATGCGGTAACTGTTCAGAAACAGTTTTTTTTTTGAGTGAAGTAATGAAGAAATATAAGTCCTCTGTCTTCCCTGCATTTTAAATAGATGTCACCAGGAAAAAGAAGATCCAGGGGACTATGTGCTCAGTACTACATTAGATATGGAGGTTGGTGCAAAGCAAGTGCACAGCTTGGTCTCTGGGCTAAAGAGGTTTTTAATCAAGTTCAAGTGAAAAGATCAATATTCCAAGAATAGTAGACTAATGGAAGACAGGATATATTGGCAATGAACCAAAAGGCAAAGTGGTCATACTCCAAAATGCATGGCACAAACTATGGTGATATTACTGATCTTTTGATTTGATGTTCCCTTGAAGGTTCTATGACCTATTTTGACATGTGGGCAGTGGTGAAATGCTGGTTTATTAACTCAAAACTCTCTGCTATGATATATAATAACAGAGAGAACAGTAAGAAAATATTCTGTTTAAACAAACCAGATCACTTTTTCATGGGACAGCCAAGCCATGCTGGGGAGGAGGTGCTGAGCCTGGTTATGTTAGTAAATGAGAGGTAACTGAAGGAGACAAATCTAACCAGGCGTGTTAAGTCCATGGCTGACATGTGAGCTTGTACATTTAGAATGAGGACACGGTAATGGAAATCATACAGCGTTTTTCTGTTAGCATCAGACCTTAGCTATTTAATGACTATAAAACTTTCCTAACATTTGCAAGTTTTTAAACATATTTATTTTCTTTTATTCTGCATAATTCCTATGACCACTAAAATAATTTAGGTCATGTGTTTTTGTGTTATCTAAATAGCATTCAACACCAAAACAAGAAAAATCCTTTCTTCACTTTGAACCATTAAAATACTGGTTGGATAGTTTATGTCAGGTTTTAATCTCTTTAAATTTTTACTGTGATTAATAATGGATCTTTGAAGGATAAGACATAGTCATTTCTACTATCTATTTCATATTAGAAATATTTCCAAATTAAATAAGCTAATTTCAAAAATCTCATATATTATGTGCAAAGAGCTCTTTTTAAAATAACCATAGAATTTAATAAAGACAAAAGACTTTGGAGAACATTAAGTTTATAAATGTTACTATGACTTTGCCAAATAATTTAGCATTCTTGCCTTCACAGCCCACAGCAGAAGAGTAAATTCCCTTCCAACTTGGAACTAGGGTGTCCATGTGATCTGTTTTCACCAATGAAATGTTAGCAGACAAGTGTTGTTCCTGGGCAAAAACTTTAAGAGGCATGACTTTACTTTGTCATTGTGACCAGCAATATTCCAGATAGTGGACAGAAATTTGTTGTTTAAGCAACAGCTACATATAGCCAACAAATATCAATACAGGAACTAAGATTTGATTTGGTAATTAAACAGTTAACCAAAATAGATACTATAAAAGGAGGAGCAGATTTTGAAACAGTATACTGGGTATAGTTTTGAACGGTGATTCACATATTGGTGGTATTCAATATAACAGTTAATTCTTGTGTAGTCCACTGCTGATCTGTCCTTAAATAGTCAAAATAACCAATGAAACTCTATAAAAACCTATATTCCATTTAACTTATAGCCAGCAGAAAAGCAAAAATATTGGGCAGAATTACTCAGTTTTCAAAAGAAATTCAAAATTATAATTTAGTAAGTTTCAATATTATGTAGGATCATAGAAATTTAACATCGCCTATTTTATTGGATGAGTGTAGCTGTGGTATAATTTATTAGATGCATATGGGAGCATATCACTTTTTGCGGTCTCAAGTGCCAAACTCCATTTAAAACCACAATGACCTTACATTGTCTTTTTCTTATCCTGCAATTTCTACCCTTTATCCCTTCTATCTAAGCAGTTAAAGACTACATATTTGGAGCAGTATAATATTGTAATGATTCTTCTGTTTTTTTACCAAACAATATTTATTGAATCCTATTATATTAAAAGCAGCAGGAGAAAGAACTACTGGATATGCTATTAAATATCTGATGCTCTTAAGAAGTTTAAAATGTAGATAAAGCAACATTTATTTAGAGTGCAAGAGTCAAATGCAAACTGTGCTAGCATGGTCCTGTGTTGACTAGACTGAGATTTATGTTGTAGTTTCTTTCATTCTGTTGGAAGATGATAGAAGGATTTCTGCTATAACACTCATTTTGAAAACATGAATTTGTTCCAACGTGATTAATATATTAGAGAACAATTTGCATAATGCAAATTTTGAACTTCCTTATGCACAGTTTTGTCTATGAGAAACACAAGGTGAATGAACATTGAAAACTGCACACTGTAGAATTGAGATGCTTGGAGATAAAATACACGCATACACACATCTCAAATGTTCACCAGCTACCATGTTCCTATCTCATATGTTATGAGCCACACCCTTCTACACCTCACACTACAACTATCTAATTGCTTGTAGCTCTCCTTTCCCCACTTCATAGTAAGACATGAGCTAAACTCTTCTGAGGTCACCAGCATAAGCAATGTTCAGGTCTTTTTCAAGATAAAGTGACATTTACTGAAGTATTTCCATATTTTTACCCATTTATCATACGTAAAACTATGTTACCATTTTTATCAGATTCCTTTTTTTTTAATGAATCACTGACAAAGTTTTTGAGTGTTATACCCCCAAATCATTTCCTGCATAAGTCCTGGTGCTTTTTATTGCATGATTTTTGCATATAACGCTTTACAGCAAAACTGATTATACATATGTCTGCTTACTTTGGTTCAATATCAATAGCAATAATACTTCTAGTGCTAAATCTGCAGGGGGATTTAACACTGGGGGCTGTATGAAAACTTAAGGATGCAGACTATTCAGTATTTCACTCCAGTACAGAAATATTTAGAATTTTTGAAACATTGCACTTATCTCTTATAAAAAGAATTCAGACATGTCTGTAACTATGATAGTATATTTTGCAAGGAGCAATTGTTTCCCAGATACTTAGTCAACTGTCTCATCTGGGAAGGATAAGGTCTTCTTGGACAATCAGCAAGTTCTCAGTTTAACTGGGTCAATTATTGTCACTTTGTATATTTCCTTTTTAGCAATAGGAATAGAGAATGCGGTCCAGTTTCCCAACTCATTCACTTATTCATGATTTTGGCAAATATTTATTGAGTAACTGCTGTGTATCATGAACAGTTCTAGATTTGTTAGACACTGTGGTAAGAGAGACTAAATTCTTGCCCTTGTAGAGCTTTTTATATTAACCATGAAAATTATAAATCTGCAATAACATGAGTTATCAAAGAGAATTAGTGGTAGATTTCTTCTATGACTTTAGTTTTGGACTGAGTTTGTGGGTGGCAATCCTTCAGGGATAACTTCTAGTTTCAATTGTCCCTGACAAAACTAGATTGAAGTAGTTCTCTTACAAGGGAATGGTAAAGACAAGTGTTCTGCAGAAAAATGTTTTCAAAAAATTGTTTGCTGATGGAATAATCAACAGGTCAACTAGGCGAGGGTGTAGATGTGTGGCCTGGTGCTGTGTACCCTGGGTGTGTGGTAGAAAACTGCAAGAAAGACTTGTTTGCTACTAGTGGTTTCTAAATTGAATTAATTAAACAAACATTTCAACATTCACCAGTAGGAAATGTTAACTATTCACATTAAACTATTAAAAATTTTGATGATGTTTTAGTTCCCAATACAAATTTAGCCAAACTCATTTAGTCTTAGAGAAACAGGGTTAACTTCTTTTATTTCTTCTAAATATAAACTTGCTTTCTTAGCTGAATTATCCAAGATCTTTCCCAGTCCTCCTGGCTCCCTTTTTTCTTCCTGATTTCCTTTTGTTCTGCAGAGTGCTCCATGCCTTGGGTGAGGTTCTGAACTACAATAGAGGAAGAGGGAGCCTCTGTGGTCTGCTCTGAGCACTATGAAAATGTATTGAACAAGTTTTACTTTCTTAGAGTGCTATATAGCTGGATTTTTTTTTAATGTGTCTAAGAAATGGAAACATTTTGTCTCATATAAAAAAGAAATATTTTTATACTGTGCTCCACTCACAGACCACATCAGAGGTATTCTAAGAATAGAATAGATCAAATATATTTTATGGAAATATAATGAGAAAAGGATGTGTTCCCAAAACTCACTCTGAACAAAGGAATGCAGCATAGTCAGAAATACTTTAATGCTCCTAACAATTTTCTCATGTGAAAGGCTGAGGAACAGCCCTGGTTTGAAGAAATCTCCCACTTCTCCCCAGGCTCCCTGAACTTGAGATCAGAACTAGGAAATCTATACATTGTGAGAAAGAAAATGTATGGAAAAAGTGACTTGGGGCATCAACCAAAAAGGCATTTTTTTGAAAGAAGAAAACATCAATATGAAACATTTTGTCATATTTCATTTCATTGATCATATATTTATTTTATGTATTCCAGAATACTGAAGCTTAGAAGTAACTGAATTTCTGGGGATCCATATTAGACCTGTCAGTCTGTGTTTGAGAGAACTTACTGGGAAACCAAATACGTTACAATCATTTGCTTTTATCATCCTGTTCTACCACATATACAAAGAATACTAAGACTGAATACACTGAACATATACCTTCTCTGAAAAACAAAGTACATCAAGGGCTGAATTTATATTCAAATAATAACATTCTTTTCATAATAATAACCCACAGGTGTTTAAGAAACTAAACTTACTGGTTTTATTAAAGTCACCTGATCAGCAGTTATATTTTCCTAATCATACTACGTAATGCATTTTAAGAATATGTTAGTTTGCTTTTTAAATTTTTCTAACTGTTACACTAATGCATAAGTATGATTTTCTTGCTTTCTCAAGATTCTGTGTTCCAGTTTATATATTCATATTGATTCTTCTGCTGGAGTCAGTGTTACCACCAAATGTCTGTATTGTCTTGCTGAGTTTATTTTGCTTCATAATTTTTCACTTCTGAGATATTCTAAATTGGGCAATAATACTCAGCCCCTTTTCACCCCTACCTTGTGTTTTCTCAAAAAATATATGCATTCTCAATGGATTAGTGTTTATTTACCATACATGCTATAGTACAGTCTGAAGGGACTACATAGTCCCATGAAAGAGAAGTCATCATAATATTTATGCATTAAACACACATATTCATGTACATATATCTATTTTTTTAAAACCAAAATGCATATGCTATCATGGCCCCCAAGGTAGCAATAACATATGCAGAGAAAATTTATGCAGTTCCAGGCTGTGAACAGGATTTCTAAGAGCTACTTCCAGAAAACATTACCCCCCTCCTTGTTCTTCAATCTGTCCACTTACTTCACTCTGAAGACCTCCATTCGCTTCCTAAATTGACTAGTGAGCTGGAGGAGTTAGCCTAATCATTTAGGTTTGCTATTTGGTGATGTCTGAGGAGTAATGGAAATATTTTTAGGAAGGGGTGGTGTGTGTGTGTGTTTCTTTGTATATTGTTTCCCTCATAAAGGATTTGCAGGATGGATGCACTGCTTAAATAAACAGAGTCATTTTATTTTTTAAAAGCATCAATAGAATAGTGTACAGAAATATAATTTTTGTCAACTTAAGTTCCTCTAGGTATTTTCAAATTAAAAAAAAGAAAACCCAAGTTCTGTAGCACTTAAAAATAATTTAACACATTTTTTTAAAAGATACATTTTTTAGATCTCATTTTTTTAAAATCCCCTGAATGAGGAAGGAATATATGCCCTGGAAATCTAACTATTTTCTTATATAACAGGAAATGCTATAGGATGATAAAAATGAAGAGAAGTAAATTGTGTTGTTTTGAAAGATATACATTCACAATGTTTGTAATAGAATGTTTGAAGTATTACATTATATATTAATGATTCTTTACAGTATTGAATATTTATATATTTATATTTTATGGGTACATATATACTTTATATATGCTTATGTGTTATAAGCCTATGATATATATTTTAATATTATATTTTAAAACATCATTATATATTATTTAAATCATGAGAGCTGCACTAAAATTATTTAATCTGGGGGCTTTCCCCTAAGTTCTGGTGAACTATGAGAGACCATTTGCATTAGAATGTGACAAAATGAAAATGGAAATACGATTTATGAGATCTTGAACTCTCCTATCACTTCTGTATCTTCTGCCTCAATTTTTCCATCAATAGAATGGACATGAATTAAAACGTATACATTCACAATACATTTTGAGTTATGAACCAAAAAAAAAATTTGTCCATGATAAAATAGTCCATTCTATTTTTTATGATTCTTAGTAATAACATTAAAACAGAGTTAAATTTTGTCAATTTCTACAATTTGGTTCATTTTAACATACAGATTTCTGTCCAGTCTCATTTGGCTCCTTGTGTTAAAGTAAATACCATGTCCTTCAGGTCCTTCCATGATCTGGCTTCCTGCTACTTCTCAGGCAGCCTTTCCTGTACTCTTGACTGACTCCCTCTGTCTTAGCCACACTGATGTTGGTATTGCCCCTCCAACAAGCCAGGTAATCTTCATCTTAAGGTAAGGCATTCACTCGAGTGTTTTATCTGCCTCAAATATTTTCCCCCAGGTATTCATTTGGTTGGTTCCCTTATTTCCTTCCATTCTTTGGTCAAATATCATTTCTCAACAAGGCCAACTCTCATCACAGTATTAATGTTCCTATTACTCATTTTCTTTCCACCATAGCAGTCCAGATCCCCTTTAATCATTTAATGTTTTCCCTCAGAGTGCTTATCACCTTCTAATATACTAAGACCATGGTATCCAGTCCCATCACTTCATGGCAAATAGATGGGGAAACAATGGAAACAGTGACAGACTTTATTTTGGGGGGCTCCAAAATCACTGCAGATGGTGACTGCAGCCATGAAATTAAAAGACTTTTGCTCCTTGGAAGAAAAGCTATGACCAACCCAGACAGCATATTAAAAAGCAGAGACATTACTTTGCTGACAAAGTCCCTCTAGTCAAAGCTATAGTTTTTCCAGTAGTCATGTATGGATGTGAGAATTGGACTATAAAGAAAGCTGAGTGCTGAAGAATTGATGCTTTTGAATTGTGGTGTTGGAGAAAACTCTTGAGAGTCCCTTGGACTGCAAGGAGATCAAACCAGTCAATCTTAAAGGAAATCAGTCCTGAATATTCATTGGAAGGACTGATGCTGAAGCTGAAACGCCAATACTTTGGCCACCTGATGTGAAGAACTAACTCATTTGAAAAGACCCTGATGCTGGGAAAGATTGAGGGTAGGAAGAAAAGGGGACCACAGAGGATGAGATGGTTGGATGGCATCATCTACTCGATGGACATGAGTTTGAGTAAACTACAGGAATTGGTGATTGGACAGGGAAGCCTGGTGTGCTGCAGTCCATGGGGTCACAAAGAGTCAGACACAACTGAGTGACTGAACTGAACTGAACTGAACTGAATATACTAGATAACTTACGTCTTTATTATATTTATGTATTTATTATCTCTCATTCCTTAAAGAATGTAAGATACATGAGGCAGGGATCATTGTCTACTTTGCTTGCTGATGCACTCAACTGCCCGGATATTCATGTGCTGTGTGTGCGTTAGTTGCCCGGTCGTGTCTGACTGTTTGTGACCCCATAGACTGTAGCCTGCCAGGCTCCTCTTTCATGGAATTCTCCAGGCAGGAATATTGGAGTGGGTTGCTGTTCCCTTCTGCAGGGGATCTTCCTGATCCAGGAATTGAACCAGGGTCTCCTGCATTGGCAGGCGGATTCTTTACCATCTGAGCCACCAGGGAAGCCCCTATTGATTCATTGAATGAATTAAATGAGTGAATGAATGAATAAACAAATGCAAAATGTCTCTTTTCAGACATTGAAATGGCTTCCCAGCTCTCATCATGGCAATTTCTTTTCTCTGAATATGCTCCAATTTATTTGCATTCCTATAAAAATAGTATGCTATAGTTTTCTTGATACAGTCTAATCAGTTTGAAGTATAAAAAGAAAATCTCTTCTATCATTTTGGGGACTATCTTCCTAGTGATTCTATTTTGAGGGAAACATGTCATACTGTTGATTCATAGGGAAATTATAATTAAGTAAGATACTGAAATATACTTTTGTATCATCTGCCCTTAAGTTTCATGCACCTCATTCCATACTTTTGTGGTTGATTTTATGGATATAAATGTTAGAATTTTCATTTATTCACTTTATATTAGATTTTGTGATAGTAGATACTATTATTACAGGTTATGAAATGTTCACCTCATTCATTCACTGTTGGTATTGTTCAGTCACTCAGTATTATCCAACTCCTAATGATTCCATGGACTGCAGTATGCCAAAGTATTGGAGTTTCAGCTTCAGCATCAGTCCTTCCAATGAATATTCAGGCTTGATTTCCTTTAGGATCACCTGGTTTGATCTCCTTGCTGTCCAAGGGATTCTCAAGAGTCTTATTCAACATCAGTTCAAAAGTATCAATTCTTCAGTGCTCAACCTTCTTTATGGTCCAACTCTCACATCCATACAGGACTATTGGAAAAACCACAGCTTTGACTAGACAGACCTTTGTTGGCAAAGCAATGTTTCTGCTTTTTAAAAATGCTGTCTAGGTTTGTCATAGCTTTTCCTCCAAGGAGCATACGTCTTTTAATTTCATGGCTGAAGTCACCATCTGCAGTGATTTTGGAGCCCAAAAATATAAAATCTGTCACTTTTTCCATTGTTTCCCCATCTACATGTATAGAGTCATCTCTTGTGTTGTTGGAAGAAGATGTTTTCTATGATCAGTGTGTTCTCTTGGCAAAATTCTGTTAGCCTTGAACCTGCTTCATTTTGTACTCCAAGGCTAAACTTACCTGTTACTCTAGATATCTCTTAACTTCCTACTTTTGCGTTCCAGTCCCCTATGATGAAAAGGACATCTTTTTGGTGTTAGTTCGAAAGGGCTTGTTGGTCTCATAAAACCATTCAACTTCAGCTTCTTCAGTATTAATGGCTGGGGCATAGACTTGGATTACTGTGATATTGAATGGTTTGCCTTGGAAATGAACAGAGATCATTCTGTCATTTTTTGGTTTGCACCCAAGTACTGCATTTCAGACTCTTTTGTTGACTATGAGGGCCACTCTATTTCTTTTAAGGGATTCTTGCCCGCAGTAGTAGATATAATGGTCATCTGAATTAAATTTGCCCATTTTGGCCCATTTTAGTTCACTTATTCCTAAAATGTCAATGTTTACTCTTGCTATCTCCTCTTTGACCACTTCCAATTTACCTTGATTCATGAACCTAACATTCCAGGTTCCTATGTGATATTGTTTACAGCATCGGACTTTACTTTCACCACCAGACATATCTACAATTGTGTGTTGTTTCTGCTTTGGCTCAACTTCTTCATTCCTTCTGAAGCTATTTCTCTGCTCTTCTCCAATAGCATATTGGGCGCCTACCTACCTGGGCAGTTCATCTTTCATTGTCATATCTTTTTGCCTTTTCATACAGTTCATGGGGTTCTCGAGGCAAGAATGCTGAAGGTGTTTGCTGTTCCCTTCTCCTGTGAGTTATCATTACATTAAAAAAAGTAAGAAAACTGGGCTATTAGCAGCTTTCTTGGAATTTACAATCTTGGGGGAGGGGCAGGCATTAGAATGGATACATGTATATATCTGACTGAGTCACTTTTCTGGGCACCTGAAGGTATCACAACATTGTTAATCAGCTATACTCCCATGTAAAATAGAAAGTTAAAAAAATTACTACTCATGCAGTAAATCCTTATTACAGCCTGTGATGTCTCAGCTTTTATGTACTATTAAATATTATTGACATTCCACGTTATACTCAGTCTTTATGTTGTTATGTAATATTCTGCTATTATTCTATTCTTTTCTAATATGTGAGACATAAAATCACAATGCAAAGTAGAAATTGTAACAGGAGGTTCTTCCACCATGAATACATGAAATAGGGGGTTGACTGTAGAAGTGACAGTTGAGTTGAGATCTGAAATGAGTTAAGTATGAAAGGAGAAGGAAGACGTTTTCTTGCAGAGGTGATAAAGTCAAGAATGTTTTTGGAGCATAAAGCAGCATGATGTATATAAAGGTCTGAACGAAGTCCAAAGTACTTAAAGTCAGAGCTGTGCAGGGGAGTAGAGTGAGATGGGGTGCAGATGGGACCTGATCCTGCAGGGTCACAAAAGCTGGTCTAAAGAGTCTGTTATCTTAGATGGTCTTACCTGTCTGACATTTAGAGATTCTCAGAAGCAACAATTTTGTCCACTCTGTGAAAGTGGTGTGGTTGTGTTTAAACTTCCTTATAGAATGTGGATATTCCTTATAAGATTCATTTCAGTTAAGACACAATCACAGCTTTCAAGTACATGGATCGAAGGGAATAAGAAGATGGAGGCTGGGAAAAGTCTGATAGTAAACAGGTCTCCTTTATCACCTCTGAGGATAGCACAGTGGGGAGTAACTGTAAAATGCAGCAGAAAGTCAAATAGAGCCTAGAAGAAGCACATACTTTTTAATTTTGTTTTTGCTTTTTTTTTGGTTTTGGTTTGTATTTACAGGGTCAAAGAGAAGAACTGTTATAAACCTCCTTCCATTTAAAATCAGACATTCCCTTGCAAATTTAGAGTTTAAGTATTTGTTGTCATTCTTGTTTAAATTTTCTCGTCCTGAATGTTAAGGGCAAATATAATTGACAAATATAATTATATATTAATTTCATTCAACCTGAGTGTACAATTTCAGTATCCTCGAGTATAAGTCTGGTAATAATTTCCCTTTTTCAGTACACCACTCCACACATGCTTATTAGCAGGAAGTCTACTGTATGGAGAGGTCTCCTCCTACCTCCTGAATTGTGCAAGAACCTGAGTCTTGGCTGATGTAAAAATGACATGGTTTGGATATCTTGCTTCCCAAGATTTGTTACTGAGAAAACTTCAAAGTCTGAGGCTTCTACCTCAGCTCACAGAGGTGCCGCATTCTAAGGTTCCAGAGCTATAGTTGTCGTACTTCACATGCCTATATATACTCAGAGATTGTTTCCCAAGGTAAAGCTTCATAGTTTAGGGGCCAGAACATGATGAACTTTCACTCTTCTCCCTACACTATTAGAATCAGTTCTTCCTGAACTCTCTGAGGCTATCGCATAGAGGTAGAACCATCAACTCACATTTCTACTTGTTCCTGGAGACATCTCCTTTGTAGTTATTGGCAACAGTTTCTACCCATGGCCTTTATTCCCAGCCACCTTGTTCTCTGCTGCCAAATTACCTCAACTCTGAGTCCTCAGTAATGGGTCAGCACCCCCGAGTTCTTTTTACCATTCATCGCACTCATACTAGGAGTCTGCTGTCTCTAAGCCAAATAAACCAAATGTTTTCTTAAATCTATCTTTTGTGCTAAGTCACTTCAGTTGTGTCCGACTCTGTATGACCTTGTGGACTGTAGCCCACTGGGCTCCTCTGTCCATGGGATTTTCCAAGCGAGAATACTAGAGTGGGTTGCCATGCCCTTCTCCAGGGGATCTTCCTGACTCAGGGATCGAACCCACGTCTCTTATGTCTTCTGCATTGGCAGGCATGTTCTTTACCACTAGCACCACCTGGGAAGCCCCATAACCAGTCCTATATATTTTCAAAATGAGTAGAAGCCCCTAAAATGACTTTGAAGAGCTTAATATCTTCTTTATTTTGATCCATATGTTTAGGTCCAGCCTGGTAACTGGGAATGAAGATTCAGGTTTGTCTTTCTTATTTCACCAACTAAAAGGGAACAATTGCAATTAGAGATCAAAATTCAAGAGAGCCAAGATTTTTATGTTTGATACACTATTCTATCTCCCGAACCTGGAACAAAATCTGATATAAAGCAGGTATACTTTTATTTGTGGAGTTAATAACAGAAAGGGTGATCATTCTGGATAAATAGATTAGTTTACAACAGAATTGTAGTCAGAAAGTACCTTACTAAGAATACGGTTGTGATTGGCTCAAAGATTACATTTAAAGCTATTTGATGTAGTTTTGGAAGAAGAAATAAATAGAGAAGGTATGATGATGAGAGGGTTTCCATGGTGGCTCAGACAGTGAAGAATCTGCCTGCAACGCAGGATCAAACCCAGGGTTGGGAGAATATCTGCTGGAGAAGGGAATGGCAACTCACTCCAGTATTCTTGCCTGAAGAATTCCATGGACAGAGGAGTCTGGTAGGCTGTAGTCCATGGGGTTTAAGAGTCTGACAAGACTGAGAGACTAACACACACACACACACACACACAATGATGAAAGTGGGGATAAGAGCCTGAAATAAAACTAGACTGTTTCTCAGAAGTATATTAAAGTAAAAGTTTAACTTACAAAATATCTAATTCTCTTTCAAATAAATGATGCAAAAAGTTCCCATGTTAACATAAAGTAAGCCCATAAAATATTCTTAAAATATCCTAATCTCCATATACATATATATGTATATATATAATGAGTATGTCTTTCACATTAAGCTATGTATTTTTAAAGTAAATTAGATTACAATAAAGGAATAAAAGCACAATTTTATAGAATAACAGATAAACACCACTGAATTGCTGTTTCTATAAAAAACAAAGCAATGGAATATTCAGGATAACACTCTATATATTGCATAGATTTCATATATTTGATTTTATTACACAGAGTATAATGCTTAATTAGGTTATACTAATAATGCCTCCAAAGAAGGCATTCTGGCCTAATGGGTACACAAAAATGTGAAACGTCATGTATGAAACGAGATGCCAGTCCAAGTTCAGTGCACGATGCTGGATGCTTGGGGCTGGTGCACTGGGATGACCCAGAGGGATGGTGTGGGGAGGGAGGAGGGAGGAGGGTTCAGGATGGGGAACACATGTATACTAATTAAATAATTTTCTATTAAAGAAAAAAAAAAAATCCCTACCTCATCATGTACTTAATGATATGCCAAACCAACATATTGGGAACCTAACATAAGCCAATAGGCTTTTTATTTAAAAGATTGTATCCTTCAATGTTAAGTTAAGTACTTTTGTTTTCTTCAGATGAAAGCCATATTCACTTATGGAACAAAGTAGAAGGCACAAGAATGTGAATTTTCTTATGTCTGTCACAGAAATTTAAATTTCATCATGCAATTAAAGTTGGTTCAGATTGAACAAGAGGGCATTGTTTGTTTTTAAATTCAAAATACAAAGATATCTCTTTATCTCAGATCATTGGCTTTTCTTTTAATCCTGAAGTAATATTTAATGTTCGCCTTAACTTTGAATTTCTTATTTGTCCTCATAGAAATATGGTCTATATTTAAATTAATTATCATTTTGCCAACATAGGACTGTATAGTCAAAGCGATGATTTTTCCAGTAGTCATATACGGATGTGAGAATTGGACCTTACAGAAGGCTGAGCACTGAAGAGTCGATGCTTTCCAACCGTGGTGCTGGAGAAGACTCTTGAGAGTCTCTTGGGCAGCAAGGAGATCAAACCAGTCAATCCTACAGGAAATTAACCCTGAATATTCACTGGATGGAGTGATGCTGAGGCTAAAGCTCCAATACTTTGGCCACGATGCAAAAAGCCAACTCACTGGAAAAGACCCTGGTGGTGGGAAAGATTGAGGGCAGGATGAGAAGGAGGCGACAGAAGATGAGATTGTTGGATGGCATAATCAACTCAGTGGACATGAATTTGGGTAAACTCAGGGAGATAGTGAAGGACAGGAAAGCCTGGCATCCTGCAGTCCATTGAATCACAAAGAGTCAGACATGACTGGGTGATTGAACAATAACAATAATTTGTAAGTCTGTCCAGAGAGAAATTCTTGATTTAATTCCCAATTAAACTTTCTAATTTTCCCTTGTTTGAACAATATCGACTCTTAACGTCACTGCTGCATAATTCTTAGAGATTTCCTCTCAACTAGATAATTCCCAAGAATAAACTGTGATATATTTTAGTAAGAGAAGAAACACAATTGTGATGTTTGTCTTGAGAGCTTCGTAATGTAGAAACACTACAATTGACTGGCTCGCAATTTAGGACTACTTCAAAATGAAATTCTGAGCATCATAGTCATTTAGCCCAGAACAGCAGAGGAAATTAAAAATTATGTTACACTATATACAGTACTTTCTTGTGGGCATTTGGGGAAAAAAGTATTCTAAATCTAGTGAGATATTTATTAAAAGGCTACCATACAGCCAAGAAAATAAGGTAGATTTTATTTAAAGATCTGGAGAGTGTTTTTTAGGAGTAGTCATGAATACTTTTTGGATTGCACGTACATGGTTCACCAAACTAACCAGTCTACTTGGCTTACTTATTGCTACTCAGCACATTGTCAATTTGGAGTTCCTTTTCTCTAAAGATGGTCAGACCCATTACACTTGATTGAAAATACTTGCTGAACTTGGAATGTGAGACAATCAACATGTTTGTCTCACATATCTTTCTATTTTTTATTTTGGAAAATGAAATTTGAAACTCAAATCTGAACCATTTTGGATTATCTTTTAAAGAATATTTGCTTAATCTGCCCAAATAATTTGTGAGCATTGTGGTGGTGGTGGGGTTTTATACATTGTACACCTTTGGATCCCTTGATAGCAGTAAATACTTTTGTTGAGAAATAAAAGTAGATTTATTAAAGTAGACATAAGCAGACTTAACCTATGATCTTTTTCTTCCTAGCTGTGGGACTATGGACAAGTTACTCAATCTCTCTAAGCCTCTAAGCCTGTAAAATGGGAATGCTCATAATATTGGGCTATAGGTAGGATTAAGTGAGATTGTAAACTGGAAACAGTGCCTGGAATTTTGTCAGTAGGAGATATTGGTAAAAATCACAGGTATTGTTATCACTACTATTGTTTCCATTAATACCATACAATATATTTTATTGCTGATTCTCCATGAATGTGTTGTTAAATTATAATGCTGCTGCTGCTGCTAAGCCACTTCAGTCATGTCTAAATCTGTGACCTCATGGACTGTCCATGGGATTCTCCAGGCAAGAATACTGGAATGGGTTGCCATTTCCTTCTCCATGGGATCTTCCCAACCCAGGAATTGAACCCAGGTCTCCCACATTGCAGGCAGACTCTTTACTGTCTGAGCCACCAGGGAAGCTAAATCATATTGATACTTAGGCAAATGCAGGGTTTGGTGCATAAAGTAAGAAAAGGATGAGATCATGGTCATCATTCACTAATTTATTATGTCCCCATATCTTGGAAACACAGGAAATTTACAGAAATATTACATAAATGTAATCCAGATATGGTTGACCCATTCAGCTCTTGTGCAGTGTCCATTTTGAAGGAGACCTCAGTCCATTGACTAATTTCTCTCAAACTAGTTTGAACTTTACAGAGCTTTGGAGGCAACACAGCATTTTATGGAAAATTTCATATATGGGGGGAGGCATGTTTGTTGACAATTTATATTGACATCACTAAGCAACAGGTGAAAAAATGCCCTTCAGACATCTTTGTTCTTCCCAGAAACAGCTTCCTCATCTCCTCTCAGTTTGGAACCCTCTTTTCCTCAAATCTACTCTCTTGCCATAAGAAATTCAGCTCTTTTTAAAGTGCATACGCCCATCCCAGTGCACCAGCTCTGAGCATCCTGTATCCTGCATCAAACCTGGAATGGCGGTTCATTTCATATATGATATTATACATGTTTCGATGCCATTCTCCCAAACCATCCCATGCTCGCCCTCTCCCACAGAGTCCAAAGGACTGTTCTATACATCTGTGTCTCTTTTGCTGTCTCGCATACAGGGTTATCGTTACCGTCTTTCTAAATTCCATATATATGCGTTAGTATACTGTATTGGTGAGAGAATTGGGAGGGGGGTTCAGGATGGAGAACATGTGTACACCTGTGCCGGATTCATGTTGATGTATGGCAAAACCAATACAATATTGTAAAGTAATTAGCCTCCAATTAAAATAAATAAATTTATACTAAAAAAAAGTGCATACGCCCAAATCATTCACAAAGTCTGCAATTAACTGATTTAACTCTCTTTAGAAAATGTTTATAGATCAACTGTGGGTTTCCAAATACAGATGTGTGGGTCTCACACCTCTCTTACAGGTGCTACGTAAGAGAGAGGGCAGCCAAGTATTCCTTCCACAAAGACTAGATCTTCTTGGGAGGATATTCTGATATTAAGAAAGTTGAAATTCCCTACTTGTCATGACTTACAGAGAGTATTGTCTGAAAATATTTATGTAATATGTATCAAGAATTTATTCTTTACAAACCACTGGATAGGTAAAGCGAGACGGCTAAACGTGTCTGTCCTCTTGTCTGAGGAGAGACAGACACATAATTAAAAAATACCAAGAAGGGCTGATTTCAGCAAATAGTTTTAGGCTGGGATATGGATACAAGAGAAAGAAATTAATCTTACAGGATGATTCTAGGAAATCATAGTTTTGTTTGAAAGTTTCTCTATCCTAAAGAACTGGTTTGAATTTTGATTTGTGAATGTTGGAGTCAAAATGTATTACATAGAGACAGTTACTTATGCAAAGGCAGAGATAATTATTCAAAGAAGGTCATTTCAGAGAAACTGCAGGGACTTTATGGAATGGAGAAACAGGAGACACAAAGAAGATCTGGAGAAGGCTTGGGATAAAATCATGGAAGCTTAGGGGAGCTGAGTCATGAAAAGAAACTGCTGTTTTTGTATCACTTTATGACAAGTGGGTTAGAGAAAAATCTGCAGCCAACAATTCAGGTTAGTAATTAAATAAAAGCTAATTTTTTCTGAATTGTTATTCTGTTTTTGAGCTATGCCTATGATTTGGTTTAATCCTCACAACACTGTATAATTTCCATCTTACTGAACCTGAGACATAGAAAGGAAATTTTTTCACTAGCACACAGTAAATGCCCAAACTGTGGTTCAAACTTAGGATTTCCTGATTCAAAATTTTTGGTTTATATTTTTCCCTTATCAGAAAGGAATTGCAATTCATCATACAGAAGTAATGTGATTCTTCACATGAACAACTAGAAGTGAAAAGAGAGGAGATTGATTTTAAAAATAGCATGAAGGGAGATACTGTAGATTTGTAACATTGACTAAATGAGAAGAATGAGAGAAAGCAAGAGACTTGTGGGCAAGAAGAGAGAAGAAGGGCACCATTGCCACATGTGCCCAAGTCAGGAGGAATGCCTTGGCCAGGAATCTGAATCTGGAATTCATTCTTAGAAGGGGATGATTGGAATGGTTTGAGGGCATAATGTGTTGCTGAGGGTGAGACTATTAATACATATGAAGGATGCATGGAAGAGGGACATAAAAGAAGGAAAATGAAGCAATGTCTTCTAGAGCCAGAAGAGAAATCAGTTAGGACAGGGCAAGAGATGGAAGCACATCAATAAAGAAATGATGGGTTGTTAATAAGCATGGAAAATATAGAAAATGCTGCAAAGTGGCCAAGTGCTTCTGAACTGGGCAACCTAGGGGAAATCAAGTCATTTCTTGAAGCTGAAATTTCCCCAAGTAGCTGTTAAAAAATCTTGTTAAAGAAAAGATGGTTGTGAGGATAAATGTGCCAACAGACACATGCAAAATGCTCAGTGCAGTGCCAGACACAAAGTTCGTGATCGGTGAACTCAGCTATCAGTATCACCATCATCAACATGTTAATAAAAAAAGAGGCGCTTAGATTTGATGACTCATAGGTTTTTGGTGATAGTTTAAGTAAATGGTTTCCATACTTTGTGGGGCAGAAACAGATTACAAGAGTTTGAGAAGAGTAGAAGTAGAGAAAGAAACCCTAAATTATTTTTTAAAAGCTTGGCGGCAAATGTGAGGGTAGAAGGCAATGACTCAGTGGGGGTTTGTGTTGAGGATGTGTTTTTCTAGGATTTGAGTATGCTTTTACTCTGAGAGGAAGGAGGCAGTGGAAAGGGAGGTGATGAGAATAACTGAGAAGAATAAGCTTTGAAATAGAAATGCAGGATGTGGTCCATTTGAAGGGATGTCAACTTTAGCAACCTCATAACAGAAATATTTGACAATGCATGTTTTACATGCACAGGTGGGATGAGTTTCAGAGTATTATGATGGAGTGTAGCCTCATTCAGTGATTCATTTGTACAACTCAGTTTCCGATGTGGAAATCACTTGGGAGTAAATTTCATAACTAAAGCAGTGACTGAGGGTTTTTTTTTTTTTTTTTTTTAGTTCTTTAAATATCAGTGATGCTGAGAAGAGGTCTCAACATATTAAAGATAGACTCCTGATGGATCTTGCAAGAACATCACTGATTTGACTGTTGAGAGAGAGATTAAGAGACTGAGAGAGAGAGAGAGAAATATCTCATTTCTTCCCTTGTGCCAAAGGACATGAGAGTGAGTAAATCTTCACAGGGTATGAGATTGCAATAAAGATATGTGCAAATTTAGATGGAAATTAGGCATGTTCCCAGGGCTCCTGGAAAATTGCCAGCATAGTGCTCAAGACATTGCCTTTATAGACTATGTATATATTTATTTCTTTGTAAATCCAGTCTATAGAGTTTTCTGTTTATGATTGTTCCCAAGGACATTCTTTCTCCAAGCATTTCTCTAAGCAGATACTCACTCAAAGCCAGTTTTCAAACCATATCAAATATAATCAGTGTTTTCTGTGAATTTCTCTCTCACTGATATTACTGTTTTGTTTATTACAATTTCTGTTGTGCAATAATCATAGTAAAGACTAATCAAAGATGCATAGGCATATGTATGTGTAGGGGGTTAATTCCAAATATGGGAAATTAACAATATTAATTACTATTTCTCCTGTCCATCAAACATACTTTAAATTTACTCTCAAAACATTTTCTGCTTTATGTTACAGTTTAATTCCTCAATGTTCTTTACATCCTAAGTATTTATAGCTTAAGTAGTTTCTGTAAAGCACATTATGATAGTATAAATTGAAATGCAGGCTATTAATTACTGAAAAGATCAATGCTATAACTTTCAAAATACTTAATCATATCAATCTATTTTTCTTATGTTTTCATTTTACAAATTTCAAAATCATATGCTGAAGTTAAGAATCTTATATAGTTCTGAATTAAAGAGGTTACAATGAATTATAGTTTTCCTGAAAGACACAAATATGCTTAAATCAGTGACTTGTGATTTTTTTTGGTAATTTTCTATCTTTATGCATTATTCTAAGTTTCTTTAAAGTAATGCAAGTTCTGAATATAAAGACTTATTATCTGGAAAAAAATAAGTCATTTTGAGACTCAATAATCATAAAACTTAAGAATAGTTTTGGATATATTTAAACTCTTACGAATTTACTAAATACATGAAGTAAATAATTGGGCCAACTTAATATATGTTTTTTGTCTTTGTAATTCTACCATATTCCTCAGAATGAAATAACTTTGGGTGCAACAGTTATTTTTAATTTATACTTTACGTCAATTTTATTAAATATTTATATTTCATGCTGAGTCATTTCAGTCGTGTCTGACTCTGCGACCCCGTGGAACATAGTCCTCCAGGCTCCTCTGTGCATGGGATTCTTCAGGTAAAATACTAGAGTGGGTTGCCTTGCCTGCCTCCAGGGGATCTTCCCAACCCAGGTTTCAAACCTGCATCTCTCATGTCTTTATGTTTCCTGCATTGGCAGGGGGTTCTTTACCACTAGTGCCAGCTGGGAAGCTACCCAATTAATATTATAAGTTTTTCATAGAATAAATTGGGTGCTCTCCATATGGATTTTATATTCCTAATTTCTGAACTGATGGCATATTTTAGAGAATAAAGAAAGCATGCCAGTTGGAGAATTCGTAAAAAGGTTATTTTTAAACCAGAGAATCAACCCTGGGCTGGAAGTCCACTGGTTCTTTTGGTTCCCATAATCAGCCAAGGACTTCAGGCAAGAGTGGGAACTTATTCCTAAATGGGCAGAGGAACATCTGTCTTGGATCCTCTACTCAGAGGTTTTCGCTCAGAATCCAGCAAGGGTTTGTAAAAGTATTTTGAGTAACGTTAAGAACATGCATTTTTAACTCAAATTAATAACATTTTATTATATCTTTCTAACTTCTCTCTTGAAATAATGTTTTTACTCTCGATTTTCTAGAATGTTTTAAAGTAAAGGTTAGGTACTCATACTGATTCTATTTTCTGAGACATTGGAGATATTTTGTCCCTTCAAGATTTTGGTTTAATGATTATATAAATTGAAATGGTAATAAACTGTACTTATATTTAGTTTACTGGTGCTATTAGTTTAGCCCAAGCAATTAGTCATCCATCTTATGTAGTTTCAATGCAAGAAATTCAATGAGAAGTTTAAAAACAGACTTTTTGAATGGATGTGTTAGAACCTATTCTCAGTTCCCATTTTTAGGTCAAGGTGCTTCACTGAGATGATGTCTGGTGGTAAAGTTATGTTGTTTAGTGATTTGGAAGGTGACTTGGCAATAAATTTGGGTCAGGTATAAACCTAAAACAGAAAAATAAGGATCACTGGGCAACAACAGCATAACAAACCAGAAGACTAGATATCAACAAAGTACTTGGAGCAGCATGTTGGCAGTTGCATGGTGCACTTCTGCTATGATGGCCTTCTTTCTTCCATTTCTCAGTTCTCATCTCTCCCTTCCTTGAACATGCAAGTGAGCACCATTCTTCCTGAGACAGGCTTTCCATTTCTAGATCTCTTCCTCTCCAGTTTTTATTTGTATTAGTGGTAGATTGGTGTATATGGTTTAAAGCATCAAATAGTTCAAGTTTGTTAAGGGTGCTCTGATCCACTGTCTCATTTTTGTCTCCTAGAAGCAGTGAATTTCCACTCTATTATAATCTCTGTATTTTAAATAATATACTCATTTATTGCTCAAATGTTCAGCTCTAGACACTTGCTTCTCAATTTTCCTTGAAAATGAGATGTGGCGCTCTTTTTTCCTTACCATTCTCCCCTTTCCACATGAAAATCTTGGTTCTTCCTATCCTATATTCAAATTTTATTTTATTTTAAATATTTTTGGCCTTGCTGCATGGCATGTGAGTTCTTAGGTTCCTGACCAGTATCAAACTAGTACCTCCTGCATTGGAAGAGTAGACTCTTAACTATGTACTGTTTATATTATTTCAGTTACATAAATGCTACTCACATCTGAACCATATAAACATAATATTTATATATATATGAATCTTTCCTCCCCCCTTTTTTTTCTTCTGTTTAGTTTTCCATGATTAAATAATTATCACTATTTCTATTTCAAATTCATTTCCTGAAATCTCCTCCTAGTATGTTAAGAGTATCAGGAATGTTCTTAGTGCCACCTCCTCTAACCTCTTCCTACCTGGGTAGGTTACCTGGTACTTAGTGCATAGGAGTTACCCTTTACCTATCTGATTGTGTTGCCCATCTCAAGTGTGTTTTCAGTTCCACATTTTCCCCTGCCAATATATTCCTGCATTTTGTTGAAGCGTATCCTTTAAGAGTTAAGAAAAAAAAAAAAAATGCATAGGAGAAAATGGTGTCTGAGAGTATTCATGTATGAAAATGTCTTTATGTAAGGAATATTTTGATATATTCTAGGTTAGATAAATCACTTTATTTTAGGATTTTTACAGTTTTGTTCTGCTTTCATTTTTCAGCTTTGCTATTTATCCAAACTTATTTAAATTGCTTCTTTGTTTCTTCTTCTTAGAAGTATGTAAGAGTTCCCTTTTACTCTCCGTATTCTGATATTTCATGGTGGTTTGCTGCTGCTGCTGCTGCTGCTAAGTTGCTTCAGTCATGTCCAACTCTGTGCGACCCCAGAGACGGCAGCCCACCAGGCTCCCCCGTCCCTGGGATTCTCCAGGCCAGAATTCTGGAGTGGGTTGCCATTTTCTTCTCCAATGCATGAAAGTGAAAAGTGAAAGTGAAGTCGCTCAGTCGTGTCTGACTCTTTGTGACCCCAGGGACTGTAGCCTACCAGTCTCCTCCGTCCATGGGATTCTTCAGGCAGGAGTACTGGAGTGGGGTGCTAGTGCCTTCTCCGTCATGGTGGTTTACTCACTGTGTATTTCATGACATCTTTTATCATAAGCTTTTAGTATATTCCTTCAATCTAGAAACTCATGGCTTCGCTAAATTAATATTTTCTTGAACTACTTTTTGGATTCTTTTCCCCCTTTGTTCTCTCTTTCTCTCAACTCCAATTATTTGGTCTATGCAGTGTGGATCATCCATACTGACTCTCTTTTTTTTTTTTCTCAATTATTTTTTTGTCCTTTTCTTTATTTTCTGAGAGGTTTCCTTAACTTTGTCTTCTATACCTCTTCAAGTTTTAATTTCGGCTTTCATATTTTTAATTTTTAAGATTACTTTTTCTATGAATGCTCCTTTTTAGTAGATTCTTATTCTTCTTTCACAAATGTAATAACTCCTTTTATAGCTTATAAAGTATTAATTGAAGCTTTTGTGGGGGTATTTTTTTTTTTTCTCTTGCATAAGATATGTTTCTTCAAATGACTCTGTCTCCCTTCTCTGGGTTGTTTATATCTTTCTCTTGTTTGCATATTTCTTAAGGTGCTGCTGCTGCTGCTAAGTTGCTTTAGTCATGTCCGATTCTGTGTGACCCCATAGACGGTAGCCCACCAGGCTCCCCTGTCCCTGGGATTCTCCAGGCAAGAACACTGGAGTGGGTTGCCACTTCCTTCTCCAATGCATGAAAGTGAAAAGTGAAAGTGAAGTCACTCAGTCATCTATTAATATTTAAGAATAGGTCACTAAAAAGTTTCTAGGAGGCTTTGAGTATGTGAATAGGTCTGTTGACTGTGGTTCCCTCTGTAAGGTTATCTAACTAGGGAATTTCACTGGGAAACATTTAATGTCAGAATCTTTGGGTCTTCTCTTGGATTGGTATATTTCCCAGAAAGATAACTCCTAGTCTCTTGCCTAGAAAATAGAGGAGTGATTGCCAGCATTTGGGGAAGCACAGGACCATCCCCTAATGACAACATACTTGTCTCAGTCATCCAGGCTTAAAACTTTAAAACTCTTCGAAACAATTATTCTTCCTTAATTCATAATTCCAAATTAAAAGTCGTATCTTATCTTCCCACTATATTGCATGATATTTGTTAGCTGCTGCTGCTGCTAAGTCGCTTCAGTCGTGTATGACTCTGTGCAACCCCAGAGATGGCAGCCCACCAGGCTCCCCTGTCCCTGGGATTCTCCAGGCAAGAACACTGGAGTGGGTTGCCATTTCCTTCTCCAATGCATGAAAGTGAAAAGTGAAAGTGAAGTTGCTCAGTTGTGTTCGACTCCTAGCGATCCCATGGACTGTAGCCTACCAGGCTCCTCCATCCATGGGAATTTTCAGGCAAGAGTACTGGAGTGGGGTGCCATTGCCTTCTCCAATATTTGTTAGCAGGACCCCAAAATTAGAGCAACATGGCAGAGTGGTTAAAAGCATGGAATGCAGAACTGGGCTTGAATCTTTGTTCTGTCATTTGTTAGCTGTGTGACATCTTTAATACTTTTATCATTTCCAAATCTCAGTTTTCAGAACCTCCTGGGATTTCTTCAACTTAAAAACTAACATTATACAACGTTTTTTTCTAAACAAGGAAATTTTCTTCATATAGTTTACAATTTCAAAGTTTTAGATTCCTATATTTTAAAACTTAAGCACTTTTGGAAATTCTCTGGTGGTCCAGTGGTTAGGACTCAGAGCTTTGAATGCCAAGGCTGCAGGTTTAATCCCTAGTCTGGGAACTAAGATTCTGCAAGTCATGTGGCATGGGAAAAAAATTAGACTCAAAATTCATCTTCCGTTTTGATGTAGCACAAATCATTTTTCCCTTAATACTTGTGGTAACCATATTTTTAAAAATTTAGAATGTACAGTTTTCTCACTCTGTGAATAAATCAACCTTTGCTTTTAAATATTCTAATCATTTATGGGTATTTCTTTGAATTTCCAAGGTTGTTATGAACTACTTAGAAAATGTTTTTCTTTGGATTACATTTATCTCCTATAACATTGCTTTTAATAATGTTAGTGACCTACATAATGGAGTTTTTCACATGGTCCATAGTTATTCACTTTACTCTTTCTTAACAACTCTGAAACCTTTCTGATGAATTAAGTTATAGGAACTGGTGTCTAGTATGCATATAAACTTCAGCTGTTCCATTCATCAGCACTTAGAAGTAACAGTAATTAGAGTGAAATTGCAGTCTATGGGCAAGTGGTAGGTGTGGCCCATCATTAATGGAAGAAGTATGTATGGAGTAGTGTCAACAGTAAGGGAAGTTTGTGCAGAGAGAATGTTTTGTCTTCAAAAAAGATTCAGGAATTGGTTATCATGTTCTGTTTCTTTTGTAAACAGGCCATATTGAAAGAAGGTATCGTTATGTAAAAGCATTTAAGAGCAGACGGTTCAAGAGTGAATTGTGGCTGAGGGATTGCTTTCACAATAGCACCAGTAAAAAGGCCCTTTTCATTTGAGTCAATGGGAGTTTGAAATGTGTGATGAAAGAATTGTTATTATTTTTTTTAATGGCAAGTAGGATACTATATATTGTTTCTTTGTGTTTCACAGCATTGTGAGAATTGGTGGTTTTAAAAACCTCTCTCCAAAGATGTCTAAGATGATCTGAATTTGACTGTGGTCAGGGAAAGTTTTCTGAGGTTAGATTGCTATTTAGAAATAGACTTTCACCTTTATTTATTAATTTTTAAAACTCTCACATGCTTTGTAAATAAACTTTTTTTGAGATTATACTTTCAGCGCTTCAAAATTCATTTGCTAATTGATACACATGGAAACACAAGACTTTAGCTCTTATTTTATTTGTGGTTAGAATGTGAAGAGCTGTGCTCTACAGTGAAGATAATACTGGTTCCTCTTACCTGTGATGTAAAAGCACTTTATTTTTCTGGAGACAAAGCAACAATTACATATTTGAAGACCTTCCTTTTGTATTATCTTTCTTGTTTGCTTAGCAAAGTAGTACATTTTCCAGTTCTAATAATTTTCCTAATATAAAGTGTGGTTTATTCTAAAGACCATAAATATATAAAATGACAAAGACTATCAGCTCATAAGCCAAAATACACTGGAGTTGATTTAGCATAAATGAATATATGAAACTGTAGAGAACAGTTGTCTAGTAAAGGGTAATATGCTCAGATCTGTGCAGCAGGCCTTTCACCCGTATTACCTCAAGGTGATTCTCCCACTCAATAAGTACTAGTTTTGATGGCAGGTCTGTGTCCCTGTGTGATTTATACCTTGAACTCTCTCGCTTAAGATGGCTACTCACCTGGGCTTCCTAGGTGGCTCAGTGGTGAAGAATCTACCGGCTAATATAGGATTTAGGAGATGTGGGTTCAATCCCTGGGTTGGGAAGAACCTCTGGAGAAGGAAATGACAACCCACTCCAGTATTCTTGCCTGGAAAATTCCATGAACAGAGGAGCCTGGTGGACTATAGTTCATGGGGTGGCAAAAAGTCGGACTCGACTGAGTGACTGAGCTCGCAAAAAGGAAGAGCCTCCTTAAACAGAGTGTGGTAGAAGTAACAACATTTTTGTTTGCTTCTTTTTATGTTTTAAGGCTCTTGTAAGAGTGAAAAATTCTTCATTTACTGGTGGCTCAGTTGGTAAAGACTATGCCTGCAATGTGGGAGACCGGGTCTGATCCCTGGGTTGGGTAGATCCCCTGAAGAAGGAAATGGCAATCCACTCCAATATTCTTGCTTGGAGAATTCAATGGGTAGGGCTCCTCTGTGGTCGCAAAGAGTCAGACATGACTGAGCAACTAACACTTTCATTTTCACGCACATTCACATACTCAAATATATGTATGGATAGATGCATAGATGTCTATCTGTCCATGCATTGGTATCTATTTATGTATCTAGGTAGGTAGATATGGTATGTATCCATCTATTGACATATATATATGTGAACATAAGTTTATATTCAATAACCATTTCTCTCTATATATCTTTGTGCGGATTTTTTTTTTTTTTGGTTTAAAAATAACCTGGTATATACTTCTCAATGTATTTCTTTTTCTCCACATGTTTTTTTTCTTTCTCATAAAATTATATACATAAGATGTATATACAGTATAATTATATAACTGATCAATCAGTTCAGTTCAGTTCAGTTGCTCAGTTCTGTCCAACTCTTTGTGACCTCGTAAATTGCAGCATGCCAGGCCTCCCTGTCCATCACCAACTCCCGGAGTTCACTCAAACTCATGTCCATCGAGTCAGTGATGCCATCCAGCCATCTCATCCTCTGTTGTCCCCTTCTCCTCCTGCCCCCAATCCCTCCCAGCATCAGTCTTTTCCAATGAGTCAACTCTTCACATGAGGTGGCCAAAGTACTGGAGTTTCAGCTTTAGCATCATTCCTTCCAAAGAACACCCAGGACTGATCTCCTTCAGAATGGACTGATTGGATCTCCTTGCAGTCCAAGGGACTCTCAAGAGTCTTCTCAAACACCACAGTTCAAAAGCATCAATTCTTTGGTGCTCAGCTTTCTTCACAGTCCAACTCTCACATCCATATATGACTACTGGAAAAACCATAGCCTTTACTAGATAGAGCTTTGTTGGCAAAGTAATGTCTCTGCTTTTCAATATGCTATCTAGGTTGGTCATAACTTTCCTTCCAAGGAGTAAGCGTCTTTTAATTTCATGGCTGCAGTCACCATCTTCAGTGATTTTGGAGCCCAATAAAAGAGTCGCCAGTCCAGGTTCGATGCACGATACTGGATGCTTGGGGCTGGTGCACTGGGACGACCCAGAGGGATGGTATGGGGAGGGAGGAGGGAGGAGGGTTCAGGATGGGGAACACATGTATACCTGTGGCAGATTCATTTCGATATTTGGCAAAACCAATACAATATTGTAAAGTTTAAAAAATAAAAAATAAAATAAAGTCTGACACTGTTTCCCCTGTTTCCCCATCTATTTCCCATGAAGTGATGGGACCAGATGCCATGATCTTTGTCTTCTGAATGTTGAGCTTTAAGCCAACTTTTTCACTCTTGTCTTTCACTTTCATCAAGAGGCTTTTTAGTTCCTCTTCACTTTCTGCCATAAGGGTGGTGTCATCTGCATATCTGAGGTTATTGATATTTCTCCCAGCAATCTTGATTCCAGCTTGTGTTTCTTCCAGCCCAGCGTTTCTCATGATGTACTCTGCATATAAGTTAAATAAGCAGGGTGACAATATACAGCCTTGACGTACTTCTTTTCCTATCTGGAACCAGTCTGTCAATAGATACAATTTTTATTTTATAACAATGAAATCATATTATGTTTATTTCTTTGCATAACATTTTACCAAAATCCCTGTAAGATAACCAGTATAGCTCTAACTAGTTATTTTAAAAAGTTGCATATTGTTCCATGGAAAAAGTGAACCACAATTTATTTCGCCATCACTCTTAATCATAGTCATTCATCTGACTCCCAAGCAACCTTAGTTTCAGCTGTTACAAATAATATCTTGTCACACATACTTCGAAATATTGTTGATTTTATTTCTACAGGACAGATTGGAAAGATTGGAATTCCTAGTTGAAGTATAAATATATATTTTAATTTTAAGCATAAAAATTAAAATTTCTAGAGGGATTACACTTACTTTTTTGAGTGTTTGCCATTCTGTTGGGTACAAAGTGATATCTCATTACTAAAGACTTTAATATGCATTTCCTTAATTGTCAGTTTGAAAAATAATACATATATACACATATATAGGTCATGAGTCAGGGATTTTGACAATGGAAATGTATTTCCATAGTAGGGGTAGGAGTATCCTCTACGATATCATCAATAATTCCTGACTCACGACATTTATCCCCTTGTGTCAACTTTTCACTTAGTGCATTGGATTTAGTTATCAGTTAGTTATCAGCTTCTAACAGGTAGAATACAGAAGAGGTAATGGGACATCACTTCTGAGATAAGGTTAAAAAAAATGCTGGCAGATTTTCTTCTTGAGTACTCTCTCTTGCTCACTCCATGCTGTTCACGATGTGGGAAGTCATCTGCAATGTCATGAGGCAGCACTATAGAGAGGTCCAAGTGTCGAGGGAAGGAAGCCTGCTGAAAACCATGTAAAGACATTTGAAAACAGCTCTGATGCTGCTGCTGCTGCTAAGTCGCTTCAGTCGTGTCCAACTCTGTGTGACCCCAGAGACGGCAGCCCACCAGGCTCCCCTGTCCCTGGGATTCTCCAGGCAAGAACACTGGAGTGGGGTGCCATTGCCTTCTCCAATGCATGAAAGTGAAAAGTGAAAGTGAAGTTGCTCAGTCGTGTCCGACTCCTATCGACCCCATGAATTGCAGCCTACCAGGCTCCTCTGTCCATGGGATTTTCCAGGCAAGAGTACTGGAGTGGGGTGCCATTGCCTTCTCCTGAAAGCAGCTCTCCTCCGACTAATTCAGACTTCATGAGTCTATAGTGGCCCAGCTTAACTGCAACTTTAGGAGAGATTTAGAGTAAAAGAGCCAAGCTAAGGTGCTCCCCAATCACTGACTCCTAGGAACTGTGAAGAAATAAATATTTGCTAAATTCCTAACTTTGGGAGACAATTTGTTATGCAACAATAGATAACTACTACACATAAGGTTCTTATACTGTTCTCATCAGTTTATAACTGCTACATTCTGATTGTATACCTACAACCTTTTATAATCTTTGTAGACGTTTTTTCCCTCTTCTAACATGTGCACGTTGCTTTATGCTATCTTTTGCTACAGAACTTAAGTCTGCATAGCAAATGTTTTCTCTTTCCCCCTTTTTGACCTTTTGGCCTAACACTAGGTAAAATACATGACATTCTAAATTTTTTCTATGATTATTGTTGTTTTATATTTTACTCAAATCTTTAATTCCTGTGAAATTTATTTTATAAAACATGACTGACATGTTATATCTCCTGAGGAATTCCTTTAAGTTGGTTAAGTTTTTTTTTTTTTTATGATTTCTGGGTTTTTGTATCCCTTTTCTATATTTTGAGATATTTCCTGTACTTGATTTTTCAGGAAAATTAGTCAAGTCTCATCAGTAACATATTCATCTTCAATTTATATATTACATTTTAAAATTTGATAACCATATTTTCTGTTTGGGTTGGTTTTTCCTAATGTTGTGATTGAATCATTTTATGTATTTGAATCATTTTACAATTTGTTTTGTGTCAATTAAATCTATTGATTTCTATCTGCAGTTCTGTTTTACTAGGGACTGTCTAGTCTGGATCTTCTGCTTCTTCTCCCCCTTTAGTTGCTGGTCCCAGAGGAACACTGCAATTTTTCCTTGCCAGCTTATTGTACTTCATACTCTGTGGTGCCAGCTTAATTTTTGGCAGCCTTGTGCAGTAGCAATCCCCCACATGATGGAAAAATTTGTAGTCCACATCTGCAAGTGTGTGGTGTTCTGCTGGTGAATGCTGTTCTCCTTTAGGGTATCAAAGAGAAGTGTCTTCATTCCTAGTATCTCAGAAGTTTGGACTCGTAGACTCAGTGGTAGGAAGAACTCAGTTTAGCAACTCTTGATTTCTTTTCATTCGGGGAACCAGCCTGCTATAATCATTTTTTTTCTCCCTGAGGTACACAGATCTTTTATACCTGGAGAAGTGACATGCCTGCTGGGCCTGGCAGCTGCTCAGTTCTGGAATACTAGTTGATGTTTTGATTAGAGTAGGGGAGATTACATCAATAATGTATGTCAGATGTCGTCTTCCCAGATTTTCTCACTGCAGTCCTAACTCACCATGATATGATTTTCGTGTAGTTCATATTACCAAGAAGTTCAAAATAATAAAATTGAAATTGTTCACATTAAGCATAAGAACAAATCAAGATATGTGATTTGTGACTCCTGAATCTGGGAAATTATAAATGCCAAGTGTGTATTCCACTGAAATGGAGAAGGGAATCAGAATTAGAACTGAAAAACTTAGGCTTCCTTTTTCAAATTTAAATTATAGTATTTTCTAAAGAAGTGTGCCTTTGGGAGGGGGCTGGATTTTATTGTTTTAGTCATCTATAAGAGATTTTAAAGAGTATGCTTAAAGAAAAAAAAATAATAAAAAATATAAAATGACCTAATAAGTTTGAGGAAACTGTGATATAATTTCCATGGATCTATTACAAAATGACAAACAACAATAAAGCAAAGTTCAAACTTTAAGTGAAAGTGAACTTCACTGCAAGTAATTTTATTCAGTTATTCTTTAAACTGACAATTCAATTGAGATGATATATTTCATCAACAACTTAATTATGTCCTCTATTATATATATGTGTGTGTGTGTACACATATACATATATGTTTCAGATTAATCCTCTTGTGAGTATTCTACTAATAAATATAAATGACTTACTAGATGAATAATACTAAAACATGCATGTAGGGTAGGACTTCCCAGGTGGTTCAGTGGTAAAGAATCTGCCTGCAAATGCAGGAGACGAAAAGATCATGGGTTCAATTCCTGGGTTGGGGAGATCCGCTGGAGGAGAGAGCATGGCAATCTATTCCAGTATCCTTGCCTAGAGAATCCCCATGGACAGAGGAGCCTGGTGGACTGTAGTCCGTGGGGTCACAAAGAGTCAGACATGACTGAAGTGAATTAGTGCACATAACACACACAAGTTAGTCCTATGGTTATTGATGCAGTGTAAGTGTACAAAGATCACAATTAGTAAATATGATGAATACTGTGGTATATTTCACAATTAGAGTAATTTCAAAATAATCACAGAATCATGAATAAAGGGAAACCCAGATTGACAAAATCAGTCTGTTCTTTTAGGTGAATTACCAGCCCAGAAGACAATCCTCTGGGCTAGAGGATTATGTGGGGCCAGGTGATGACTCTGCTCATGGAGTAAATTGGGACTTGAGAAACAAAACAAAACAAAGAAATGCTGTTTCTATAAGCAGCATTTTTGGAGATTAAAAAATAGGAAATATTTTAAAGTGATTTAAGTTGGCAATTTAGGTGCTACAATCAGGGAAATGGTAGCTAATGTATTTTAAATATTTTAAATAGAGAAATATGGGTCTCATAAATTTTGCTGTGTCTTAGAAATGTTTACAGTTGTTTTATCTTCTTGATATATTGGCATTTGCATAAATATGTAGAGTGCTTCTTTGTCTCTTATAAAAATCTTTGACTTAAAGTCTTCTTTTTGATGTTAGTATGGATACTCCTGCTCTCTTTTGGGTACTACTTGTATGTACTATCTTTTTCTATCCTTTCATTTTCAACATATTTTTTGTCTTTGGATTTAAAGTGAGTTACTTGTAAATAGCAGATATTTGGATCAAGCTTTTATTTTTATTAATTCATTACTCCAATTCCTGTATTTTAATTGGTGAATTAATTCCATGTACATTTAAAGTGATGACTTAAAATGAAAGACTTCTGACAATTTTAAATTTATTTTTTTACATGTTTTATATGTTTTTTGTTCCTCAATACCTCTATTCTGAATGGTCTAGTGGTTTTCCCTACTTTGTTCAATTTTAGTCTGATTTGGCAATAAGGAGTTCATGATCTGAGCCACAATCAGCTCCCAGTCTTATCTTTTCTGACTGTATAGAGCTTCTCCATCTTTGGCTGCAAAGAATATAATCAATCTGATTTCTATATTGATCATTTGGTGATGTCCATGTGTAGAGTCTCCTCTTGTATTGTTGAAAAAGGGTGTTTGCTATGTCCAGTGCATTCTCTTGGCAAAACTCTATAAGCCTTTGCCCTGCTAAATTCTGTACTCCAAGGCCAAATTTGCCTGTTACTCCAGGTATTTCTTGACTTCCTACTTTTGCATTCCAGCCCCCTATAAAAAAAAAGGACATTTTTTTGGGGTGTTAGTTCTAAAAGGTCTTGTAGGTCTTCATAGAACCATTCAACTTCAGCTTCTTCAGCATTACTGGTCAGGGCATAGACAAAGAATAAGATCATGGCATCCAGTCCCATCACTTCATGGCAAATAGATGGGGAAATAATGGAAACAGTGACAGACTATATTTGGGGGGGGGCTCCAAAAATCACTGCAAATGGTGACTGCAGCCATGAAATTAAAAGATGCTTGCTCCTTGAAAGAAAAGTTATGACCAACTTAGACAGCATATTAAAAAGCAGAGACATTACTTTGCTGACAAAGTCCCTCTAGTCAAAGCTATGGTTTTTCCAGTAATCATGTATGGATGTGAGAGTTGGACTATGAAGAATACTGAGCACCAAAGAATTGATGCTTTTGAACTGTGGTGTTGGAAAAGACTCTTGAGAGTCCCTTGGACTGCAAGGAGATCCAACTGGTCCATCCTAACAGAAATCAGTCCTGAATATTCATTGGAAGGACTGATGTTGAAGCTGAAACTCCCATACTTTGGCCACCTGATGCAAAGAACTGACTCATTTGAAAAGACCCTGATGCTGGAAAAGATTGAAGGCAGGAGGAAAAGGGTATGACAGAGGATGAGATGGTTGGATGGCATCACCGACTCAATGGACATGAATTTAAGTAACCTCCAGGAGTTGGTGATGGACAGGGAAGCCTGGCATGCTGCAGTCCAAGGGGTCTCAAAGAGTCGGTCATGAATGAGTGACTGAACTGAACTGAACTGAACCTCTATTCTGCCTTCTCTGTTTAGTTGGTTTTATCCTAGTGTTCTAATTCCCTCCTTACTTCATTTTCTGTATTTCTTTTTGTTATTTTCTTAGTGGCTACTTCTGATAATAATATTAACCTTCTAAATGTCTAGCAATTTAATTTGAATCAATGCCAATGTAGCTTTAGTAGTATAGAAAAACTTCTCCTTTGCTGTTCTGTCTCCAACCGTTTCAGTTTGTTGTTGTCCCGCATGACTTCTTTTTAAACCATGTGCCATTAACTTAGATTTCTAATTACTTTTCTATGCATTTATGTTTTATATCACATTTTTTTTAAAAAGGAGCTGCAAACAAAAAATAAGATAATGCTGACTTTTATATTTTCCTATGAAGTTACCTTTACTAAAGTTATCTCTTTGTATGGTTTTGAGCTACAGAAGAACTATACAAAAAGATCTTCATGACCCAGATAATCATGATGGTGTGATCACTAACCTAGAGTCAGACATCCTGGAATGTGAAGTCAAGAGGGCCTTAGGAAGCATCTCTACGAACAAAGCTAGTGGAGGTGATGGAATTCCAGTTGAGCTATTTCAAATCCTAACGATGATGTTGTGAAAGTGCTGCACTCAGTATGTCAGCAAATTTGGAAAACTCAGCAGTGGCCACAGGACTGGAAAAGGTCAGTTTTCTTTCTAATCCCAAAGAAAGGCAATTCCAAAGAATGCTCAAACTACTGCACAATTGCACTCATCTCATACGCTAGTAAAGTAATACTCAAAATTCTCCAAGTGGAGCTTGAACAGTACATGAACTGTGAACTTCCAGATGTTCAAGCTGGATTTAGAAAAGGCAGAGGAACCAGAGATCAAATTGCCAACATCTGTTGGATCATCAAAAAAGCAAGAGAGTTCCAGAGAAACATCTATTTCTGTTTTATTGACGATGCCAAAGCCTTTGACTGTGTGGATCACAATAAACTGTGGAAAATTCTGAAAGAGATGGGAATACCAGACCACCTGACCTGCCTCTTGAGAAATCTGTATGCAGGTCAGGAAGCAACAGTTAGAAATGGACATGGAACAACAGACTGGTTCCAAATAGGAAAAGGGGTACGTAAAGGCTGTATATTGTCACCCTGCTTATTTAACTTATATGCAGAGTACATCATGAGAAACGCTAGACTGGATGAAGTACAAGCTGGAATCAAGATTGCTGGGAGAAATATCAATAACCTCAGATATGCAGATGACACCAGCCTTATGGCAGAAAGTGAAGAAGAACTAAAGAGCCTCTTGATGACAATGAAAGAGGAGAGTGAAAAAGTTGACTTAAAGCTCAACATTCAGAAAACTAAGATCATGGAGTCTGGTCCCATCACTTCATGCAAATAGGTGGGGAAACAGTGGAAACAGTGGCTTACTTTATTTTTCTGGGCTCCAAAATCACTGCAGATGGTGACTGAAGCCATGAAATTAAAAGGTGCTTACTCCTTGGAAGAAAAGTTATGACCAACCTAGACAGCATATTAAAAGCAGAGACATTACTTTGCCAACAAAGGTCTGTCTAGTCAAGGCTATGGTTCTTCCAGTAGTCATGTATGAATGTGAGAGTTGGACTATAAAGAAAGCTGAGCACCGAAGAATTGATGTTTTTGAACTGTGTTGTTGGAAGACTCTTGAGAGTCCCTTGAACTTCCAGGAGATGCAACCCGTCCATCCTAAAGGAAATCAGTCCTGAATATTCATTGGAAGGACTGATGTTGAAGTGAAATTCCAATATTTTGGCCACCTGATGTGGAGAGCTGACTCATTTGAAAAGACCCCGATGCTGGGAAAGATTGAGGGCAGGAGGAGAAGGGGACAACAGAGAATGAGATGGTTGGATGGCATGAGTTTGAGTTGGTGATGGCCAGGGAGGCCTGGCATGCTGCAGGCACTGGAATTGCAAAGACTCAGACACAACTGAGCGACTGAACTGAACAGATGGCTTTGAGCTGCTGTCTAATGTCTTTTAATTTCAGCCTGAAAAGTTCACTTTGACATTTCTTATAACTTCTGTGACCCCCAGCTTCTGTTTATATGGAAATGTCTTGATTTCTCCTTCATTTTTAAAGAATAGTTTTGCTAGACACAGAATTATTGGTTGATAGGGTTTTCTTTTTTCCCTTTAATCACTTTAATGTGTCATCCCCCTGCATTCTGGCTTCCATGATTTCTGAGAAATTGCTGTTAAACTTACTGAAGATACATTATATAAGAGGAGTTGTATCTCTGTCTTGATGCTTTCAAGAGTCTTTCTTTGTCTTTCAACATTTTGATTATGTGTGTGTGGATCTCTTTGTGTTTCTTCTGGTTAGAGTTGGTAGAGATTTTCGGATGTGTAGATCCAACACCAAATTGGTTATTTGTTGTTGTTGTTTTGTTTTTAGCCATTGTTTCTTTAAATATTCTCTCTGTCCCTTTCTCCTTTTTTTCTGGACTATAATATTGTTTATATTGATGTACTTGAGGGTACTTCACTGGTATTGTAGGATCTGATCTTGTCCCTTCATTTATTTCTCCTCTGTTCATCAGACTAGATAAATTCAAATGGCATACATTCAAGTTTAGTGAATATTCTGCCTGCTCAAATGTATGTTGAAGCACTCTAGAGAATTTTACATTTCAGCTATTGTAGTTTGTAGCCTCAGAATTTCTATTTGAATCCTATTGGTGTTCATTTCTTGTTGATATTCTCTATTTGTTGAGCTATCGTTTTCTCTTTAATTATTTGATCTTTTTTTTTTTTTTAAACTCTTTGAGCATATTAAAGACAGCTGATTTAAAGTCCCTGGTTGGATGCTTAGTCTCTGGGGTTCCCAGGTATCAGTTCAGTTCAGTCACTCAGTCATTTCTGACTCTGCAACCCCATGAATTGCAGCATGCCAGGCCTCCCTGTCCATCACTAACTCCCGGAGTCCACCCAAACCCATGTCCATTGTGTTGGTGGTGCCATCCAACCATCTCATCCTCTGTTGTCCCCTTCTCCTCCTGCCCTCAATCTTTCCCAGCATCAGGGTCTTTTTAAATGAGTCAGCTTTCTGCATCAAGTGGCCAAAGTATTGGAGTTTCAGCTTCAATATCAGTCCCTCCAATGAACACCCAGGACTGATCTCCTTTAGGATGGACTGGTTGGATCTCCTTGCAGTCCAAGGGACTCTCAAGAGTCTTCTCCAACACCACAGTTCAAAAGCATCAATTCTTTGGCACTCAGCTTTCTTTATAGTCCAACTCCCACATTCATACATGACTACTGGAAGAACCATAGCCTTGACTAGACAGACCTTTGTTGGCAAAATAATGTCTCTGCTTTTAATATGCTGTCTAGGTTGGTCATAACTTTCCTTCCAAGGAGCAAGCATCTTTTAATTTCATGGCTGCAGTCACCGTCTGCAGTGATTTTGGAGCCCAGAAAAATAAAGTCTGACACTGTTTCCACTGTTTCCCCATCTATTTGCATGAAGTGATTGGACCATATGCCATGATCTTAGTTTTCTGAATGTTGAGCTTTAAGCCAACTTTTCACTCTCCTGTTTCACTGTCATCAAGAGGCTTTTTAGTTCTTCTTCACTTTCTGCCATAAGGCTGGTGTCATCTGCATATCTGAGGTTATTGATATTTCTCCCTGCAATCTTGATTCCAGTATGTGCTTCCTCCAGCCCAGCATTTCTCATGATGTACTCTGCATATAAGTTAAATAAGCAGGGTGACAATATACAGCCTTGATGTACTCCTTTTCCTATTTGGAACCAGTCTGTTGTTCCATGTCCATTTCTAACTATTGCTTCCTGACCTGCATGCAGATTTCTCAAGAGGCAGGTCAGGTGGTCTGGTGTTCCCATCTCTTTCAGAATTTTCCACAGTTTATTGTGATCCACACAGTCAAAGGCTTTGGTTTCTACTAAATTCTTTCCATCCTAAAAATAAGTTATACTTTCCTATTTCTTTGCATGTCTCCTAATGTTTACTTGAAAACTGGGCATTTTGCATATCATAAAGCAGTAACTGTGGGAATCAGAAATTAATCCCTCCCCAGAGTCTGCTGTTGTGACTTGTGGACCACAGTTGTCTATTTGTTTTGTAATATTTCCAAACTACTCTTGCAAAGATTCTATCCTTTATTATGTGTGGTCATGTAAGTCTCTGTTACATTATCTCAGCAATTAGCAGTAACCTGATTGGAATATCCTAAATGCCAAAATGTAGTAGCTTCTTTGTTCATTAATCACTCCTCAATTATTGTAAAATTTCCTATTAGTATCCAGAGTTTCAAAGAGTTAATTCTGTAAATTTTTGCCAGCCTAATGATTGCTTCTATAGGGGAATGGATCTATGGAACTTCTTTCTTTGCTACTACTAGTGATATTACTCCTTAGCAGCATTATTTTGTTCTCTTTGGGGGAAAATGAATTAGGTGCTACAACTTTATTTACTCATATCCTTCTTTGTTATTACTATATAAATTTTTAGAAAATTTTCTCTTATGATTTCAAAGATACATAGGCTCAAGATGAACATGTAGATGTAAAATAAAAGTCACTGTTTTGGACTCTGTAAACTATTGTTATTTCCATAGGTGTAATATTTATGCTAATTAAAAAAATTTAAAGGAAATTGTCATCTTAGAATTAAGTTTAGTGATTTCCTTTCTTATACTAACAAAAACACGATTTGGAATCATCGTAGGAATAGTCCTTTGCTTAATTTCTTTTCCTGCTTGTTTTGGGAATGGTACTCACTAGTCTTAAAAAAATTTTTAGAGTAGCTTTATTCAAGTCTTCATTCATCTATCAAATGCACTCATTTCCAATAATTGAGTTTAGTAATATGAATTATTTTGTTTATTGCTGATATTCCAATAGTTTTTAATGATTATGGAGTTAAAAACTACTTTCTCTCTATAAACTGTAGTTTTACTATAATATCTATGTAACTAAAGAAATAGACTAGTATATTTGTCAAAACTAAAGAAATAGACTAGTATATTTTTCAAAATTAAAGAAAGGGTTTTGCAAAATATCTCACATAAGTTATGAATCTTATGAAAGTTCTGTTTCTAAAGAAAAATGTTCAAACTCAATCCATGATATATATCAATATCCTGCTTCACAAAAAATATATAATATTTTTAAAAAGTGAGATAAATCTTTATAAAAAACAATTAAATTTTTGTTTCTCTCTACCCTAAAAATGCCTTAGGGAGAGCCAACTTAATTTTAAATAGTTGACTTATTTTATTTTTATACACATCAATTATATTATATTTATATGTGAAAATATGATAATGATTAATAAACTGCCATGAAATATTCTGTTGGTGCTTTTGAATAGTGTATCTTTAATGTGGCAGCTCTTAACAGTTAAAGGAACTTTGACAGTTAAGTAATCCCTTCACCACTTAAGTAAAACAGGATTTTATTATTAAGTACATTGCCTGGAAATGGTGTGTCTTTTTCATTCACACTATAAACAGTTTTGTTAGATTGGTAATCCTGCTTGTCAGATTTGTTCACTGTTTGATATTAATCAGTAGGTTTATAAAAGGTACAGCACTGGACTGCAATGAACAGAAAATGCATTATAAATAATGTTTCCATAAATCACAGAGAGTCAGACACCTCTAAGTCTGAGGTATACAGAATATTTTGACATTTCGTGGGTGGTTTGATAGTTTGCTACCAAACTAAAAGTTTAATAGCAAAGCTACTGTCCATTTCATTACAAAAAGTTCATGGGATATCATTTTTTGGAATATTTAATATTAACTTTTTCAAGTTTGTATCCTTCTAAAATATGCACAATAAAATGCAGTAATTACATCATAAATTATATACTTTAGATCATAAACAGTTATATCACATATCTGATTCTTCTTTAAATTTCTTTCTATAGTTCAGAAAGCTTTCGACATCACTTACCTAAATAGTCCACTGTGTAGTTAGAAGTTTTATTCACAAAATGTAATTTTTTAAACTTTCAAATGTTGGGGCTGATTTGGAAGTGGTTTTACAATTTTTTAGGAACTCAGGTCTTTGAATATATACTATTCAGGGGTTTGTTATGAGGAATCATTAAATTAACACCTGCTGCTGCTGCTGCTGTTGCTAAGTCGCTTCAGTTGTGTCCGACTCTGTGCAGCCCCAGAGATGGCAGCCCACCAGGCTCCCCCGTCCCTGGGATTCTCCAGGCAAGAACACTGGAGTGGGTTGCCATTTCCTTCTCCAATGCATTAAAGTGAAAAGTGAAAGTGAAGTCACTCAGTCGTGTCTGACTCTTAGCGACACCATGGACTGGAGCCCACCAGGCTCCTTGGTCCATGGGATTTTCCAGGCAAGAGTACTGGAGTGGGGTGCCATTGCCTTCTCTGAAATTAACAGCTAGTTAGGATAAAATGATGTAAAATGACTCAGGATAATCCTGTATAATTCCTGGGTGAACATGTAAGTATTTTGCTGGTTTGGCAAATAGATCTTTATTTCCAAAATATGTAGATTACAGAAATTAATATATACATATTGACCAGAAGCAATTTGGCCTAAAATGTTCTTTGACTTCTCAGTGTTTCCTGGCTCCTTCCAAGCCTTCCAGCTTTCCCTGTGGCTATCTGCTCCTCATGCTCATAATTTTAAGGGGCTGGCAAGTTTGAAATATTCTCCATGCTTAGCTAGTGTTTCCAAGTTGCACAAGACTATTATTTGAATTATTATCTGAATTCTTCTCTCCTTGCCACTCTCTTGTTTCTGTCTTTGAGCCCTGAATCTTAATATTTCCCTCCCAGATGAGAGTTTGCTCTGCTGTGGCATTGGCAGATTTCAGCAAATGTTGGAGGGCAGTGGGGAGCTCAGAGAAACAGAGAGAAGAAATCATGTCCATTTTTAACAGGAGTCAAAACTACTTAGTCCTGAGTCTACAGTAGGAACAGAGTCTCGAATCTGTTATTTAAGATCTGTTTACAATTGTAGTCATGTATGGATGTGAGAGTTGGACTATAAAGAAAGCTGAGCGCTGAAGAATTGATGCTTTTGAACTGTGGTGTTGGAGAAGACTCTTGAGAGTCCCTTGGACTGCAAGGAGATCCAACCAGTCCATCCGAAAGGAGATCAGTCCTGGGTGTTCATTGGAGGGACTGATGTTGAAGCTGAAACTCCAATACTTTGGCCACTTGATGCGGAGAGCTGACTCATTTGAAAAGACCCTGATGCTGGGAAAGATTGAGAGCAGGAGGAGAAGGGGATGACAGAGGATGAGATGGTTGGATGGCATCACCGACACAATGGACATGGGTTTGGGTGGACTGTGGGAATTGGTGATGGACAGGGAGGCCTGGTGTGCTGCAGTTCATGGGGTCACAAAGAGTCGGACACGACTGAGCGACTGAACTGAACTGAACTGACAATCCTTAAATTACTAGCATATACATATAAATGATAAGTAGGCTTTTAAGACTTCTATACCATCAACCCTTTCACTATTCAGTGATAGAGAACTGAAGAATTATTCTTAACAGACCTGATTCACAGTGTAATTTCTTTGTTTTTTCTTTTTATGAGTGCAGGATTGCCGATAAAAATGCAGCCAAGCAACAGGCATTTTGGAGTCTGTTCAGGTGTGGCACCTGTGTGAATGTGTGAACTCACAGTCAGGAGTCAGAGACCTGCATTGCAGGATGTGTTTAGACCATGGCAGACAACTATATCTCAGATACATTAGGGAGTTGATCATATATACTATGAGTTGTGAGCCAGAAAATCTGGCTTCTGGTCAAGTATTTACCATTACCTCTACGTTCTCCATTAGTCTCTAAAACTTGTGTGCTACAATTTTTATAATTAAAAAAGGGTTGCAGTCTATGGTTTCTCAAGCTCCTTAATTCTTTAATAGCTATATGATGATACTGAATGTTATATGTCTTCACAGTAAATGCTAATAAAAGGAGAAGATAAACTATGAAATAGGGGAGAAGAGGCAAGAAGCAACTACTTTTTTATTGAAAAAAACATATTACGCATAATGATAGAAAGGGGAATAAAGGAAATAATAGACCAATTACTTTTCTTAGTGAGCAAATGTTTGCAGTTTTTAAGTTTATTTCTAAGTTACAGGCCTTCCTTCATAAGCTTTATGTATGACATGAAACTCCTAACAAATACAGTTTGCCTTTCTTTTGTTATTATTTTTATAAGATCAAGAATATTTATTATTAATATTAATACATTAGTGGACATTTTTATTCAAAGGTTTAAAAAGTACACTAAAGTATTATCTGGGCTAGATTCATTTTAGGAGAAATCATAAACACAGAGAAACCATAATCCTGGTGTAATGTAGGAATCTAATTAAGACTAATGAGGCAACATTAAATTTAATGTATGATGCATTTTATATGTCTCACCATTAGAGCTGCAGCAAGCTGTTCATCAGAGTCGATCTTTGGTGACTAGCCCCCTACAGGCATCCTTCAGAAACCTAGGTTTAGGCTGGCATTGCTGCAAAGAAGTCAACACAAAAGCAACCATGAAGTCGGTGGACACTTTGAATCATCTGCTGGTGGACTCAGCTGGCCAATAAATGCAGATAGGTTTATGCTGTTGAAGAAGTTCTCCTAGGTTTCAAAGCCTGAATGTTGAATTTAGGAACACCAAGACTCACAGTCAGTGACCAAAGACATTAGCCCAATAGAGAAGGGAAGCAGGACAGAGCAGGTAGCAGAGAAGAAGAGGAGATAGTTTAACTGGATTCCTAAGATTTAGAGCTATTACTGATGCGGAGGAATTGAGGAGGATCTAAGGAGTGGAATCTTTTGTGCTAAAATTTGTACAGAGATTATCTGATGTGCATTTAGGCAAAAGAGAATGGAAACTGGTTCCCAGGAATCTGAGTCTCACATAAAATGATAAACATCTACATAATATCTAGCACAAATTATAATAGCTGATTTTTTTATGGTTTGTGTATTAGGCAGTGTTTTAAGTGCTTAATATGTATTTTCTCATTTAGTTTTTAAATAATCCCATGAGATAGCCATGATTATTGTCCAATTTTACATGAAGGAACACTGAAGTAGAGAGAGATTTAATGTGGACTTACACAGTTAGTGGCCAAGTAGAATTAGAACACGTGAATCTGAGTCTAGGAAAATGGGCTTATATTTTTACGTTAGCCCATATGTACTTAGATCCAGCCTGTACCCTCTGTTGCAAAATGACAATCCCTTCACTTATGTTAAATTTTAAAATTGAAATATCTATTGTAATTTGTCTTCTTAAATAGAAACCTGAAGTTCTCTGAGCTTGGGTCATGTTGCCCTGAAACTTTTATAAATGGTTTATAAAATTGTAATCTTTCTAGATGTGGGATGATTCTGTTTTTAAGAGCAATGGTTTATCCTTCCTAATTGTTTCTGCTTGTTGACATACAGGCTTTGTACAAGGTTTCTGAAAGTTTGAATTCGTAGCCTCCTGGATCCTGTTGGTCTCAGGGGATAGTGATTCAGATTTGTTGTTTGATGGTTCAGGCAGAGAACAAACCATGTGTATCCATAGAAGACCAAGCCAAAATTCACTAACTGTCTAACAATATTAAGTTCTGCATTGTGGGGACTATAAGACTGCTGCTCAGAAGGGAAGTAAAAACCACTTGTTTGCTGCTTTCAGTCTTCCTTGTCTATCTTAACTCTCTATGCTCTTTCTTTTTCTGCTGGCCCAACACTCCCTACAGAAGGTAACCACGTTAGGATTAGTAAATAGCAGAGCTGAGAGTTAAACCCAGGGATTGTGGCTCCTGCACCCACATGCTTTACTGCTCACTACAATGCTTCTTGTTGTTTAGTTGCAAAGTTGTGTCTGACTCTCTTGCAACCCCATGAACTGCAGTCCATCAGGCTCCTCTGTCAATGGGATTTTCCAGACAGAGATATTGGAGTGGGTTGCCATTTCCTTCTCCATGGGATCTTTCTGACCCAGGGATTGAACTCTCATCTCCTGTATTGGCAGGCAGCTCTTTACCACTGAGTCAACTGAGAGTTAGTTTCCCTTGGTGAACTTGAAGATTTTCCCTCTCAGTTGCTTTGGTAGCTATTGGGTTGGCTAAAAAATTTGTTTGGATCAGCTCAATATTAAGCTAGAACCTTTTACACTTGCACAGCAAACTGAAAAACTTGGTTAGCATGAAGGTGAACGAATCTTTCTGGACAGAACTACATATGGATATAGTTCTAGGTCACAGTTTTCAATGAAATATATTATACAGAATAAGACCAATGCTTGAGTGGCTGTGAATTATAGATTAGCTTAAACATGTACAATTTGATTTAGAACCTGTAAAAAAGGATCTTTTCTTTATGACTAATGCAGCTTATAGACATTTGCACAGTATGGTGACAAAGTGTAAAACTCTAAATCAGTTGGTTAATTAATTTTCTACATGCTAAGGTGAAACTAGAAAGATGAAAAGTCCAAATACTTTCTAAAATATCTCCCCATAATTAGGGATGAAGAAGGCAATGGCGACCCACTCCAGTACTCTTGTCTGAAAAATCCCATGGATGGAGGAGCCTGGTAGGCTACAGTCCATGGGGTCGCTAAGAGCCGGACATGACTGAGAGACTTCACTTTCACTTTTCACTTTCATGCATTGGAGAAGGAAATGGCAACCCACTCCAGTGTTCTTGCCTGGAGAATCCCAGGGACAGAGGAGCCTGGTGGGCTGCAGTCTACGGAGTCGGACATGACTGAAGCGACTTAGCAGCAGCATAATTAGGAATGGGTTACCTGCCTGTTCTTTAAAACATGCTTAAGTAAGAGACTATCTAGTGGTTCTATAAAGGTTTCTCAAATAACATTGTCTCCCCACCCCCTCCTTTTTTGGATTGATGATTTCGTTAAAAGCTATTCTCCAATTGTCATTTTGCTTTCTCTGCTTTAATGTGGTCTATGGGGTTCATTAGATCCAGCCTGTTAATGGCATCAGCTGGGTTTAGGTTTCATTGCAGCTGAACCTCACCATTGCTAATCACTTAGCTAACATATGCCAATATCATGGTACCTAATGACTCCTTCTGCAGTGACTACTTTATATTCCCATGTCTCCTCCTCTGAAAGGCTAAAGTAACATTGATTATCAGTATGAGCTGAAGATGGTGGGAGCACTGATGACTTCCTCTCTCTTAGACAACAACATACATACTTGGTTCAGGATCTTTAAGCTTTGTTGAGCATTTTTAGTGATCCATTTGCATCCCCTCCTCATCCCTATCCAGGCCATATGGTTGTCACATGAGGCAAAAGTCAGGTGCTTCCATTTCCAAAATAGTGTAGACTTTTTCCATTTGTTACTCAATTTTTGCATCCAACATTGTCTAGGCTTTAAAGTGGCACAGCTCAGTCATCTTAATTTACTTTCGGCAATCTCATTGCTCCCTGGAGACATTGAGTGAGTAGGAAAACACTGCAGATGTGTAGGGACAGCATATTGCTCTTCAAAATTTTTGGTATTCTGAGATAATTTTGATCTGTTTATCTTTTTTTGGTTTATTTGATATTTGAGACCAGAATAAAAGGTGCTATCAAATCTTTTTCTCTCTCTCTTTTCTTCTAATGTCATTACAAAGGGAAAGATGAGAATCTATCATTGAGGGGCTTCTGGCTTTGCAGGAAGTGGGTGGGCAGCAACACAGTGTGATGGCAGAGAGTAATTCTGCTTCAAGGAAGATACTGCCCAACAATTTTTAAAACTTAATAGGATTAGTCATGGGAACTATTTTTAGCAGAAGTTCAACTTTATCCATGTATTTTAATGTGGGAAAATTGTGTCCTTTTCCCTCTGCTAATGTTTGATGTATTCCAGCCCTCCTGTGAGCATGTTGGAGTATCTTATGGGACCTGGAGTGGAGGAGAACTTCCTCTTGGATTCTCTCTGTTTTCTTTCGTGAAAATGACATTCCAAAGCTGTTTCACTTTCTGACAGGAAATGGAGCCTTGCCAAAAATGATTAAAGTCCGAGAAAGCATAACAGTTCCAAAGCTGCAGCCGTGCTTTAGGAGTCCTGAGTTTGACATGGTGTCAAACAAACGTGAGATATTGTTTAATAAATTTGAATAATACAGAGATAGGAAAAAATCATTCCTGGCTTATTGCAGTAGTGATTTGAATTAAGTATGTAAAAGACTGTCTACATCTAATTAAATTGAAACAAATACCTAAACACACTTGTGTAAGGTTAGCCTAGCCGATGACTTTGTTCCATTATACTAGTTTTATGTGTGAGACAAAAGTATTATTTTAAACTCATGTAAGTTTAAAACGGTATACATTTCTGCAGTTTGTCAGGGAAATGACTTCTGTTTATGTGACCAAACCTGTGCATAGTGGATAATTTTTAAAAATATAATTAATTAAACTAAATTCATCAATAAAATCACTTAGAATGAAATAGTTTTGTTTAAATAGGTTAAATAGTAATTGAAAACTTTAGTCAATATTTGGAATCATAAGCCCAAAGGCTTTTTATATAATAGCGGCCTCAATTATTTCACTGACAATCTTAGTTAAATTATTTTCTCTTTCCACCAGAGAATTATGCATTTGTGTTTAATTATATACTACCCCTTCTTCCAAATAAAACTGACCAAGAAAAAAAAATGCAGCTCTCTCAAATCAATAAAAAGTAATACTTAAGGGAAAAAAATCCTTAAGAAAAACCTTGTAAAACATGGTATTTTTTTTTTTTAGCTCCTTTGAAAGACTATTATTTAAATGAACTAATTTTATTATTTCTTTCTTTTACTCTTTGGGTGTATACTTGGAATATGTTTTTAGTGCAAAAAGTTGAAAGTTTTCTGTACCTATTGACATTTGACGAGCACTACGATTCATGACCACTTTTTAGACAAGCTAAATTGATTAGAGAAGTCATTCAATGTCATGGAGTACCATTTGTCACTTCATAAACAGCTACAACCTGCTGCCTACAAATGCAGAAGGACTGCCAAATAAATCACATCAAATGGTGGGAGTAGACAGTATCCCTTCATCTATAATTGGTACAGCCTCTCCTGTCACGTTTGTTCATACTTGTGATTCTGGTGTGGATTGACACTGACATGGAAAGGGCAGCCACTATCAAAGACGTTAGAGAGTCTATGTTTCGGTGATGTATGTGCTAATAGATATCCATCATAATATTACATTAATGTCACCCATGTATCAAATGTACAACTTAACCATCTAGATATCTGATGATATGCCCATGTGGTTCTGTTCTAAGAGGAGATAAGCTCTTTGGCTTTGAAGGGAAATTGATAGATGAAAGAGGAAATAACATGGTTAACAGATCTATAAGAGAATATTACAAATGTAGCTTGCATGTGCCATTTCACTGTACATAATTGTAAAGCTCTATCTTTTAATTTCAAAATAAAAATAAATATACTTTTTTTTGCTAATTTCAAAGCAGTTTTATTTTAAGAATTTTGTTTCCTTGTCAAGAAAAAAAAAAAAAGGCCCCTATTATAATTAATGCTTTGTACTATGTCCCAGGTTTAGGCTTTCTTAGGGTCAAAACTCTTTTTCCCTGAAGTATCTGTGTGTATGCAATGTGCAGCTGTGTGTATAAGTATACAAACACACACACACACACACACACACAGGCTTTTGTATATATTATACCATAATACCACACTAACATTAAAAATTAACATAAATTAATGAAGACAATATACTTCCATAATGTCAAGTCTTTAAACACTGTAGACTCCAGGGAGATGGAAATGGACTTGAGTTGTTGCTAAAACATCTCTAATATATTGTATTCCACTCTGCAGAGATAATGGCCGTGTCCACATGATAAACTGGAAAATTCAGTATTACTTTAGAACAGCTTTGTTTTATTGGACTTTTACTCTTTGCAAGGAGCTTTGCATATATTATCTCATTCCATTTCACAGTAAGTAGGAGAGGTGGCTGTTTATATTCCCATTTCCTAGATGAGGAAATGGAGGAACCAAGAAAATAAATGAGGTACACAGTATCATCCATGAAGGATAAAAACTAGGATCCTGGACTGTCTGGATCCTACCCTTTTACACTGTGATATAGCCTCAATCAAGCTTTTAGAACTCAAAAATAAATCCTTGAGAGATGTGCTTAGTCACTCAGTCATGTCTGGCTCTTTGCGGCCCCTTGGACTACAGACTGCCAGGCTTCTCTGTCCATGGGATTCTCCAGGCAAGAATACTGGAGTGGGTTGCCATTCCCTTTCCCAGGGGATCTTCCCAACGTCAGGATAGAACTCAGGTCTCCCGCATTGCAGGAGGATTCTGTACTGTCTGAGCCATACCAGGGAAGCCCGAATATGTTGAGAGATGAACATATAGTAATAACACCAACAGAGAAAGGAGGCCAATTCAAAATCTCTGAAAAATTTCCCTTTCTGAAGTACCATATTAGTTGATCCTGGGAGCAGAGGTGTCTGCAGAAATGAAACATTCTCTATGAAAACTCAGGCTTGGGCTTGAAATACTCTTAGCCCCCCTCACCATGGCTCCCAAATAAGAAGCCTGTCCAGAAGAAAGTGGGTCAATGTGGAGCTGTTGGAAGAGGGTCATGAAGATGCTATTTGCTATGCATATTAAAATAAGCCAATCATTCAAACTAAAGATTCTAACTTTACTATTTAATTAGTTAGAATATTCCACAATATTTTATTACCTTCTATGAAGAAAATAGCCCTTGGAAAAATGCAGGAACATTCTGCTTACTAATGAATGGAATTTACAAATAACTGTTTGAAGGATCTGCTTCACTTTCCCAGAGGATCTTATTCCCTAGAAAAAGTTGGATTCAACTGGGAACCTGGAGAGGTGTATATCATGAAAAAAAGTTACTGCAACTTTTGTCAAAATATCCATAACTAGAAAACATGATTTTTCTATAGGTTAATTCAGTTAAAGTCTATTAGATGTACTTACTGACATAGAATTTGTTTTAAAAAGGTATAGTGAACCTATTCTTCTTTTCTAATATAGATAGTCAAAAGGAAACAGACATGAATTCATTTGAAAATAGGTTTGGACAAATAAATGGCAAATGTAATTCTAGTTATTTAAGTTATGAAAAATGGAAGGCTCCTATTGATAAACAATGAAGAATTGACCAATATCCAAAGCAGGCAGCTTTCATGGGACTGTGCTCATTGTCAACAAATGTTGGGAAAAGGTCAATGGTTAATTAAATAATCCATCACCTCAGGATAGAGAGTAGTTCTCAACTCTGACAATCAGTGACAGAAATATTAAAAGGTCAAGAAATGAGTTACAATATATTCTGTTTTGTTATTATGTATTATAAAGATGTGACTCTCTTAAAGATGTAAAGGATACAAAAGGCTCTTATCCTACTAGAAGTATGTTTCCTAAAAAAATATACTTTGGATTATTTACTGATATGAATACTGAGAATTCTCCTGAAGCTAGAGACTTCTTTGAAATTTTGTACTTTTTGAAAAAGAATCTGTTTTTGATAGTGAATATTTTGTCTCGATACTTGAAAAAGTATGTGATGGAGATGGAGTAAGGGGCGGGGGAGAGGCTTCTTTTTTGAGAATCACTTTCACTGGGGCTTGGTGATTTCAAACCATTATTTGCTTTGTAAATAAACATCACTGCAAAGATGGTAGCTTTCAGCTGCTGACTGTACTTTCTTGTGATGGTGGATAACTCAATTGCTCTCAGAGAATAGTAACATCTCCAATTTCCTTATGTCAAGTACAGAATAACCCTTCTGTAAATTAAAAGTATTATACAAACTTGATATATTGATTTGACCTAATTTTCTTTTGCCTGGATTTGTTTCCTTACTACCCTTTCCAAACATTAGTTATTATTATTTTTCAGTGGGTATTGATATTTAATTTGGGCTGCCTTATCTGGGCTTCTCAGGTGTCACTAGTGGTAAAGAACCTGCCTGCCAAGACATAAGAGACACAGGTTCAATCCCTGGCTCAGAAGATCCCTTGGAGAAGGGAATGGCAACCCACTCCAGTATTCTTGTCTGGAGAATCCTATGGACAGAGGAGCCTGGTGGGTTATAGTTCATGGGATCACAAAGAATCAGACATGACTGAAGGGATTTAGCAGGCATGCATGCCTTATCTAGCAAAATTTTTCTCCATCATCCTCCCTTATTCCATCTTCCTGCCCCAGAGTGCCATTGATTCATTCCTAGTTTTCAAGTTTCAAGTGTAAGCATTCCTTTTTTTCTGTACTGGAGATTGACTAAGTGAAAACCTACTCATTTTTGTCTTTCCACCCGCCTTTCTCCTTTACCTCTGTGGCCAAAATATGGAAAACAGACAATGAAAAGAGGTGCCCCAGAATAACTGCTTTCCAGGAAGCCATAAATCATATGTGATTAAAGTAATTGGCAACAATAGAAGGAAAATATGTTCTTGTGCTTTAGCTCTTTAGTTTTGCATTGAGAGGAAACTGGTCACTAGTTGAGATCCCACAGGTTAAGGAGAGATAATGCTTTATTTGAATAGAAAAATGAAGCCTCTTACTTGTCCCTTGAGAAAGCAAGGCTTGGAGAGTAATGGTCTATGGCCACGTCACTGCTGAAATGTTCTTTTATATGGCTTCTAAATGAGGGGTGCTTCACCAGGGACTTTGACCCATGACTGTGCATGGCTTTACCCCCTTGCTGTCTGGGTGAATGCTGCTGTTTCGAATATGGGCAAGTGTTATATGATTATTTTATCTCTTACTGTAAAGTGTTTTGAGAGACTTTGTATGAGAAGCAATATAAAAATAAATTGAATTGAACTGTGGCTTCACCTCCCCACTTTTTAGTGCTGAAACCTTTAGAGCAAAAAGTGCAGTGCTGTGACAAAGGACAAGATTAAGATGATGTCAGGAAAATGGTCAGCTCTGGAGAGCCCTGACCCTCCAGGAGGTGTGTGTGTGTGTGTGTGTGTGTGTGTGTGTGTGTGTGTGTGTGAGTTGTCACATTTGCCTATGTGTTAGACTAAAGCCTTTCCACAACTGGGATAAATCATATTTGTGTTCTTCAGTTAGTCATTCTGAGGAGTCATAGGATATCCAGAATCTACTTCCAGTTAATGCATTTCTGTGAAGACAAGAAGACTTGTTAATTACACAAATATCTCTTTTACATAACATATCACTGTGCATTAAAAGCCCCTGGTTAGCCTCTAAAAGGCCAGGGTCTGAACCACATCATATTACTTTCAGAATCCACAACTGCAATAATTTTTCTTTTAAAATAAAATAATCTTGGCTTAGGGTAATAGGTTTTTCCTGCAGAAATGTGATTTTATGTTTTATGACACCGCATCAATACATTATTTTAATAAATGGCTCTTGGTTCACCAGAAGTGCTGTATTTTGACAATATCAGCCAACCTTTTCATTTGTTTAAGCAGGAAAAGTAGGGTGCCAAAATAAAGCTACTCTAGTAGAACATCTCAAGAATGTTTATGAAAACTCAGTTATAGCTACATTTATTAGAGTTAAAGCATAGTACTAATTTGTCATGCAGAATTCCAGAGAAGTGAGTAATTTCTGCATTTCTCTAAATGCCAGGGTTTCATATTTTGAGGTAACCATTTGCTTGTAAATATGAAACTAGCAAAATGGACTATAATGTGACAAAAGGTATCAGAGATTTGTCATTATCTGACAATAGTTATTGGATATATTTGCTACCATGCTATGGCATTTCTCATAAAAGTAAATTGGGGAATGAAAAGATTTATCACATCAGGCTCTCTGACAATGGTCCAGAATTTTTAAAAATTTGAATTAGATGATTTACTAGAGGTTAGAAATGGCTCCCCACTCTCTGTCCTCACAACACAGAAATTTTCTTACATACATCATGCTTATCTTCATCAAGTCTCTCTGAGACCCTCTGATTATGGATAAGCATTTTCAGTCCATAGACAATCAGTCTTATTACAAAGTTGTGACCACACTATTTAATTATCAAAATACAAAGAGAAAAATCTCTTTCAGGACCCAGAAACTTTCTTGTTTATGAGGTTGCAGAGAGCTCCCCTCATAGATTTGTTGTTTATGACTCCTTTTTATCTAAAGCTCTCAACAATATTTTTATATAATGAGTCAGATTATCCAAGGTATCCTGGGGATAAGTAGGAATATGATTGTCCCTTGGCAGTAAATGGTGACTTTGGGCCTGAAAAAATGAATATCCATTCAAAGGTGCTTATTATCTTAGGATGGCACAGAGACACTCATAGTCATTCATTTTTGTGTTTAATCTTTGTGGGACAGTATGCTCTTGTTCTGAAGTGACACTCTCCTAACCCTAAGATATCTCCTAAGATAACAGAATAATATATATAACATATGCACACATTAATGCATATATTAGGATTTCTCATTCAAATGGCTCATTTCATAGAAAATATAGTTGTACCTAGCAATTTATATGCAGAAGTACGAATAGATCTCAGAAACAGATGGGGACTGGGGTTGGGGGAGAGATATATTTTGCAATTCATCTAATTACAGGTCCAAATGCCTCATTTTTACTTCTTCCCTGCAGTAGACTGAATGTTTATATCCCCCTAAAATCATTCGTTGAGATCCCAATCCCCAGTGTGATGACATTGGGAGGTGGGGCCTTTGAGAGTTAATTAGGTCATGAGGGTGGAGCCCTAATGACTGGGATTAGTGGCCTTATAAGGAGAGACATGAGTGAGATAATGTCTCTCTCCATTGTGTGGAGACATAGTGAGAAGGCAATCATTTACAAATCAGGAAGAGGGCACTCACCAGCACCTGATTGTGTTGTCACTCTGGTCTTATACTTCCAGCTTCCATACTGTGAGAAATAAATGCTTGTTGCTTAAACAACCCAGTTTATGGTATGTCAAAGTAGCTGAACTGATTGCTTCCCTCCACCCCACGATTATACTTATTTTCCATTTAGACCATAACTCCATTTATTTTTTAAAAATTAAAAAAAAATTAAAGTCCATTTGATTTATAATGTTGTGTTAGTTTCAGGTGCACAGCAAAGCAATTCAGATACACACATTCACATATATATTTCCCATGTATATATTCCTAATATATATACATATTTTTGTTTTTCCTTTTCCATTATGGGTCATTATAAGATATTGATTAAAGTTCCCTGTGCTATATAAAATAGGTCCTCGTTTATCTACTTTATATATAGTAGCATATATCTGTCAATCCTAAGATCCTAATTTATCCCTCCCTCCCTTTTCCCCTTTGGTAATTACAAGGTTTTTTATTTTTTCTTTAATATGTGTGAGTCTGTTTCTGTTTTATAAATAAGTTCATATTTATCATATGTTTTGATTCTATATATGAGTGAGATTTGTGATGCTTTTGAACTGTGGTGTTGGAGAAGACCCTTGAGAATCCCTTGGACTGCAAGGAGATCTAACCAGTACATCCTAAAGGAGATCAGTCCTGGGTGTTCATTGGAAGGACTGATGCTGAAGCTGAAACTCCAATACTTTGGCCACCTCATGCGAAGAGTTGACTCACTGGAAAAGACCCTGATGCTGGGAGGGATTGGGGGCAGGAGGAGAAGGGGACGATGGAAGATGAGATGGCTGGATGGCATTACCTACTCAATGGAGCATGAGTTTGGGTTAACTCCTGGAACTGGTAATGGATAGGGAGGCCTGGCGTGCTGCGATTCACGGGGTCGCAAAGAGTCATACACGACTAAGCGACTGAACTGAACTTACTTTACTTAGTAAGATATTCTCTAGGTCCATGCATGTTGCTGCCAATGGCATTATTTCATTCTTTCTTATGGCTGTGTAATATTCCACTGTATTTATGTACCACATCAACTTAATCCATTGAAGGGCATTTAGATTGCTTGGCTACTGTAATCAAAGCCACTATGAACACTGGAGTGCATGTATCTTTTCAAATTAGAGTTTTGTCTTTTCTGGGCATATACCTAGGAGTGAGTTTGCTGGAAGATGACTCCATTTCTAAATGAGTCAATCAATAGCTAACATTATATATAACCTGGGACTTTACTGCATCATCTTTGTTCTCTTTTCTCCTCTGCTGTACTTATGTGACTCTACAGCTACTGTGCACACATTTGCTGTGTTCCGGGACATAGGATCATTCACTTTTGTTCAAATATGCTAAGTGTTTTCATGACTGTGGGCCTCCATTCATGATGATTTCTAAGACTAAAATCACTTTCATTATCTCTACATATTGAAAACCCATTCATCTTCAGTTCTTTCCTAGTTTAAGTGGCAGAAACGAGCCTCAGTTTTCCATCTGCAAACTGAGGATATGTAGCATTCTCTTTCAGTGTGATTTTGGCAATCTAATGAAAATATGAGTTTGATCCTTTAGTAAAATGCCCTGGTGTTCTTCAATTAATCACTTCTCTGCAAACCAGGAACATATTGTACTTAAAATATTCAGCCTCTTATTATGCATGCATATGGAAATATCTTTTTCTATGCCTTGTAAGACCTAAGGAAATGCTGAACATTATTTACGCCTATATAAATACCTAATATTTATAATAAACTGGGGGATCTAGACTTAGTGGGAACTTAATAAATATTTTTTAAAATGGACTGTTCCATATGTTCAGTGTCCCAAATGTTCCAATATACATCTTGAACTATTTTGGACCAGTAACAAATTGAAGTTGGAATTAGTTCAATTCATCAAGTTTATTTTTACTGCAATGTACCCAACACAGTAAGTGCTTCTAGTTGCTACCTTTGGACAGACTGCCAAAGAGATATGATATATGAAATACATCAATGTCACTTTTTAGTTCTGCATGACTTTCTTACAGTAACACAATCCAATTGGCAAGTTGATGAAAGCCTAGAAATGGAACTTCATTTAAAGGCTCTCAGTGGTGCTTATACATCCTATATTTCCTGCTTCATATTTACCAGTGTTGGTTCTGGTTTTTCTATATTTCAGATAGCATTTCCATGGCAAAAGGTTCATACTCCATAGTGTGAGGGACACTACTTCAAGTTACTTCTCTTATGCCAAAGGTACCAATTATGGCACAGAGGATGAGGGAAGCAACTGAAACAGGTCATTTGGTATTGTCATGTGACACCTGAAGTGGTATAATGTAACACACACACACACACAAATTGTAAAATGCAAGACTTCTGAAGGTGTGATGGGCTCCTTTATCAGAATTCAATGACTGGCTAAGATTAACTGTCTTTGCTCGTTAATAGAGAGATTTGACACATTCTAAAAGGTGAACTATTGAGTCTCACATTCTTCTCCGTATCATTTAATCATCCTCTTTGATAGCAACTGAACAGCTAGTGGACTGGGAACAACTTTGCCTTTTCAAAACTCTATATAAAAATGTCTCTTAAATTTTTTTGGGTATATTTATTTATCCACAATCTGTTCTCCCCCTCAGAGGAAGCTGGCCTCTTCAAAATTTGTGTGGAGAGCTAAACTTCTATATTGGCAGCTTAGTGTCCAGTTCAAAACCACATCCCACAAGGCATTGAGTAAGAGACCAGAGAATCTTCACGACGCCATCTTTAGATTGAGATCACATGGCTCTGAATATGCCTACTGTAGAGCTAGTAATTTTAGGTTTAAACGTTTGCCAAATTGACTTTCCTCAAACTGCATGTACCTTTTACCTCTGCCAGTCAAACCCACAAGTTTAAACTATATGGAAGGAAAAGAGCACCGAATCCCTTCAAATATCCATTTTGCTTATATTTTTGAAGCAAGAAATGGAAAAAAAAAAACTTTCTATTAAAGAAAGAGGTAACATTTGCCCTCGGCCAGGGGCTTTCAAGTTCTCATATGTCTCAATGAAAGCCAACCTAATTAGTATAAATCAGAATTTTGTATTATAGACGTTCAAGAATAATGAGTTCTATTATGAAAGATTTCAGTAGGTAAGATATATGCTATTCAACGGAAAAAAATAAACAAGCTTCATTTCTTCATTAGAGGATGCTTATTTATAGTGCAATATATATCTACCTCGACTTTGACATTAAAGTTTTGACTGCTTTTTAGCTATAAAATTTGATATTGTTGTGGCAGCTGCACTATTCGAATGATAGCTGCAGTACAGCTGCTATCAGTGAGGGAGATTTATTGCTTCCCTACATGGATAAGGATATGTGCATATTTACTTTTAGTTTTATTGCTGGTGTCCTATATTTTAATGACACAAGGTGAGATAAAAGAACATTATAACATTATAATCAAGAAGCCCTACAAATACAAATGGCTTGCTTCTTATGAAACTTTGTTTTAACTGTATGCAAATTCCCTGTCTTTTCTTGCAGTGAAACAGTCTAAATTGGTAGAGATGTTACACTCCTGCACATGCCCTTATGCTTGTTTTTGGCATTTCTTTCACCAAAGGCACTGGATAGGAGAAGGAAGGGAGGAGAGTAAACAAGACCGGAAAAAAGAGAAGAGAGATGAGTGAGTATCACTAAGTAGTTCAGATAATTTTTTTGTGTGTGGTAACTAATTTCTGAGAGAAATTGGTTGATTTGAAACTTGGGATTCAACTTCAAGCCAATTTGGAAGCATGTAACTTGCTGTTTGAAAGACAATAAAGAAAAGGGATAGAAAGTTGAAAAGTTTTTTTTTTTTTTCCCCCCACTGATTTTGTCTCCTGTTCTTTTTCTTAATATTGTCTTGAACCAATAACCTAGTGACAGATGGGGAGAATTCAGTGTGCTTGGCAGTTTGGATTAGATTTGATAAACATTCAGGTCTATTTGGTATTGAAACAGAGTTGGAAATCACATGAAGACAGCCTTTTCAGAAAAGTCCCATTACTTGGTGGTTTCTGAAAGTTAGTTCACAGTACTGCTGGAAGAGTCTTTGGCGTACTGAGGGATTTCGTGATTGATACCAGGCAGCACAGATGTGCCTGATGTGCCTTCAAGGGTCTTAATGACGTTGTTTAATACAGAAAAAAGTTTTGCTTTACTATGAAACGAAAACTGTTCTTTCGTTATCCTAGATCCTTGAACTTTCCCATATTCTCACATCCTCTTCTTGATATATTTTCCTGTTTGTTTGTTTAGACTTGTGGGTTTAGAATGCTATGTTAATCATTTCTGTTTAAATACTAACAAATCTGTGGAATTAACAAGTATATGTGCCCTGCAGCATATGAGATTTAAGAAGACTGGTTTTGATCTTTCAGTTACCAGAGAAGTATTTTACAGCTCTCAAAATTTCCTCACATACATATTTGAAAATAAATCGGCCATTCAAAAGTTGTTGAGTAAGCAATCAGGTCATTTTACCTGGACTTGTAGAAAATGAAAAGACAGATTCCTGCTGTCTTTATCCTTTTTTGCTCAGTAATCTGGTAGCCTTATTGGTATTATAAGTTAATTTGATGTTTTAGGTACTTATGTTTGCCTAAGAGTCTTATGTAGGGAGTTTTCTTTACTCTTTAGCCATATGTAAACCACATTTTTGTTAAGTATTTATCAAACTGCAGCTCCTAAAAAATTCATAGGTGTCTTTTTAACAGAGTCCAAATTGCAGCCTTTCTGAATTAAAGACAGTTTTAGTACATGAATTATTATTCCTGTAATAATTGCTTGCAACTGAACACTTGGAGACCATCTTTGATAAATATAGAAATGACTGAGTTTGCTAAATACTCTTTTCATTATAATAAAGCTATGCCAGTCAATTAACTCATTTCTCAAGCATGTGAGCACATTGTACACCAAGTACTGAAATGAGAACATTAGATATCACAGCCTTGAATAGATTTGATACCTGTTTTGTTGTGGGGAGGGGGAGGAGTAGGAGGGAGGTATTCATTTACCTTCTTATTTCTCATGCAGAAATGCCTTGGTTTAAAGTGAAAGTTGCTCAGTCGTGTCCTACTCTTTGTGACCCCATGGACTATATAGTCCATGCAGTTCTCCAGGTCAGAATACTGGAATGGGTAGTCTTTCCCGTCTCCAGGGAATCTTCCCAACCCAGGGATTGAACCCAGGTCTCCCACAGTGCAGGCAGATTCTTTCCCAGCTGAGCCACAAAGGAAGCCAAGGTACTGGAGTAGGTAGCCTAACCCTTCTCCAGCGGATCTTCCTGACCCAGGAATCAAACTGGGATCTCCTGCACTGCAGGTGGATTCTTTACCAACTGAGAAATACTTATTAAAAACATGAGTAAAACTTCCAGATAACTATTTTTTTTAGCCCCAGTCCCCCTACCCTGCATCATTAGCCTCTACTTCCCACCTGGCAACCAGTGACAAAATTTACTCCTAATGGGTATTTTACCCAGGCCTATTTAAAGATTATGCACATATGATTCTATTTTTCAAGTGTTCTCTAAATAAACCTTTAGCATGTATATGTGTCCTTTTGGTAATTCAATTTTCTTACTGATGTGAAAAAATCTATAAAAATGAAGAATTTTGATTTTAATATTAAATGCTATAAGTGACAGCACTTATCAAAAGTGTGAAATTTTACTTTGAGTAATACACATGAGAAAACTTCTGGTGAAGAGAAAATTTTCACATGGATAAGATTACAAATAAATTTAAATTATTTTAGTCAGGCGCTTAACTGTGTTTTGGAGAAGGCAATGGCACCCCACTCCAGTACTCTTGCCTGGAAAATTCCATGGACGAGGAGCCTGGTGGGCTACAGTCCATGGGGTCGCTGAGGCTCGGACAGGACTGAGCGACTTCACTTTCACCTTTCACTTTCATGCATTGGAGAAGGAAATGGCAACCCACTCCAGTGTTCTTGCCTGGAGAGTCCCAGGGACGGGGGAGCCTGGTGGGCTGCAGTCCATGGGGTCGCACAGAGTTGGACATGACTGAAGTGACTTAGCAGTAACTGTATTTTATCCTAAAATTAGTGCCCTGCTTGATTAAAAGTAATGACATCTTTGTTTCAGTAAACTTAACATGAAACACTATACAATGGAGAAAGTTTATTTAGAATTTGAGTTTAATCAATATTGTAAAGTAATTAGCCTCTAATTAAAATAAATAAATTTAAATTAAAAATAAAATAAAGCAGAAAAAAATAATTTTAGAGTGATAATTTGCTTTTATTTCTTTTAAATCCTTTAGCCTAAAGATGCTGCAGATACTTAATTGATTGATGGATTGATTTCAGTTTAATATATGCTTCCTCAGCACATTTGGTTTGATCATTTTTGATTGGATCAGCTGATGACTGGTTATTTAGTAACTGGAAATTTGAGTAAACTGTCATATATCCAATTTTTAACTTTGAAGAAGTTTGTGAAGAGTCCCTCTGTAGAGTGAGCAAGAAAAATTGAAGGATTAAAATGTTTCAAATGCATTTACATTGTGGGTGTCCCTTTTATCATGGAGAAGAATGGCTGCATCATCCTTTGCAAACTTCCAAGTGGTGACAGCACTTGGGGTTGATGAGTGAGAATGTGGTGGTTTGAAAAGATCATGGAGAAACCAGCTTCTGAACTGGGAATTTGAAAGCACCCTAGCACATCATTCCTACAGCAAACCTAGAAAATAGCATGACTGGACATGTTAAGTAACAGAGGAATAGAGACATTTAGATAGTTTGTATAAGGTCTCCCAACTATATGAGCCACAGTCAAAATGCAGGAACTGCCAGAAGAATCATTAAGACTATAGACAAATGTGCTCCAGTAGATATATGTGAACCACAGGTGCAAGTCTCATATATAATTTTAAGTTTTCTCGTTACAAAGAATAAAAGGAAACTGGTGGAATTAATTTCAATAATATATTTTACCAAATATATCCATTTTTATTTCAAGATGTGATAAAATTTACCAATAATGTTATATCTTTCTCAAAGATGTAACATATTAATGTACAAAATTCCATGTACATTTTTGCTTACAACATGTTTCATTTTGAGCTAGTCACATGTCAGGGGCTCAATAACTGGGTGGCTGGTGCATACCATATTGAACAACATAGCATTAGAGTACTTGAGAAACCAAAAATGGCCCACACAGTATTGTATCTGATTAGTCAGAGACTCCAGATAAAATGATCCTCCTGACATAAATATTAATTTTAGGTCATACAGGAGTGGTTTTGTTAGGGGAAAAAAATACATGTTCTAAGGGAACATATTACTTAAATTAGAGCACAGAATAGCTTAGAAAGGTCATTTAAGTCAGCTGGTTGGTGAAGCTCAAGAGACATGGCTTTCTGGCTTCAAAATCTTATTTTTATTATAATTGAATCAACAAAGATTGTTAAGTGCTACTATTTCTGAGGAAGGGGTCACTGCTTGAGGTGCATAGAAGCCAATACTATGGCACTGATTTTAGAGAGAGAGAGAAAAAAAAAAAAAAAAAGACCTTTATTGCCAGGTCTACTGGCAAGGAGCCCAGAAACCCAGGGCTCAAATCTGTCTTTCTTACCTGGGATTCAGGGTGAAATTTAAGGGGTTAGGAGAATTTCAAACTCTGAAGCCGATTGGCTGCTCCTGAGTCAATCATCAAGCTACTTGGGCTCCTGGAAGCCAGGTTTTTCTTATTGAAGGACTTGCTCTGTAAAGAGCTCTGCTGACAACATTTCTGTTCTTTGAGTTCTGTAGACTGATAATTCTTGTTCTGGGGTCATCCTCTCTTGCATATGCACAATGATGTCTCTGTAAAATAGCTCCAGGTTTGAGTAATCAACAGCCTGTTTTAAGGAAGCAAAACTGGTTTAAAGTGGTGTAGGGAAAAAGCAAAGTAGCCAAAATGGTGGAGGTCAGGCTCTCAGCCCATGGCCTCTCGCTCTCACCCCATGTTTTGTAAATATATGGTTATGTAACAACTGAGATCACTTATAGCATTGTGCATGCCTGTCAGGATGTACCCGCTTGGCCACGGGTCACTGTTGTTCTGTAAGCGTATATAAACTCCACCTGAAAAATCCCTTGTGGCCACGTTATGGCTGTGTGTGCCGGGTCAGCTATGAGAGAGTACAGCGTGTCTGTGGCTGCTGCACCAGCCAGGAGAAAATAAACATGTCTGTAGTTCTTCGAGTTTTCTTCCAGCTTCCCTGCTTGCACCTTGCCCACCCTGGGTTCAGCAAACAGCGAGATACAGCAAGACAAGTGGTCAGTGTTTTATGTACAACCTCACTGTCTTTGAACTCTGCACTATATATTGGAAAATAAAAACATACATATGGTGTCTAATCCATTATTCCAAGAGGTCTTCCTCCTAGCCCATGATATGCCAACATATACATTCAAAGAGAGAGAACAAGTTCTTTTGAAACTGGATGTTACCAAATATTCAAAGAGACTGAAAGACCATACCAGCTATAGTGGCTAGCTCAATGCCAGAATCATTATTTTTATGTCCAAAAGACAACCCATCTTGTAAACAAAAGCAATAAAAAAATGTGTCTAGAGCAGTAAAAAAAATGGTCCAACTTTTAACACTTGGTCTTCATGTCTGAGAAGACTTTAGAATCTCAAAAAAGGAATTGGAGATGAAATAAGTTCACTTTTTTAAAAAAAGGGTACAGGTGTTTAATGGCTAGCTTAGTTAATTAGTACTGGGCTTCCCTGGTGGCTCAGTGGTAAAGAATCCAGCTGCCAATTCAGATGATGCAGATTTGATCCCTGGGTCAGAAAGATCCCTAAAAGAAGGAAATGGCAACTCACTCTAGTACTCTTGTCTGGGAAAGCCCATGGACAGTGGAGCCTGGTAGGCTACAATCCATGGGGTCACAAAAGTCAGACATGACTTAACAACTAAACAACAGACAAAATGATAATTAGTAGCTCTGCTTATAATTTATCTATATTGGTTTTCAATTCTTTTTAAATGTTTTCCATATGGATTTCCTCACCCAATAAAATGATAATTATGTGCATCTACCTCATAAGGTTGCTATAAAAAAAGAAGAACATGCCTCTGATATACCATGGCCTGGGTTCAAACCATGGATCTGCCGCTTACTGTCTGTGTGATGTAAGATGAGTTACTTATCTTCTCTATTCCACAGTTTTTTTCACTATGAAGGCCTTACTGAAAGGTTGGCCTCTCTGTGCAGTGGTGCTGAATCAAATCCCAGACACAGAGTTTGGGGTGAAGTAGAAAAGGATAGCTTTATTGCTTTTCTAGGCAAAGGGAGACACAGGCTTCTGCCTCAAAAAAACTGTGTCCCAACTGAGAACGTGATAAGGATTGTTTACAACAGTGGATCAAAGATGGGGTCTCTGACAAGATTAGGGTGTGAGCAGGGCTTCCACTCCCTAATCTCGTCTCAAGTCTCCTCCTCTTGATGAGCTTCTCTGGCTCCTTAAATCTTGCCTCAGGTGATTTCTTGGCTGCTCCACCCTATGGACTGTAGCCCACCAGGCTCCTCTGTTCATAGGGTTCTCCAGGCAAGAATATTGGAGTGCGTTGCCATGCCCTCCTCCCAGGAAGTGGGGGGCGGGGGGTGGTCTTCACCACCCAGAAATCAAACCTTTTACATCTCCTGTATTAGCAGATGGGTTCTTTACCACTAGCGCCAACTGGGAAGTCTTGGAACTTGGGAAAGATCATGAAAGCTGAAGTCTTGCCTATAAGCAATGGGGACAGGAAGCCTCCATGCCCAGGAGCCCATAGCCCATAGACATAGCACCATAGCCCCCCTCAGTTTCAAAAGGAGAATGATAACCCTTCTACTCATTGGCTTTAATGAAGATTAAATTAATTAATATATGCAGAAGGATTAGAATACTGCATAGCACAAAATTGCTCAGTGGATACTAATTATTATAATAATTATTAAAATTACCTGGGGAATTTTTAAATACTTTCCTTGTTTCTATTTCTTAGATGCTGATTTGGCTACTTGGGGATCTAGTTTGTGAAGTTTCTCAGTGGATCTGAGGACCACAGTGTTTGGAAACCACAGGTATGGATAGAGGAAAAGTATTCAGAAAAGCCAAAGAATTGATGCTTTTGAACAGTGGTGCTGGAAAAGACTCTGGAGAGTCTCTTGGACTGCAAGAAGATTCTATCAGTCCATCCTAAAGGAAATCAGTCCTAAATATTCATTGGAAGGACTGATGCTGAAGCTGAAACTCCTGTACTTTGGCCACCTGATGTAAAGAACTGACTCATTGGAAAAACCCTGATGCTGGGAAACACTGAAGGCAGGAGGAGAAGGGGACAACAGAGGATGAGATGGTTGGATGGCATCACTGACTCAATGGATATCAGTTTGAGTCAACTCTGGTAGTTTGTGATGGACAGGGAGGCCAGGTGTGCTGGAGTCCATGGGGTTGCAAAGAGTTGGACACAGCTGAGTGACCGAACTGATGCAGATGAAGTCAATCATCATCAAGATGAGTAGTTTAATCACAACAGTGGTGATTTTGCTTGGGCCACACCCTAGCATTACCAGGACATTTTAAATGCCTGGACAGCACCCAAACCAATTAAATCAGAATCTGGAGGTGGTCCCAAGTGTCAGTATTTCAAAAGCTCTGGAAATGGTGCAGTGCGTAAATAAGGATGAGCACCCATGAACTAAGGTAGGTTTAAATTCCACATTTTAATTTTTTTTTTTTTTTTAGAAAAATGCTTCTAAGGTTTTAGATGATGGCAAATTGACATAAAAATAGCACATTAAGAAGAACATTGTGAAAAGTGTGCTTAACTGACCCAGTGTTATCTTTCGCTGCCCTTTTTTATATGGATGAATAAAGACAGATAGGAGTTAATTGCTCTTCAGTTAGATCAGGTCAGTCTTTTGTTCTGAAGTCTTAGAAGTAGGTTAAACAAGATGGTATTACTTGCACTACTGTACTTAACCTTGACTTAGGTCATTTAATGCAGTGTTTCCTAAACTTTGTTGAGCATCAGAATCACCTAGGAAGCAATTTCAAATTTAGATATCTCAACCTCACCTCAAAAGATTTTTATTTGATGGTTTTAAGATAGGACCTAGGAATTTGAGTTCTTTGAAAGCTTCCCAGATAATTCTAATATTATTGTCATTAGCTGTATGTAGTGAATCAAGGTACTAATGGTGGTAAAACTGTTGGTAATCAGGAAATTTTGGCTTTATAAAAGAAAACCAGTAGTTGTTTTCTCCCTGGCATACAGTTAGCTAAATAGACCTGCCCTGGACATGACTTATCTAGAAAATGACTGTTTCCTATCCCTATTTGGTAACTGGTATCCAATAGTATTAAATATGAACAACTTGTTAATGACAGAGTAATTTCTAGGCATTTTGTTATATAATTCTTACCACAGTCCTTTGGGAAAGAAATATTGGCTCCATTTTATAAATTGGGAAGCCAAAGCCTCAGATGGTTAAATAACATAGTTGCAATCATATAACAGGTAAAAGTAATGGAACCTGAATTAGAAGTCAGGTCTATGTAACTTCAAACCTATTCTGACAAAATTAGTGAGTATCAGTATCTGACAAACGTGGCTCCTAACAAGAATCAGTAGCAGACAAAAATAACCAACCCCAAATGCAATTATTTTGGTATTTATTCATTTTAAGACATACATTAAAAAATCATTTTCCTGTTATATATGAAATCCAAGTAGTAAGAAAATAAAGATTGTTTAAAGAAATTTTTTTCTAAGCCATTGGGTTCACGAGGCTCTATTTACTCGTGGCCCTAATTTTCATGTGTTTACAATGAATGAGATCACAGTTGATCAAGACAGACCTCTGTGATGAAGAATGACTGACTTCTTTAATTGTTGTTGTTCAGTTGCTGACTTATGTCCGACTCTTTTCGACCATATGAATCACAGCATGCCAGGCCTCCCTGTACTCCACTATCTTCTGGAGTTTGCTCAAGTTCATGTCCAATGAGTCAGTGATGCTATCCAACCATCTCATCCTCTGCTGCCCTGTTCTTTTGCTTTTGATCTTTCCCAGCATCAGGGTCTTTTCTTTTCACAACAGGTGGCCAAAGTATTGGAACGTCACCATTAGTACTTCCAATGAATATTCAGGTTGATTCTTTAATAAAATGTTTCAAGTAACTATTGAGGAGTAGCAATTTAACCTTCGAGAAACTCTGGAGTCAGATTTAGGAAAAAAGAGAAGAAAGTTCTCTAAAAGACCCATAATATTTCCATAACATTAAGGCAATATAGACTGACATTGCTTTAACAACGAAATTCAAAGGGCAAAAGATGCTCCAAGTGCTAATGAGGAGGAGTGATATTGCAAGTTTTGTTATCTGAAAATATCTTTTTACTTACTAGTAAATAGTGGACATTTTGAGCCTGTTTAGGTACAGACTTGGAAGTTAATCTTCCTATAATGCATCAGATGTCTTTCCTTTGCCCCAATAGGAACTTAAGCATTGCTTGATTGTTGCACTTTTTATGTTCTAATATCATTGCCAGCCTAATAGTTCATCTACTATATAGCCTTTGGTCAGTGTTGGCTCTCAGTAAATGTCTGTTGGAAGAACTAGTTGATGGGATTAGTGGAGTGAAGAGCTTGGGAATTTGGAAATGAGCCATGACTTTTCTAATCAGATTCTTTACTCAGTGTAGAGTTCTTTGAGCCTTGTTTCCAATCATCTAATAGCTCAGGGAATCCTATCAAATTTTTTTAATCCTTCCAAGGAGCATTTGGTTGGACTGCTGCTGCTGCTAAGTCGCTTCAGTTGTGTTCGACTCTGTGTGACCCCATAGACAGCAGCCCTGTCTCTGGGATTCTCCAGGCAAGAATACTTGCATGAAAGTGAAAAGTGAAAGTGAAGTTGCTCAGTATTGCCCGACTCTTAGCGACCCCATGGACTGCAGCCCACCAGGCTCCTCCGTCCATGGGATTTTCCAGGCAAGAGTACTGGAGTGGGGTGCCATCGCTGTCTCTAAGGTATCTATAAATTGTGAGTAGGCCTGAAAACACTTTCAATTTCAAAAAGAAAAGTATCTATTATTTTGACTTTTGATAAGAAGTTAAAAAAAATACCTGAAAATGACACTGCAGTTGGAGCAGCTATAAAGAGTTAAATAGGGGTATACATGGCTTTGTATTAGAGCACAGCCCTTCTAATTGATAGGTTAAAAAATGAAGAACAAGTAGCAATAGTGGCATATGATATATTCAGAAAGATTTAAAAGATATTCTTTTACCAAATGGTGCAAATGAAAGTAAGCTGTCAAACTGACAGCACAATAATGCCATCTTCACAATAGCACATCCTGTACCACAGTGGAAATTATTTCAGTTTTACAGAGAAATTAAAGATACGTTCTGAGGAAAAATAGCTGAAATTTTTTTTTGTTGTTGTTGCAATTGCTTTCTAGAATCCACTCCAAACATAGCCAGAAGAATAACCATAATAAATCATGATAATTTATATCAGCTTATTTTGGGGAAGTAGCATCAGATACACTTCATACTACTTACTCAAACTATAATTATTTTCATTAAACTATAAAATTGCTTACAGCAGATTTACTCTAAACACGTAAAATCATATCCTTAACAATGAGCGCTTCTAGACCCTAAGTGTTCAAAATAACTGAAATCAAGTGTAAAATAGCAGTCCTTGATTTATACTTTTTAATTATATATCTTTGTAGACATAATCAATGTACTTTTGTGGGCTTATAATATATTCCTTTTTATTTTGTTGAAACATACGACAGGCTTATTCATTCTCCATCCTGTTAATTAAAAGGTAGTGTAAAAAGAAACTTATGAAAATGATGTCAGGTGCCTATTACCACAAACTCCCAAGTAGTTTGTGTCTGTCAAGAGTACAGATTAATCCAGAAATGAAGGGTCTGGGGAAAAAGCTGATAGGTTTTGTGCTTTGCAAAATGGGGAGGTGATAAGAAAGGTAGGTGAATAACTGAAAATTGAGGAGATCTAAATATTACTCTACTGTGAGTAGTATAGTATTTCATACAAAATGAGGGCGAACTAAGATATTGAAAGCAATATATCTGAAATTGTATGCCTTCCAATATTCTTGTTACCAAAATATATATTTACCAGCTGTCTCTATGGTTTTATTTTTATTGCTATCTTTGCCAACCCTAGAAATGAGTGTCTTTGGAAACTTTTACCCCTGGTATGATATATGGGAATTTCACTTAATACTTGTGGTATGTTTTTTAACTAGAAAAGAATATGACATCTAAAGGAAGGGAAAATGGTATTTTGTAGAGAAAAGCTTATCTGTTGTTTCTTTTTGCTGGGAGCCCTAGTCACTGCTGTGTGTGTGTGTGTGTGTGTGTGTGTACACAGTCGTTTGAGTCACGTCCGACTCTGCGATCCCATGGACTGTAGCCCACCAGGCTCCTCTGTCCATGAGATTCTCTAGGCAAGCATATTGGAGTGGGTTGCCATATCCTCCTCCAGGGGACCTTCCCAACCCTGAGATTGAATCTGTGTCTCTTATGTCCCCTGCATTAGCAGGTGGGTTCTTTACCACTAGTGCCACCTGGGAAGCCTATACACACCCACACACATATACACACACACACATATACACACACACATGTATATATATATATGTACCTGCAATGTGGGAGATCTGGGTTTGATCCCTGGGTGAGGAAGAAGATCCTGTAAAGAAGGGAATAGTTACCCACTCCAGTACTCTTGCCTGGAGAATCCCTTGAACAGAGGAGCCTGAGCTGGCTATAGTCCATGGGGTCACAAAGAGTTGAATACTACTAACACTTTCACTTTCACATATATATACACATACATTTATGCCTTGACGTATATATATATATATAAATAATTTGAAGTCGTTCATAATAAATAAATTTGTTCCTTGTTCAAATTGTTTTTTCTATTTGAAAACTACTGTCTTGAACACAGTTGTTTTAAAGGAATAGAAACAAAATTCAAGAAAAAAACTGTTGGTGTAACTCAAGAGAATGTGAATAGTAAATTTAATGAAGCTTAAATATCACAGGGCAGTGCAATTTTCATCACTAGAAGTGGTGGTGAAGAAATCTACAAAATTTGAATAAGAAGCAACAGTATATTTAAATAAATTTGGTGTTTTGGGGGGCAGCAATTGGATGATATACCTAGTATTGAAGAGATATTGGCTATTTTGACATTATATATTATAGTTCGTATAATATAATAATGCTAGCTTATTATATATTATTTTATTTGCCTTATTTGATTTGGATTTGTTTCACTTTAGAATGACTGGTTGTATGTAATTTTGTCTTGCAAGATACAAAGATTCAGCCTTAGTCATGACAGACTTTCAAATCATAGCCATAAAATCAGATTAAAATGTTTAACTTTGTCAGATTCTCCAGATAAACTGACCTTCAAAATCAATGATTTAGTGATATTTGAATATTTTACTTATAACTCTCACTTTTAAATTTAAAAATAATTTTAAAAATTCATTGGTCTTGTATCCTTGTATACAAGATTAATTTATTAAGTGTATAATTTATAAAATGTTTATGAATAAGATGTATTCCCCTCTTTTTCCAGCCCTTCAGTCTCACCCTCTTAGAATAAAGATGATGCTAATTGGGCATGGCTCTGAGATTAAACTTATGCAAGTCAGATATTTTCAGTCATTTGAATAAAAACAGAATGCTTTGGTCTAAAACTTTTCCAGAAGTCCATTATTAAAAGACTTACACTAAATCCATAGTGTGCATGTAGATACTGTGGTCACCAAGTGCCTAGACTAAGGACCCTACTTCTCTGTGTTTTAGTTTAGTATTCAGGTTCCATTTTGTGAGCAAGCTGGCTCTCCAGCCACAATCTTCCTGCATCACAACTCCAGGTTCGGAGTAGTTGCCAGCGTACTGAAACTGAGTGACTCTGAGTAGACCAAGTTTCATCTATGTGTTCCCCTCTGAAACAAATACATGACCATTGAATGGGTGCTCCCCTCACTTAATGCTGGGTCAAATGCTCATTGTTGGATTCCAGCAAAGAGAATCACTAAGATCACGTAAAGTGTAATGTCTCCAAAGAAACTAGGGAATGTTGCTGGAAGAAGAGGCAGAAAATGCTAAGAAAAACGTGCTTATGGTAGTGTCTGTTTAGGCATTTATGGGATGCCAACTTTACTCAAGATGTTTCTGGAACTCTTGTCTTTGTATGGAAAGCATATGAACCACTCCTCCAAAAATAGTATTATTATCCTATATTCCTAGTACATCTTCTACTGAGCAAGGATTTATGAAATTTAATTAGCCATCTCACTTGTTAGCCCCACTGTGACTGACTTTTGACTAGTTCCCAAACAGAAATGGTCTATGCAGGAAGAGTTTGCTCTTGTTGAGAGTATTCACAAGAGCATAGCTGATATTCTCATGTCAATTCCAGAAGCTCAAGTCTGAAAATATTCTGGGAAAGTATCAGCACCACTGGCAAAATGTGTAATATTCCATGTTGACTGCCCTGAAAGAGTCTACCCTAATTTGGAGACAGACAGATAGATAGATAGATAGTTAGATAGCCTTATTTATTTGGGTACAAAATATCCCTCTAGAGCAGTATGGTTATAAGTATAGGCTTTGGAGCTTGATTACCTGGTCTTGAATCCCAGGTTAGCTACTGTGTAATACCCTCTACCTCAAAATTTTCATATGTAAAATAATAAAAATAATTATAATAACACATATTTCATTGGATAGTTTGGGAGCAAATGGGTTAACATACACTTCCTAATAAATGATACTTCTTAGTATTATTTTTAAAAATTCATCTAAAATTACTACATTCTATGTGAGAAGAAAGACTATACTTTATAAATCAACTTAAGAATAAGACCAAGCCTACAATCAATCAAGAGTACAAAATTACAGCATTGGTAGTTTGGAAACAAATGGAGAACCAGGGAGCCTAGTTTTTAACCCTGACTTTCTCCTAAATAACTTTGGTCTTGGGCAAACCTCTGCACATCTCTTGACTTTAGTTTCTTCACCTATAACATGTTTTCTTGTAGCAATGAGACTGATTTATTTTGTAGGTAATGATGCAATCTAGAATAAAACAGTGGCTAGAATTGGCTTGGAGTTAATTTAGCAAGATATCCCAGTAGACACATGTTTGGAACATGGCTTTTAAGTATATTAGGGAGAAAGATTAGTGGAGGAAAAATAAATAAGATGGTTTTCCCAGTGAGGTGCAGTGGAGGACAGCAGCAGTTGATGTATAGAGGTAGTGGTTGCTTATTCGCTAAATCATGTCTGACTCTTGCAACCCCATGGATTGTAACCCTCTAGACTTTTCTGTCCATAGGATTTCCCAGGGAAGAACACCAGTGGGTAGCCATTTCCTTCTCCATGAGGTATAGAGGTAGAATCCATTAAATAATTTGCGTGGGATGGCTACATTTGTTTTGGTCAGTGTATCAAAGCATATTGTGAAATTGTGTTGACCCTTCAACATCACAGATCCAGTTATATGCACATCTTTCTTTTCAGTGGTAATGCTACAGTAGTATATGATTGGTGATTTGTGGAATCTGAGATGCAGAGTCATGCATACAGAGGAATCTTGGCTACTGAGGGTGGATTCTAAGCTATCATGGGATTGGGCAGCCCTAAACACCATGTTGTTCATAGATCAACTATAGCAGAATAGAGAGAGGCATGAAAGCTTCTTTTATTATAGGGTATTGAAGGCTAGGTTTAAGATTTTTAGCTATAGAAAGTTTCTCTAAATCTGTGAGTGGGGAAATACATGGTATTTATATGATAACAAAAATTTTGAAACAACAATTTTCACATAGCAGCTTTTCAAGAAATATGTGTTGCTTTGAAGTTCACAGAACTTAAAAAATAGGTACTCCTGGTTGGATTACTAAGACATCTTGGTTCTCATGTCATTCTTTTGATAAAAATACCTTTTAGTCATAGAGACTTGCCTTTACTTTCGAAAAATTGTCTGTCTCCCATAGTGAAACAGAATTTTAGGAGGCAAGTGTGCTTCTTTTGCAATATTTATTATATGCTCTTTTAGAAGATTATCCTACCTATTAAAGGGGAACTGACTTAGACATGATTTAATATTCAATAGGCCCTGGTGTAATAATTAAGGATAACTTTTATTATACTTTGCCCCCATCTAGGACTCTTAAGAGATGAAGTTACTTGTAATTCAATTTAGGTTATTCCCTGAATACTAACTTTCCTACAGTACATGCGTCTTTTTTTTCAGACTCCTTTTATTTGTTGTTTTTCATCCTTTCTCAAAAAAGGTGAACATTACCCCTTTAATATTAATTTCTATTAGGCTTGCTCTTTGTTCCTATCATGTGTGATATCTATGAACTTGCACTCCAACTTTTGCCCTCTTTACCATAACTAGTCTCTTTTTTGTTTTTTAATTTAATTTAATTTTATTTTTTAACTTTACAATATTGTAATGGTTTTGCCATTTTTCAAAATGAATCTGCCACAGGTATACATGTGTTCCCCATCCTGAACCCTCCTCCCACCTCCCTCCTCATACCATCCCTCTGGGTCGTCCCAGTGCACAGTCCCAAGCATCCAGTATCGTGCATCGAACCTGGACTGGCGACTCGTTTCATATATGATATTATACATGTTTCAATGCCATTCTCCCAAATCATCCCACCCTCTCCCTCTCCCACAGAGTCCAAAAGACTGTTCTATACATCAGTGTCTCTTTTGCTGTCTCATACCCCACTCCAGTACTCTTGCTTGGAAAATCCCATGGACGCAAGAGCCTGGTAGGCTGCAGTCCATGGGGTTGCTAAGAGTTGGACACGACTGAGCCACTTCACTTTCACTCTTCACTTTCATGCATTGGAGAAGGAAATGGCAACCCACTCCAGTGTTCTTGCCTGGAGAATCCCAGGGACGGGGGAGCCTGGTGGGTTGCCATCTATGGGGTCGAACAGAGTTGGACATGACTGAAGCGACTTAGCAGCAGCAGCAGCATACAGGGTTATTGTTACCATCTTTCTAAATTCCATATATATGTGTTAGTATACTGTATTGGTGTTTTTCTTTCTGGCTTACTTCACTCTGTATAATAGGCTCCAGTTTCATCCACCTCATTAGAACTGACTCAAATGCATTCTTTTTAATGGCTGAGTAATACTCCATTGTGTATATGTACCACAGCTTTCTTATCCATTCATCTGATGATGGACATCTAGGTTGCTGCCATGTCCTGGCTATTATAAACAGTGCTGCGATGAACATTGGGGTACTAGTCTCTTAATGATATCTCTCTTAAGGTAAACCAAACATTTATATATGGCCTTAATTGACATTAAACATAATGGTAAATATGATTAAGATCATAATCATATTTAAGATCATATCATATTTGATGGGATATAAAATAGGAAAGCTGTTTCCTTTGAGTAGGGCTGGAGATAATGTGGAGAAGTTTAAGAGATTTGGAAGATTTAGCCACATTATACTACTTGGCGCCATAGCATAAAATATTTATGTATTCCTTACATCAGTAAGGAGAGGTAGATGTTACTCCAATAACAAATCGACCCCAAATTTCAGTAGCTTAAAACAACACAAGTTTTCTTATCATGCTGAAGATGAATTATAGGGTGGGTGGAGTCTCTAGTTTATGTGGTCCTCACTCTGGTTTTAATGAGTTGGGTCTGCTGTAACAAAAACACCATATACTGGGTAGCTTAAACAACAAACATTTGCTTTTCCCAGTTCTGGAGACTGAGAAGTCCATGATCAAGATTTTGATAGATTCAATGCCCAGTGAGAACCAGAATTCTAGTTTATAGACCAGTGTCTTATTGCTGTGTCCTAACATGGCATGGGAGCTCTCTGGGGTCTCTTTTATAAGGCTGCTAATATCATTCATAGGCAGAAATGGCACGGACCTAACAGAAGCAGAAGAAATTAAGAAGAGGTGGCAAGAATACACAGAAGAACTGTACAAAAAGATCTTCATGATCCAGATAATCATGATGGTGTGATCACTCACCTAGAGCCAGACATCCTGGGGTGTGAAGTCAGGTGGGCCTTAGAAAGCATCACTATGAACAAAGCTAGTGGAGATGATAGAATTCCAGTTGAGCTATTTCAAGTCCTGAAAGATGATGCTGTGAAAGTGTTGCACTCAATATGCCAACAAATTTGGAAAACTCAGCAGTGGCCACAGGACTGGAAAAGGTCAGGTTTCATTCCAAATCCAAAGAAAGGCAATGCCTAAGAATGCTCAAACTATCGCACAATTGCACTCATCTCACACGCTAGTAAAGTAATGCTCAAAATTCTCCAAGCCAGGCTTCAGCAATATGTGAACTGTGAACTTCCAGATGTTCAAGCTGGTTTTAGAAAAGGCAGAGGAACCAGAGACCAAATTGCCAACATCATTGAAAAAGCAAGAGAGTTCCAGAAAAACATCTATTTCTGCTTTGTTGACTATGTCAAAGCCTTTGACTGTGTGGATCACAAAACACTGTGGAAAATTCTTCAAGAGATGGGACTACCAGACCACCTGACCTGCCTCTTGAGAAATCTGTATGCAGGTCAGGAAGCAACAGTTAGAACTGGACATGGAACAACAGACTGGTTCCAAATAGGAAAAGGAATACATCAAGGCTGTATATTGTCACCCTGCTTATGCAGAGTACATCATAAGAAATTCTGGGCTGGAAGAAACACAAGCTGGAATCAAGATTGCTGGGAGAAATATAAATAACCTCAGATATGGAGATGATACCACCCTTATAGCAGAAAGTGAACAGGAACTAAAGAGCCTCTTGATAAAAGTGAAAGAGGAGAGTGAAAAAGTTGGCTTAAAGCTCAACATTTAGAAAACTAAGATCATGGCATCTGGTCCCATCACTTCATGGAAATAGATGGGGAAACAGTGGAAACAGTGTCAGACTTTATTTTTGGGGGCCCCAAAATCACTGCAGATGGTGATTGCAGCCATGAAATTAAAAGACGCTTACTCCTTGGAAGGACAGTTATGACCAACCTAGATAGCATATTCAAAAGCAGAGACATTATTTTGCCAACAAAGGTGTGTTTAGTCAAGGCTATGGTTTTTCCAGTGGTCATGTATGGATGTGCGAGTTGGACTGTGGAGAAAGCGGAGCGCTGAAGAATTGATGCTTTTGAACTGTGGTGTTGGAGAAGACTCTTGAGAGTCCCTTGGACTGCAAGGAGATCCAACCAGTCCATGCTAAAGGAGATCAGTCCTGTGTGTTCATTGGAAGGACTGATGCTGAAGCTGGAACTCCAGTACTTTGGCCACCTCATGCGAAGAATTGACTCATTTGAAAAGACCCTGATGCTGGGAGGGATTGGGGGCAGGAGGAGAAAGGGATGACAGAGGATGAGATGGCTGGATGGCATCACCGACTCGATGGACATGAGTTTGGGTAAACTCTGGAAGTTGGTGATGGACAGGGAGGCCTGGCGTGCTGCGATTCACGAAGTTGCAAAGAATCGGACATGACTGAGTGACTGAACTGAACTGAACTAATCTCATTCATGAGGGCTATAACTTCATAACCCCATCACCACCCTAGAAACCCACCTCCAAATATCACATTGTTGGTTAGGTTTCAAAATATGAATGTTTGAGGTATACAGACATTCAGTCTGCAGCACTAGGATAAGAAGGCACTCTGAAACACTCCAGTTATTGTAGCAGAGAGAGAGGATATTATACATTATGCACTGGTTCTTAAAGCTTCCACATGTCAATTCCATTTACATTTTTAACTTTATTTGTTTCATTAAGGCTATTTTTAGAGCAGTTTTAGGTTCCCAGCAAAATTGACAGGAAGGTACAGAGCTTTACCAGGGGTAGTTCCTGCTCTACACATGAATAACCTCCTCCATTACCAGCATCCTCCAACAGAGTGTAACATATGTTGCAATTGATAAACTTATACTGGTATATCATAATCACCCAAAGTCTATAGTTTACACTACAATTCACCCTTGGTGTTATATATTCTAGGAATTTGAACAAATGTATAATGACATGTATCTATTATTATAGTGCTCAGTTGTTTCTGACTTGTTGGGACCCCATGGATTGTAGCCTACCAGGCTCCTCTGTCCATGGATTTTCCAGGCAAGAATACTGGAGTGGGTTGCCATTTCCTTCTCTAGGGGATCATTATAGTATCTCACAGAATATTTTCACTTCCCTGAAAATCTTCTGGGTTCCACCTATTTAGCCTTCCTCCTCTAACTCCTGCCAACTACTAGTCTTTTTACTCTTTTTACTGTTTCTCTCTCTCCTTTTTTTTTTTTTTTTACAGAATGTCATATACAGTTGGAAGCTTATGGTATGTGTCATTTTCAGACTAGCTTCTGTCACTTAACCATATGCATTTAAGCTTCCTCCTTGTCTTTTCATGGCTTGATAGCTCTTTTATGAGCACTGCATAATATTCTGTTGTCTGGATGTACCATAGTTTATAAGTCAATTCACACTACTGAAGGACATCTTGGTTTCTTCTAAGCTTTGATGGTAATGAATAATACTTCTATAAACACCCGTGTGCATGTTTTTTGGTGGGCTTAAATTTTCAACTCCTTTGGGTAAGTACGAAGGAGTGCACTTGCTGGACCTTAAGAGAATGTTTAGCTTTATAAGAAACTGCCAAGTGGTCTTTCAAAGTGGCTGCACAATTTTGCATTCCCAACAGCAAAGAATGAGAGTTCCTCTAACTCCCTGTCTTTGATGGCATTTGATATTCTCAGTATTCTACATTTGCTATGCTATGCTAAGTTGCTTCAGTCGTGTCCGACTCTGTGTGACCCCATAGACGGCAGCCCACCAGGCTCCCCTGTCCCTGGGATTCTCCAGGCAAGAACACTGGAGTGGGTTGCCATTTCCTTCTCCAAAGTCTACATTTAGGCCATTCTAATTGGTATGTAGTTGAATCTTATTGATGTTTTAATGTACATTTCTCTGACATGTGGTATCTCTTAGTAAAACATGGAAGGCTCAATTTTGTAACACAAGTATTAGCATTACCTTGATCCAAAAATTTTGTTTCTGTCCCATATCATCTTAAATACAATTCCATCTCTGCAGAAACTGACACCTTCCTGCAGACTTTTTATCACTACCCTCTTATACAAGTATTACTGTTGCTGCTGCTGCTGCTAAGTCGCTTCAGTCATGTCCGACTCTGTGCGACCCCATAGACGGCCTCCTACCAGGCTCCTCTGTCCCTGGGATTCTCCAGGCAAGAACACTGGCGTGGGTTGCCATTTCCTTCTCCAATGCATGAAAGTGAAAATGAAAGTGAAGTCGCTCAGTCGTGTCCAACTCTTAGCGACCTCGTGGACTGCAGCCTACCAGGCCCCTCCGTCCATGTAAACAGTGTTAAATGGAATGTCTCCTGCTTAGAATTTTGCACAAGGAGCTAAAGCTGAGAGGAATAGGTGGCAACGAGAGGCCTGCCTCATTATCCAAAAAAAAAAAAAACAAAAACAAAACAGAGGCAGCTCTCCATCTTCATCCAGCCCATGTAAACAGATGACTAGATATTGAAATATATTGAATGAGAGGTAAGTTGTAGGCATAAAAGGAGACTGTTCTGATTTTTCCTCTCCCTTTCCTTCTAAACCTACTGAGAAGGACTATAAGAAAATTGCTTATAGGCATTCGAGTATCTATCAAGAAGGGAGACTCACATTTTTCTCCTAATGAAAGCTTGCTGAGTCCTAGAAATTCATGAGGCTCATGCTCAGAGCAAACAAACATTCTTAAGAGAACTTCACATGTATATTATGGAATTTGCTTAACATTATGCAAGCACAGAATCTGATCGAGAAATACTCCAAGAATCCATAACAACAAGCAAGAGATGGCAGCAGCAAGGCAGCCTGCTCCATCCATGTTTTACATGACAAGGACGTGCAGATATTCCATGGATCAAGTGGAGGTCTCAGAGGCCTCCTGTGTCATGGGAACTGCACCCGTAAGACAGTGTCAGGCAGTCAGCCAGGAGCAAGAGAAGTGAGAGAAAAATGTCAGCCATAGAATGCTTGTCTATCTTAGGAAACCTCTGGGAGATGGGGCTCTGAAGAATGCACAAAAAGTACAGAGATCAGCATTTGGGCAGCTGTCCCTCACACTTTCACCTCACCCCTGTCCCCTTGGAGAGCCCAACAACATTGAGAGGCGAGGGAAACCCAGAAATAGAAAAATAGCAGAGAGAAAGGCAGAGGCGGCAGTAAGAGTGCCAAAAAAGTGAACAGGGCTAACTAGCTGTCTTTCCCTATTTCAGGACCCAAGCCACAAACTAAGATTCCGATAGGAGGAAAGAGATATTTTAATTTGGATATGAAATTAATATTTTGATCTAGACTAAATTCTAAATACTGGAAGGGATCAGAGTTTTATGGGATTTGTCTCTAAGGTATAGAGAAAGGAAAGATTACAGACTATGGTGAGATGGAGTGGTCAAGGGAAAAAATGTTCTCAATGAGACCATTCTTGAATATATATATCTATTTCTCATGTCATTCTCTCTTCCACAATATTTGAAGAACATAGTGCTAGGCTGAAGGACTGAAGGATTTGGTCTTGCCATAAATGGGTACTGGCTGGTCTACAGGCAGAGAAATCCAGACTCAAGGTGATCAGACAGACCTTGTCTATGTGTGGAACTAAAATTGAAAGCCTGGCAAGCAGCCCAGTTGTTGTTCAGTTGCTAAGTTGTGTCCACCTGTTTTTGACCCCATTGACAGCAACATGCCAAGGTTCCCTGTCCTTCACCATTTCCCGGAGTTTGCTGAAACTCATGTCCATTGGAGTCAGTGATGTTATCTAACCATCTCATCCTCTGCTGCCCCACTCTCCTCCTGCCCTCAATCTTTCCTAGCATCAGTGTCTTTTCCAATGAGTCAGATCTTTGCATCAGGTATCCAAAGTATTGGAGCTTCAGCTTCAGCATCAGTCCTTCCAGTGAATATTCAGGGTTGATTTCCTTTAGGGTTGACTGGTTTGATCTCCTTGATGTCTAAGGGACTCTCAAGTGTCTTCTTCAGTACCACAGTTGAAAAGCATCAGTTCTTCAGCACTCAGCCTTCTTTATGGTCTGACTCTCACACCCTTACATGATTGCTGAAAAAACCATAGCTTTGTTGGCAACCTTTGTTGGCAAGGGATGTCTCTGCTTTTTAATATACTGTCTAGGTTTGTCATAGTTTTCTTTCCAAGGAGCAAGTGTCTTTTAATTTCATGGCTGCGGTCACTGTCCATAGTGATTTTGGAGCCAAAAAATCTAAAATCTGTCATTGTTTCCACTTTTCCCCTTCTATTTGCCATGAAGTGATGGGACTGGGTGCCATAATCTTAGTTTTCTTGATTCTAGATGAAGCGTCAAACTAAAAGGGAGATCGCCAGACAGAGCTTAAGCAGAGATCAATGGAATGAAAAATGGGAACCACCAGATCTGGCAAAGGTTTCAAATTGAAGATGGGAGATGAGATATCGAGAAGATTTTAGATACTGGCACATTGTTGTAGGGATTCTTGACACTGAGCCTAATACCCTTAGCTGTCAAGCCTGGTCAAACAGCTTGCATACCACCTAGAAAACCCTCTTTCTACTTCTGACATTGAAATTCTACCCATTCCTCTGGGACAGCTATAAAGCTGCCACCTCCACAAATATGCTTGCTTGGTTCTTCCCATATTTCCTGGCTGAAAATTATCTCTTTTCCCTTGGACTTCAATAGCATGTTGATATTTGCACTTACACAATTGTGTCCCTATGTTTCCCATGTTCCATAGACAGTCCTGATGGTTAGCAGTTATTTACGTGCAGGAAGTATTTAGGAAGTATATGTTGGATGGATATTATCGTGAAAATAAAATTCACAAGTTAGGGTAATTTTGAGTCCGATTTTTAAGTTGCAAAGGAAGTTGCAGATGAAGTCAACATCAATAAGTGGTATTTATTAAGCAATCACATTTACATATTGATGTGATAAGCAGCATGCCAAATACATTAAATAAATTGTTACTAATTCTCTGACAACAACTTGCAAGCTTATAATTTTGTGAGTCCAGAAATGGATTGACTAGAAATACATGCAGAATGCTGTGAAGTCAAGAAAATAATTTACAAGCAGAGAAAGAACACTTGACACTATCCAACAATTAGAGAAAGATAAGATGATAGGTAGTAATCCAATTTAGTTGTGGGGTTAAACATAATAAGAAATTATCATTTTTTTCTTTGAACTACCACAAAACAGGCGTCACTGAAATTGCAGGCAGAAGACGTACCAACTCTTTCTCATGTTCTAAATTTGTTCTTGCTGGTAAGTGTTGAACGTGGGCAAATCACTTACATCTTTGAGGGTTTTGTTGTTGTTGTTGTTGTTTCACTGTAAGATAAGAATACCAAATTAAATGAGTTCAAAATTTTTAAGCAGTAAACTTCTTTTTCCCCAATCAAATTTATGGTCAGAATTTCAATGTTAAAAGTAGATAAAAGAGTGAATCTGCTATGACCAAATGAAGTGTTGAGTCTAGGGAACACTGGGTTGCAATTTCTGCTTCCCTGTGGCACCTGTAATGGATTCTAGACCTTTACAGATTCACACAATACAAGTAGGAGACCTCTGGTGCAGAATCCCTCTTCCATTTGTTTCTGCTGTCAGAGTCTATATTTTGCAACGAATATTTCCTTATCTACAGGGGGTAAAAAACGTACTTTCCAATCAATTTTCTCAGTTAATATTAAAAAATCAAGAATGAGATTAAGGAAAGTTTAATTCCTAAGCTGAAGATATAGAACCTGAAGCACAGAAAGGTCGTGGACACAAGTTGGCACACTCACTGTCCAGGATCTGCAATGCATTTGTTCTTTAGGGCTTGTTTTGCTTGCTGGAACTTCCTGAAAATTTTGTGAACTCTTCTTTCCATTTAGTTATGTACTTTATATAGGGGTGAAATCTTGGGACTTTATTAATGTTCTAAATGGAAATGTGAGTACATTTGCATACTCAAGGGGTCATATAAGCTACAAGAACAACAACCAACAACTTTCTGTAGATCTACACTGCAGAGGAGAATATGAGTTCTTGTATCAAATATTCTTTACTATTAATATGCTGAATTTAACACTTGAGAAATGGCACTGGCATACTAGCTTGGCAAGAATACACATAAGAACTATACTAAAGACCTTCATGACATTTAATGAAGGTGTGATCACAATGGTGTGATCACTCACCTAGAGCCAGACATCCTGGAATGTGAAGTCAAGTGGGCCTTAGAAAACATCACTAAAAACAAAGCTACTGGAGGTGATGGAATTCCAGTTGAGCTATTTCAAATCCTAAAAGATGATGCTGTGAAAGTATTGCACTCAATATGCCAACAAATTTGGAAAACTCAGCAGTGGCCACAGGACTGGAAAAAGTCAGTTTTCATTCCAATCCCAAAGAAAAGCAATGCCAAAGAATGCTCAAACTACTGCAGAATTGCACTCATCTCACATGCTAGTAAAGTAATGCTCAAAATTCTTGAAGTCAGGCCTCAGCAATACATGAACCATGAACTTCCAGACGTTCAAGCTGGATTTAGAAAAGGCAGAGGAATCAGAGATCAAATTGCCAACATCTGCTGGATCATCAAAAAAGCAAGAGAGTTCTATAAAAATGTCTATTTCTACTTTATTGACTTTGACTGTGTGGATCACAGTAAACTGTGGAAAATTCTGAAAGAGATGGGAATACCAGACCACCTGACCTGCCTCTTGAGAAATCTGTATGCAGGTCAGGAAGCAACAGTTAGAACTGGACATGGAACAATGACTGGTTCCAAATAGGAAAAGGAGTATGTCAAGATCAAGACTGTATATTGTCACCCTGTTTATTTAACTTATATGCAGAGTACATCATGAGAAACGCTAGGCTGGAAGAAGCACAAGCTGGAATCAAGATTGCCAGGAGAAATATCAATAACCTCAGATTTGCAGATGACACCACCCTTATGGCAGGAAGTGAAGAGGAACTAAAGAGCCTCTTGATGAAAGTGAAAGAGGAGAGTGAGAAAGTTGGCTTAAAGCTCAACATTCAGAAACTAAGATCATGGCATCTGGTCCCATCACTTCATGGCAAATAGAAGTGGAAACAGTGGCTGACTTTATTTTTCTGGGCTCCAAAATCACTGCAGATGGTGATTGCAGCCATGAAATTAAAAGATGCTTACTCCTTGGAAGGAAATTTATGACCAACCTAGACAGCATATTAAAAAGCAGAGACATTGCTTTGCCAACAAATGTCTGTCTAGTCAAGGCTATGGTTTCTCCAGTGGTCATGTATGGATGTGAGAGTTGGACTATAAAGAAAGCTGAGCACAGTAGAATTGATGCTTTTGAACTGTAGTGTTGGCAAGACTCTTGATAATCCCTTGGACTGCAAGGAGATCCAGCCAGTCCATCCTAAAGGAGATCAGTCCTGAGTGTTCATTGGAAGGACTGATGTTTAAATTGAAACTCCAGTACTTTGGCCACCTGATGCGAAGAGCTGACTCATTTGAAAAGACCCTGATGCTGGGAAAGATTGAGGGCAAGAGGAGAAGGGGATGACAGAGGATGAGATAGTTGGATGGCATCACCAACTCAATGGACATGAGTTTGGGTGAACTCTGGGAGATGGTGATAGACAGGGAGGCCTGGCATGCTGCAGTTCTTGGGGTCACAAAGAGTCAGACATGCCTGAGCGACTGAACTGAACTGGACTAGCTTTCTGTATGTCAGAAAACTAGTATGTAGTAGTAGAAGGTACTGGACAGTGAAAGATAATAAAATTTGTACCGCTGTAACTTCCATGCCTGTGAATGTTTATTCCAGTGCAAAACATGTATGAAAGAAAGGGAGAGATGTTAAGTAGTCTCACTTGAAAATATGGTCTTAGTTTATAATAGCCAGGACATGGAAGCAAGCTAGATATCCATCAGCAGATGAATGGATAAGAAAGCTGTGGTACATATACACAACGGAGTATTACTCAGCCATTAAAAAGAATACATTTGAATCAGTTCTAATGAGGTGGATGAAACTGGAGCCTATTATACAGAGTGAAGTAAGCCAGAAGGAAAAACATAAATACAGTATACTAACGCATATATATGGAATTTAGAAAGATGGTAACAATAACCCGGTGTACGAGACAGCAAAAGAGACACTGATGTATAGAACAGTCTTATGGACTCTGTGGGAGAGGGAGAGGGTGGGAAGATTTGGGAGAATGACATTGAAACATGTAAAATATCATGTGAGAAACGAGTTGCCAGTCCAGGTTCAATGCACGATACTGGATGCTTGGGGCTGGTGCACTGGGACGACCCAGAGGGATGGTATGGGGAGGGAGGAGGGAGGAGGGTTCAGGATGGGGAACACATGTATACCTGTGGTGGATTCATTTTGATATTTGGCAAAACTAATACAATTATGTAAAGTTTAAAAATAAAATTAAAAAAAAAAAAAGAAAATATGGTCTTAGAACTGCATTTGCTCAGGCTCTCAGCCTGAAGAATTTTAGAGTAGAAGAGGGATTATGGGCATTAATGTGCTTCCCCTAAAACAACATTTGAAAAGTTTTACCTTTGATTGACTATCACCAAAAACTGTGCTCCTTCCTGCACATTCTTTTTGAAATGCGACATACCCCAGCTTTGTTAAATGATGCACAGAAGAATAATGCTTGTTCTCAAGCCAGTTGGAGGAGGGCGGTGTTTAAGTCATCACAAATATTGTTATAAACAGAACATCGACAATGGCAACATCATTGATCTTCGTGCCAAGGGTGAAATTAATATCGCATGCTTACTTCGATGGATTACTGGAAGTAAGTTTCCACCAAGTTCACTTAAACGCAGTTGTGTCCTCTCTTACTTCCATTTTCCTTTCTGATAAGTCAAATGATTCTCATACACATTACTGGCTTCTTGAGGACTGGAAATAGCCGAGGAGGTTCAGAAGTTAAATTAGCTAGGAGATACTTTGCTCCTCCTTGAAAACAAAGAGACAAATACATAAACAAAAGCTTCCAATCAATATCTTCAGTAGGCAAAAACTGCCTTCCATCTCTCCCAGTGTCATGCTCCTTCCATGATTGAATAAGTTTTTTCACATGCTGGGAAAATATAATATGTGTGGTTCCTTGGAGGTTGGTCAGATCCAGTTCTGGAAGATACTGACCATTCCCAATCTGGGTTAGTCAGCATTCAGTATTTTCTTCATGAAACTTCTCTACTTGTGGCTTGTTGCTCTGATAAAGAGGTTAGAACCAAACAAATGTGGATAAGTTCCCAGGTTACATATTTTCACTTTTAACTTGTACCTCTCCAGATAGCCCCACAACAAATAAATGAGATGTGGCAGACTCTCAGGTGGATCGGCAAAGGCACATGTATATCTGTGCGTTGTTTGCACATGCCAACTTTTGTTTTTGTGTTTGCTTCTTGTCCAGGCAGAAGCCAGGTTTGGGTGAGGAATCACTCAAACTTGTTCTCAAGAAAGGATGAGAAACAGAGACAGTACTTTCATATTTCCACCCTCCTGTCTCAAGGTAGGAACTTTCAAACTGAAAATACACACCTGGGAATTTGTAAGAACAGATGTTGATAAATAAGCAAGGCTTGGAGGTGATTATCATTGAATTGGATAGAAATAGTGTTCTTCCACGGAGAAGGCAATGGCACCCCACTCCAGTACTCTTGCCTGGAAAATCCCATGGATGGAGGAGCCTGGTGGGCTGCAGTCCATGGGGTCGCTAAGAGTCGGACACGACTGAGCGACTTCACTTTCACTTTTCACTTTCATGCATTGGAGAAGGAAATTGCAACCCACTCCAGTATTCTTGCCTGGAGAATCCCAGGGACGGGGGAGCCTGGTGGGCTGCCGTGTATGGGGTCGCACAGAGTCGGACACGACTGAAGCAACTTAGCAGCAGCAGCAGCAGCAGCAGTGTTCTTCCAAGAGGCCTTGGATAGATACCTGTTCATTAGAAAATGAATTCAATCTGAATTTGAAAACCCAGTGTCACTTTTATTTTTGGCTGTAGTAACTGTAGGTGGATAAATGAAATGACTGAGGTTGCATTTTCTTAAAATGTGCATTAAGATGAGATTTTTCCTTTATTGAGGTAGTTTTTTTTATCTTATTCTAAAATTGGAATAAAATATTGATGTCATAAATTTTGATTTTTTTGAACAGTTTAATTGGTCACATTATTACACAGGTAGTCTTGGGGGTAAAAAGAAAACACATCTCCTACCACCTTAGCAGTCAGCAACAACCCGAACTGATAACCAAGCTTCTTTAATATGGCTCCTCACAAACACTGGTAGAGATTAAGGAAGTTGTTGGAGTTGGAGAGATATCACTGGAGGCTCTGGGAGTTTCTTCTGAAGTCATCCTGAATTAGTAGCTAATGGGGAGCTTTCTTTGATAGCACTATTATAATTAAATGCAGCTGGATGAAAATCAACCACAAAGGAAGCTCGTTTGTTTATCATTACTTCTGACTCTGTGAGCAGATGTTTTCAAAGTTCCATAGTAGCCAGCTTAATTTTTCTCTGCGTAATGTGAAGCAGGTAAATTTTGAATAATAAACTGACAAGTACATTCCTTAATTTCTTTTCTGAAGTTTTCTTCTGTGACTCTTATATAGCACATATGTCAAATCCGGAAAGCACACGGATAAACATTCAATTTCTTTTTATATATGTCAGGCCAGCTGAAATGGAGGTGTCAGTCGGCGGTGAGCTGGCTTGTCAAATGTTCATCTTGAAAGCTGCTGTAGTATTATCGCATGTAAGTAGGCTAGTGAGAAAGATAAACACATATGGCATATATGTACCAGGCTATAGAACGACAGCTCTCTCAGTTGTAATCACTACTGGCTTTCCATAAGGGACTCAATAATTTTCAGTAAATTGGATCCTTTATGGGTTTAAACATTAATTCATCTATTTAAAAAGGGTAATTTTGACATATCCTTTGCTTATAATAAATGCCTCCTCCACTTCTTAACAGGCAGACTTCCTCACCACCCACTTTGTCTGTTCACAACACACTCTAACTCTAGCATCTTTATTCAGAATGCACTTTCTACCTGACTCCCATACCAATTTTCCACAGTGCCTCTCTCCCACCATTTAAAGAACTCTTAAAAATTATACCCACCCTTTAGATCTTTCCTACATGCCTGAAAAGAATGTGTTGTATTTTTTAATTGGTCAACAAAGTTTAAATATACAGCATCCATGATGTATATTGCATTCATTACTAATACAACAAAATCCATGTGTCCTGTGATTTTACACTTTCTTTAAAATTGATAGTTTCTCAAGACAATGTTCTAATATGTGTCTGCATGTCCTTTGATTTTTGTGTCCATGTCAGTGTTATCAGTCTCACATTCTGATGTCTACGTTTCTTTTAAATTGCCAATATATCTAGCACACTACCAAGTATTTCGTATATACTTGAAAATGACATTTTTTAATGCTAGTGCTATACCACTAGCTATTTATTCAGTTATTTATTGCTTCTAAAACTTATTTCTAGGGATATGTGTGTGAGTGTGCATGTTTATATATATGAATGTGTTCTCACCAGTTTGCTACAAAGAATTCATGTGGACTTAAGTTGGCAAAAAAGAGGGGAAAAAAAAACTATGTCTAACTCTAAAGTTCTCTGTAGATAAGCATAGGGAAATGTAATCTTTGGCACCATCCTACTTCCTTTCTCTAAAGCCATTATTGAGTTTTTTAAATGTTCTTTATATAGGCAGAGGGGAATAGCAGGAGGAGCACAAGATGAGACTTGACAGAGCTGAGACTGAATATGGACAGTGGACTCTATTAGTCTTCTTAGCCTCAATTTCCTCATCTTTAAAACTCAGAACAATAATATCACCTCATAAAGACTAAGAAACGTTTATCTAAAGATCCTGGCACATACTAGGCTCTCGGTTTACATTATCCAACGTTATTAGAAATAAGTAATATACTATTTCAATAGAAGAGAAAAAAAGTTAAAAATGATCACTTTTATATGATACAGCCTTAAGAGTGGTCCTCTATGCTGGCCTTCACAAATAATGTTCACAATATGTGTTAGCACATCAATCTAGATGTGATTTCATGCAAAACTAACTTAAGCATTAAGTTATAACTAAAATGAAACTGAGATTCATTAATGCTTATGGAGTATTTATTGTAAAAAGATGACATCTCTCCATGACCAGCTGAATGCTGACTGTACATTCAGCTCCCAACCACCAATTGTCATTTGATTAAAAATAATCCGTCATTAGCAGGTGCTCTTCTAATTGAGGGACTTTTCAAAAAACTTCATTAAATTCCTATTCTCTACAAACATTTTTGAAATAACTGTCTATATTAGAAATGTCAGGATAATTAGTTAAATCACAATCTTAGGTTGTTATGTAGTGAGGACCAAATGTGTGTTGGTCAATACCTTTATATCAGTTTGGAACGTTTGAGAATTTTGTCTAGATTTTTTTAGCCTTTCAAGCATTTTCTCTAATGGGATTCTGTCTTTACTTCCTTCTTTTGGGGTGAGGAGAGCAGGGCTAGAGTCACATTGTTTTAATAGAACTGCAGATTAGTTAATTTTGAAGAAAAAATTTCTTGTTAAGATGATTGCCCTTGAGGAAAATCCTTCATGTGTGAGTAACTAGCTTTATTTTTTCATCTACTTTGCTAGAAAGTAGAATTATTTGACAACATTTTGAAGGAGGATCATATGCTATCTGTGAAGAAGTGTGGCTTACAAACAGTATGACATGTGCTTTCTGGAAAAGTCTGCATGATGACAGGTCAGAGAATTAAGTATGGGGATCATTCCACATGATTCTGATTCTTTGCTCTGTACTTTGCATTCTCTCTTAAGATGTCCAAATTTATACACTAGATTTAAAAATAAGATGTCTAGCATAATCTTTACATCTGTTAGGATGAGGAAGAGGGGATCTGTTGGGTGCTTCCCTTCACTGGAAAATATCTGAAATTAAATCACATGTGTCTTTCTCAAAACGGGAGTCATGGGCATCTATTGGCCAGGGTGTGGATTTACTCTGAGATCTAGGGAAATTGTAGCCCATCTCGAAAATCATCCCCAGTGGTTGCAATGTTCATTAAGCTGGTGTGAGTGGATGTTAGTATTCGGTTGTCAGATACTTTGACAGATAGTTGACAATAAAATAGCATTATTTAAGTAGGATGACTGTATCACTGTCGCTGGATTATGCAACTTGATGAGTTGTGAGAGTCAGAATAGACATTGTAGTTTCACCATGTCATTTTTGTGGTATTATTGAGTCCTTTAAAGTAACTGTACTTAGAATGTGGTCAGGGAGGCATTTTTAAGTTAAAAAAAAAAAATGGAGGATATCTAAAACTCTTGGTATAAGGAGAGCTGAGGCCAGGTATACAATAGATTTCAAGGAACTTGGGGAAAGTTGCACACTTTTTGCAATAAGGAAGGTCTGAAAATGGATTTATAATGTCCATGATTTTTATTGTGATGTCTGGAATATAAGGGATTTGTTGAGTGTGAAGCAGGGAGAGCCAGGGGAAGATGGGTGTCAAAGCTAGAAGCCAGGAGACTGAAAAGGTGACAGGGATTCTGTAAACGGTGTCTGTACAAATCAGGCAAATCTGGCTACAGGAAGCTGCTGGAATGTGCAACTTGTTCCTTGTGCTCAAGAGAAAAAATGTGTCCAGACATAAGGAGACCAATATGAGAACATCAGTGAGCTGTGCTAATGGTGATACTTCTGGTGATATGTGTCTGCTTTTAAGTTTCCAGAAGCCCTGACCCTGACTTTAGTCCTGGCAGCTTATCTCATAAACTGTTTCTGGGCCTTCATTCTTTTGCTCTCAGCCTGTAGTACTCCAGGAGACTGGAATGAACTTGGCAGTGACCTTGTTGATGCCTAGGATTCCCATGTCTCTGCCTCTGAATGATCTGTCAAAGAAGGAACACTTCTAAGAACTGCACCTCTTCTTGAAATTAAAGGGAGAGGGGGAGCTAATTTGAAAAATTGCTTCCTAGACTTTTATCTATTTCTGATTTTCTCCCAGCATCTTTTTTGAAAAGTTCCGTTGCAAAAGTCTGCAAAAGAAAATAGAACAGATGATGGAAACTGATGACTAGAATCAGCTGTTCCCTAAAAGCAGCAATAATGTCAGAGTGGTAACTGGATAATCCATTCTGTTTTGGGCTTTGTCTATTTTTCTTGTATCTGAATTGTCACTTGGTTGTCTCTTATTTCTACTTCACTGAATGGTTTACAATGTGTGTGTGTGTGTGTGTGTGTGGAGACATATGTGAAAAGTAGCTGTATTGTAATATTTATCATAAAAGAGCTGCCTTTGTTTCATTTTACAAGCATCACATTGATGATTTGAATAATAAAGCTGACTGGCTTACTCACTGAAGGTTGCTTCCATAATGGAGCAAATTTATGTACCGAGGTTCTTGTTTTCTTTATTAGATAATTGGACAAAATGCTGAGAAACTGCTACTAATTGAGTACTCATTCCAGCTTTTGTCTGTATTGAGACTAGACAGGTTTTCTGATGTTTGCAAAAGGATTAAATATCCACCAACCTCTGCAACAGCTTCTCTCATCCCAATATGTTTTCATTAACTTTAACTGAGTCCCTGGGCTTAAATGTGGTTTATCCTAGAATTTTAACACTCACCTTTTATAAGAATCACATATTGGAGGATGTTTTCATTTTAGAAAAAAAGTGTGATCAAAGACAGGTCATATGTTTCCTTCTTTGAGGCAGCAGGGGCAGATGGGCAAGGTTCAGATCAAATGTTTTTGCTAGCATGACATTCAATAGGTAACAGTTGCCCTGAAGCAGGGCATGAAAGAGTTAGGGGAAAGAATAATAGAAACTGAAAAACCTTTGAAAATCCATATAATATTAAATATTTTGAGAATCAGAAGTTGAAAAAATTCAACTATAAGGAAATGCACATTAAAGCATAGGTATGCTATTTTATTAGAAGCCCTACTTCCCCTCCTACTGCTGCTTTTAAAAATTTGGGTACTCAGATTGCTCTTTGTCTTTTAGAGCAGCTTCCTTTAAGCACTCTTTGCCTCCACATAGTGTCTTACACGTCAAGTACGTCTTTCACAAGACATCCAGGTTAATTATCTTGAGGCACTTCTGATCTTGTTACTGTTATGTTAACAAAACAAAACAATTCCTAGAATCTAAAATAATAAAGCTCTAACTTGTTAGCATAATATTAGTTAACCTTGATCTACTTTGAAGACTTATTTTCTAATATTCCTCATGCATCCAGTTTCCCACAAACTGGATTAACTACCTGTTCTTCTCAAAACCCGGAGTGATCTCATCTTGGCATATATGCTCATTCTCTTCCTGCAACCTGCAGTCCTTGACTTTGCATTTCTACCAGTTGAAATTCTATCTGTCCTTCAAGGCTGCATACTCTGGTATGCAACCTCCAAGATGGCCCTGGTGATCTTGTCTTTTAAAATTCATGCCTGTGCGATTCCCTCCCCTCGAGTGTGGACTGGACTTAGTGACTCATTTCTGATAAATATAGTATAGCTAATGGATGAGATGTCAGTCCTGGGATTAGAATACACAAATATCATGATTTAGATCATTCTGCACTCTACTATGAGGGAGGCCAGCTGCCATCTTGGGAGCCATCCAATGGAAAGGCCCAGATGACAAGGATCTGAGGGAGGCCTTCAGCCAATAGCCAGTGAGAACTTGAGATTCTCAGTTCAACAGCTCAGAGCAACTGAATCCTGCTAGCCACCGTGTAAATGACTTAGTGGCAGACCTTTCCTCAGTAGAGCCTTCAGGAGAAAGTGCATCTCAAATGGCACTTCAATGACCATCTGATGTGAGATCTCGAGGCAGAGACATCCAGCCAAGCTGCACCAGGATATGGGGCAGAAACTTTTGAGATGATGAAGGTTGTTTAAGCCATGAAATCCAGGGGCTTTTTGTTATATAGTAATAGATAGGTTTTGGTACCAGCAGTTGGGTTTAAACTCTTGTAACCTTCTATAGTTCTTCCAATAAGAATGACTCTCTCTCGTTCATACTTTCCTAGAATGCATTGTGTGTGCTGGTGTTTTGGGAACTTTCAACTTCTGCTTTCTTTTGTTTTCATATATATATATATGACTTTTCTCCTACATCAAACTACAGAGGTCCTTGAGGTCAGGGGCTGTGTGCATGTGTGCTCAGTCGCACAGTTGTGTCTGACTCTTTGCAACCCCATGGACAGTAACCCACCAGGCTCATCTGTCCATGGGATTCTCTGGGCAAGAATATTTGAGTGGGTTGCCATGACCTCCTCCAGGGAATCTTCCCAAACCAGAGATCAAACCCATGTCTCCTGCATCTCTTATATTGCAGGCAGATTTTTTACCCACTGAGCCACCTGGGAAGCCCTATGCCATATTAATCTTTGAACTCCTTTTGCCCAGGGTTTTGGCAACACGTCATGTTGCTGCTGCTGCTGCTAAGTTGCTTCAGTCGTGTCCGACTGTAGTAAGTGCTTAATAAATATGCTGCTGCTGCTGCTAAGTCACTTCAGCCGTGTCCGACTCTGTGCGACCCCATAGATGGCAGCCCACTAGGCTCTGTCATCCCTGGGATTCTCCAGGCAAGAACACTGGGGTGGGTTGCCATTTCCTTCTCCAATGCATGAAAGTGAAAAGTGAAAGGGAAGTCACTCAGTCGTGTCTGACTCTTTGAGACCCCATGGACTGCAGCCTATCAGGCTCCATTGTCCATGGGATTTTCCAGACAAGAGTACTGGAGTGGGTTGCCATTGCCTTCTCCACTCAATAAGTATAGTTGAGTTGAATTGAGTGAATATATTTAGTTATACTTCAGTGCTAAGGTTAGTGGAAAAGAACAATTGACCAATTCATGTCTAAAGATTTTACGGCCCTTGAATTTTGTCAAGAGTTAGTGGATTAAACTCTAGTGGTTTGTTTAGGTACATCTTCCCAAATATTTCACTTAGCATTATTCTTTATTTTTAATTATATTGTAAGAATTGAATTGTTAGAAAACATGATTTTGATGAGCTTCCTACAGATTTCATTAATATTTTTCTAGATGGAAATATAAGGAATCAGATTGTGTTATATTACAGCTTCTCCTGGACTATCAGGATTGTGAGGATGTTTTGGACTTAAAAATGACCTGCATAACTTCACAGCATCAATTTCTCTTTAGGTATTCTGTATTCTTTACTAAGTGGTTCGTTGTAGGTGTTGGTTTGCTACCCTATGTACTAATTGAGAACTCACAAATTACTTTTGAGTTTTGGTATGCTGTACAGTAGAAACAGTGTTGGTTTTGGAGTAAGATAGTTCTGGTTTGAAGTTTGGCTGAACAACTTATTTGCTGTTTGACTGGGAAAGTTACTAAGTCTCTCTGATGTTCCACGTTTGATGGGACGTTAAACTGTAAACCATGGGTTTTGAGAAATAATTGAGACTGTATATATATAGAGAGAGAGAAACTAAAGAATTTATCACACTGTATGAAAAATAGAAATTATCAAGTAAATAGTAGCTGGATACCAGACAATGTAGACTGTCTGGTTCACAACATCAAACCATTCCTTTCATTTCCAGTTTACGTTATCATAGAGTTTGTGGCTTTACTTCTTTTTGTTTAAGCTGACCCGTGGACTTAAGGATATCTCCCTCATCCTATCTATGATTTTACAGTCTACAATTGCTATGTGTGCGTTTAAGCCTTCCTTTCATGTAGCAATCCATTCAACAAGTAATCCATTCAAAAAGTAAAATTGGGACCACATCAGAAATAAGGGACTCAGTACTATGGCTTCTTTGACTTCTTGGTGCATTTTATTATTTGAAGTAAACACTTAATGTGTGCCATCCACTAACCTATACTGTTAGATATCACTTAATGTGGAGAAGGATTTGCTTTCAGCAGTCACTTTGTAGTTATTCAGCCTCGATTCAGTTTACTCCTATTTCTCTTGCCAGTTATATGAGTTTGGGTGAATCACTTAATTTGATTGTCAGTTTCCTCAACTGCAAAATGGGTGGGACAATGGCACCTCCTAGGGCTGCTATGTTGATTGAATATGACATTCATTGTAACATCCTGGGCATATTACAGCATAGAGTATTCATCAAAATTTAGCTATCCTAGGAGTATCATGTCTACATATCTTATTTCATGTATTCAAAATAATGCAGATGGGCATTAAAAACTGCAAAGCTTCTTACAAGTGTGGGTGGTCATTTTTAATAGTATCTGGAATGGGACTATTTCTAATACCTCATTAAATTCACAGGTCTAGGGGAAAACCTGTGTAGTTGGTAGGTGATCAATAAAGGTTTGCTGTTGCATATGATAATATGTCAATGAGACACCATACAGGCCCCATTTAGTGCTGAACAAACTGAGTCCTTAAGGTGTGGGTCAGCCAGTAAAGTGCTCAATCACACCCTTGGCAAGTGTGCACTAGCATCTCATAGAGTTTGTTTTCCTTTGTTTATTTCTTCACAGCCTTTTATATGCCAATAACATCCTACTCTGCCACTAAAGATCTTTTGATTCCCAGCAAAGAGTTTGATTCTTTTCCAAAGGACAAACAAACACAGGGTTCTTTTCATGGTTTGAACACATGCTGGATATTATAGCAAGTTGCAAGGGTTAGGCCCAGATGGATGGGAGGGTCATGCACTGAGTTGATTCACCTCTGTTAAGAAGAACTGTGGAGTATGCTGGGATACTAAAGACATCATTCTGTAGACTCTTGTTGCATGCTGATTTTAGAGGTGGCAGCCATGGAGATGCACAGCTTAGAGCTTCAAAAGAGCCTATTGCCTGGAGCAGAGCTGACTGGAAGTCCTAGCTGTCCTTCCATGAGAACGCTGAGGCCATGCTCCTCTGGCTGCTCCCACAAAGGCTGGTATGGCCAGTGTTGACTGATTTCCTAAGACTCAAGACATCTTCCTTTGACTTGGCTGAAAGTTCCTCGGAACTGTCCTGTGGTCTGAGGGCCTTACTACTAAAACCTTCCTTTCCTCTCTTTCACAGGTATTAGACCAGACTTGTGATCTGAAATCTCTTCCCATCTACTCCTGTTCCCTTCCCTTTTATTCACAAGAAAAGTTTAACTCCTCCTCCATCAAATTTTGCATGTCACATCCTGTCCTAGCTTTCTAGGAACAGTGACATAGTTGGTGATATGCTACCGTATTGGAAATACAGCCCCATTCTGTATGAGTGCCATACTGGCCCAGTATGAAGCTTTCCTATTCTGTGTCAGTCTCACAATCTGTGCCCTTGCACTGAACAGAATATGGCCTGTAGTGTCTATCATGAAGGAACCTGTACATTTATTTACATAGGATTCAGATTTACAATTTGTGTCCAGGCGGGCTACAGTCCATGGGGTTGCAAAGAGTAGGACACAACTGAGTGACTAACACTGCTACTACTATTTATCTGATGGGACTACATGTTTATACACATTAACTCTCCAATTAGCCTATAATCTCCTTGAAGGCAGTTGTGTATCCAGTTTATATCAATCTGTGCTTTCACATCTGACATTAAGTGCTTTTGATACATGGTAAGAAATATGCAAAAACAAAATGAATAATTCCATAATGGATCCAAGAATAACCTGTGAATATTCTGACCAAGCTTCAAATCTCAACTCTACTTCTTCCCATTTGTGTAGTTTTGGTCATGTTACTTTTGCCCTCTTTGATCCTCAGTTTTCTAATCTATAGAGTGAGTTCTGTGAGGGTGAAATGAGAAAATGTAATGAACATACAGTCTCTGGTACAGTCATTTACATATAGTATTAAGAATTAATAAACTTAAGGGAAAATTAATGGTAAATATTATTGTACACTGCAGGTTTCCCCATAAGCATATTTAATAGCAACATACATTTTAACATATACAAATGAATTTTACATAACTTTTAAGGATCAAAACTTCAAAGAAAATTCAGCTAACCTTTATAGTGGACTCTACCTCTTGGTCAAGTAGCACCTCTTGGTGCTTACTTAATATTTGTTATCTTGACAAAATAATATTATGTATTAATATTAATGTAATTTTAGTTAATTAAGAATGATAAAATTTATAGTTTTATTTAAGAATTATAATATAATATAGTTGAATAGAATTAGAGTGGTCCTGAATTATTTAAAAATACAAACAGGATATAAGAAAGCCAATTTCTCAGTTAAGTTTCTACCCTACGAAACACGTGTCTTCACACAGTCTTGCGTGTCTTAAATTTTTTGAAGGCTTAGAATATCACAAGCAAAGAGCTTGCAATGATTTGCTCAAGGCCTATTCTGGTGACGTTAAGAAATGGGAGAGAGAGATTTTCCTTAGCTTACCTATTCCCCATATCTTATCTTCTCAAGGCTGGGCTCTATGTCTGCCAAGGTTACAACTGGCTGATCAGAATGAGTTACCATGTTGATATAAAGGACAGTCCTCAAGGCCTTTCTTTTCTTTCAGGGTAAAGTACAGTTTAATGGTGACCTCCAAAAGATGAAGATCTTGGTTTTCTTTTTCTAACCTAAATATACTAGGTCTTGAGAATTTTAGAATGTGTAAGAGCAAACCACTGGAGAATGTATTTTGGGTGTGTGACTACTTTTGTTAGCCCTGAGTCATAGCAGAGGCAGTCACATCTACTAATCACATTGGGGTGAGCCTGTGGTTTTCCCTCTGATGATATCAGAGCATTTACTATTGCTTGGAAACACATCCTAATTCCTACAGAAACTGGAGTTTTTGATAACTGGATCAAAAGACATGTGTGATTTCTGAAAAATGTCTAGTCCTCTATTCTGTGGTAGTGAAATATGTTCTTCCTAAGTATCTATAATCTTTTATTTATGGTATATAAGCCTGAATTATCAAAGAATTAATTAAGATGTTCATGAGTAATAAGCTACAGTAAGGAAGATTCTGATTTAGGGAGTATTAACCCACCATGTAAACTTTTTGGCAGCTGAGAAAAATGCTGAACCAGGAAAAGATGTTTTGCTGTGTTCTCTGCATGGACACAGGGAAAATCTTTAAACCAGAGTAAATAGAAGTGAAAACTTTCTGTGTTCAGACATAGCTTTTTTAACAATGACTATTGACAAAGTTCTGTTTGCTAGCCCAGATATTTTGTGCTACAGCTCAGGAATATTTTTCATGTTTCCATATTTTTTCAAGTCTTTTTGATTTATAGGAGAAAGAATGTTCACATAGTCTTTTGGCATCTGCTTTTAATTTGCTACTAGAATACCTCGGCCTTGCACTGATCTACTTCCTCTTTGACGGAGCTGCATTACTATGCCTCACCTAGTAACCCTGAATTCAATTCTGGCTTTGCTCTCTGACTAGCATACAGGAATGTTCACATGAATATATGTGATAATGTATATATCATTATGTCCAAACAGCTTTAAAACCCTGATGATATTAGCTTCTAAACTTGCAAAATTCTATTTGTATTTCTCCATCAGAAAAATCAACAACTTAAAACACTTTGATGACTCTTATCTGGAATGATGGGGTCTCCAAACTTCTGTTTTCCTGTACCACTACTGATAAACACTTTTGAGCCTCTGTCTCCAGTTTTCTTCATTTAAAAATGAACTGTTATACTAATATGTATGTTATAAAATGCATGCTAAAAGTTGAACATTTTTGAATGAGAAAATAAAAATAATTAGATATATAATTTCAATCCCTTGTCTCTCCAAATGACATGCTTTCCTTGAGGGAAATTCATTCTATGCACCTCTTTTTGGAGACTCTTGTTCCCAGATGTGGCAGGAACATTTTAACTTGTATTCTTGCCTTTTAATTTAATCATTAAATTCGCCTCCACTTAGCTACCATGGTGATTCGTATGAAGTGTATAGTTGGCCCTGTGACTCCACTGTGGAAAGTGGTTCAGGGGCAACCTCTCTTGGGATGAAGTCTAAGCCCTCTTGAATAATGCTTTTCACACCCTCTTTCCTAGCTGCCTTCCCATCTTAATCTCTCATTCCTTGGTGAAGACTTCCCATCTTAGTAACATGAAATAACAGGTACTTTAGGTATACACATCTTTTAACATCACTCAGTGCCTTTTGCTCATTTTATTCTTTTCACCTAGAATAAGGTTCATATTCTTCTTGACTCACCATTAAATTCATTCTTCAAAATTCATCCTAAGCGCATCCATTTCTAAGCATTTTATCCAGGATTATTTTAACCAGTAGATATTAGAAGCATAGAGAAAGGGCCTATTGGGGACTACAGAGGATGAGATGGCTGGATGGCATCACTGACTCAATGGACATGAGTCTCAGTGAACTCCGGGAGTTGGTGATGTACAGGGAGGCCTGACATGCTGCAATTCATGGGGTCGCAAAGAGTTGAACACGACTGAGCGACTGATCTGATCTGATCTGAAGGCCCATTATAAATGTAAGCAAACAGAGGGAGAACAAAAAGTCTGCAAAATTGAAATGAATAAATGTTTAATTAAATACTTAATATAACATGTCATTATATCAACCAATCAACTGCTACTACTAAATATTTTATAGTATATAAAAATTATATTCATTTGTGATGTGGGCAGCATTTTAATCGGTTTGTTGACATGGGCTGGAACCTGGAAACTAGTAGTGCATTAAGACTACTGAAATAATAAAACGTCCTTCCTTTTTGGTGTTAGCATATGGTTTGAGCAAACCTCTGTTAGATCACTAAGTCTTTATATTGAAACAGTCTCAAATGTCTGTCTCCTTTACTTTTTCCAGAAAATAGTAATCATCATTTTAGAGTGAAAAGACTGCATATCAGGATTTAATTTGTTCCTTAGTGTTTTATTAAACAAAATGCTGAACATTCAAAATTTTAATTTTTGGCTGTGATGTACAGCATGTGGGATCTTAGTTCCAAAACCAGGGATTAAACCCATGCCCCCTGCATTGGAAGTACAGTGTGTTTAACTACTGGACTACCAGGGAAGTCCCTCAAAGTTTTAAATATGAAAATAATATTAAATATTTAATTCATCTCAAGTCAGTTAAGTATAAACATATTTAAACATACTATAAAGCACTAAGTAAAATTCAAGTTTATGAAACTATAAGTATTATACATATATCTGTATTTCAATATAGTAAATTAAAGTGATAAAGGATTATTTAAAAATAACAAAACATATGAAAGAAGACATGTATGATATAAAATTATGAAAAATATTTGATCTTTTAAAAATAAGCAATCATATAGGATATGTCAATTCTTTTTTTAAGTATTTTTTTAATTTTATTTTTTAACTTTACAATATTGTATTGGTTTTGCCATATATCAACATGAATCCGCCTCAGGTATACATGTGTTCCCCATCCTGAACTCTCGTCCCTCCTCCTTCCTCATACCATCCCTCTGGGTCGTCCCAGTGCACCAGCCCCAAGCATCCAGTATCGTGCATCGAACCTGGACTGGCAACTCATTTCATATATGATATTATACATGTTTCAATGCCATTATCCCAAATCATCCCACACTCTCCCTCTCCCACAGAGTCCAAAAGACTGTTCCATACATCAGTGTCTCTTTTGCTGTTTCGTATACAGGGTTATTGTTACCATCTTTCTAAATTCCATATATATGCATTAGTGTACTATATTGGTGTTTTCTTTCTGGCTTACTTCACTCTGTATAATAGGCTCCAGTTTCATCCACCTCATTAGAACTGATTCAAATGTATTCTTTTTAATGGCTGCATAATACTCCATTGTGTATATGTTCCACAGCTTTCTTATCCATTTATCTGCTGATGGACATCTAGGTTGCTTCCATGTCCTGGGTATTATAAACAGTGCTGTGATGAACATTGGGGTACACGTGTCTCTTTCAATTCTGGTTTCCTCAGTGTGTATGTCCAGCAGTGGGATTGCTGGGTCATAAGGCAGTTCTATTTCCATTTTTTTTAGGAATCTCCACACTGTTCTCCATAGTGGCTGTACTAGTTTGCATTCCCACCAACAGTGTAAGAGGGTTCCCTTTTCTCCACACCCTCTCCAGCATTTATTGCTTGTAGACTTTTGGATCACAGCCATTCTGACTGGCGTGAAATGGTACCTCATAGTGGTTTTGATTTGCATTTCTCTGATAATGAGTGATGTTGAGCATCTTTTCATGTGTTTGTTAGCCATCTGTATGTCTTCTTTGGAGAAATGTCTATTTAGTTCTTTGGCCCATTTTTTGATTGGGTCGTTTATTTTTCTGGAATTGAGCTATAGGAGTTGCTTGTATATTTTTGAGATTAGTTGTTTGTCAGTTGCTTCATTTGCTATTATTTTCTCCCATTCTGAAGGCTGTCTTTTCACCTTGCTTATAGTTTCCTTTGTTGTGCAGAAGCTTTTAAGTTTAATTAGGTCCCATTTGTTTATTTTTGCTTTTATTTCCAATATTCTGGGAGGTGGGTCATAGAGGATCCTGCTGTGATGTATGTCGGAGAGTGTTTTGCCTATGTTCTCCTCTAGGAGTTTTATAGTCAATTCTTGATTTGGAAATGGGTTTTAAAAAATTTTTTCCAGTGGGTTAATTATTTCTAAATCTATACCACTTGAAGAAATATCAAGGAAATAAATATAAAGCCAAATATATTCCTCTAATTACTTCATCTTTAAATAAAATCATTTTTGTTTGTTAATTTTAGAAAAGCATTGGAGGGAATTCCCTGATGGTCCAGTGGTTAGGACTCAGGCTTTCATTGTCACGGCCCAGGTTCAATCCATTGTCTGGGAGATAAGACCCCAGAAATCATGTAACTCAGCCAAAACAAACAAACAACAACAACAACAACAAAACAGAGCTTTGTAAACTTTTCTGAAACTTCATCTAATCCTTCATCCTACATCTAAGCCACATGTATTTTTGTTTCAAAGAAAGCACCCCTAGTTCATCTTTGTTTCCTTTGTTTTCATTGCATGTAGATGGAAAATTCAATGCAAGATTACTTTATCAATATCAATACTGGCATATTTGAGTTCCATTTGCTCAGGAATTCTTTGTGCTAGAGTAACAATTATTTTTGCAGCCTCAAATTGGCTTTGTCAACTCTCATTTTCTAAGTCCTATAGAACTTAATGAAATTTTAGAAGAATAATTTTAAGTGAGAGCTACTTTTTAGCATTTGTGATTTTCATGCTGTATGTATCTCCTGGGTAGAGAGACTATTCATTCAACAAGTGATTTTATTTTAAATTGATAAGTTTTCATTGATGCTGATCTCACGAGATCCTTATATTTATTCATATTTACATTTGACAAAGAACTTGATGTTTTCAAATGGATTTGAATTACGTCTAACATCCTTTCACTGCAATCTGAATGACTCTGTCTAGACATGACTGAGCAACTTCGCTTTCACTTTTCACTTTCGTGCATTGAAGAAGGAAATGGCAACCCACTCCAGTATTCTTGCCTGGAGAATCCCAGGACAGGGGCGCCTGGTGGGCTGCTGTCTATGGGGTCGCACAGAGTCGGACATGACTGAAGCGACTTAGCAGCAGCAGTATTTCCTGCAGGGAAATTCTGGTAGTAACAAAGTGTTTCAGCAATTGTTTATCTGGCAATGTCTAAATTTATTGGTCATTTTTGAAGGAATGTTTTGCTATATATAGAACTCTTGGTTGACATTTTTTCTTTCAATATTTTAAATATGCAATCCCACAGCCTCTGGCCTACAGGTTTTGTCCTGAGAAATCTGACAACTTTATTGAAGATCCCTTGTATATGATGAGTCACTTTGCTGCTTTCATAATCATTTGTCTTTATGTGCACAGTCTTTATGAATTTATTTTACTTGAAGTTTATTAAACTCTTTATATTTGTATATCCGTACCTTTTGTCAAATTTGGGAAAGTGGGGTTATTTCTTTAAATCAACTTGCTGTATGTTTTCCTCTCTATTCTCCTTCTGCTGCTACTGCCGCTGCTAAGTCGCTTCAGTCGTGTCCAACTCTGTGCGACCCCAGAGACGGCAACCCACTAGGCTCCTCTGTCCCTAGGATTCTCCAGACAAGAATACTGGAGTGGGTTGCCATTTCTTTCTTCAATGCATGAAAGTGAAAAGTGAAAGTGAAGTCACTCAGTCATGCCTGACTCTTAGCAACCCTATGGACTGCAGCCTACCAGGCTCCTCCGTCCATGGGATTTTCCAGGCAAGAGTACTGGAGTGGGGTGTCATTGCCTTCTCCAGTTCTCCTTCTAGGACTCCCATAATGTGTATATTGCTCTGTTTGATAGGTCCCATAAGTCCTTTAGGCTCCGTTCATTTTTATTCTTATTTTCTCCTCAGATTCAATCATTTCAAATGACTTGTCTTCATGTTCACTGCTGTTCTTGATTAACTTAATATTGAACTTCTCTTGTGCATCTTTCAATTCAGTTATTACAGGCATACCTTGAAGATATGGGTTTGGTTTCAGTCTATAGCAATAAAGCAAATATTGTAATAAAATATGTCACTTTTTTTGGTTTCCCTGTGCATTTAAATTTTATATTTACACTATACTATAGTCTATTAGGTATGCAATAGCATTATGTTGAAAAGAAACAATGCAATACCTTAATTAGAAAATACTTCCTTACTAAAAATACTAACCATAGTCTGAGCCTTCAGCAAGTTATAATCATTTTTTTGGTGTAGGGTCTTGCCTTAATGACTGCTGGTTGATCAGGGCAGTGGTTTCTGAAGGTTGGATTGGCTTGGGTGTAGCAATTTCTTAAAATAAGAACAATGAAGTTTGCAGTGTAGATTGACTTTTCCTTTTACAAATGTTTTCTCTGTAGCATGCAATGCTGTTTGATAGCATTTACCCATAGCAGAATGTCTTTAAAGATTGGAGTAAAAATTATCAAATTTTGTCTCTGATTTATCTATGAAGTTAAAGTAATAGTCTAAATCTTTTGTTGTAATTTCAACAATCTTATAGCATCTTCATGAGAAGTAGACCCTATCTCAAGAAGCTTCATTCATTCATAAGAAACACCTCCTCATGCATTCAAGATTTATCAGGAGATTGAAGCAATTCAGTCATTTCTTTAGGCTCCACTTCTAATTCTGTGAAAATTATTAATATGTGATACAGAGACACAAAGTGAACAAATGCTGCTGGAAAAAAATACGGCACTTATACACTTGCTTAATATAGGGTTGCTCCAAAACTTCAATCTGTAAAAATATGCAATATCTTCTACGTGCAATATTGTGGAGCACAATAAAACAAGGGATGCTTGTATGTTTTTCAGACTCAGAATTTTAGTTTCCTTTGCTCTTAATCTCTTGTCCTCAAGTGTCTGTGAGTCTAGAGTCTCCTTATGGTTTTCACAAGACATAACTCTTGCTTCCTGCAGCTTTTACTAGCATTAAATCTGTGCCACTTCTGTCCTTCTGTGCTTCAAACCGGGCAAAACGTAGACCCTTAGGCCGCTTGGAGACAGGTTATGAAGTTGCAAGTTTGGTCCACCCTGTTCTTTCCAGGTCACTGAATAGGACCAGGGACTTACTAGACGGCTACTTTCCCCAAAGTAAGTGGCGCGATGGTAAGTTAAAACATCATGAATCTCCTACCGTTTTGTATATGACCTTTTCTTGATTGGATGCTTGCTTGGTTGCTGTACAACTTTAATTTCCAGAGTGTCTCTAGTTATTTTGAAAGTGAAAGTGAAAGTGAATTCGCTCAGTTGTTTCCGACTCTTTGCAACCCCATGGAGTGTAGCCCACCAGGATCTTACGTCCATGGGGTTTTCCAAGCAAGAGTACTGGAGTGGGTTGCCATTTCCTTCTCTGGGGAATCTTCCTGACCCGGGGATGGAACCTGGGTCTCCCACACTGTAGGCAGATGTTTTACCATCTGAGCCACCAGGGAAGTCCAGAGTTATTTTAGTTAGATTCAATTTTTTATTTAGTGTTTCTACAAGAGAATGATATTCTGAATCATCCTGGCCTAAAATCTTGTTGATGTCACCAATTTCAGAATTTTTAAAATATATAATAGAGATTTCATTTGGAATAGCCCTGGTCTGCATTATTTGGCCTCTACTAGTGTAGTTGCTTCCTTACAACTCAAGTTTTCTCCTCTACAGCTCATTTTCTGCATGGAATTTGATGTAGTTCATCCAGTGGGGCTTCAATATTGTTCTGTCATCTTTGATTCCTCTAAAAGAAACTTTCAGAACCATTAACTCTGGGCAGCAGTTCTCCTCTGACCAGAAAGTATTTTAAAGAGGTTTAATGCCAACTGAAGAAAGAAGAACCTTGTGAAGGCAGAGATAAAAACCTATTTCATAGGATTCTTCTCATTATTTTGCTTTTGGAGGTGGGAGTCACAAGCCATTTCCTGCTCAGAGGCTGATGGAGTTGCAGGAACACATAAAGAAAAGGGCCTAAGTGGACTTCAGGTGAAAGTTTCAGGGATGGGGATTGGGAAGGTCAGATACAGGAGAACAGTGAGAAAAGTTATTAGCATGTTCAAAATAATGTTGTATTCTCTATTCCCCCTTCCCATTCTTAATATCTCCAAGTAATATGATCTATCAAAAATATTGTATGACAATCTGATTCATCTTTGAATTCCTAGTGTCAGATAGGGTATATCATGCACTCAATTGATGTTCAATACATGTTGAACAGAAATGACAATTATCTAGTCTTAAAAATGGTTCTTATTGCCAGCCTTTAATATATACCTTTCTTACAAAAAAGTTTTTATTCCCAAATAGTGTTACATGAACCAGCCCTTCCATAAAAATATGACAAATATTTAAGGTTAAAATACATAAAAAAACATTGAAAAAATGCATATTACTTTTATTTCTGTGAAGTATGAAGGAGATTATGGGGGTGATAAATACTAATTTTATTTGACATAAAATTTTCTAACTCTTAATTTTATCTCTTAACAAACCCGTCAATCAATCAGTTAAATAGTTGTATTCAGGATGTTTTTGCACAGGGTTTTACAAGGTGCTATTAGACATATTAAAAATGTTATAATTCTGGTCTTAGGAGAACAATATATTATGGCTGTTCTTATTTCATTAGGGAATGCATTTATTTTTTCCAAATGGGACTCTATTATCTTAAACTTATTTTAACTTTTGGCAAGTGAAATATGAAAGAAGGTGGAAGATAATCAAACTTAATTTTATTTTGAAAGCTAGCCTTGTGTGTAGAAATGAGCCTTCCACTTGACAGAAGAAGATCTAAGTTCTACTACAATCCATTAATGTGTCATTGTTCAAGAAAATTTGACTCTCCATTTCCTTTTCTATAAAATAAGGATAATCACAGTTCCCTTAAATACCTAACTGAGTTTTTACAGGGTCCAAGTGAGAACATGTGTAAGAAGATACTATAAAATGTGAATTCTTGCAATGGTCTTTTCTTTGACCATTCCTTTTTGTTCTGGTGTCTCTGTTGTAAGAAACAGACACTTAATAGATTGGGGGACAGAAATTGTCACAATGAATGCCCAAGATCATATCCCATGGAGAGGATGGATTGCCAACCAATCTTTATACATTGGAAAAAGGACTGTTTGGGGAGAGAGAGAGAGAGAGAGAGAGAGAGAGAGAGAGAGAGGGAGGGAGAGTGTGTGTGTGTGTGTGTGTGTGTGTGTGTGATATTACATCATATCTTACTCTACTCATAATTCTCCAAGGGCTTTTCAACCTCAGTTCAGTTCATTTCAGTTGCTCAGTCATGTCCAACTCTTTGTGACCCCATGAGCTGCAGCATACCAGGCTTTCCTGTCCAACACCAATTCTCAGAGTATATCCAAACTCATGTCCATTGAGTCAGTGATGCCATCCAACCATCTCGTCCTCTGTCCCCTTCTCCTCCTGCCCTCAATCTTTCCCAGCATCAGGGTCTTTTCAAATGAGTCAGCTCTTCGTATCAGGTGCCAAAGTATTGGAATTTCGGCTTCAACGTCAGTCCTTCCAATGAACACCCAGGACTGATCTCCTTTAGGATGAACTGGTTGGATCTCCTTGCATTCCAAGGGACTCTCAAGAATCTTCTCCAAAACCACAGTTCAAAAGCATCAATTCTTTGGTGCTCAGCTTTCTTTATAGTCCAACTCTCACATCCATACATGACTACTGGAAAAGCCATAGCCTTGACTAGATGGACCTTTTTTGGCAAAGTAATGTCTCTGCTTTTTAATATGCTGTCTAGGTTGGTCAGAACTTTCCTTCCAAGAAGGAAGCGTCTTTTAATTTCATGGCTGCAGTCACCATCTGCAGTGATTTTGGAGCCCCCAAAATAAAGTCTCTTACTTTTTCCATTGTTTCCCCATCTATTTCCCATGAAGTGATGGGACCAGATGCCATGAGCTTAGTTTTCTGAATGTTGAGTTTTAAGCCAACTTTTTCACTCTCCTCTTTCACTTTCATCAAGAGGCTCTCTGGTTCTTCACTTTCTGCCATAAGGGTGGTGTCACCTGCATATCTGAGGTTATTGTTTTTTCTCCCGGCAATCTTAATTCCAGCTTGTGCTTCATCCAGCCCAGCGTTTCTCATGATGTACTCTGCATGTAAGTTAAATAAGCTGGGTGACAATATACAGCCTTGATGTACTCCTTTTCCTATTTGGAACCAGTCTGTTGTTGCATGTCCATTTCTAACTGTTTTCAACTAGTTAACATAAAATCCTTTTCAACCTAGTTAGCATAAAATCCAATGTCCTTTCTATGGCCTTCAAGACCATTTCTCTTACTTCAAAAATTATTTTCCCTCATTCCCCTCCACTCCTATATCTTTTCTGTTTCACAAACATCCCAAGCCCATTTTCCTCTCAGGGGTTGTGTGTTTCTATTCTTCTTTCTGTAAGGCTCTCAATCTGAGAGTTACTTGACACAGACTTTCTTTATTCAGGTTTCTACTCAAACATAACTTCTTCCAAGAGGACTGGATTGATCAAATATGTAAAATAGTATCCTCCCCTGTCTCTCAAGTCCCATGATCTCACTTTATTTCTGTTCATAGCACTTAATGCTGCCTCTCTTTGCTTTATATATACATTTTTATTATTTGTATCTCCTACAAGGAAGGAGGGGCTTCCTTCCTTACACTCCAGGAAGGCAGGGGCTTGTCTCTTATTTTTCCAGGTCTACATTCAAAACCGAGCACATTGTAGATGCACAATGAGTAATTATTTAATGAATAAATGATTGGCTGCCAGGAGATCAAACCAGTCAGTCCTAAGGAAATCAGTCCTGAATATTCATTGAAAGGACTGATGCTGAAGGTGAAACTCCAATACTTTGGCCACCTGATGCAAAGAACTGATTCATTGGAAAAGACCCTGATGCTGAGAAAAACTGAAAGCAGGAGGAGAAGGGAATGACAGACGATGAGATGGTTGGGTGGCATCAACAACTTGATGGACATGAGTCTGAGTAGGCTCTGGGAGTTGGTGGTGGACAGGGAAGGCTGGCATGCTGCAGTTCATGGGGTTGCAACATGACTGAGCGACTGAACTGAACTGATTCGCTGAATTAATGAACAAATATCAGTGTATATCTCATGAACTCTACATAAGATTTGTAGCAAAGTATGTTTTTATAAATGTTATCTCCTGATGTTAATTAAACACCTGATCACAGATAATAGAACTTAGCTTTCCCACTTTTCAAAATAGTCTACTCTTTTGCTCTTACCTCAAAAGCCTGGTTGAATTCTTTTAAGCCATTGCTTTGAAGTCATTTGTATCTTTTTCTAAAGCCATTTAATGAGATGGAAATAACCATGCATGAAGCACTTTTAGCATAGCCTTTACAAAGTTAGCTTTTGCAATTTAGAATTCTTGTTAGATAACTCACTGGAGAAAAATGTATTCATTTATATCAGATTTTTCTATCACAGGTGATTTTTGAAGATATTTTTCAAGTAAGTTAAAATATTAGGTTATAGCAAAGTAATAAGACAGATCCCTGAGAGACTGAAATTCAAACTGGGCTCATGTGGAACTCAGTGAACAGTTTTGCTGGCAGCATCACCATACAGGCAGTTAGAGGCAACTCTATGCATGACAGTGGCTTAACTGCTGGCACAGCTGCCAAGGTTGAGGAAAACAAAATTAATTATAATTAAAGAAATTCTGCATGTTGGTGTCCTAAACATTTACGAGAGGTTACTGCCCTGTGAGCTGAGGAAAAATTAGAAAAAATGGGAAACTGTAGAGACCTTAGCCCAGTTGTGTTGGCTCTGACTTGACTACCACAGTAATACTGAGTTTTGTATTACTGCAGTAATTTTTTTTTAGCTACAGAATATGGTGAAATGGACTGAGATACAGGAGGGAAGCCTATAATTCTCTATTACATAGAGACTTGGAGAATTTTAAGCATTACTTTATTAGTGTGTGAGATGAGTGCAACTGTGCAGTAGTTTGAGCATTCTTTGGCATTGCCTTTCTTTGGGATTGGAATGAAAACTGACCTTTTCCAGTGCTGTGGCCACTGCTGAGTTTTCCAAATTTGCTGGCATATTGAGTGCAATACTTTCACAGCATCATCTTTCAGGATTTGAAATAGCTCAACTGGAATTCCATCACCTCCACTAGCTTTCTGAGCACAGAAGAATTGATGCTTTTGAACTGTTGTGTTGGAGAAGACTCTTGAGAGTCCCTTGGAATGCAAGCAGATCCAACGAGTCCATCCTAAAGGAGTTCAGTCCTGGGTGTTCATTGGAAGGACTGATGTTGAAGCTGAAACTCCAATACTTTGACCACTTGATGTGAAGAGCTGACTCACTGGAAGAGACCCTGATGCTGGGAGGGATTGTGGGCAGGAGGAGAAGGGGACGACAGAGGGTGAGATGGTTGGATGGCATCACTGACTCAATGGACATGGGTTTGGGTGGACTCTGGGAGTTGTTGACGGACAGGGAGGCCTGGCGTGCTGTGGTTCATGGGATCCCAAAGAGTCGGACACTATGAGTGACTGAACTGAACTGAACTGAACATAGAGACTGAGTGTTCGTAAAATATGTAGCCAAACAGATGCAGCTGTGTTTTTTCTTTAGTTAAAAGTAAAACTATAGCAATGGCATCTGCAGATTTTATAAAGGGAAGAAGTCACCTTCAAAACTTATTTTAGAATTGTGTAGAATGGAAGGAGAGATATCATGCAAATATATTTATAGTCTGTTTTATTATCTTTAAATTAAGAACAGTTTAATCCCAGATTTGACTAGGAAAGTATTTACCCTAATTGTCTTTGTTTGATCCCTTCTTTTAAAAAAGGATAAACAACTTTGAAAGAAACATTAACCTGATATGCTAGGAATTACTTGCTGAGCTCAGATATGACAGTGGAGAGCATTGCTGTGAGCCAATCAGGTGCTGCCTGTGGAGATGTTTTTGTTTGCAGCGTTTTCACACATACTTATTCAATAAAGCTTTTGTTTTACTGACATTGGAAAATAGCATACTGCATTATGCTGTGATTTTGAAGTGACAGTGTCAGTGGGACTAGGGTAAAAGATGTGAAGTGAATTGAGGCTGAAAACTAAAGCATTGTTTTTGCTTATTTAGAAAGGAAAGTTAAATTGTAGATTTTTTTACACTTTGGCTCCAACCACTGGAAAAACAAACAGCAAAAGCAACAACAGAATCACAGCAAAACCAAACTTGTGTCTTCCTTGCAATATTTTCAGTTAGAGAATGTCATTCCAAGCATATTTCTGTATTTCTTGGGGAAATAATAAAATTGTCACAACTTCTTTTGCCATAACTTATGACAGGCAATACATATTTAGTACTCAATAAATAAAATAGCTTAATCGAGTTACAACGTGATATTCTAAAAAGTGTAGTATCTATTGAAACAGGATAAAGTGATACCTACCACTTAAAACAGTGTCTGTTATAAAAGTTATTGTGATAAATTCAAATAACAAAAAATTTTCTTATTCACATATACTTTTATACTTAAAGCTTAGAGGGTAAGGCAACAAAGAATGATAATAAATTTGTGTGTGTATGTGTGTGTGTGTGTTCAGTTACAAAGATCTTGTCTTGACTCTTTTGCTATTCCATAGGCTGTAGCCCACCAGGTTCCTCTGTAGGATTTCCCAGACAAGAATACTACAGCAGGTTGTCATTTCCTTCTCTAGGGGATCCTCCTGATCCAGGGATCGAACCCCTGTCTCCTTCATGGCAGGCAGATTCTTTACCACTGAGCCACTCGGGAAGTCCCAATAATAAACCTACAGTTATACAAACTGGCACTTATTCTACCCCCGGTATTATGATTTGGTGTGCCAGGGAACCTGTGCTGGGCTTCATGGATGGTGGTGGTTTAGTCACTAAGTCCTGTCTGACTCTTATGACTCCATGGACTCTAGCCCACCAGTCTCTCTTGTCCATGGGATTTCCCAGGCAAAATTACTGGAGTGGGTTGCCATTTTCTTCTGCAGGGGATCTTCCCCACCCAGGGACTGAACCTATATCTCCTGTGTTGCAGGATGTCTCTTGCATTGAAGGTGGATTCTTTACTGCTCAGCCTCCAGGAAAGGCTGGGCTTCATATTCTTCATCTATAAGAACAGAATGAGGGGATTAATAGCAGAATTTCTGATGTCTTTCTGTTCTACCACTTTGTGAATCACATTGTTTCAGAAAATAGGTAGTTCAAACATCATGGTTGGTCTTTCAATAATATGTCAATAGAATCTTGTTCTTCATGTTTGTGTCTTTGCTTGTGCATAGACAAATGAACTGTAACCTGGAAGTTATTATTCAGTACATTTAGAGTTAAAATGATATTGACTTTTGCATTCATGGAAAGGTAGATAAATGTAGTTCTAACCATGCTCCCACAGTCATTTTTTCTTCTAGTGTAACATTCATGTTACTTGGTAATTACTTTATATGTCTTTGTTCTTCATTAAATTTTGCTGATTCCTTCCTTTCATGACATGCTACAATTTCTCCTGCTAAAAAACAAAATTCAACTGAGTAAATTTAAAGATCAATTAGCTTTATTCAGTGATTTGTGAATCAAACAGGTTCCCATCTTTGGCAAACAGAAGAGAGCTGCAAAGTGCTACAGAAAGAACAGTTTTTAAAGGCAAAAAGTAAGGGGGATAAGGAAAAGGATTACTTTAGGCAAGGTCCCCTTCCTTTGGGGATGAAAAGGAGCTATCTGGCAGATTACGTTAATAGTGCTGACCAGGAAATTTCAGACTGACTGGTTAAGATTACATTCCTAGGGAAGATTGAAATTGCAGTTAAGCCACGTATTAATTCTGACACTGGGATGAGGGGCTGGCACAAGTGGTTCCATTTTGGGCCTATTGTCTCTTTTTTAACACTCTCACATTAAAAATCAATTGACCCATGGTAACTATCATTTAGCATTCTTTCTCTTTAAATCCAAGAGTAACATTTCATACTGTTTCATTACGTACCTTCCTTATTTTTCTAATTACTGATTGACAGTCAATAATCATTCAAAGAGTTGGACACGACTGAGCGAATGAACTGAACTGAACTGAACTGAATCATTCAAAAACAATAACAACAAACGAAAACCTTTCTCAATGGAAATTATCCCTGTCAATTACACCCTACCTTGTTGAACTTGGGCTTCCATGGTGGCTAGTTGGTAAAGAATTTTCCTGCAATGCAGGAGACCTGGGTTCAATCCCTGGGTTGGGAAGATCCCCTGGAGAAGGAAATGCCAACTCACACCAGCATTCTTGCCTGGAGAACTCAATGGACAAAGGGTCTACAGTCCAGAGGGTCTCAAAGAGTTGGATATGACTAAGCAACTAAAGTTTTCTTGTTGTTGTTGAACTTAGTTCCAAGCCATTCTTGATATTCTTTGCAGGCTTCTCAACTTGCAGTGAACACGAGACTGTTGTTTTCTGGGAAATGAGTTCTTGGCCTCTTCTCTAACATTTTCTTTCAGGCTCCTAATTCACACTTGAGATCCATAATCATTAGTTAACTTCTATGTTCCAGAGTATTCTCTATAGTAAGGTCATTGATCCCAAACTCTACCTCCCTTCTAGTCAGCTCTACTCAGATACCTCACAGTCACTTGTCTCAACAGGGTAGAATAGAACCAACGGGTTTTCTTCCCCAACATCTCACGTCAGATATCTGTAGGCTTCCCAGATTCTTTTCCCCATGTTACCCTTCTAGCCTAGTCACCAGGGCCTAATCAATTCTAAATCTCAGAATCTACCCCACCCCTGACCCCAAACCCACTGGTAGTGCTTTAGTTTAGACAGTTATCACATCACACTAGAGCTAGTATATTGGTGTTTTGTCAGTTTTGTCTGTTCAATTTTTTTTTCCTTCCCACTCAGCTCCCACAGTACAGTCATATAAATTATTTAAAACTAGAGATATTATCAAGTATTTTACCACATTTTACTTTTTCAAAGCCTTTCAGTGTTTTTGTTGCCTTATAGACAAGTCCAAATATCAGAACATGAAAGTCTCTGTTCTTTTCTGTACATTTTCAAATTCATCTGTTGGACAGTCCCCACCAGTTCTTAGACACTGCCCAATACATATATATTCTACTTCAGTTCAGTTCAGTTCAGCCGCTCAGTCATGTCCGACTCTTTGTGACCCCATGAATCACAGCACGCCAGGCCTCCCTGTCCATCACCAACTCCCGGATTTCACCCAGACTCACGTCCGTCGAGTCAGAGGTGCCATCCAGCCATCTCATCCTCTGGCGTCCCCTTCTCCTCCTGCCCACAATCCCTCCCAGCATCAGGGTCTCTTCCAATGAGTCAGCTCTTCACATCAAGTGGTCAAAGTATTGGAGTTTCAGCTTCAACATCAGTCCTTCCAATGAACACCCAGGACTGAACTCCTTTAGGATGGACTGGTTGGATCTGCTTGCATTCCAAGGGACTCTCAAGAGTCTTCTCCAAAACCACAGTTCAAAAGCATCAATTCTTCAGTGCTCAGCCTTCTTCACAGTCCAACTCTCACATCCATACATGACCACAAGAAAAACCATAGCCTTGACTAGATGAACCTTTGTTGGCAAAGTAATGTCTCTGCTTTTGAATATGCTATCTAGGTTGGTCATAACTTTCCTTCCAAGGAGTAAGCGTCTTTTAATTTCATGGCTGCAGTCACTATCTGCAGTGACTTTGGAGCCCAGAAAAATAAAGTCTGACAGTGTTTCCACTGTTTCCCCATCTATTTCCCATGAAGTGATAGGACCAGATGCCATGATCTTAGTTTTCTGAATGTTGAGCTTTAAGCCAACTTTTTCACTCTCCACTTTCACTTTCATCAAGAGGCTTTTGAGTTCCTCTTCACTTTCTGCCATAAGGGTGGTGTCATCTGCATATCTGAGGTTATTGATATTTCTCCTGGCAATCTTGATTCCAGCTTGTGTTTCTTCCAGTCCAGCGTTTCTCATGATGTACTCTGCATATAAGTTAAATAAGCAGGGTGACAATATACAGCCTTGACGTACTCCTTTTCCTATTTGGAACCAGCCTGTTGTTCCATGTCCAGTTCTAACTGTTGCTTCCTACCCGAATACAAATTTCTCAAGAGGCAGATCAGGTGGTCTGGTATTCCCATCTCTTTCAGAATTTTCCACAGTTGATTGTGATCCACGCAGTCAAAGGCTTTGGCATAGTCAATAAAGCAGAAATAGATGTTTTCCTGGAACTCTCTTGCTTTTTCCATGATCCAGCAGATGTTGGCAATTTGATCTCTGGTTCCTCTGCCTTTTCTAAAACCAGCTTGAACATCAGGAAGTTCACGGTTCACATATTGCTGAAGCCTGGCTTGGAGAATTTTGAGCATTACTTTACTAGCGTGTGAGATGAGTGCAATTGTGCAGTAGTTTGAGCATTCTTTGGCATTGCCTTTCTTTGGGTTTGGAATGAAAACTGACCTTTTCCAGTCCTGTGGCCACTGCTGAGTTTTCCAAATTTGCTGGCATATTGAGTGCAGCACTTTCACAGCATCATCTTTCAGGATTTGAAATAGTTCAACTGGAATTCCATCACCTCCACTAGCTTTGTTCGTAGTGATGCTTCCTAAGGCCCACTTGACTTCACATTCCAGGATGTCTGGCTCTAGGTGAGTGATCACACCATCGTGATTATCTGGGTCGTGAAGATCTTTTTTGTACAGTTCTTCTGTGTATTCTTGCCATCTCTTCTTAATATCTTCTGCTTCTGTTAGGTCCATACCATTTCTGTCCTTTATCGAGCCATCTTTGCACGAAAGGTTCTACTTAAAGTTCTCCAAAAGGGGCATGCTATTTTATATCTATCCTTACACTGTTTTTTACCTGTAGTGCCTTTTGTGTGTACATACATGTGCTCAGTCATGTCTGACTCTTTGCCACCCCATGGACTATAGCCCACCAGGCTCCTCTGTCCATGGGATTTCCCAGCAAGAATAATGGAGTAGGTTGCCATTTCCTCCTCCAGGGGATCTTCCTGATCCAGAAATCAAGCCCACATCTCCTGCGCCTCTTACATTGGCAGGCACATTCTTTACCATTGTGCCATTTGGGAAGCCCCAGAGAGCCCTTTACCCATGATCAACTTGGTGAACTCCTGTTTATCCTGCAATACCCAATTACATGAACCCTCTTGTCATACACCCAATGAACAAAATTGATGGTTATCTCCTTGAGTTTCCTGTGCTTGTTTCCCCACACCTTCTCCAGGCCTCATTTATCTTCTTTCATTAACAATTTTTGATGTATATCTGAATCCCCTGTACCTAACAGTCTTCATTAAAAATAATAGTTACATACTGGATTAAACACTGCACCAAATAAACCTCCCAGCAAATAGTAGAGAGGTATGAGTAATAATGCAGCAATAAATGCTGAGGATTTTGTGGTGTTTTCTTGAGGCCCTTTTCTCACCATAAATTAATCTGTGAATAAAGAATAAAGCAGGGGATAGTTGGTATTAAAATCTTGAGGAATAACGTGGCTGTCGGTGGGAAAAGATCAAGAGGAGGAAGCTGGAGTATTTTGGGCACTTCTGAAGGGGAGATGGAGACCATCTGTTGAGGAGGATGCTGCAGGAATGAGTGCCAGGACAGAGATAAAAGTGAATGGAAAGGAAATGGTGGCTGAACAACATCAAAGAGGCAACTCTGCTGCAGAATTGAACAAGTAACTGCATATTCTTTCTGGCAGGGATACAAGTGGGTGGCATTGGACAATGTATCCTGATGGCTATGACAAGGACTAAGAAATGGGGACATGATTTGCCTTATGACAGCTTACTTCAGTGTGGCTGGGGTTATGTGCTTAGTACAAAATAATACAAAACAACAGGTTATGTTCTGACATTTTCAGTTTCTCTTTACGCAAAAGTGTATCTAAATGTGTGTTTTCTACTTTCAATAACACTAACTTAATCTACTAATTTAAAGTAGCCGTTGTAATATGTTTAACTCTTTTTTTCTTTTTAAAGATAATTGTCCAACTTATTATAAGTATAATAAGAGTATTAAAGATGATATCTCAACTTTCTGAAAGCAATCATTTGCGTGTTCTGCTGTGCATTTTTCTTAGCCGAGCTCAGGTAGACCTGTGTGTGGACAGGAAATTCATTCATGACTAAAACAAGATATTTTATTTGTTTGACATAGGAGAGAAATCATAAATGAAAACATCTTCAACCATTTGTTTACAATTATGTGCTAATGATAGACAGAAAGCTTTGAGATCAACAGGAAGTATAAATAATATAGAAAGAAAAAAGAGAAAAGAATAGTGTTAATAATAACAGTTACAGATGGTTAGCGTTTTCCCTGGAAAGTATTGTTTTAAATTTCTGTTAAATCTTGCCAGATTTTGGGAGATTGTTTGATCTTAAGTAGAACATGTTGCCACTACTTCAGTGATAGTAAATGTTGCTGAAACATTTGCAAAATAAAGATCAATACAATGGAAATGCATGAACTTATATGTTCAGGTGATAAATCCTTAAGTGTCATAAAGCAGTTACTTTTTGTGCCATTACATTTCCAGAAAATCATGTTGGATCCTTCAAAGTATTCACACTACATCCATGATCTGAGTTGTGACTTTTCTTGGATGGAATACGAATGACCAAGAAATACATTCAAAATTCATGTGTACAGGCATATTTTCCTTTATATACTTGCAGCTAATGCCTTCCTTGTTTTTTAAACAATGAAAACATAACCCAATAGTATAAGTCAGAAATTAATATTGGTGGTGATCTAGATACCAGGAGACTTTAATCATATAGTTGAAAAGGAAAAATTTCAATACGTTCTGTAGATGCTTGGCTGACTTGTTTCACACAGTGGTGAAATGGTAGTAGATTTACTGTTGTTACAATCAGATATATTTGGCTTTTTATCTCAAGAATTTTAGGAAAATATGTGATAGCTCTCCATCTCCTACCTGAGCAGTTGTTAATCAATGAGAATATGGTACCAAAAACTAAGTAGTGTTCCTGTGTGAACAATAAAAAATAGCAAAAAATGGAAAAGGAAAAACACAAAGTCAGCTACAAGAAAACACTGCCCAGTAATGTTTTAGCTACTGGTATAGTGCTTTCTGGACTTCCCTCGTGGCTCAGATGGCAAAGCGTCTGTCTACAATGCGGGAGACCTGGGTTCAATCCCTGGGTCGGGAAGATTCCCTGGAGAAGGAAATGGTAACCCACTCCAGTACTCTTGCCTGGAAAATCCTATGGACAGAGGAGCCTAGTGTCCATGGGGTTGCAAAGAGTTGGACACGACTGAGCGAGTTCACTTCACTTCACTATAGTGCTTTCTATTGATAGGAGTAGAGGGTGGGTATTTTAAGTCACCTTTCACTTTAAGATCAATTCTATTTTGGTCTATTTGCAAATCCAAATAAAAACAATAGGTAAGCACTCAGTATGGTTTTGGACACTGATTTATTAGAGAGTCTAAGGAAGAATCTAAAGCAACTTTAAAAGCTATTTTAGAGTAAAAGGGGTTATTCTACAGAAATTCTTTGGAAGTTGTCCCTCTTGAATTTACAGTCACAAATTTATATTCCCTTTGTGATCTAAGTGGAAATGATCCATCTTCTGTTCAAATTACTGGTCAATATGTCAGTCAGATCAAATGCCACTTCTAAAATGCTAAAAAGTGCTTCTGAGGAATGGGGGATTTCTTTAACAAGACACAAAGTGCTTTTTAATCCATTTCTTACTTGTTAAAAGCATTATGATTCTTACAGATTGTTCTATCATGATGTGGTTTTAATCCTTTATGAGAAGGGAAAACAGCATGGAATTCTGAAAGAAGTTTAGAACTGAGTCCAAGTAGCCTCCTTAATCGCAGCACTACCCCAAATCTGGGGTAATAACATAGTCCTTATGAAAATACTATGACCAATGAAGTGGGGAAGATTTTTAAGAAAGACTATAAAAATATTTGGGATTTTTTTTTTTTTTATGAATTAAGTTCTTAAAACTTGCTTTTGACTTCTAAAGAATTTGGTTTCTCATGTTCTGAATCAAGTCCACCAACTCCAAAATACCAAACCAATGATAGCCTTCAGAACCCCATGAAAAAGCAAAGATAATATTGCCTCATGGAAGAGAATGTTTTATTTTTCATGTGAAAGTTAGTTACTTCTGGGAGTAAGAATGAAATTACTATTTTTTCCATGTTTCCAGTTGCCTCTTGTATTCCAATATTTGTTTACCAGTTTTTCTTCCCATTTGTGTATAGTAACCATATCTTTGATTAAACTGAATTAAATCCCATTCCTAGCTAAATATTAGTGCTACTACAAACAGCAAAATCCTAATAGTAATGGGAAGAGATAGAGACTAGGGTTGGAGGTAGTGCCAACGTTATATGCATCTGCCTGCTGCCTGGGGCGGAGAAGGCAATGGCACCCCACTCCAGTACTCTTGCCTGGAAAATCCCATGGACGGAGGAGCCTGGTGGGCTGCAGTCCATGGGGTCGCAAAGAGTCAGACACAACTGAGCGACTTCACTTTCACTTTTCACTTTCATGCATTGGAGAAGGAGATGGCAACCCACTCCAGTGTTCTTGCCTGGAGAATCCCAGGGACAGGGGAGCCTGGTGGGCTGCAGTCTCTGGGGTCGCACAGAGTCGGACACGACTGAAGCAACTTAGCAGCAGCAGCAGCTGCCTGGGGAATGAAATTAAGAAGAGTAAGTGGATCAGACAGCATACTATTGTAGCATACTAGCATACTCTCAGCATACTATTGTAGCATATAGCATACTATCATACATATGGCTTGATGATAGCTTGGATTAAGGTGGTAGTTTGTTGATGGAATTTGAATTGTAAAATATTTCATGAATAAAGTTGTAAGACATTGTGTTGAGTTGGATATGGGGGAGAAGGAGAGAGTATGATGCTTTGTATTACTTAGTTGTTGGAAAAGAATATTGAAAGTGGATCAGGCTCAGGGGAGAAAATGGGAATGAGAATAGTAATCTACCTTGGGGCATTTGGGACATGTTAAAGAAAACTTGTTTTTTAAAATTTATATTAAGATTCCATTCATATAGTCCCATATCAGTAAAAGATAAATAAATCAGTCAATTAGTGAGGATATGACCCACGTTTATATGACATCATGATGGGGAAAAAAACAAAGCAACATTCTGTATTTCTCAACATGTCATCACTCCTATTTAAATTCATAGAGATATTTCATCATGGAGCTTTTCTCAATCAGAATTTGTATATGATCCTCTCAACAAAGTGAAGAAACTAAGTTCTCTTTGTTTCTTATCTTTTAAAAAATAGTTTGTTTACTGTCATTTGACTAATGGTCCAAATATATGGATATTGGTGGTTCAGTGGTAAAGAATCCACCTGCCAATGCAGGAGACTTGTGTTTATCCCTGGGTTGGGAAGATCCCCTGGAGAAGGAAATGGCAACCCACTCCAGTATTCTTGCCTGGAGAATTCCATGGACAGAGGAGCCTGTAGGCTATAGTTTGTGGGGTCACAAAGAGTCAGACACAACTGAGTATCTGAGCAGGCACATACACCATATATGGAGCTTGCTGCTGCTGCTGCTGCTAAGTCACTTCAGTCGTGTCCGACTCTGTGTGACCCCATAGATGGCAGCCCACCGGGCTCCCCCATCCCTGGGATTCTCCAGGCAAGAACACTGGAGTGGGTTGCCATCTCCTTCTCCAATGCATGAAAGTGAAAAGTGAAAGTGAGTTGCTCAGTCGTGTCCGACTCCTAGTGATCCCATGGACTACAGCCTATCAGGCTCCTCCATCCATGGGATTTTCCAGGCAAGAGTACTGGAGTGGGGTGCCATTGCCTTCTCCATATGGAGCTTACTTTTTACAATTACTAATAGTCTAATAGATCACGATAAGCACATAATTTTGAGATTCTGGGTGCAGGAAGTTCCAAGCATGAGTAGAAAAACTCATATTCTTTTTTAGAATTTCCTTTTTTCTGCCAGGGAATATTTGGTTTTGCTTCATCAACATTAAAAAAGCCTTCTCTGGTTTATCTCCAAGTAACTAATCTAAGGATCAAGAAACTTGACAGGATCCTTCCATTCCATGTCCCCACCTTCATTCATGAATTCTTTTTTTTAAATGAATCTTAGAAACTACACCAAATATATTTGACCAAGTTTAGAAAAGAATGTTAATTCTTCGATTCTGCCCATGCTGGCAAAGTGACTGAAAGTAATTATTTGAATACTATATTAAAAAGACCTGATTTGAAGATCCAGGTTGTCATTTCCTACTGAATTATGTACAAGTTCCTTGGCATTGCATTTAAAGCGTTCCACAGCATGCCGCCGAGCAACTTTTCTCTCTTTATCCTGTCTAATCCTCTCTGTTAAGCCTCTGCTCCAGACAAACTAGACTGCTTGTCATTCCCTACTTTTCCTAATACCGTTCTCTAGACCTAAAATCTTTTGCTCTCTTACCAGATCACTTCCCTTCTTGTTTTTCATTTCCTGCCCATATCCTATTCAAAACTCTCAAAGTGTTGATTATTTTTTCTTTTAAGGCCTATCTCAAATGCTAGCTCAAGCATAGCAATGCTTTTAAATTTTATCTTAAGTCATTTTTAGTAATTGGCAGGCTTATCTTTTATTTCAACCCTGTAAAGTGCCTACTCCTCCTAGTCTTTCTTATTGTGGTTATTGTAGTGACTAGTGTGCATCATGTAACCAATAAATTTTTTTTTTGAATTAAGCGGAATCATCTCCACTGACAGCCCCATTTTACATTAGTTAGGCACTGGGAAATTATTCAAATCACGGAATCATCTTGTCTGCATAGACAAAGGTACTGTACCAGGCTCTCCCCATTATATTGCCTCATTAGGCCTCATTCACCAAACATGAGTTGAACACCTACTAATTGCAGTATTCTGTGTTACTCCGTCCTGGAAACAGGACCAAATATAATTACATAATCATGTGTCAGGAAAAATATATAATTACTTGCATTTTACATATTCAAAATAAATTTCTAAAATAAAATAATTAGACTAACTTGATATCAATTAAATCTTGTCCAAATAAAGACTGAATATTCAGCTTTGTTCACTCTCATGTAAATGCTGATAAAGAGAGTTAATCTTTCCACTTGAGAAAAACAATTAACACATATCTAACCCAGGAACTCATTTATTCAACAACTTTCTCAACCAAATTTATAAGTGAAGAAAAAATTTTCTACTCAGTTTCTTGTTTTTTTTCAAAGACACTTCCAATAATTTAGTTTTAGGGTCCCTGACTTTAGGTATCTTTCTCAGGATTGGTTATAAACAGGGCAGAAGTACAGCTGAAGTCTGGAGGCAGCAAACAATTGTGGAAAACCTGTGAAGTAATGTTGTTCTTGCAACATTTTCCGGCCTATTTTTCAGGACCCACGGGCTGCAGATAAGCGTTAGGTATGTGTCCAAAACAAACCAGTGTTTTTAAGACACTGTCCATCCGTGGTGTAACTTTCTCACAAATAACTAACGTAATAAAAATTGACTCCTTTTTCATCATTTAAAAGGTTGGGAGTAGGGGAACAACCTGGGTATGTGTGATGTGATAGTTTACTGTTTTCGGTTAAAATTTCCACCCAGTATTTCATTTATAAAATGACTGCATGATAATATGTAAGCCAAAAAGTATTAGAAATGCATCATGGGTAAAGAGTTTATTTTTGTTATTCTTTTGGAATATTCAGCTGGTATTAAAAACAGATCTTTTGAGCTAGAACAACAATGATACAGGTAGACTTCTTACTTTTGGAAAAGATCTGGTCTTTAGCTTATGGGAACCAAGCCGAAGCAGATGTGAAAAGTTCAACTAAAGGAAGAACAGATTAAACTCACTTTTGTGGTTGAAAAACCAAAACAGATGTTATTATTAAGCCACAAAAACCTGAGTGCTTTTAAGTAACACTAGGTGTCTGAATTTTAAATATATATATTTGAAATAATTAAGGCATTTAAAGCTACACAGACTGTTGTGTGCCATTAAACTCTTAATCTTCAAATCCAAGAGTTTGCATTTTAGGGAAAAAAACCTTTCAGGAACATTGAGTCTCTGTTATTGTGCTTTTCATCTAAAAGTGAGAAAGCAAGCATCTGACAATGAAAAACAAAGCCTTTGGGTGATTTGAAAATTATTTTTTTCAAAGGATTATGAAAAATGTTTATTTATAGAATTTTTCAATGCCTTTACAGAACAACTCTGAAATATCTAGTTTACTGTTGTTCCAGTTAAATCTTAGAGCAATGATGTCACAGAGCAAAATTGAGATGATACCAATCTATACATTCACAGACCATTGGTCAACTAACTGAAATACTTCCCTCACACATTATGGTCTCTACCATGGGATACAAAATGGTGTGAGAAGGACAATTTAGGTCAGAATTGTCCACAGTGGCATGACTACACTCTGATGGCTAATTTTGGATTTCTTAATAACGTTATGTTCTAATATGCCACTTCATCCTTTTTAGCTCAAAGAGACTAAAAGTCTGAGTCAAAAGGATGCAAAGACTAAGTGTTATCCTGTGTAAAATCCTCTACTAGACAAAAGCCAGCAGTGTGCAGGTATGTGTGTGTGCTCAGTCGTGTCTAACTCTTTGTGACCCCGTGGACTGTGGAGTCTGCTAGGCTTTTCTGTCCATGGAATTCTCCAGGCAAGAATACTGGAGTTGGCTGCCATTTTCTCCTCCAGGGGATCTTCTCAACCCAGGGACTGAACCTGTGTCTTTTGTATCTTCTGCATTGGCAGTCAAATTCTTTACTACTGTGCTACTTGAGAAGCACATTTGATTTGGTTCATAGTTTGATCATTCATAAAATTTCATAGCCTTGATCATTAATTTAGATGTGTTTTACACATTAGGCCAAAAGGGATGTATTTAGCTAACATGAACATTAAGGATGTAATCTTTCACCTGTTTGGAAAAATGAGTGTTACATGACATGGGATGATTTAGGAGAGAGCTATGAGAATTCCAAGCTTCTATATCATGTAATCATCAAGTGTTGGAAGTGGAAATCTCTATTAATTATCCATTCCCTCTGGAAGAATTCTCTTTTCCACTCTGGGTCTCAAGTTGGGAGAAGAAATGAGGTGACTTTTAAATTGTCTGGGGCATCTTTTCAAACCATATATGCTTTTTTATTTGTTTTCTCTACATGAACATTTCAAAATGTATTTGTTATGATTCCAGTTCCCACCCCTCATTCCCTCACTGTGCACCGATGGCCTGACCTGTGTCCTCTACCTTGCCTGATTCTCTTCCCCTCTGCCACTCTGGCACCTTGAGAACCATCCATAGTTTTTTTAACATTCTATGTGGGAATGACCACTGCTGTAGTTGAATGCCCTAAAAGTTTCATGATATGTCCAGGTTACATCCATTGCATGGTTTGTGCAAGAATTTGTATCATCATATCGATTGCATGTTGGGCTCATAATGTTTGCATCTATTGGGTTAATTAAAATAAAATACACTATCACAGTCAATTTCCCTGTTTCTTTTCTATTTTTATATGTGACTATAGGAAATTTAAATAACTTATCTGGTTTGCATTTGTGACTTAAATTTCTATTGGACAGTTCTGTTCTATCTGGTAATGAAACAGAGAGAAAAGAGAAGAAAAGAGGAAGAAATGCCTGACTGCTCAGGGAAAATGATATAATACATTTCCTTACTTTCAGCCTTATTCTATCCTAGAAGAAATAGTTTTGACTATGTGTGAATTCCACTCAAAAACAGGTTAAGCAGTTAGCAATCAAAAAGGTAAGGGACTGGAAAAGACCCAAGAGCAATCACCTTTTGGGTGGCTGGGCCAGTAAAGATGGAGAGGAGAAATGGCATTTCAGCAGAATTCATATGAGAGGATGTCCCTGTCTGGCCTGAGCACCATATGTAGGGAATAGTCAGCTCTGAAGAGTTTGACAATCTCCACGAAGGTGCAGTCCAGGTAATATCCATATGTACATAATATATGAAGTTTTTCTGAAAAACTGAAAAAAGATAACATGGATAAGGAAATAAGAATACATGTGAAAGTCACTCATTTGTGTCCGACTCTTTGTGACCCCAAGGACTATACAGTCCATGGAATTTTCTAGGCCAGAATACTGGAGTGGGTAGCCTTTCCATTCTCCAGGGGATCTTCCCAACCCAGGGATTGAACCTAGGTCTCCTGCTTTGCAGGCAGATTCTTACCAACTGAGCCACAAGGGAAGCCTGAGAATACATGCTGCTGCCGTCGCTTCAGTCGTGTCCGACTCTGTGTGACCACATAGATGGCAGCCCAGCAGGCTCCCCGTCCCTGGGATTCTCCAGACAAGAACACTGGAGTGGGTTGCCATTTCCTTCTCCAGTGCATGAAAGTGAAAAGTGAAAGTGAAGTCACTCAGTCGTGTCCGACTCTTAGCGACCCCATGGATTGAAGCCTACCAGGCTCCTCCGCCCATGGGATTTTCCATGCAAGAGTACTGGAGTGGGTTGCCATTGCCTTCTCTGTGAGAATACAAGAGAGGGATGTAATTACCTAACAATTAGAAATCATTTATTAATTTATTATTTAATTCCATAAATATCCACTGAGCTTCTCTTGAGGTCTATTGAAGCCTTTTTCAAGACAGTGAGGAAGGAACCAAAGAGGCAACTTCTCTATGTCCATGGTGTTTGCATATAAAGGAGGATATTCTTCAGTTGCTGAGCCATATCCAACTCTTTGCAACCCATGGACTGCAGCAAACCAGGCTTTCCTGTCCTTTACTATCTCCCAGAGTTTGCATTTCACTAGAGATGAATTCAACTTACATTAATTGAATTGTATTCTACATAATACAAATAAGAATGGGGAGGATTCAGAGAGGTATAGAGAGAGGCCTCTGTACATAATAGAGGTATTATGAAGAAGAAGTTCTTCTTCCCTCCATTCTGCTCAATTCATGTATTCAAAGATTTGGGGGGATATACAATATGTTTTGAAAACATGAGCCAAGTACTTCATATAATGCTCAATCATAGAAAAATGATTAGTTCCATAGCTGGAGGAAAAACTGGTTGTGTTTTACTAAGACACATTAAAAACTATTTCAATTTTGACTACACAATTATTATCCTACAGATAAAATATGAAAGCATCAACAAGATACAACTCCCCTTAACTATTCCATGATTTAATTCAAAATCTCCATCTTATCAATGAAGATATCACATATAAATTTTGATGGGAATAAAGAAATATATTTTTGGCTTTTCTCTAATCTCCCAAACTGGAAACATTCATGTAATATGAAATTAAGCTATTGAAATATTATATTTGCTAGCTCCTAGCTTTTCCTTTCTTTTCTTTGTGAATGTGAATTATTTTTTGTGTACATTTAGCTTTCAATATTTTCTAGAATTTCTTTAAAACTTGGTAGTTTTTTATTTTTATTTTTTTAGTTTTTTTTTTTTAGTTTTTTATTTTTTTCCATAGATTGAAATATTCTGGCATGAGCGTAAAGGGAAGTAGTAGATATTTTTTAAGTGAAATTTTAGTTCTTTCATCCCACAAAATGCTTAGCACTAGCCTTTTCCATGTCTGCTCATGCATGTCTTCTCCACAAGTCACAGTTTATTCTGCCATCAAGGCCCTGGCATAGATTCACCATTTTCTTAAAGTTTTCTCTGACCAATAATGCCCTATGCCAAAAATGTCTACTTATAATGTTTTCATCACATAAAATAATCATTCACTTAAAAATTGCCTTTTAATCACTCATTCAATTATTATTACTATTTATAAATATGCATTGAGCTTACTTTAACTCAGGTATAATTTTAGGTACTGTGACTATAGCAGTAGCAAAATAAACTTTCTTATAGTCTTAAAAAGTTATAAAGATCCTACATTCAAAAATGTATCCACAATCAAGTAGAATGAAGTTTAAGACAGAGAATTCCTAGGTGCCATAAGAACATGCAAGTGGATCTCTTCCCTGGCTGCACATTGAAATCACCCAGGGACTTAATGGAAAAAAAAAAAAAAAAAAAGGCACCTATGCCTTGATCTCATGCTCATGGTCTGATTTACTTGGTGTGGGGTTGACCTGAAGCATGAGTGAGTGGCCAGTTCCCCAGGTGATTCTAATGGACATCCAGCGTTGAGAACCATTGGTGCCCTAGCTGAATGCCTTCTGGGAGGGTCTTAGTTTATAGGGTACTGATGCATGTCCCTCTGGTCAACCATCAGTACCTCACTGGACTCTTCAACTTTTCACAAAGGATAGCAATAGTGAGATAAATTTGAAGAAAGAATGGGTACACTTTTAGCATCCATTGTCTTGTGAGATCTTTGGTAGCAGTAAGTGATAAACCTGTGGATTCTCTGCTATGCAGCTGCCAGGAGGAGCAGCCTTGGACTTTTTTTTTCCTTTAATTATCTATAATTCATTTAATAAAGTGAAGACCAGGCATCAGTGATCTTCATCCTCATATTCATAAACTGAATAGCATCAGTATTATTTTTTTCTCTTGCCCCACATAGAAATGTGATGTCCTTTAGGTTCTATCTCCAGGTTTTCTTCAGTTTTAAAGATGTTTTTCTGGTCCCAGGCCCAGGCACTTTAATTTCTTAAATCAAAAATGAATAAGTTCTGTGTCTACTGTTTTTAAAAAAGACAAATAATTTTACTTGGCAGTCAAGTCTACACTTCCCATACAGAAAATAGAGAAATTTATTGTTTTAGTTCAGGCTAAAAATATTATTTAAGGTACACAGGTAATTGAAGAAAGCACATTTTCTCTCCACTCACCATTTTTCTGGGATAGTTGCCTAATTTTCCCACCCTTCACCATCCTGTCCTGTTAATTTTGCTACATATACAACCAAACCTTACTTTTTGTGGTGTTTGCTTTTTTAAAGTATGGAAGTGAAGTGAAAGTCACTCAGTCATGTCTGACTCTTTGCGACCCCATGGAATTCTTCCATGGACTATATAGTATGTATCCTTCAAATGTTTAAAAAAAAGAGGGAGACTATACAGCTTGCATCACGACTAAAAACTATTAGAAGATAGCAATTCAGTAGTTGGGACAATACACTTCAAAACACCGAAAGACAACAGGTTTAGAGAAATTGGCATATGTTAGTGATTATGCAATCACTCATTTCCCACAGATTTCTTTTTATAGGAAACTTTGGAAAATCCCAGAAGAACTGACCGAGTCATTTAAACCACAACAGGTTTCTTTCAACATCAAAATCATGGGTAGGAGTGGGCGAGAGAGTTTTTTTTTTTTTTCTAAGGCATGGACAGCCTAGTTCTGAGTGTGCGAAGCTGTGGCTTCCCCTCCTATAGATGCCTTCTGAACAGCCAATCTGACTTCCTCCCCAAACCAAGGCATCCTGAAAACATCCAAGCAGAGGAAGCATTTTTTCACCATGACATGGGAAAGGGCCACAGAGATCCAAATGGAAACGGACATTTCATGCGAGTGACTGTTTCTATCCCACCTTGGCTTCTTGCCTGATTCAACAGACACTTAGGTGGCTGAAGAAGGAAATTTTTGTTAAAGTGAATCCAGCTCTGAGTTGGACACAGAGACTTTTGACTGGCAGCCGAGTTCCTTGTGCTAGCTGGCAAAATTAGCAATTTTTTCTTTTAGTTGTTGTTGTTGGGTTTTGAAAATACACTTCATTTCCTGGCAACAGTTTTCCTTCTCTAGTAGATAAAGGGAAAGATATCTTCCATTTACACTCCTATCATCTTAGAAACTATTTTCTCAACCACACAGGATCCCCTGAAGTCTCACTCTCATTCCATGGCCTCTTGACAGCTGGCTTATAACCAAGTGGTCTCAAAAAAGTCCTCCCTTCCCTGATTGTGTGTGTCAGTGGGAGTCTGTTTGCTGTCATCAGAGGCTCATCTTACATGTATGGCCATGATAGCCGTGTGTGTGTGTGTGTGTGTGTGTGTGTGTGTTGTGTGTGTAAGAGGTAGGCGCAGTGCCTAATTTTAAGTTTTTAAGACTACTCAAAGACTATAATTAAGAAAATTAGAGATTGAGGTGGCACTTCTTCCCCTGTTGCTCTCCATGAAGCTATTAAAAAAAAAAACTCATGGTTATGGCCACATACCATATTGATGTAACACACACCACCGTGTTCATCAAAAAGAGTCTTCCACACTGGTGGAAGAGCGAATTGACACAATCTTTCTGGATGGCGTTTTAGTGCAAGTCAGCAGCTTTAAAAATGGCACATCCATACTTAGGAATTGATTTCACAGAAATGTTCATAAGTGTGCAATAAGATTTATTAGCAATGAATTATATGCTAAATGGTGAGGACAATTTTAATGTTTAACATTTGGGGAAGGTTAATCAACTATGCCTGTCTAACAGATTTTGTAGTTATGTTTTTAAAGAATATCCACTGATATAAAGTAAGGTTTTGACATACTATAGATTAAAAGAAGAATAAGATATTAATACAGTTCAGTGACAACTTTATATAAGTATGTATTTATAATTGCTTAAACAACTAGCAGGAAATACACCAAATTGTAATGGTGACTTATTTTGTAGCTTGGCATTTTAGATAGAATGGTCAAATGGATACATAGATAGATAGATATAGATGTAGATATACATAGAAGAAAGAAAAAGCATTTTATTAGATATTAAAATTGTTTCTCAATCTGTAAATATTACAACTTATTAACATATCCATATCAAACTACATTTAGGAAAATATCATCTTTGCTTCATAAGTCTAATCACCATGGAATAGAAATAGGTTTAAAAAAGATAAGAAATTCTAGACAGAGAGCTAAGAGGCCACCTACTTCCTCTGTCTACTTTCTCAAGGAGAAAAGATAAGTACAGAGAGGTTTTTAATCAGAGTTTTTTATTCCTTTTATCAAGATTGGAGTTAACTTTGTGATAAAGCCAAAATAAGTCCTAGCCCCAAACTTTTTCTGATATGCAACAGATGACATTTTATTGTTAATGTTGTTCTTTCTTTGTTTATGCGTAGGTAACTGATTCTGAGTAGCATTAGAATTATTTGGTTGGCATATTTGCCTCCCAAATGGTCTTGATTCTTCTATCATGAGTGTTTAACATTCTGAATTCAAAATGGTTGTCATGATATTAACAGCAATCTTGCACATTTCATTGATGATATCTAATAAATGTTGATATTCAGCAAGACCTTCTGTCTTAGAACCTATTGTTATATATGTAATTTGACTTTTAACATGGGTGATTTTGAATTAGAGACTATCCAATGAAAAACATGAGGAAAAGAAACCAAAGTTAATGATTTCCAATTCAGTAACTTTGAGTAAGATATAATTTTTTTCCCACACCAGGTACAGAACCCTCTAAGAATTCAATAAATACTCCTTGATGGAGTTAGTAAGTGCATGTTTCAGAAACATTTACCTGATAGTATAGAATTATATGTAGTTAGAATTGGCATCAATATTTAAATAATTCATGCAAGTCCTAACTTAAATGGTATGATCAAATATTTTCTGAAGCACAAAAGTAGATTTATTTTGGTTTAAACTTGTCCTTTTCCCAGTGTATAGCTCTTGGGTTGCAGAAATTAACTGTGAAAATGTCATATAATACTTACCTTCTTAAAATTCAGTCAGTGAATTTTTGGTTGGCATATTTGCCTCCCAAATGGTCTTGATTCTTCTATCATGAGTGTTTGACATTCTGAATTCAAAATGGTTGTCATGATGTTAACTTAAAATTCAATATTCATAATTTCTAAGTACAGAATGTTTAATGAATTCTGAATAATATTTATTAACTATATTTTAATGACATCCTTTTATTGAAACTATTAAAATGTTTTAGAACTCACTTCATAAATGTGATTTTAATTCTTTTTCCATATTCATAGGCCACTGCTTTCTAAAAAAAGAAGATTAAATGATTCAGGTTTTGGGGAAACAAATCACTGTGCCAATCTTCAGGTATTTCTCTTCCTGATATGGCCGCTAATGTCTAATTGTAGAAGCACAGGCCCCATCAGAGCACTGTTTTCATTATGCACCATTGAATTATTTGTCAGGGATTGGAAATCTTGTGTAAGAAACATACCAAGCTTCAGCACTTTCCAAAATGGAGTGGCCTTTTCTAAAATAGTTCTCAGAATTGGCTTCATGGAAAGAGGGAATACCATCTTACAGAAGGAATTCAAGTGTAATGTAGGAATTTCTGGAAGCATGAATAGTCTTATCTTCAGGATTCTTAGAATGAAAGATTCTGGCTTCTCTTTGACATGGACTATTGAAAACCCCAGAGCAGGATTGGTAGACCTGTCCCAAGTGTGAGAGGTGTATAGTTTGACTATAAGTCTCTTTAACATTTTGGGAAATATTAATTAAAAGCCAGATTTTCAGCTTCCTTTGATAAACAGAATGATCTTAGATTGAGTTCTCTTCCTCTCAAGGCACTAGTCAGCTTGTCCTGGGGAGAGGCTGCCTGTTTCTATGGGAAGGGTGCCCTTTACTGGCTGCATTCCACCTCTAACCCAGTCTGTTTCACTCATATTGTAATATATTTCCTGCTTGATCAGTACAGAAATTTGATTTTTTAACTCCTATCAAAGAAATAAAGCATTGCTAGTGCTTCCTTCTGTTCCAGGTATGTTTTGTAACTTAATTCAACATTAAATCCCATATTGTGTTGAAAAGGACACTGAAATTTCAATAGGCAAGTATATTTTATATCCTTTTATATAGACTGTCTTTATTCATTTTTTCTCTTCTTTTTATGATGCAAGGCTTCTTAACCAGTTTTTCATGGCTACTGCAGTTTTCAGAGAAGGCAATGGCACCCCTACTCCAGTACTCTTGCCTGGAAAATCCCATGGATGGAGGAGCCTGGAAGGCTGCAGTCCATGGGATCCTTGAGGGTCGGATACGACTGAGTGACTTCTCTTTCACTTTTCACTTTCATGCATTGGAGAAGGAAATGGAAACCCACTCCAGTGTTCTTGCCTGGAGAATCCCAGGGATGGGGGAGCCTGGTGGGCTGCCATCTATGGGGTCACACAGAATCAGACACGACTGAAGTGACTTAGCATACTGCAGTTTTTGCTTTTCTCCCTTTTTTTCTAACTCTTAAAACATTTTTTATCTCTAGGAATTTAGCTCAAAAGGTTGGCACTATTACATTACTCTAGAATTCAGTTCAATACAGTGTTAAACACTTTTTCCACGAAGGGAAAGGATAATGCCTTTTACTAATATTATACATATTAGTAACATTTTTACTATTATTACTGATGGTATATGTACTAATATTAATTCACTATTGTTCTAATATTGTAGAACCTACTGTATATGCTAAGTGCATAGCAGATCTGCAAGTGTATCCATTGACCGAATCAGTATTTCCACATCTCTACTATTTAACCTAAAACATTAACTTTCTTCAGCATGAAAGTAATATATGGGACTGTAACATATCACCAATAATACATAGCAAGTCAAATAATATCAATTCCTCTTTCATGTTCTTGGGAAGGAGTGTTTCTAACAAATGCATAGTACAAAAATATAAGTTCCTGCCCTTAATTTCTATTGCCTTATAAGTTTCTTCTTACTACTACTGAGCCAATGTTTTTCTCTTTTAATTTCTCTATTAACTTTAATTAGGCTCATGAGTTTTCTGGCCAGGTGGGTTTTCCCTAAACACTCACAACTCTGTTTTCCAGGCTAGCAGTAGAATTAAGTTAAGCTGCAGATTTGAGGCAGATTCTAACATTATAAGCTGTAGAAGTTTCCAATGCCACAACTCATTTCATCCACTGAGGATTTCAGCAGGCAGCACTTTTAATAAGCCAGGCTTGACATTTTTCAAGGAATACTTTGGGATCCATTTTTGAAAGCAATATTGGTTATGATTCCACAGCTGGAAGATTTCCGAGGAAATAATGTTTGTCCTCTTGAAAACATGTTTAGTCCATACGGCATAAAGAACATAACAGTTCTGAGCCACCATTCTAAATTTTGCCATAACATATTTCTAATATGTAATTTTCCAACAGCATTGTCATGGGCCCATGATAGAATAGGAGGCTTAGTTCCAATTCAGTCTTTCATTTTCTTGCATTTTACTTTGTCTTCTAGGAAAGATAAACTTGCCTACATTATTTATGTATTTTAGTGAATTAAAATAGATTTCATTTGTAATTTTCTCATGAAAAATCTTAAGGAAGGAACGGAACAGAGCTGAAAATCTTCCCTCGATCCTACAGGGCATTAGATCGACTCAGGTACTGGCTGCTGGTTTAATAAAAAGATAGGATTTCCATTTACTCCAGGCAGGCTTAATGTATTGTTCTCAGAGTGAGACAGTCAGAATGAGTCAGGAGCCAAAGAATACACTTTATAGACACAAATAATCGTAAATTCAGAATGTCACCTTTAGGCAGAGGCATTTTTATTATTGTTAGTGGAGCTGCTGAGTAGGTTTGATGTTTTATTCTCTTGAGGACTCAATGTTCCCAAGTCCTGGAGCCCTGTCTTTATCAGGCTCACAAGGAGGGAGCCCAGCCAAACTTGCTTCCTATACTTCTCTATGATTGATAGCAGATGGCATGCTTTAAAATAAACCTATCCATTAGCAGTCCTCAGTGTTTTTACTCAAGGCATTTACAACTGTCTCAAGCAGAAAACACATTCACTCCATGAGCTAGTTTCAGTCCGCAACAGCTGTACAGGTGCAAATCTCTCATTAACTCTTAAATAGTGGTGAAATAAACAATGGCTTTTTCTCTGACTTTATTTAAGGGAGGATACTTCAAAGCTGCTGTGGAATTACTGTCCTCCACAATAGAGCTTCAAAGGATAGTGTTATTAAAACTTAACAATATTATGCAATGATATGCTAGTCCAAGGAATGCACATATCATGTGGTGAATATTATAGTTTAAAAGTTTGTTTCTATGCACACGGATTTAGTGGTAAATTACCAGGCTTGCAGGAGTGTTTGTGAAGAGGGAGAAAAGAGTGAAGATCTCATCAAGGGTCCCTGGCAGTACTCAGGTTCTTGGTTACAACCTCTACTCAGGCACAAAGTATCCATTCCCTCCCAGCCCCTTTTCATTGCAGAGGGAGGGTAAGGCTGAGCGCTCATCAGTAAACTGAGTTAATGGTTTGTTTTCAGGCAGCCATTTGAATTTCCTTGCATGTGGGTAGTTAAACAATAGCAACACCATTTTTAAAGTTATCCATATTGAACACCGGTGAGATGATTAGCCTCAGGATTTTGATTTATGCTCAAGAAGATAAATAAAGCTTTCTAGTTTAAAAAGTCTTGTTGTTAACATTGGCAGACACCTAATGGCACTTATCTTATGCCAAGTATGGGTTTTGAATCTTAGAAAAATGAACTTCTTAAATCTTATCAACAACTTGAAAAACTACTATCACTATTCCTAATGTTACAGATAAGGCAGCCACTCTTGCTCTGAGACCTTAACCAGAATATCTCCTGAAAGGAGGACTTAAGAGAATGTGTTCTAAACCAGACTGCCTGGGTTCAACTTTTTGCTCCAGTCGTTACTCTCTGTGTGACAGTGGGTGTGTCATTTGATGGTCCTCTGTCTCCCTTTTCTCACTTCTTATCCTATAACCCTTTGTTGTTGAGTCGCTTTGTTGTGTCTGACTCCTTTGCAACCCCATGGACTGTAGCCCGTCACGCTCCTGTCCGTGGGATTTCTCAGGCAAGAATACTGGAATGGGTTGTCATTTCCTTCTCCAGGGGATCTTCACAACCAAGGGATCAAACCTGCATCTTGGCACTGGCAGGCAGATACTTTACCGCTGATCCACCATTCCTACTTTGGGCTAATAATTGTCCTTAACTTTTATGGTTGTTTTGATGATAGAATAATGTATGCATAATGCTTAGAACAACTCCTGGCACTTAGGAAATGCCAGGTAAGTTTTAGCTATTGTGTTGTCATTACCATCATTACTAAAGTTACTAGAGTGACATTAAGCCCTTAATATAAACTCATATAAATATGAGTTTTCTTTGATATCTTCTACATCTGGGACTCTGTTCTGAAAAAATTTAATGTCCAAACAAAACAAGTCATTTGTTTTTATTTTACACTTTATTAATCAAACATATACATGGTTGCCAATCAGAGGCTTTGATCAGCATGAAGTAATAAGAGTTTTCATATGAAATTGATAAGATTTTGCCCTAAAGCAATTTGACACTCTAGTTTTAGCAGCCTTATTATTGGTGCATATGTTATTCCCTTGCTGCTGCTGCTGCTAAGTTGCTTCAGTCGTGTCCGACTCTGTGTGACCCCATAGACGGCAGCCCACCAGGCTCCCCGTCCCTGGGATTCTCCAGGCAAGAACACTGGAGTGGGTTGCCATTCCCTTAGGCCTTCTGAAATAATGAAATTGGTTAACGGAGCCCCTCATTACCTTCCATGGGTCCCCATGGGCCCATGCTGCCATTGTAGGTAAACCTGAGCCAAAATTTCTCTTCAATGGGCAGCTGGAGAGGCAAGCAGTAAAAGCCATGAGATGAACCCTATCCCTTGCTATTTTTAAAAAAGTATTGTCTTCATTAAAGGATTTTCGGAGAAGGCTCACATAATAAGACACTTGCCACTGACTTTCCAATGCACACATAATACAGAGAGTTCTGAAAGATATGGTGGAAGAATCCAAGTGTGCGTGAGGCATATGTTACAACTCATCTTCATGGCATCTGCATGTGTCCTCTTCAGGAGGCTTTTGTAGACATTGCTCTCTCATCTTTGTGAGTGTACTCAAGTAAGTTTTAAAATAAATATGTCTGTATACAAGATGAAAAAAAACTAAGTTATGTGGGGAAATTTAAGTGAAGAGCAACACCTATCAGTACTGTGTTACTTTATGGATACAACTGCAACAACTGTTTGCTTACCTGAAATATTTCATTTGGATTTCTAAAAAGTAATTCTATATTGGGTTATAGAAGGTAAATGCTGGGCCAATGGATATACCATACTGCTTGCTGTAAGTTTGGAGAGAATATGGCTAGTAATTTGAGATTACTCAAGGGCACCTTGGTGTGCATTTTAGAGGAAGTTGGTATATTAATGGTTCCTCTACACTTCATTACTAGTTTTAGTATCACACTGAATGGGATTAAGTCGGTTAGATTTATAAACTCTCTAAACAGAGAGAAAGAAGGCTAAAGAATGAAGCCTAGGACAAAAGGACACTTATTGGATTTAATGTTTTAAAAGAAATTGTTTTAGTAGGAAAATTTTTTTCCCAGAAAAATAGATATTAGGAGCTTAAAAAGATTTAAGAATATATTTAAGCATTATGATTTTTTTTTTGGTAGAACAAACTAAGACTATATTCTTATAGAAGTATAACTCTGTGTGAGTTATATTTTTGTTGAGTTCCAAACAATTATAATTTAGAATGCAATGACAGAAAGAAAGGGCAGGGAACTTGACATCAGGATACCTGCATTCTGCAAAGAATAATACTGACCTACTCTCAGAGCAATCACTGCAGCTCTTTATTCCTAAATATAACCCCCCTATGCCTCAGATTTCTCAGCTGTAAGTGAAAAGGGTTGCCCTGAGTCAGCAAATCAAATAAATGGCAAGTGGACTTGGAAGTTCCTCTCCCACAGCCAGGACAGGCAGCAATAATTGATTACAGACTCTTCCCGCTGAGCCAGGTGAAAGTGAAAGTTGCTCAGTCGTGTCCGACTCTTTGACACCCCATGGACTATACAGTCCACGGAATTCTCAGGCCATTCCCTTCTCCAGGGGATCTTTCCAACCCAGAGATTGAACCCCGGTCTCCTGCATTGCAGGTGGATTCTTTACCTGAGCCACAAATGAAGCCCAAGAACATTGGAGTAGGCTCAGCCAGGTGAGGCCTCTGAATTCTCAAAAGCAGTGATCCTAGCAGCCTTCCTAAGGTTTTCATCCCTCAAAGTGAACTTGAAATGAGACTTGTTAGCTGTGTCTGTTAGTCCCCAAAATGCAAAAATTCTAGATTAATAATGTTTTTTTACAATGAGGTAGTGTCTGTGTTTAAGTGGGCAGATGTATTAGACAGAAAAATAGATATCTTGCTGAATATGGCATAAATGCTGGTGTTTTTATATTGCTTTCAGTGACTGCATTTCTATGCAGAATGCTTACTTTTAGGGAAATTTTGACATGCTTGCACATTGATTCATTCATTTACTGTTAAGGTTTTAAAACTGCTGAACCTGCTGTATTCTTTTCGTCCTCTTGACCTCATATTCAGTACAACTTTAAGATACTTTCTGTTAGTTTAAACCCAGTCTATGTCCTCCTAAACTGATCCAAAAATTGTGTTCTCAGGGCTCTCTTCAATAGCTGTTTATCTTTTGGAGCCCTTTTTTGTTTGTTATTTTGAGAATTTGTTCTAGTTTTGCTAAAAACTTAACATTGAAATCTCTCAGAGGTGTGTATCTGTCTTTATCCTTCTCTGGGTTTTGTTTCACTGAAAATTTTGGAAGTTGAGGTTCATTGCAACTACGGCCTCCAACTGGGTTCCTTTGCATTATTATTCCTGTGTCAGATACACAGCAGTTATCTAGAGTTTTCCAATGGGAATAGCAGCCTTTGTGAAATCAGGAAATTATGAAAGTTGATAAAATGGAACTATTATCTTAAATAATAGCAATTTCTTAATAATATATTGAGTTTAGCACCACTCCTTATAATAATTCTTCTTTTTCATATAATTTCAGATGGAGAGAATAAACTATCCCAGTTCGGAACATTACGCCTATTATACATTTTAATAGCATTTTACATTTTGTGGAGTACTTTGTACTTCCTCTTTCTGGTGATTCATTAAGAAAATGTAGTCGTTTGGAAATGAAGATGTGTTAGAACTTAGGAGACAGATTTTGGGGCTTCCCTGATTCTGTCAGTATAACTTGGGTAACAGTGACCAATGGCCCTGTTTCTCTACAATCTAGCTTTCATCTCTTAAAATTGGTGCACTAATGCTAATTTTGTGTGTGGTCATAAATATTATCCTAGGTTAATTTCCTTAAGCTCATCAGGAGAAGAAAGCCTTAAGTAGAGCATGTGAAGTGCTACTTACTGTGTCATCTAGGAATGTCTCCCACCTTCATGTTCCTTTTCTAACAGAGAAATAATGAAATTGTCTATGAGCCAGAGGGGTGACTGGAGAGTGGCCAAGGATTTGGGTTGAATCCTCAGTGGTGTTTGACATTTGTGTTAATCAGTTGGCTTTCTTGTCACCTGGAGTAATGCTAAGTTGGATTTGTATGTTCAGTGCAATGAAACAAGCAAACATATTTTTAAAATGTTGAATGTTCAGCAAATTAACAGTTATAAGACTTCATATCCAAGAGCAATAAAACATTGTTAAATGATTAAAAATAAACAGAATTTACATTGACAATAAACATATACTTTAACTTGAGGAAAATGTGAGCAAATATATTAGCAGTAATCAACATGTAATACTTTAAATAATACTTTAATTGTTTTCAAAGCTATTTTTTTCAGTTGTATATTTGCAACAGGGCAATCAGGACTTTAATCAGCTAGGTTCTTAGTGGCTGGCTATCAGATTTGATAAAAATCAGGTCAAAGGGGCTTGCTGGTACAATTTCTTCTTTGAGAAATCTTCTTGTGACTATTCCCAGGAAGATTAACAGAAACAACAACAACAAACCACTTTATAATAAACAAAATAGCAATAAAACTTTATATGGAACCTTTATTTTCAAAGGATCCCAGAGTGCTTATAAACTGCTATTCAAACCATATCCAGGAATCACTAAAGCACAGCCACAGTTTGGAGCCAAAAGGAGAGCTGAACTGTTAGTGGGAGAGGATGTTCCTGCTCTAGAAGGGGTGTAGCTTGCATGACCTAATAGGGGTTTTCTGGCTCTAATTTCTGCAGTGCTGCGTGGGTGGAATTCCTGTGCTTTGGAGATGCACAAGGCGAGGCTGTATTGCTGCAGAAAGTGGGAAGTGAAAGAGAATATGGTAGTGGAAGGAGGAGGCATGGGAAGTGGACTGTTTATGTTCCTGTCACCGAGTGGCAGTGACTACAGCATAGTCACCAGTCGTTAGGGCCCCCTGATCCTGGGGTAAAATAACTCTGTCCCAGGTGCCATTTGAACCAAGTTACTTCAATTGCCAAATGAAAAACTCTTCTATGGGGACTTTTTCAGGAAAAAAAAAAAAATGTAAGAAGAGTCAGCTGACTCACATCTAGAATTGTAGGATGTTAGACTAGGACAGACCCTAGAGATGATCTAGTCAAATACGTTTATCTTTGAGAAAACTAGAAGAGAGGAAGTAGTAAGAGCGTAACCTTAGATCAATATCAGCATCTTCCAGTCGGAAGAAATCTTACTGATTAACTAGCTACATCCCCCACACTATTATTTAATAACTTCCTAAACAAATCTTTCTAAAAGTTCTTTCAGCAATTTTGTTTACTGACAGGGATATATGACTTCTAAGAGCGACAACTCACACTGTTGGAAGTGTCCCTTTAGAAACATTCTTTAGAACATTCATTCTTTCATTTTTTAATACACATTTATTGAGTGTCAATCAGGTACCAGGCATTAAGCTAGGCTTTGAAACACAAAGGAAAATAATACTAAAATATAGCTCCTAATAGTTACTGGGAGAACACTGCATGTTACTTACCATGGGCTTTACATGTTTTTACTCATTTACTCCTTGCAACAAGCCTGTGAAGTGGAAACTGTTATTTTCCCCACTAACAGGTAAAGGAGAAAGTACAAGTAATTTGCCAAAGAGAAGCAGCTAATAAGTGGCAGAGCAGGAATTTAAGCCAGAGGTGATGGTTTTAGAGCCCATGCTCTTAACCTTAACACCATGCTACTCTTTAGGGAGCAGGTGAAACCATAAATGAACAATGCAATAGTTGATTCTTGTTAGAGTTAAATAAAGACGGTTCTGTAAGAGGCTTAACAGGGGATGCCTATTAGCCAGAGTGGTCAGAGAGGACACCTCTGAAGGAAAGGAATATTCCTAGGAACCGTCATGAAAAGAGCCCTTGTCAATGGAGGAACAGGCTCAAAAGCTTCCCCAGCAAGGTTGGGGAAGAACCTGCTGGGTTTTGGAGCCCAAACTTTCTTCCTCTAAAATTCTCTAATTTAGTTGTACTCTTTAACCAACACAGAGTAGATCAAACCCCTTTACCATTTACAATTTTGGTGGTGGGGGGTTAAATTAGGATCTCTTCCTCGAAGAACAGTATATAAGCCACTGATCACATACAAGGTAACTGGTAGTACCCTAGCACCCACGGTTACAAACCTTGTAAAGGGACCATACTCCAGACTCTTGATTAATACATTATCCCATCTCCTAGTAGAACAGTGAAAAATCTTTTTTTTTTCCTACTACATATATCAAAGATGGGCCAACTTATTAAACAGATTCAAATGAAAATATGTCCTGCATTATACCTAGAAAACACTCTAAAACTTAGAATATAAGAAAAACCACATGCTATCACTATTGATTATGATTCTAGCACAAAATTGTATCCTTTCAAATAGTAACATTGATTTGGTCTTCTACAAATAGGCTTCAGGGACAATGGTTAAGATCATAGTCACTTCAGAACACATGATGTGTTCATTTTTCATGCTAGGTTTCCCTCTTATTGTATTCCTTTTCCTGAGGACTGGGACTGGTAGTCTAAGTTAAGGATACCTAGACAGGCACATAAAAAGTAAGTCAAAACATTCCGTTATCTTAGGATATGAACAAAGGAGAAAAAACTACTTGGGGAAGAGTTTAAGAATTTCCCAGTAGAAGAGTATTTTTGAAATTAAATATTTCTCTATGTGAGTTGACATTTAAAATGTGTGACTTAAGAGAGATAAGAAGAAAATTGTGAGAAACATAACCTTAAATATTTTGGATCACATTTTCGTGAATTATGCAGCATTTGGCACAACTTTAAGGAAACAGAAACACTCTGGAGTAATGATGAGTATTTGTATGTACTTTATGTGAACATGTATGCACACTCACACAGCTATATTGTGACATAATGTACTAGTTATATGGAATATGTCTATGCAAAATTATTTTATATGTAATATTTCCATCCCTGGGACTAAATGTTGGCAGTTTAGAATTTGTTTTTGTGAATGCTTTCATGCTGAACTTATGGAACATAGCTGTTGGAAAGCACAAATGTTGTAATTCTTATGGGCAGTCAAATGTCCTTTGAAAAGTCACCCTAGATCCATCCGTAGAAATGGCATGTTGTAGACTGGACAGAACAAAGCAGCAAAAGAAATAAAGTGAAACCATGTTATCATTGGCTTCCCTTGAAACATATTAAAAACTCTCAGAAGAGATAATCTACAGTACGGAATAGCACTGTGCTGGCCCGGGGTGTACAGGATGACCTAATGGGTCTTTTCCATCTCTAATTCCTGTGACACTGCAGATCTAAGAGATGGAGCCAGTAATTGCTTACAACATAGCAGATTCCTCTCTCTCCCTCCTCTTCCCCCCCTTCCCTGGAGTTCAGCAGAGAATCTCTTAAAATAAACAAAAACTGTGAGAAACTAAGAGAAGTCAGGGACTGGCCCACTTTTGAGATGCAGAATGTGGAAAGTATGAAGCGCTGATTTGACTATGAAGGCTGGAAAGCAGAGGGGCCAGAGCCATTTACACTGCAGGCAGTAGTTAAAAAAGGAAAAAAAAAAAAAAAAAAAAAAACTTGAAAAAAATGGGTGTAACCCTGGGCTTTGATACAACTGGCCTTTCAGCCCCCACTTGAGATTTGCACATCCTCAAGGGAAGCTGTGGTTTGGAATACGATCGTGCATTTAATTTCACTCAGAGAACTTATTGGACTTGGCACCAAAAGAAAGAATTTGCAGTATATTTTTTGTCATGATTAGTGGCCCCCTCGCCACAACATTTGATTATTTTGGAAAGGGAAAAGTTAAATCCTTGTAAAGTTGTGATTTACAATTTTCGAGCATCCAGGTAGGGAGCATGACTTCTGCCAGCTTGATCATGGGATCCACATTTTATTCTAGCTCATTGATGTGAGAAAACAAAACAGTTCTGTGGGGGAAGATAGACTTGAAAATATATCCCTTGATTATCCTGGGAGATTTTTCTCTCCAAACTACATCTTCCCTCAGTCACATTGATTTTGGTATCCACTGGAACTTGTAGCAAGAAACTGGCATGTGGCTGGTTTACTTTTCATTTCTAATCTGTAGTATCTGGTATTTTATTTTATCATTTGATTTCCTTGCCCTCGCAGTTATGTAAATCTTGAGGCAAAGGAGTTAAAAAGAGGTTCTTATTTTATACCTGGACATTTCACTGGACATTTTTTCTCAAGCTTTATAATTAAGATTGGAGAACTTGTGGGTATTTTAAATATATACTAAAATTTGTCCAAATAGCCAAAGGCAAAGGGAATGACCAACTGGGTAGCTGATGAATATTTTCCTGGTAGATGTACAACAACGTTCCCCACAACTGGGATGCTTTATCCTTTGACATTAAGAATGCTGTTTGCAGAAGTAACATTCCTTTGAACACTCAGCGTTCTGAAATCGTGTCCCGCCGCAAGGACTCAAGTAGGGTAAGTCTGAGCCTCGACACTGAGTAACGGCCAGGCTTAATTAGATTCTGTCCTGGTGTCCAGCACTTATATACAGTCAGTCGGGTCTTAAAATAAATCTTGAAGGGGAATTAATAATAAATTCCACTTCTTATACTACTTTTGAATTTTTTGGTCTATTTCTAGCTGGATTTGTACTTGTTTATAGTGTTTAGGCAGGGAGTTCTCACCATGCTTACTAAGTGAAAGCGATTTGCTGAATAATGTCAATGTAGCAATGTTAGTGGTATTGTTGGCAGAGAGAAAACACTTTTTCTCTCATTCTAGACTTGGACAGGAGATAAAGATAAATACATGAATTCCACTGGTATTTGGGAAGTACTATACTTGTCCCAAGTTGAGTGTGGTGGTTAAGGGAACAGATGAGTAAGGGCAAAGAGCCTGGGTTCTAATCCAAGCTGGCTGTGCGACCTGGGCAAATTGTTTATCTTCTGTAAGCCTCAGTTTTTTCATCTGTACAACGGAGTAAAACTACTTACTTTGGTTATTGAGGGAATGGAAAGAGTTAACATATCATTAATAGCATAATGATTGGCACATGATAGGAATTCAACAAGAGTTCACTATAATGGCTGTTTGATTTTGACTTCATTAGCAGGATATTTTCTGGTTGTGTATTGTGGTACTTTAGATTCAGCTTCTCTGTGAAAGCAAGATAGGAGATCTACTTTCTCTCCACTTGCAATGATTTAATGACAGTGAGTCAGTAACAGTTTTCTTATTTGACCCCACCTTTACAAAGCTATTGTGAAATTTGAAACAAGACAATTTATTCTGTGCTAATGAGGCATCTTTCAATTGACAGTAATACCAACTTTTTCTTCCATAATTGCTCATATTTCTAGGGATTCTGATCTCCTTTTTTCCACTTCTCTCCTTTCCTCTCCCCTCCCTTCTCACGAGCACATGTGCGTGTGCACACACACACACAGTTTTTTTTTTTTTTTTTTACTCTCTCACACCCTTCTCCAGGATTTACTTTCTTCTCTGATGGATTCATTCTAGGTGATCTATCTCCATATAATGGAAGAGCATAGGTGATTTTACAGCTAGCAATCCTGGAGAGTATATATCAAAATAATGCAGCACAGAGACAGTTCCCATAGCGAAAGCTAAGTTTTCCCTCAAGTATCAATAATAGGTATAAACTCACAAGTTACAACTTGTGGTCCATTTTTCTCTACATAAGATCATTATATATGAACAATTTTTTAATGCCTTTGCCTAAAGTAATGCAACTCTCCTATGTATTATATACACATTTACCCCTTCCAAAAGGTATATAAACTCTAGGCTCACTTTCTTACTGCATCCCAGGTCCAAGCTGAGTCTTTAGGGGATGTGTATTTGCTTTGAGTATAATACAGCAGTAATAATTTCATGGTTCACTCACTGAATGCTAAATGGTGATTTTAATTACCTCTTCCAGAGACAACAGACAAGAAAAAGGGGGATAAATTCATTAAGACTAACATTTAGAAAAGAGGAGGAGAAACAACTTATAGTGGTCAAGAGTTGTTGGTATATACTGTATTCTGTTGGACTAGAGTAGCAGGATCTCTTCCTTCTGGTGAGGAACACAGATTCCTCTCCACCAATCCGGCTACTCTTACATCTGCTCTCAATGGCTCTTGTCCATTGTCTATCATAGCTTCATCTGAGAAGGCAAAGGTTCTCCTGCTGTGACACATTGACTCTAACCAGCTCATGGCATCCTCACATGGTATCAGCACCCTGAGGAATGACTTGGGGATGGACCGTTACCTTAGACCATTATTTGTTAAACTTTGAATTTCTTTGGTAAACATCTTTACAACCTCGGGCTTCCTGGTAGCTCAGATGGTAAAGAATCTGCCTGCAGTGTGAGAGACAGGGGTTTGATCCGGTTGGGAAGATCCCCTGGAGAAGGGAATGGCAACCCGCTCCAGTATTCTCGTCTGGAAAATTCCATGGACAGAGGAACCTGGAAGACCATAGTCCATGGGGTTGCAAAGAGTCAGATATGACTGAGTGACAAATGCACACACTTTACAAACTCAAAAGGCTGTCTATTTGTTGTTTTAGTTTCTTTTCTATAAGACTTTCACATATTATGATTCTATAATGCCCATTTTTTCACCTTTTAACAATTCAGAAATCAGGAAGTGTGTTGCAATCAGTAGTAGCTTAGATTTTATAAAATAAAGGAGCTTCTAAAATCAGTGAATGCCTGTAATCAAAGGCTGGATTCTAGACCCTGTTATGGGTATGTATTCTTTTAGTAAGAGTCTTGGTGTGTGTTGTCCACGGTTGTCCTGCTGTGCTGCTAAGAAACACATTAAAAAATGCAAAAATTTCTACACAATTCACTCGTTAGAGTGGTGGAATATGGAGGGACATGATGGACAAAGTCAAACACATTACCATGCCCATTTGTTATCTTTATGATTTTAAAAATTTGACTATTTATTCTTATAAATGGGCTTTCTTGGTGGCTTAGATGGTAAAGAATCTGCCTTCAATGCAGGAGATCCAGGTTCGATCCCTGGGTTGGGAAGATACCCTGCAGGAGGAAATGGCAACCTACTCCAGTATTCTTGCCTGGAAAAGTCTATGGACAGAGGACCCTGGCGGGCAATAGTCCATGGGGTCACAAGAGCTGGACACAGCTGAGCACCTAACACTTACAACGCTCTTACAAATACCTCTGATGTTCATCAGTGCTGTTTACCTTAGCACTGTCATCTAGAATACTACTCCGTTCTCTTCCAAAATATCTCTTGATACCACTTGCAGAGACACAATTGAGGTTGGAATTGACTCACATGGTTGTGATCAAATCTGGCATTTTTACCATGTGCTCATGAATTTTGTCTCCATAGTTTCTGTGAGGTATTAAGTTGTCATTTGCATTAAAAAAAAAGTGACATCACTATGATCCTCATAGTCTTTTGCAGATTAAGTCTATCCTTAGAAAACTATTAGATTTAGTATATTTCCAAGGAACAGAGGTCAAGCTTATTTGTGACATAGATAATTTATCTGTTTTGTCTCCATCTAGCCCTCTCAGTTCTGTGTCCATTTGTTGTACCCACTTCCTTTTCAAACTGCACTTGAGTAACTCAGACTTTCCTGTTCCTTAAAACACACCTCTTTCAAAACCTCCATCAAGAAACAGGGCTGGTATTAATTAGTTTTACTCTAGTATGACTTAAAGTTAGTCTTAGCTGTGCTTTCCTTTTACACTGAAACAGGAACAGTGAGGATATTTCTCACTGAGCAGCCTCTCAAGTATGGCTAGTGAAGATACTGCCCACACTGACTAAAAATAAAAGTCTGCTTGGAGGATGGATTAGATGAAGGTCTAGAACCATATTTGCCAAACATAATCATAAAAATTTATCTGGAGCATTAAAAAAAAATTTCCTGGGCCCTGTTCCAGACTTATCAGGTCAGACTCTCTGGAATAAGGTCTTGAGAATCATGTTTAATGAATTCCCCAGGCAATTACTGTGTCCAGACAAATTGGCCTAAAATAAGCCAATAATGGGAGAGGATACAAACATAAGAGAGCACAGTGGACACCATAAGGCACTACATGACATGCAAAAGGTTGAAACTGATGAATCTTCAAGTATACTCACAGTTGCCATAATCATTGAAATGATTTTGTTCCTCTTAGAGTTCATTTCTTCCTTTTTATTGCAAACTTTAATACATCCAAAAGGTAGGAGGCTGTGTGCAGTTTGAAACCAGAGAGAGCAAATAAGACTAAATTTCCCATGATGGGATGGTGAAGATTGTGCGGAAGCAGGACATACTGCTATTCTGTGCATGTAAACAGTCCCTTGGTCTCATCTCATTTAGTTTTTGCTGAGTAACTTTACTCCAAATTTATCATTTTGTGGGCTTTCATTTCTTCATTCTTTAGTCTCTTAAACATTTTATTTATAATTTTCTCCAACTTTATTGAGGACTGATTGACACATACAATGATCTATATTAAAAGTGTATAAAATAATGATTTGATATACATGGTAGAATGATTACCAAAATGAATATAATGAATACATCCATCTCCTTGCTGTAATATTTTTTTGTGTGTATAATGAGAATGCTTACATTTACTTGCAGCAACTTTTAAGCATACAATACTGTATTAATAACTATAGTCACCATGCTGTTTATTAGATCCTCAGGACTTCTTTTAACTGAACATTTGTGCCCTTTACATACATCTCCCCCTTTTCCCTGCCCCCAGCCTCTGGTAACCACCATTCTGAGAGCATTATTCTAAGTGAAATAAGCGAGACAGAGAAAGACAAATACTATGTAGTATCACTAACATATTTAAAAAAAAAGTCAAATTTCATAGAAACAGAATAGAATGGTGGGTACTTTAATTTTTTTAATATGAGATGATTTTGCAGGTATTTTTATTACTTTAGTAAACAGCAAATTTACAGGTAAAGAAATGATGAATACCATGATATATATTATGTTTTATAACTCTGTACTATTTAATAATATTTTTATAGAAACATAGTTCGTGTGTTCTGTACAGTTAAAACTATTCTACCATAAACTTCTGAATTAAGTCACTGTATACATAGGTAATACTGAAATGGTTAAAATATATTCTTTCATGTAATTTGAATACTGCTTTGTTGTAAAGATCTTGGCAGAGGGATAAAGCAACAATAATGAAAGAATTTGACAAGAGATATTCTAAAGTATGATAGTCCATTATTTAACCAGACCCTTCTATAAGAATTATTCAAACTAGTAGTAGTTCATTAAAATTTTCAAATGATAATTATTTAATTCATACCTTTTAGATGGGCTGTAAATTGGCTTAGATACAAAAATCCTATGTTCCATTTTAGTCTCTGCTTTGTAAATATGTTGTCATTAATAGTGGCATTTCTGTTGGCCTAAAAAGAGACCAAACTGCTCCAGGTCTGAGATCATCAGTCCTATGTCTTTCCAGATCTCTTCATGTAAGAATTTGTGAATCCAGAAAAGAGAAAGAGTTAAACCTATTCTCCTAGTTGGCAGAAACTTTGTAGTTTAAAATTACATACTGACTCTGGTGTAGAGACACAAGAAATTATAGAGCAGACACTGTCCAGGACAACGTATAATTTAAAATGTACTAAAGAATGTATACCGCATGGCAAAGTAAGTGAAGTGCTTCTTCAAATATAAGTGTTTTGCATAGAAAGGCAGTAATTATCCACTCCTAGGGAAATGTTTGCATTCATTCTAAATCAATATTTACTATTCATTTCTTGTGTTCAACAAAACAGAGATTTAACTTTTTTTTTTTAATTTTAATGAAGCCCTGAGACTACAATAATTCTACAATGTAATTGTCTTCATATGAAATATTGCTAAATGGTGTTGCTATTTCGAGAAGGAGCAGTGTGAAATGGAAGGGTATCCCTATTTGTGAAATGTTTCTTTGGGAACATTCAATTCATACTCAGCCAAGCAGGGAGGCTCTCCAGTTTTCAAAGATAACTTAAGCTATCTCTTTGGTAAGGCCCTTAACTAGGATCATTCAGATGAGTCCTTGCCTATGCATTTTTTCTTCTTGTTCCTAAGACACACTTTCTGATAATGATTCTGTTTCAGCTCAACTATTGCCTTTTTGAGGGTGTGTGTATGAATATATGTTAAAAAAAACTCTTTTATACATTTTTTTTTTTCAGGAGAAAAGGATTTCTCTCTCTGTTTTCCCTCCCAATTTCTCCTGATTATTTAGTTCAAAAGAACCTCAGAGGAAATGGTAAAGGGAAAAAAATAAGAAAATAGGACATATGAATACTGTATTCTGAGACAAGACCGAAAGTCTCTGGGATATTTTTATTTATAGAGCCGTGATCTGATCATTCTATGAATTTTCTTTGAAAAATGACTATAATTTTTTATTACAGAGTCTAAAAAAGAACTGGGCAGTATAACAATATGTTATAATTACAATATGAATACCCTTTTTCTTGGCAACAGAAATAATAATGCCTCTGCCCCTGACTTTCAGGTCAAAGCGGAGTCCTTTCATGCCCACCATTATGTTTCCAAATGCTACGTAAGGGCCCAAGTTTCCTTATGTTTCTGCCTTCCACTTTTGTATATATTGTAAGACCTAAGGTATTTTGTTGTTCTTAATTTGCTTTGTTGTTGTTGTTGTTATTATTTAGTGGCCAAGGGGACATATTTTTGAAGCCTCCACCATTCCCATGAGATTTTTCAGATTATTATATTGATTAGCTTGCTTGATATTAAAATTTAATCAGTATTTTATTTTCAGATGCACAGCTTCCATAGTGTCTCTGTATTATTTAAAATAAGATTTAGAGCTGGACGGGAGTCAAACATAAATTATATACCTTTGCAATCTCATCACATAGTTCATGTGGCATCTCTGCCTTTAAAATATCCATGTAACAGCAGTGTGGGGTGGGTCTGTACTGAGTTTCCTCTCTGTGTCTTCCTGCCATTCATAATTCATGCAAGCTCTTTGAGCAAGTTACTATTTGGTATGCACTCTGGGGACAAATAATATCATTTATGTATTGTGATTGCTACTCTACTCTATCTTTCTCTTTATTGACAAGAAACAAGGGTGTTGCTTGTAGTTTTGAAACTAAATGGGGTGCAGAAATTGTCCTTCTCTTTCTGAGAAAGGCACCTTCTTTCTGCAGGAAATGTTATTGTAAACTGTACTGTTATAAATGGTGTGTTAGTTCTCAAGATATCCCTTTCTCAATGACTGAAGTATCAAAGTGTTCCTTTAGCATTCAGTGGAAAGAGCCATTGGAAAAGCAGGCGGTTAAGGACACGTTCCTAAGGTCTGGAAAATCAATGGGATGCTAAAAAGGGAACTGAAGTGGACTGGAAGGAACCTCTTGAGGGTCATTTAAAAAACCAGAAACTGATTATGAACAGAGCTTTTACCCAAGGAACTGGAGGGGGCCAGCAAACGCATTCTACTGCACTCCAGTTAAATGTCTAATAGTTGAGATGTTTTCTGCACAGCCCATAAAGGATAATGAGGAAGGCTTTGATAGCTCTAAAGAAAGTTGCTCTGTGGCCTCTCACAAAACCATGATCTGAGTGTAGGTGGCAAATACTTGCGTACCCCAAAATGAAAAGGGACAATGCCAGTTAGGTAAGGCAGTTACTTTGCTAATGGTGCAGGAAAGGGATCCTGATGTGAGTTTGTACTGGAGGGAAAAATAAAAGTAGGTGATGTCAGAGTGTAAAATCTAAGACCTCATTTCCTTAAACTGCAGTTTTCTGGATACCTTGAAATTATCTATGATTTTACCTCTACATGATAATTATTTAATGTAAGTTAAATTAAGGATTAACCTGCATTCTTAATTTTATTGTATTGTGTTTTTTTACAGATTATGAATTGTTCCTTATATTAGTTGCAATTAAAAATATTGTGTTCTCTTCTGTTGCAATAATTTCTGTTACTTCTCTTTTGTTGCAATAATTATTCTTTTATATCACCATCCCCCAACTCCAGTAAAGATAGACCCCATTAATAATTTAAAAAACAAAAAATAAGAACATACATGTTGAAGTATTTATATTAAGTTTGGTAATGAAGAAAGCAAGTTTCATTAACTGTTCTTTTTATGGTGCCTTTGCTACTCTCAGGGAAAGTCTATTAAAAAGAGAAACCTTAAAATCCTCTCCCAAGGCACTGAAGACACTTACAATGACCTTGTATTCACTCTTTCAGAGTATGAGATGGTTACATTGAATAAGAGAATAGTTGAATACTTTTGTCGATAGAAGTAATTTGCTACATGGTTGATAGGCTAGTCCACCAAGAATGAAATGATGCTTTCTTTTGGCTTTAGCCAAGAATTGATCAATTGATTAGTTTACAAACATCGATGGCACATCTTCTTGTCCTAATACCCAAATACCTGTTGAGAATTAGCTGAGACATGGCACGTAATAAGCACAAAGGAGAAAGAGAAGTACTCAAAAGATTCTCCTCAATTTACCCAGATGTAAATCAAAATTTAATGCCCAGTAAAGATATGATCCATAAAATGGACTTCCATAAGCATTAAGTAACAATATTCTTTGAATTGATATGAGAGAATGAGCAATGTAGTATTCTACAACAGAGAAGGCAACGACACCCCGCTCCAGTACTCCTCCATGGACGGAGGAGCCTGGTGGGCTGCAGCCCATGGGGTCGTGAAGAGTCGGACACGACTGAGCGACTTCACTTTCACTTTCATGCACTGGAGAAGGAAGTGGCAACCCACTCCAGTGTTCTTGCCTGGAGAATCCCAGGGACGGGGGAGCCTGGTGGGCTGCCGTCTATGGGGTCGCACAGAGTCAGACACGACTAAAGTGACTTAGCAGCAGCAGCAGCAGTTTCTACAAAGAATGTCCTCAGCCACTTACTGCTTACATTTACATGGATGTGCTGGTTATGATTCTCTCTTTATCCCAGCACTGCAGCCCTGGAAGACAGACTAGGAGATGGCAAGATGGGGCACTGCATCAAAATAGGTCATCAGCCATATTTGGACTCATTTCAGCTGCAGTGAGGTTCAGTGTGGGAAATCAATAATGGCTAGATGTTTCTTACTTTTATTCTACTGCCTATGTCAGCAATTCTTAAACTTTTTGGTCTCAATAACCCTGTTATACTAAAAAAATATTGAGGACATTAAGTAATAGGATATTATATCTGTCAATATTTACCCTAATATAAATTTAAAGCTGATCCTTAAAAGAGTATTTATTGTTCAACCAACAATAAAGTCACTTCATTAGCAAACTGTTTTTCATGAAAAGTAACATTTTCCAAAACAAAGGTATTTACTGAAAAGAGTGGCACTGTTTTAGCAAATCTCTTCAATGTCTGAGTTCTCATATCTGTTTATTCATTCCATTTGCTGTCACATCAAATAGTATGTAGCCATTGGAAAACTCCACTGTATACACATGAGAAAATGAGGGTTAAAAAGGCAAAAAATATTATTCTGCCCATAGTTTTGATTCTGTAGAATCCCTGAAAGTGTCTCAGGACCCCTCAGGTACCCTCATGTATCACACTGTTCGTCTATAATGTGTTGAAGACATGCCTATTTACCTGTCCTGTGTGAGTTCAGTGTAACACCTGGCACATACAATGTACTTAATACTATTTATTTTCTAATTATTATTCTTCAGCTTAAAATAAATCTTTCAAACTTATGCTTTAGGGCTCAGATAGCTTCAGATCTTAATGATCACTTATGTAGACCTAAATGACCAAGGGGAACATTCTCTTACCCTAGATCTCTTCTCAGGACCCCTTTTCTTTACCTTTGAAGAAAGTTAATAAAGAAAAGGATAAGAAAATGGGAATGGAAAAAAGTAGGTTCTTAGGATCCTTAAGAAGGACGTAATCACATATTTGGGACACTAGATTTCTATAATCCTTAAGTAGCCAATCCTAATGGATTCTAAAATATTTTCAGAAACATTACTAATTTCAAAGCAAATAGGGTGTTGGTAGTGTGGTATGGCTGAAGTATGATTAGAGGGGACTTCTAGGACTTGTTGCTGTTTCGTCATCTGATAACTGATGCAACGGAGCACAGCTTATAAACAAGAGTACCATACTGTTCAGATAGATAAAACTCTCTGTTAATGATCAGATCAATCTATCCAGTGTATTTAAAGCCTGGACAAAACAAAGGTATTTTTATGGTTTGATATTGAATTTTTGATAAGGCAAATGTTAAGATTCATTTGTTTTGACTAATTATGGATCACCTGCTATGTGCTATGGGTAAAACAATGTAAAAAAAAGTATGATTTCTGCCTTCAAATGCTTTGCATTATAGTGAAATTTACCCATAAAACATGGAAATTAATGATACAGAGTAATGAATATTAGGATGTGAAGAAAGCAAGGTGTTTTAAGAATTCATAAAAAAGGGACATAATTGAGTCTTGTAGGAAGAGTAAACCTTCAAGGGGAAAGATAAGTTACCTAAACAATGAATGGAACTGGCCTGGCTGGAATTTCATATGGAACTGAGAAGATATGCCATACAAGAGAGTTGAGAGACAGCATAATTCATTTGCTGATGTGAGAGAATTTCAGTAGCTTAGAAGTACAAACTTCTAAAGAAGTTTGTAGAGTAGTGAGTGAGAAGTTGGACGTGTAACAGGGAGAAGGAGGAGATTTGAAAAGGGGTTACATTTAATTTTGAGATAATTATGGAGTCTTTGAAGGCTTTTAACCAAAACATAATCACAAGTAGGCTTGAATTTTGTCAAGTTTACTCTGGTTGCAACCCCAAACCAAGACTAGTGTTGTGTTGATGTAAAAAAAAAAAAGGGGGGGGGGGAGATGGAGACCTATATACATAAAACAGCAGCAAAATTGATGGCAGACAGTGGACACATTCTAGAGATTCAGAGAACGTTGAACAGACTGGATTCAATAATGGTGCAGAGGTTGAGATGGAGTGAAGAGGGAAAGTTAGTGTAGTGCTCAGGTTCCTGGCATATGCAGTTGAATGTTTTCATTGAAATAGGAGCCCAATAGGAGAAATACTTCAATACAAATGTCAGGGAAAGCTGATGAATCCACTGTTTTTGAAATATCCAAGTAGAGATGTTAAATATTACATGACATCTATGGAATCCACTAAACTATGACATCCATTAGGTTAAAGTTTATGGAATCATGTATTTCACCAAATCATGGAATCCACTAGACTAACCATCATTAAATGGACAACTACATTGCTTTGTTTCTCCATTGCCTATCATACAGCTACCTAATAGTAGAAATTCACCAAATATTTGTAGAATAAATGAAAAAACAAATAGTGTGATTAAAGAAATATGAGGAGAGATTTGGAATGGCTAGTTAGATTTAGAAGTCATTAGTATATAGGTCGGAGAAGGCAATGGCACCCCACTCCAGTACTCTTGCATGGAAGATCCCATGGATGGAGGAGCCTGGTAGGCTGCAGTCCACGGGATCGCTAAGAGTCGGACACAACTGAGTGACTTCACTTTCACGCATTGGAGAAGGAAATGGCAACCCACTCCAGTGTGCTTGCCTGGAGAATCCCAGGGACGGGGGAGCCTGGTGGGCTGCCGTCTATGGGGTCGCACAGAGTCGGACATGACTGAAGTGACTTAGCAGCAGTATATAGGTGATGGCTGAAGTCAAGGGAGTAAGTAAAATAACCCATGTAGGTAATAGACAGTGAAATGAGAAGGGATGTTTAAAAGTATCCAGAAGAATTGCGACATATAAGAAATAGAGAGTAGAAAATGAAAGCTCTAAAGAAGAAGAGCTGAAGAATTAGAAATTATATCAATTAACATTTTTTCATAAGCAGCAAAGGTTGTTTTTCAGTCACTCTATGTCCGACTCTTTGCAGCCCCATGGTCTGCTGCTCACCAGGCTTCCCTGTCCTTCACCATCTCCCAGAGCTTGCTCAAACTCATGTCCATTGAGTCGGTGATGCCATACAACCATCTTGTCCTCTGTCATCCCCATTCTGCTCCTGCCCTCAACCTTTCCCAGCATCAGGGTCTTTTCCAATGAGTCTGCTCCTCACATCAGGTGGCCAAAGTATTGGAGCTTCAGCATCAGCAAAGTTTCACTTTCTCTTATTTTAAGCAAAACTTAAATTTACTGAAGAATATCTGGAGATAACAGAAATGAATGTGGAGAACTAGATTTGGAAAGTGAGCATAAACAGATGAGCTCTGGAGAAATGCATCACATGAACTATAACAAGTGTGATGCAGCAAGAACTGTAGGGTCTTCTGTCCCTGCCAGTACGTGAGTATAATGTCTAGCCCTTCCTACACCCTGACTTGATCAGGTGTTAAAGTCCCTGGAGAAAGTGTGCAGTTGCCTGAGTCCTGCCTACAAACACTACATCCTGAGCTGGGGAAAAGAGAGACAGTTCTGTCCCTTCAGCTTCCTTAATGGAATGTAGCCACAATATCCCACCAGAACTTCACAGCAGTGGGGCATCTCTGAGAGGAAAGAGAGGTGCCTGTAGCAAAGTGAGGGGAGTAGATGGGTAGAACAAAAAAATGACAAAGATTACTATGAGACAAAAGCTAGAAAACCATGTCTATCTTCTAAATCAAGATAAATTTAAGTGAAAGAGAAAAGCCAAGTCTTCTTATTTGGCAGCAGCAACAAGGAGGTCATTGGTCATTTGGCAAAAGCAGTATGAACTGTGTAGTGCTGCTGGAGACCAGACTGGAATAGGTTGGGATCCGAGAGTTGGGTGACAGAGTGAAAATAGCTGGTGTAGAGGACCTTTTCAAGAAGTTTAACTTGAATTAATGCAAAAGGAAATTTGCTTTTATGATTTGGAAGCATTCAGAATGGCAGAGAAAACAACTTTGCTTTTTGGTAGAGATTTTTGAATTCTCATGGTCAGGGCAAGAGTTCTTAATACTGCATGACCCTAGATGGGTAAATTTCCACATCTAGGCAATTACCATACATTGGAATTTCTTGTTCTTTTTGCAGGGCACCAGTAAGTGGTACAAGTCTGTAAATGACTTTGCTTTTACCTCAAATTCTAGGTCACATGATTTTTCACTTAGATGCTTCCATGTATGTTTGCTGTTATACTGAATATTGCTGTCTTTGTATTTCTCTTTAACTAGAATTTCAAACACATTGAGGACAGGGAGGTCTTTCATTTCTTACAGTACCTATCACAACAGGGACATGAAATAGTGCCCATACTCAGGGAGTTTTGATTGATTAGCTTATTGATGTTGAAGAACATTGACTGGAATGACATTCACCCACAAATCTTCACACACCAAAAAAAGATTTTTAAATGGTTTTCCTCCTTAAGTATTATTCAATATCCCCCCTGGCTTCCTTTTACCATCGAAGTTGTTATGAAGATGCAGGAAAGAAAAGCACACATTTTTGCATTTTAAGATAGAATAAACTTTTAGATTGGAAACTTCCAAAACAAACTAGAACCAATGAAAAGTGTGTTTTACTGCTTTATATCTAAAAATGGCTCTACCCAATTTAAGCTATTTTTAAAACCTGTGTATTCATGCAGCTTGCATACCAAAATGAAAATTGGTGAGCTATAAACCCTTGAAAAACAGGGTTTATAATGGAAACAGTAATTGACCCTTAAGTACAACATCAAAAATACAATACTATATAATACAAAGCCCAGGGCTTGGGATCCCATCTCTGCTCTAACCTCAGATTGGCACACTAACCCAACACCACAAAGCCAACTAATAGTTATACTCTGAGATGTTTTCTTCTTACATGGCAGAAAAATAGATATGTGATCCAATAGCCACATGCAGTTAAGCTTTGGAGAACCAGTACTCTGAATATCTTTAATGAACTCACCACTCTAGAGCTATATCACTATTAACTAATTAGACTTGCTTGGATAAACCATTCAATTAAAAAAAGAAAACAGAAAAAAAAAAAAAAAAAACAACAACACTTCTACTATCTCTGAAGTTGTGTTTCCTTGTTCATAGACTTTGAGTATGTAATATCATATCACAGGATTCAGTGAGGATAGACTGACCAATTGTCAGGAAAGCTCACGGAATTACTCAAAATATTTTGAAATATTTAGAGTTGTCTTCAACTTTGCTCTAGTTCAGAGATGGCCCAGTTTCCTATTTCCAAGCCACAGCTATCCATTTTTAATCATGAAAATGCAATCTAAAGGGGAAAATAATAGTACTAAACTTGACTAATGAGGTATGAAGGATAAACTCAGATTCCATGTTATATCTGGCTCTAGGCAAAAAGGGGGATATGTGTACTAACGATCATAGCCTATAAGGATCATAACCTATTCTGTTTTGTTTTCTTTATAGGAGTGGGGCAAGGGGTTAAGGGAGTTTGTTGCTAAAGAAGGAAAGTTCAGAGATTCCTTTCATTTTAAAGTTGAAATGTGAGAGCATTGCCAGCTTATTCCTTTAAGAAGCTTCCAAAGAATTTGTCAACTAAGAATAGAGAAGATTTTGCCTTTTAAAATGTCATCTATTCACAAAAATTTTCAGTGAGTTATGTTTATCAAGGGATGGTTGGCAGGACTTTCTCAAGTTTTCTTGTTGGACCTTCTGTTTCTTTTGCTGCCTTAAAAACTAGTGAACTTGGTAAGATGAAAGTGAGTAAAACATTGTTAGCTCTGTTCATTATATCTCTTCATCTGTACCCTGTGACCAAAATACTAAGTGAGCTTTAGAGAGAGGTCCGTGGGAGAAAGTTGGGATTGGGACAGAGGAGATATTTTTCTCTGTGGGAGTTTTTAGACGATCTTACAAGTGACAGTGCCTGTTTTGGGATTCAGCAATTTTGCTAAATGCAATTAAAACATAGGTTTTTTTTATAGTCATGTGCAAAACTGATGTGCATCTTAAAATTTTGGTGCTTAAAAGTTTATTTGCTTATTATAATTGTTTTATTTAATAATCTGATGTCACAACAGAGCACTCCTAAGATTTTTTTCATGTCTTTCTTCAAACACTAAGATTTATCTTAGATAACATCATGGTATATACTTCCAATTCTATTTACTCAGTGTCATACCAAAGCCTGCAAACCTCACCAACACACATATTTGAACACAAATACACACTCTCTTCTCTATTTTCTTTGTCTTTTCCTATTTCTTTCCTTACAGTTCTTTCATTTACTGAATTTGCTTCACCCAATTTTATGCTTTCCATTAATTCTGGAATTTTATTCATGGCTTATAACACTGTGCATAAATAATTGAGGAGAGTTAAAGTTTTGAAATATTAACAGATACTTTCTCTTTTCTTTGAAACTCTTGGTCCTTTCCAGAAAATTCAGGGAAGAGATGACACATCAAAATACAAAGTAAAAATGAGTAAAGTCTTAGCTTTTGAGTTTCAAGAGCCCACTCTTCAAGGAAGTCAAAGAACTCACGAAATGGGCAAAGTATTTGGAAAACTACCTAATAAGTAAAAAATCAAGATATCTTCTTGCTTGTTAGATAAAACTTTCTTGGGCTAGAGGAATGAAGAAAGTTCCGAAATAAATATTGAGAGTTTAGAATGGGTGGGTCCCCAAGAAAAGAAAAGGGCTCATGTCCCAGTATCAACAGCTGACTCTAGGTGGATGGGAGAAGGGTGCAAGGGGGAGGCTATGTGAGGCAACAATAATTTTTAGCAGGATTGCCTCTAAGTCTGAAGGGACTTACAGAGAGCCATGGCTTCAGACAAAGGCCCTGAGGATCAGGGTCACAGCCAGGAGGAGAACCTCTGAGTTATCTGGTATCCTGGGCTACACCACCCAGTTCACATAGACAGTTTGAGTCCTGCCTGCTGAACCCATTCAGGTCTTTCTCTGTTTCCCTTCTTTCCCAAGCTCTTCTTGGATTCCTTTGCATAAGATTCCTACTCCTGTGTCCACTGGCTTCAATCAGCGTTTAGTAAGACTTTTCTTTCCTCCCTTTTTTTTTGCAAAATTGCTACATTTTTCATGCAAAATTATGTGAGATCCAGACATATACAGTTTTTTTTTTCTTAACCACTTGATCTGAGTGTGATTTGAATATATTTATTGAGAGAAAGTAGTTTTCTAGATTAATGGAGAATTTCTGGCAAACTGATTGGCCTAGAATCCGCCTACCAATGCAGGAAACATAAGAGATGTGGGTTCAATCCCTGGGTTAGGAAGATCCCCTGGAGGGGAGAGTATGGCAACCCACTCCAGTATTCTTGCCTGGGGAAATCCCATGGACAGAGGATCCTGGTGGGCTACAGTCAATGGGGTCCCAAAGAGTCCAACATGACTGAAGCAACTTTGCAAGCATGCATAAGTATTTATTAACTTTTTAATTTTTTTTGAGTGAAACTATACAAAGTTCACTGGGTTGAAATGAGAAACAAGAGGACTCAAGGAAACTTATTTTGTTCTGAGTATTATTAAGTCAGGTTTTTTGAAACAATGCTTTAGGTTTAGGTTATTCTTGGCTAAAAGCAAAGATTTAAGGTGAATTCACCTCTGATACTTCTGTGAAGTGCTCTCTAAACTCTGTTGCAATAACAATTACCTGCTAAAAATTCCTACTCCCCAGGCCCTTGTACCTGCCTGTAGTTCTCATTGACCTAAATGGAGGTTAAATGCATGTTGCTGGAGGGAGAATTCCAGGCTCCAGAGAGTATCTCTCTTGAGACAGAAGCTTGTGTTGTTTGGTGTGTATGCGTCCAGAAGCCACTAAGCCATGAATTTTTAGCCTTGCAAGGAAAACAATTCTGGGAAATAAAAACTAGAATAGATGTTTAATCCCAACTATATAGGACATGTAGATTCACAGAAGAAAATATTTCCACTCTAGTCATCGCTTTCTTTAAGGTATCTGTAAGTTTCCTAAAGATTGTGTGCCTGTGTGATTACTAATTTATGGAAAATGTGTGTAATTAGAATCAAAAGAGGAAAACTGTATTTCCCATAAATCACATGGCATCAGTGATGCTATTTACTCTCCTTTACTGTGGGTCTAATTTGGGCATTCCTCTTAAGGTAAATATCAATTTAGTCATCCAGGTATAGCTTCATTAAATAATGTAAAATACAACTTTGAAAAAACGTTAAATGTTTATTGAACACACATTAAATAAAACAACAGCTAGTCAATCTGTATTAAGTACTTACTAAGTGTCATGGTCTGGGCATGGGTTGGGAAAGAATTTCCAGACAGGAGACAGAATGAGAGGGAAATAAAGTTTATTAGAGTGGGAGATGCTGTTAGAACAGCGGGCCAGCTCAAGGGAGAACTGACATTGAATGGGGGTCTTTAGCCCACTTTTGGAGAAGGCAATGGCACCCCACTCCGGTACTCTTGCCTGGAAAATCCCATGGACGGAGGAGCCTGGTAGGCTGCAGGCCATGAGGTTGCTAAGAGTCAGACACGACTGAGCGACTTCACTTTGACTTTTCACTTTCAAGCACTGGAGAAGGAAATGGCAATCCACTCCAGTATTCTTACCTAGAGAATCCCAGGGACAGGGGGAGCCTGGTGGGCTGCCGTCTGTGGGGTCGCACAGAGTCGGACACGACTGAAGTGACTTAGCAGCAGTAGCAGTCCACTTTTATACTCAAGGTACAAGGATTGGGATAGGGGTCTTGTGGATCATTTGCTGATTTGATGAGGCACATATACTGTGTGGGGGAAAGAATAAGGCAAATACCTCCTCCCTATGGGGTAGGAGGGGAGACAGGTTATACTGTTCCATTAATAGTTACAACATGAGAGAGGGAAGGATGATAAGGGTCTGGTTTTTCCATTCCTGCATTCCAAGACCCTCCTTGGTTATCTGCTCTTTCATCCTTGAGTCACCACAGTAAGTACTGCTGTATCTATACCTTTCTTTTTAATAGTTCCTTGATTTTCTAGGCATGAAATCTCATGTCCTAGAAAAAATAGGGTGGGATATTGTTGTTCAGTTGCTAGTGTCCAACTCTTTGCAACACCATGTACTGCAGCACGCCAGGCTTCCCTGTCCTTCACTATCTCCCTGAGTTTGCTCAAACTCATGTCCATTGAGTCAATGGTGCCATCCAACCATCTCATCCTCTGTCGTCCTCTACTCCTCTGGCCCTCAACCTTTACCAGTGTCAGGGTCTTTTTAAATGAGTTAGCTCTTTGCATCAGATGGCCAAAGTATTGGAGCTTATGCTTCATCATCAGTCCTTCCAATGAATATTCAGAGTTGTATTTCCTTTAGGATGGACTGGTTTGATCTCCTTGCTGTACAAGGAACTCTCAAGAGTCTTGTCTAGCACCATAGTTTGAAAGGAGTGAAAGTCATTCAGTTGTGTCTGACTCTTTGCGATCCCATGGACTGTAGCCCACAAGACTCCTCTGTCTATGGAATTCTCTGGGCAAGAATACTAGAGTGGGTTGTCATTTCCCCTTCCAGGGGATCTTCCAGATCCAGGGATCAAACCCAGGTCTGCTTCATTGCAGGTGGATTCTTACTGTCTGAACCACCAGGGAAGCCCAGTTCAAAGGAGCAATCAGCTAATAAATTGAATTTGTAGAGGAAGTCAATCAACAAGATTTGGTATTTTTAAAATAATTATATACCAAATATTTTCACTTCAGCTTCAGTAGAAAAAGAGAAGTACCTTTCCTAGATGTTCCTCAGTTCAGTTCAGTCACTCAGTCATGTCCGACTCTTCGAGATCCCATGAATCGCAGCATGCCAGGCCTCCCTGTCCATCATCAACTCCCAGAGTTTACCCAAACTCATGTCTATTGAGTCAGTGATGCCATCTAACCATCTCATCCTCTGTCATCCCCTTCTCCTCCTGCCTTCAATCTTTCCCAACATCAGCGTCTTTTCAAAAGAGTCAGCTCTTCATATCAGGTGACCAAAATATTGGAGTTTCAGCTTCAACATCAGTCCTTCCAATGAACACCCAGGACTGATTTCCTTTAGGATGGACTGGTTGGATCTCCTTGCAGTCCAAGGGACTCTCAAGAGTCTTCTCCAACACCACGGTTCAAAAGCATCAATTCTTCTGCACTTAGCTTTCTTTAACCCACTCCAGTGTTCTTGCCTGGAGAATCCCAGGGATGGGGGAGCCTGGTGGGCTGCTGTCTATGGGGTTGCACAGAGTCAGACATGACTGAAGTGACTTAGCAGTAGCAGCTTTCTTTATAGTCCAACTCTCACATCCATACATGACTACTGGAAGAACCATAGCCTTGACTAATCACCTCCACCAGCTTTGTTCATAGTGACACTTTCTAAGGCCCACTTGACTTCACATTCCAGGATGTCTGGCTCTAGGTGAGTGATCACACCATCGTGATTATCTGGGTCGTGAAGATCTTTTTGTATAGTTCTTCTGTGTATTCTTGCCACCTCTTCTTAATATCTTCTGCTTCTGTTAGGTCCATACCATTACTGTCCTTTATTGAGCCCATCTTTGCATGAAATGTTCCCTTGGTATCTCTAATTTTCTTGAAGAGATCTGTAGTCTTTCTTATTCTATTCTTTTCCTCTATTTCTTTTCATTAATTGCTGAGGAAGGCTTTCTTATCTCTCCTTGCTATTCTTTGGAACTCTGCATTCAGATGCTTATATCTTTCCTTTCCTCCTTTGCTTTTCACTTCTCTTCTTTTCACAGCTATTTGTAAGGCCTCCTCAGACAGCCATTTTGCTTTTTTGCATTTGTTTTTCTTGGGGATGGTCTTGATCCCTGCCTCTTGTACAACATCATGAACCTCCGTCCATAGTTCATCAGGCACTCTTATCTATCAGATTTAGTCCTTTAAATCTATTTCTCACTTCCACTGTATAATCATAAGGGATTGGATTTAGATTATACCTGAATGGTCTAGTGGTTTTCCCCACTTTCTTCAATTTAAGTCTGAATTTGGCAATAAGGAGTTCATGATCTGAGCCTTAGTCAGCTTCCGGTCTTGTTTTTGCTGACTGTATAGAGCTTCTCCATCTTTGGCCGCAAGGAATATAATCAATCTGATTTCGGTGTTGACCATCTGGTGATGTCCATGTGTAGAGTCTTCTCTTGTGTTGTTGGAAGAGGTTGTTTGCTATGACCAGTGCGTTCTCTTGGCAAAACTCTGTTGATATTTATATGTTCAGGATAATTCCAGAGGCTTCTTCTCAGGGTTGGGAAGGGGCCATTTATTTGTTTTAAATTCCTGCATATCTTTTTGCACTGATTACTCAAAAGGGAAAAGTGTACTAAATATTCATTCATATTTGGAATTCTTTAAATTGTAGAGGCAATCAATAATAGTTTATTAAAAGAAATAAAAACAGTTACATAAATGCTACATCAGTCTTGGGGAATAGATCGAATTATGAAAAGTTTGAGTTTGTTGTGGTATTGACATTTCTAAAGCAGTCACCATGAAATATAACTTCAAAAGCAGGTTTTAGCAAAGACTACAAAATAAATATTTATATTATAGTTTTTCTTAGTGTTTCCTATTTTTAAGGGCATTTGTCCTGCCTTTGAAATTTTGGGAAAAAAAATCTAGGACGAAAGCTCTATTTTTTGAAGTATATTTTTTAGGTGTATGTGGATTTTTCTTTTAAATAAGGCTTGTTTCCCTTCTTCCTCTATTTCTTTTCATTTGACACTTATAGGAGTATTATCATTTTAGAAGCACCACTACAATCATTGTCATAAACTGAAAGGAAGTGTCACTTGTGGTCTGACTCTGTGAGAAAGAAATATTCTCAATTCCTGAGGGTGCTCGTATTCCTTCTCTTCCTTGGGAGATAGGTCTTAATCTTTGGAGTGGAGCCTTGTCAAACATTATTATCAAGATGCTGCTAATGGATTAAAATCTCTTCTGACTTGTTCATTACCTCCTTCATTTCCTCTTCCTCTCTCCTCCCTCACACTTACTCCTCCAGTTCTCTAAGTGTGCAAAAGCCAGAGCTTCAGACTTCAATAGTCATGGCTCCCGGCATATAGGGACCATTGTACTGTACATTTAAATGGGATTTAAATAATATCACTAACCCCACTCCAGTACTCTTGCCTGGAAAATCCCATGGATGGAGGAGCCTGGTGGGCTGCAGTCCATGGGGTCGCTGAGGGTCGGACATGACTGATCGACTTCACTTTCACTTTTCACTTTCATGCATTGGAGAAAGAAATGGCAACACACTCCAGTGTTCTTGCCTGCAGAATCCTAGGGACGGGGGAGCCTGGTGGGCTGCTGTCTATGGGGTCGCACAGAGTCGGACATGACTGAAGCGACTTAGCAGCAGTAGCAGCAGCAGCAGCAAGCCTTCCAAACATGTGGCTGCCTTTCTTGCTCTTATGAAGGGGTGAAGACAGATGAAGCCAGAAGCTGTTAGAGAGATTTGACCTTTTTCCTAAAATATGAAGTTCAGGTATTCATATTGATAATTGTGATGAATTTCTAAGATGCATGTGTTATGTCTTCTATGCTATGAAAGGAGAAAACATTTGTTTTGGCTGGATATAACCAAATCTCATTAAATAAAGTTAAGTATATTCTTAGTCTCAACATGTGGTACTGGAAATATCTGCATTTGTGATGGAAATTTTAAAATATAACTATAAAGTATTAAGACTGGAATAGAAAAAATTGGTTTTTGATTTATGTCAGGAAGTATTCATTTTTTTGGCTGAATTTAATGTATATACCACCATCTTGGAGAAGGCAGTGGCAACCCACTCCAGTATTCTTGCCTGGAAAATCCCATGGATGGAGTCATATGCACTATCTATATATACTTTGAAGAAAATCTAGTTCATATAGGTTCATATAATCTTAAGGAAAACAAACTGATATAAATTTCACATTTGAACTCAGTCTGGATACTATTCATTAATTCATTTGAGACTCTATTCTCAGCCTGTCACTGTGCTAGAATCTGAGGCTCTAAAGATAAGAAAAGGGCCTGTGAGCGGTGTGAGTGTATGTGAGTGTGTGTGTATGACAGTGAGAGACAGCCCTGCATGTAGAGCCTACATTCCAGAGAGTACAGCATTCTTCAAAGTAGTGCAAAGATATCTAGGAAAATGTGAAGAAAAAGGTGCAGTGATGGTATTGCCTACTTAGGAAGGTCAGGAACTACTTCCTGTCTGAAGTCAGGACTGAAGCCGAATGGAGATCTAAAAGAACAGTAGGGGTTCTTGCATGAGGGAATCTTTAGCAGAAGAGGAAGGAAAGTAGAGGAGCCCTCCAGGGAGCAAAGACCCAGTGTGGGAACGAGGAAGGTGGGATGTGCTATATTCAATATCCTGTGATAAACCATAATGGAAAAGAGTATAAAAAAGAAATGTGTACATGTGTATTACTGAGTCACTTTGCTGTACAGCAGAGTTGGCACAGCATTGTAAATAAACTCTACTTAAAAAAAAAATTGCCTAAAAAAAGAAAAGCAGGCCAAGATCAGAGTATGTATTAATATTTTAGCTTTCACACTAAAGGCATTGTGAAGCCATTGATATTTTCCTCAGGAAAGGCAGAAAGGGGCACAATATAATCAGAATTTGCATTTTGAAAGGAATATTCTGGCTGTAGTATGGAAAACCATATGTATCTTTGATGGGAGGTTCCTGCAATAATTCAGAAAGAGCGGATGAGAGCTTGGATTGTGATGATAGTGGGAGAAAAGAAGAGAGTAGAAAGCAGTAAGGTGTTACAAAAAAAATCTGAATGAACTTTTTGGCTGACCCAATATATATTTATTATGTAATGGACATGGAGACTTTGGAGAGAGGGCATTTTACAAAGTGCCCCTGGGTTACTGGCTGTGCCATTCATGTTCAATGCGGCCAGTGGAGAGGCGCTGAGGAAGAGAGCCAGAATTCAAGGAAAACCACATGTTTGATTTTGACCTGTTGCCGTTGAAATATCCAAGTGAAAAAATCCAAGGGGCAGAGCATTACAGGTCTGAAGCTCAGAGGAAAGGTGTAGATCATCGTACAACAGTACAATTTTCATGTGCTTTTGTGTGTACAACCATCATTGGTATATAAACCTATGCACTATGAATAAAGTTGTCTAAGGAGAGGAAAGAGGGAGAAGATAAGAGGGATATAACAGGCTCAGGAATCTGCACTGTTTAAGTTATGAGAAAAAGTTAACATCAAAAAAAAACAACAACCCCACAATCCAATGGTAAGGAAGATGGGGTGAAAAGAATAGAGTCCCATGTTATGAAAGCTGAGGAAAGAGAATGATTCAAGGTGGAGGAAAATAAAAACAAAACTGTTCTCTATGTATCCTGAGGCATGACTGAATTAACATTCCTTTATTGAATCTGTTAATAGGTGTGTAAATAACAACAAGAACAAAATCTAATGACACCATTTTGATTTGAGACAGATAAACAGAAACAGGAATGCGATGTGTGGCATCAGGTGAGGCTTTCTGGGGTCACAAATTAGCAGCACAGGGTTTTATCTTCAGGGCACTTAATGTGGTTTGTAATTATAAGTTTGCCTGCCCTCCTCTCTCTCTCCCTGTACATTTCACTTTCATTGTGGGGACCATGTCTAGTTTCTAACCACTGAGCCTCAGCATCTAGCATAGTGCCTCCATGTACTCAGAAGGCATTCCGTATTTGTTGAGGAATAAATGAGTGAATTTCAGTTACACAATAAAGAACAGAAAGCTCTGAATTAGGAAAGAAAAGACTTCGGTCTCCTGCTACCCTGGGTCCTATTTTGTAAAAACATTTACGTGCCTCTCTTTCTTAGTATAGAAAAGCATATGCCTTGACTGGAAGACTTCCAAGATAATGTCTGATCTAAAGTTCAGTGAATTTGCTTACCTAACTCCATTGAAAATTTTGGAGTAGATCTCCCTTGAGGGGAAAAAAAATAGCCTTTTGTAAAAACCTATTGCCATCCAGATTGAGTTTCACCTGCGCCAGTGAAATCTGAAGAAGGCAAACACCTTAAAGATGCCGTGCCCTATTTCACATTCTCTAGAGGCACACCTCAGAGAAGGCAATGGCACCCCACTCCAGTACTCTTGCCTGGAGAATCCCATGGATGGAGGAGCCTGGTGGGCTGCAGTCCATGGGGTCGAGAAGAGTCTGACGTGACTGAGCGACTTCCCTTTCACTTTTCGCTTTCATACATTGGAGAAGGAAACGGCAACCCACTCCAGTGTCCTTGCCTGGAGAATCCCAGGGATGGGGGAGCCTGGTGGGCTGCCATCTATGGGGTTGCACAGAGTCAGACACGACTGAAGCGACTTAGCAGCAGCAGCAGCAGCAGCAGCAGAGGCACACCTGTGAGCCATCGCTGTGGCATCCATCAGAGTTCATGGGGGCCTGTTGGTGTCTGGTCTCAGCTGCATTGTTTCTCTTGCTTTCTGCCCTGGGCTTCTTTCTTTGCAGCCTCTGAGTAAAAGGCTGCACATGTGTACATCTGAAGGGTACGGAATTCACAACCTCAAGAAACCTTTGGCCAATGAAGGGTGAGAGCCATGAAGAAATACTTTCCTCCACTTTTGTCTCAGGTGGAAAATTCTGGGGTGCATTCCATATGGTTTTGGCAGGTCCCCCAAAACACTGAGACCCAATTCCCACCATGATAGTTCAACCACACTTTTCCTTCTCCTCTCCTGTTTTGCTCTCTGCATCCCCAAGAAAATTCTCTTGGAAGGCTGTTTTCCAGGAAGAACCCAAGTTAAGGGAACTTTATCTATTGGATCAATATAGGCACACAAAGTTCACTTTACCCAATCAAGATATGTCTGAAATTTTTTTAGTATAATTTGAATTTTTCTAAAGCAATATTTTGCTCTTGATTTACATTTCAATTTTAGAAGCACTCTATTGCTATTCTGTTATGAAACTTTAATTGGCATGGGCTTGTATGTCTTTTAGTAGTTCGACTAGGATAACGTCCAGCTTTTATAATGAACAAATAATCAAATATTTAAATATACTAGTAATGTAGTTACTTAATAAACTATTAAGGATAAATAGAGCTTTACTGGTAAAAGCACAATTACTTACTTGCTAACGTGTGTATTTTCATAAATTTTATCTTGGACTATATTTTGTTATGTCAGGTTTGCAAAGATTTGAGTCCTTATTGCTGGTGCCCTTCACTTGAACTTGGAATTCCCCTCCTCCCATTTTCATTGTAATGATAATGCTTTTCTCTGATCCACAAATATGTTAAAGTCAATGGTATATACACATAGATGTTTCTCTTTTTATTGGAAATAAGGAAAATATTTTTCTTCCGCTGTTCCCTGAGCCCATTAATCACAGTATAATATATGCTATTAATTATGCTTAAATGTAGCTTGCTTATATAATTTGTGAACCTCAAATAACTCAAGACTTTCAAATTATTTGTCTTCCATGTAGACATTTTGATTACTAAAACATTCCTAAAGCTAGTAGAAGGAATAATAGCATAGGATTAAAACTATGAATCACCTTTTGATTAGACACTCAGCAGTCTTTGTTGCTAAATGTTCACTTAGAAGATAACTCTAAGTCTTACTTGAACTTGTAGATTTTAATTCCATATTGATCACCATAACCTGGTGAGGGCAATACATATTCACTCGAATCATAGTTTGAATTTAAACCAGGATATTAATACTTTGTTATAACAACAGTGACCTCTAATTGTGCAACTCTAATGGAGAAGACTGAAGGAACAAAGTGGGCAGCATAAAGTGGACAGTTGTATTTGGTGACACTCAGTGTCACTCAGTGTTGAATTTGATATGCTTTTAAGTTGACCTGTTCACTCAACACCATGGAATAACCTAGACTTCTGTTCATAAAGGCTTGATTGTGGTAATAGCAATAACAGATACATATATAAATAGAAGAAGGTAGGGAAAACCACTAGAACGTTCAGGTATGACCTAACAAATCCCTTATGCTTATAGACTGGAATTGGCAAATATATTCAAGGGATTAGATCTGATAGACAGAGTGCCTGAAGAACTATGGATGGAGGTTCATGACATTGTACATGAGCCAGTGATCAAGATCATCCCCAGGAAAAAGAAATGCAAAAAGGCAAAATAGTTGTCTGAGGAGGCCTTACAAATAGCTGAGGAAAGAAGAGAAGTGAAAGGCAAAGGAGAAATGGAAAGATATACCCATTTGAATGCAGAATTCCAAAGAATACCACCGAGAGAAAAGAAAGCCTTCCTCAGTGATCAATGCAAAGAAATAGAGGAAAACAAAAAATGGGAAAGACTAGAGATCTCTTCAAGAAAATCAGAGATACCAAGGGAACATTTCATGCAAAGATGGGCTCAATAAAGGACAGAAATGGTATGGACCTAACTGAAGCAGACGATATTAAGAAGAGGTGGTAAGAATACAGAGAAGAACTATACAAAAAGATCTTCATGACCCAGATAATCATGATGGTGTGATCATTCACCTATAGTCGGACATCCTGGAATGCAAAGTTAAGTGGGCCTTAGGAAGCATTGCTATGAACAAAGCTAGTGGAGGTGATGGAATTTCAGTTGAGCTGTTTCCAATCCTAAAAGATGATGCTGTGAAAGTGCACTCAATATGCCAGCAAATTTGGAAAACTCGGCAGTGGCCACAGGACTGGAAAAGGTCAGTTTTCATTCCAATCCCAAAGAAAGACAATGCCAAAGAATGCTCAAACTATGGCACGATCACACTCTTTTCACATGCTAGCAAAGTAATGCTCAAAATTCTCCAAGTGAGGCTTCAACAGTACATGAACCGTGTACTTCCAGATGTTCAAGCTGGATTTAGAAAAGGCAGAGGAACCAGAGATCAAATTGCCAACCTTCACTGGATCATAGAAAAAGCAATAGAATTCCAGAAAAACATGTGCTTCTGCTTTATTGATTACACCAAAGCCTTTGATGGTGTAGTGTAGATCACAGCAAACTGTGGAATATTCTTCAAGAGATGGGAATATCAGACCACCTTACTTGCCTCCTGAGAAGTCTTATGCAGGTCAAGAAACAACAGTGAGATCTGGACATGGAACAACAGACTGGTTCCAAATTGGGAAAGGAGTACATCAAGGCTGTATAGTGTCACCCTGCTTATTTAACTTATCAGAGTACATCATGAGAAAAGCTGAACTGGAGGAAGGACAAGCTGGAATCAAGATTGCTGGGAGAAATATCAATAACCTCAGATATACAGATGACACCACCCTTATGGCAGAAAGTGAAGAAGAACTAAAGAGCCTCTTGATGAAGGTGAAAGAGGAGAGTAAAAAGGCTGGCTTAAAGCTCAACATTCAAAAAACTAAGATCATGGCATCTGCTCCCATCACTTAATGGCAAATAGATGGGGAAACAATGGAAACAGTGACAGGCTTTATTTTCTTCGGCTCCAAAATCACTGCAGATGGTGACTGCAGCCTTGAAATTAAAAGATGTTTGCTCCCTGGAAGGAAAGCTATGACAAACCTAGACAGCATATTCAAAAGTAGAGACATTACTTTGCCAACAAAGGTCCATCTAGTCAAAGCTATGGTTTTTCCAGTAGTCATATATGGATGTGAGAGTTGGACTGTGAAGAAGGCTGAGCACCTAAGAATTGATGCTTTTGAACTGTGGTATTGGAGAAGATTCTTGAGAGTCCCCTGGACTGCGCGGAGCTCAAACCAGTCAATCCTAAAGGAAATCAGTCCTGAATATTCATTGGAAGGACTGTTGTTTTAGCTGAAACTCCCATACTTTGGCCACCTGATGTGAAGTATTGACTCACTGGAAAATCCTGGTATTTTGAAAGATTGAAGGCAGGAGAAGAAGGGGATGACAGAGGATGAGATGGTTGGATGGCATCACCGATGGGATGGACATGAGTTTGAGCAAGGTTCAGGAGTTGGTGATAGATGGGGAAGCCTGGCATGCTGCCATCCTTGGGGGTCACAAACAGTCGGACATGACTGAGCAACTGAACTGAAGTGATAAATGGATACATAAATCTTTCACATACATTATCTCATTTGACTTGAAAAAAATATTTTTTGATGTCAGTGGAACAGGTAAAATTATTTCCACTTAGGCTCAGATAAATGGTGTTACTTATGACCAAACTGGACTTCCCAGGTAGCGCTAGTGGTGAAGAAACCACCTGCCGATCCAGGAGACGTAAAAGACAGGGGTTCAATCTCTGGGTCCGGAAGGTCCCCTGAAGGAGGGCATGGCAATCCACTCCAGTGTTCTTGCCTGGAGAATCCCATGGAGAGAGGAGCCTGGCAGGCTACAGTCCATAGGGTCGCACAGAGTTGGACACGACTGAAGTGACTTAGCACGCAGGTGTGTGACCAAATTAAAAGGACTAATAAATGGGAACCAGGCCTTCTGGCTCCTGGTCCAGTGATCCCAGCATGTGCCTTTGCCCAGCATTCACTAACACTAGACTACTGTCTTCTCAGCTAGTGCCTTTCCCCATCTGCTGCTCCCATAGTCTTCTCTACCTCCCCTTACCATTTGCTGTATTTTCTCAATAAATGGTAAGATACATACAGGGAGTTACTTTGGACTAGCTGTGTCCTTTGTCTTATTATTCAGTCTGAATGCTGTATATATTCTTGCTGTGATGGTTAATTTTATGTTCCTACTTGGTGAGGCTATAATACCCAGTTACTTAATAGAACCTAAATCTCAGTGTTAATAGATTATGGTTCACATCTACAGTCAGTTGACTTCAAGTAAAGCAGATTATCCTTGATAATATGAATGGACCTCATTCAGTCAGTTTAAGAAGCAGCAGCTCCTGTGTGAGTTTCTAGCCTTCCAGTTTGCCCTCTAAATTTCAGACTTGCCAGTTCCACACTCCTGTGAGCTAATTCCTTAAAATAAAGCCCTTTGACATAAGATATATATAAAACTTCACGTATATGTGTGTATGTATACCCTATGAGTGTGTTGTTCCTATTGCTTCTGTTTCTCTGGTCAACCACGACCGACATACTTGCCTTATATTTTTTCCTGAGGACATCAATCATCATACAGTTGTGCTCCAGTTATGTTTTCTATTCCTTGGATCTCTTTCTATTGTCCTTCTTCCTCATTAAAATTTAAATTTTCATTTATACTCTTAATTCCATAGTTCTCTTTTGATTCATCAGTCTTTTCTCTCTTGTAACTCCAATCTTTTCCATGTCTCAGTTAGTGAACATAATCCTAATTTATAAAACAAAATAATTGCCATTAGCTCACTCCCTTCAATCTTCCTATCAGTAAAATTAGGAGCATTTCACATTATATTCCAAATAACTTACTATTGGCTAGTCAAATGGATGCATACATATTAATATATAGACACACTGAGTTCTAAAGAATATGTTGTATTTATTCTGGGTTTCAAAATATATACCAACCTATTTATAATTTCAAAATAGAAGGTTAAGTAGCAAGGAATCAACTATGAACTCTATCACAATGTTGACTTTCATAATTAGGTGTTGAAGGCTTTGGTCCATAAGCTTTTGCATACTAGGGATTCTTAAGTAGGAAGTCATTTTCAGTAGCCTACTGGAATTCACATGGATGTTCCACATGTGACTCAAACCTACTCAAAATTTAACTCCAACTCTTTCCCCCAAACCCTCTTTCTCTTTTCCTACTTCCCTGTTTGGTTGTTGGCAATCTCATTCACAGTTCTTGATGGCTCTTGACTCCATTTTCTCCACTAATATATTTCCCTTTGGTCCCAAGTTCTGTCAGTTCCTTTCCATTACTAAGTGTATCATACTCTGTTCAGTTTTTATGCCTTTTCACACTGATTCATTGTTTAAAGAAATATTTACTGTCTATGTAATCTGTGTCAGGCACAGTTGTAGATGCCCAGGATACATCAGGGAATAAAACAGAGAGGTACACCTTGTGGAACTTACATTCCAGAAGAGTTTGACCAGTAATTAACAATTAATATAACTAATAAATATGTATATTAGGAGATGATATTTTTCCCTGAAAAAAAAAGAAAAGAGGACGTGCCCCATGGGAATTGGCTAACTCAATACATATTAAATAAACATTTACATGTGGATGATTGATTGAATGACTAGTGCTTCAAACTCTAGTATGTCTTATGTTCGATGTCCTGGAAGAAATTTATGTTTAAATAAGGACTTAGTTCATCCCTTTGGTTGCTTTGGTTGTGTGAAGATTTGTTTTGTTATCTGTTTGTTTGTTTCTTTGTCTTTGGTAGAATAAATGGCAGAATAAATAAATGTCACATCCTGTCAGAGGATGCTGACAGATTAAAATACCAAATGAATTGCTTAAAAAAAAGAGATGTATTTCTAATTTGCCTTCCCTTCCTCTCTCATACCATTTCTTCTTTTCTTCCTTCTTTCCTTTCTTTCATTTAATTTAGCAGTAACTATGTAATTTCTCCTGGAGGAGGGCATGGCAACCCACTCCAGTATTCTTGCCTGGAGGATCCCATGGACAGAGGAGCCTGGAGGGCTATAGTCCATAGGGTCTCACAGAGTCGGACACAACTGAAATGACTTAGCATGCAAGCAAGCATGTAATTTCTACTATGATTCAGGAGCTATGTCTGGCATTGGAGACACAAGGTTTATTAATAAAGAGCCCCTGAACTTAAAGCTTTCACAGTCAGGTGTTGGATATACAGTCATACAGGTCAAGGGAAGGCACTTTAGTGGGTGAAAGCCAGGTTTCTAAAACTGTAGTCTCTGGCTGGATCCTAGGTTACTCTGTCTGTAGGTCTCAGTCATCTTTTCTGAGAAATAGAAATAAGGCTCTACTCAGAAATGTGTGTTAGGATTAAATGAGTTACTATTTGTAAATTGCATAGAAAAGTCCTTGGCACACAATAGTAATTTTTCACTTTTCTTTTTTTATTATAATATGCTCTAATAAGTTCAAGGTGAGAAGCGTGCCTGGAGATTTTGGAAGTGTATACATGATAGACTGAAAATAGAGGGACGGTTCTTTCTTGCCTGTAAGTTGAAATGAGGGTTCCATAATTGGGATGAGGATCAGGTTAGTTATGGGGTTCAAGGAGACAGTGAGTTTGGGAATAGTTTTCAATGAAGCATGAAAGCAAGATATTATAAAGGACAAGGATTTTCAGACAAAACATAACCATATATAATATGGCTCACTATAGAGTCATGAAAAAAATACTGAAGTTTTACTTTAGTATTTCGTCTAGGACATTAACATTGACAGATTATTTATCATAGAAGTTATTGTTATCTCTTTAAATTGTAATCATTAACTTTGAAGTGCTAATTGTTTGGGATTTGAGAAACTTGGAATTTATAATTTAAAAAATTATAGCATTTTTGTTGATTTTAGATTTTTATCTATTCTACAAAATCTTAGGTTTTTTAACCCATAAAATGGACTTAGTCTGTGAAATCAGGTATATTATCATTTTAATCTTATTTCTAGTTAAAAGTTAAAGCTATAAAATATCTTGTGTTATAATTTCTGCTGGGCATAATTTCTTACGGGCTATAGTTGAGTTCAGGCATACTTTCATATAATGTGTAATAATAACAGTAATTTTAATAAATTAGATAATACATTGCATTGCTGAATTTACTTTGTTGATATAAAACTAGAAAATAATATATCTTTTCCTAAAAATATAAGAAATAGTGATTTATTCCCTGACACAAAGTAATCCTAACACACACACACAAATCTATGAAAGCGTGTATTTGTTCTCAAAGAGCACACACACACACACACAAAGATTTGGAAAAGACGGCAAACTTGCTAGGATTTTAAATCAATATTTGTGTGACACCTTTTTATCTACTGCCTGAAAGAAATAAAAACACATTAAACTTTTTAATAAAAGTAAGTTAGAGTAACTGAGAGCATTTTCAATCACATCATAAAGATTTGTTTCAGACATAAACAGTGACTTTCTGTGAGCTCTACCCTGACATCTAAAGAATTCAGAATGACATTCGCTATCCAACAGGGATTTTCCTTCTGAAAACATCGCCCACTAAGAATCCCCAAACTACTCCGCCTCCTGTGTTGCTATGTAAAAAACACCAGGCAAGCATGAGAAAATGAAACTGGTTGGCTGAGGTTTGGCAAAGGAGCCTTCACAATGGGGAGGCTTAGGAGAATTTTCCTGGATCCCCATAACTGGCAAATCAGGGCTTCAGATCCTGGCCTTTTTCTAGCCAGGGATGGGAAGGGGAGAGGAAGGAGAAGGGAGAAGGTAGTGGCATGGTGAGGGGAAGGGAGAAAAGCCATGGGAAAGTAGACCACATCCCCAAGGTCTGTGCAGTAGCCTATCAACATTCATTTGTTCATTAATTTGATAAATCTTTGCATGCTGGGCATTGTTCTTGGTGTTAAGATAGGTTAGTGAATAAAGCAAAGTTCCTCCTCTCAGTCTAGTTCAGGAGACAGATAAGAAACAAAACTTATGTGATAAATCACATGGCAATATATACTATGGAGAAAACTAAAATAGAAGGAGAAAGAGGGTATTAAGGTGGGTTTAGATTAGTCAGATAAAATACAAGACAGTAAAAAAGAGAATTTCAGATAAACAACAAATTGTTTTTAATCTAAGTATGTCCTGTGCAATATTTGGGAATAATTTTTAGGATAAGTATATTATCCCTCTGTTATATAGCCCTCTGTTATATTTAGGTCAATATACTAAAAATTGAACTATTTACTGTACATTTGAGATTAAAATATAGCTGAATGCCACCCATCCCCAGTCTCCACTGCAAATCTAGTAATTCTGTTTGAATTAGAAAAAGGAGAGTGATTCTATTTTTATATCGAGTAGTCAAGGAAGCCTCTGATGTTATGATAAAAGAGCAGAGACCTAAAGGAAGAGAGTGAACCAGGCAGATATTTAGAGAAGTGTCCATGACAGAGTAGAACATGTGAGTGGCAAGGCCCCAAGTTACACATGTTCCTGGGAGACTAGTGTAGATGATGGGCAGGGAGAAATCAAGTTGAAGGTTGAAAGGAAATGGACTTGGAGAGTTGGATGTTGAGCCAGATAATGTCGAGTTTTATAGGATATCATAAGAACTTTGGCTTTTACTCCAAATGAGATTAGACATCACCAGAAAATTTAGGTCAGGAAATGCTATGATCTACATTGAATTTTAAAAATATATGCCTGCCAAATGGGGACTAAAAGAAAGGGTAAAAACTGGAAAACCATTTAGGGGTCAATTGCAAAACTTAAAAAAAAAAGACTATTTTTTTGAGAGTGTAGTGGCAATGAGGGTAGTGAGAAGTGGACGTTTTAAACCCATAGGATTTATGACATATTAGATGTTGTGAGATATGTGAGAGAGGCAAGGATATTGGGAATTTTCTCCCAGTTTTAAGACCTGAACAATTAGAAGAAAAAAAGAATGGAGCTGACATGGGCTGAAGAGAAGGCTATAGGGGTACCAGTCTGGAGGATGGTCTGGAGTGGTTTCTTTAAGGAGTTAGGGTACTGGTGGCTTAGTTCTCCAAATGGAGATAGCTTGCAGGCAATTATACATCTGGAGCTGAAGAGAAAGATTGGAAATGCAGATATGTTTGTGCGTTGTTAGCGTAAAGGTATTAAATAAAGTTATGAAACCAGATGAAGTCCCCTAGAGAAGAGAGATGGATCTTGGGTACTACATGTAGAGGTGTAATAAATAAACAATTGAGGAGTATTGAGAGATGTTAAAGGAAAGCTGAGGAAGACTGGTGTCAAAGAAAGCAAGGAAATACTATAGTTTTAAGGAGGAAAGATAGTTATGCTAAACAATAACTGGTATTTTGAACAATAATAGTAACAGTAACTCCAAGGTCTTTTAAACTATTATTTTAATGAACAAAATGCAATAAAGGCTGAGGGACATGACATGTAACATGAGGTTTGTATCTCCATATTTCTTCCTTTACCTTCATCTTTCTGGGTTGGAAGCACTTTGGTAAATAATTGACAATACAAGACGACAAGTATGAGCTAACATTTGACAATTCCTGGCTCCTAGTTCACTCACTGTTTCACTTTTACCTCATCTTGGACTCTCTAGGTCCGCTGCAATTGTGGCCACTCATTATCTGAGTCCCCATTTTGGATCTACTGTTATTTTCTTTTTTCTGTGCACACCACAAAGACTTACAGTCTTAAATCAATATATGAATGCAGGGGCAAACTAAAGTTTGACTTTCTTGGCAGTGCCTCCATTTATTATAGTTAATATCCACCTTGGTCAGAAAAACATCTGAGTCTTTATTTTCTTTAATTAAAAACTCATCTGTGATCCCTCAGTGTTCAGCTAACTAATCTGAAAACCAAATTATGTGTTAAACAATTAATAGCATAATAGCTTCCCTTTCAAAACGTCACATTTTGAAAGAAATCTTCATAGCAGCACATGGTACCAGTTGAAAAAATAGTGTTGAATAATTTCTCTAGTGAGGCGTGGCCCAACATAGTTGATAGGGAGAAGGTTTGAGTACTTCCCTAGTGGCTCAGATAGTAAAGAATCTGCCTGCAATGTGGGCTCCCTGGGTGGGGAGATTTCCTGGAGAAGGGCGTGGCTACCCACTCCAGTATTCTGGCCTGGAGAATTCCATGGACAGAGGAGCCTGTCAGGCTAGTCTATGGGATCACAAAGAATCGGACTCAACTGAGCAACTAACACATATACACTGAAAAGTAAGCCTCAGCTCAACTGAAAGTGGGCAGCTGTTCACATTCCAACATGATGGTTCACTTGTTATGTATGAGACAATGACCTTATTTTTTTCCTCAGTTCAGGCTAAATTCATAATTTGTAAAATATTTAGGGATTATTTTTAATCAGTGAGTTTCTGCTGTAGAAAAGTCCTGTAAAATATTTCTCTACACATTCCTGTATACTTCCCTCTTACTTTGTTTCTTGGAGTGGTATGCAACAAGAATATACTTCTTTAATAAAAAGAAAAGTTATATTTAGAAGTTCTGTTCACAGTTGCATTTACAAAGCTGTTGTAGAGCAGGATTGTCAAACATCCGATGTGGCGTCTAGTTTTGACCAGTGCATCGGTTACTAGACTCATCAAGCCACTAGAAAATCCTGTTCTGGCTCTGCGGTGAGTCTGTCCCCTAATGTGGGGAATCTGCCCCGCCTGCAAGTTCTCCTCGGACTAGTCTATGGAGTTAGGCAATAGGGCTATGTGAGTTGTAAAAATGTCACCTCTGTTGAACCCAAAGACCTTTAGTGTCTAGCTTCTAGTTATAATAATAAAATCTGTTGCTGAGTTGATTATCTGTTTCTTTTTAAATGCTTAGAATCTCACAAGTTAGTTAGTCTGCAAAATTGGGTTGAAAATTTGGCCAGATTTCTAGAACATCCACCCCTGGCATTTGCCAAAAATATCAAAAGAGCAGCCTTTCTTGTGGTACTCAGCTCCTCTGATTTCAGGCCCAGTTAAATACCAGGCACTTTCTTCTTCCTTTCTGGGTGGGAAAATAGGGTATGAGAAAACTAGGCAGAAGACAGAATATTTAGACATTTAAAAATTAATCTTTTCATATTTTCAAATCTTTGATTGAAAGTAACATAAATTAATGAGTTTGAATGTTTTTTGTTTGAAGTGAAAAGCTCAGCATAGAAAAAAAGAAAAAAAAAATTGAGGCATCTCTGTGCCAAGACCAAAGGGTAATTTTGTGTCCTGGCAATTCAAGTTGTGGGTTGCTTCTCCACAACTGTGCTTCCACTGCTATTAGTCTCCTTGGAGTTCTACCCTGACTAGTGTCACATAATCTAATAATGAGCAGATGCTCCTGCTGTGCACATGGCTCGTAGATGGTGATTTTGGAGGAGGTTTAACTCTTTCGTGATACCAAGAGACAATGGAGTGAAAAAATGATGAGTAACCTAATAATTAATGCAACTTTCAAATTTACCTAATGTACAAGAAAGACCTAGATCAACAATAATAGAGAACCAAGAGAGAGCTGTGTCTTAGGAAACTTTCTCTGTTTTCTGTAATGTTTAAGATATGGGTAAGTACATTCAAACTATCCAGTTTTATTAGGGACCATGAATTAAATATAGACACACTGCACAGCTTGTCAGAGGTATGATATTTCTATGTTGTGTATAATTGAGTAATATATGTTCAAAGTTCAGTGTCTAGCAGTAAATGTTAACTGGCTAGATGGTGGCCCCTAGAAGCAAGGTTTGGCATTTATTTTTGAGAAAACAAAAATGCATGTAGACTGGTTACGTAGCTAGAGAAATCCCCCTTTAACCAGAGATCCATGGGCACCTCAGGAACAATAGATATTCCAGAAAACCCAGGGAATAAATTATGCTTAAGAATTTTGATCCAAACATGTCTCCACAAGGTATAAATTGTAAATTTTAGTTGTGCTGGTTCAACCATCACCTCTCCTCATAACTTAGACTTCACCTCATAACTCTAGAAGAGAGCATAGATAGCTTCCTCTGTGGAAGATGGCAAATCCTTAGTTTGAGGATGTAATTATTTAATAATTTAAATATTTTTTATAATTTTAACATAATGAATGGAAATACAAGAGGGTATCCCGAAGATAATAATAAAATGTTCTTCCTACAACCTCATAGGTGAACAGTATGGAATTTGTTTTTGTCTTTCAATTTTTCACAAAACTATATATTAAATTTTTTGTTTTCCTATAAAATATCATCATATACTACAGTTTTGTTTTCTGCTCTTTTGCACTTAGCATTTCATCTAGAGGGGCTTTTATGCTATTAAATATTCTTAAGAACATGCTTTTCAGTGATTTCATATTAATTTGTTACATGCTAAACCACAAGTTATTAAGTCATATCCCACTTGGAGTAGTAATGATGACTCCAAATTTCTACTATTATAAATGAATCACCTTTACATATAATTTTAGAAACATTTCTCATGATTTATTTTGCAAGATTATTTTTTTCTGTGTAAACAGTTTAAAATATATAGTAAATTTTAAGATTTGTGATGTGTATTGACAAATTGCTTCCTAGAAACATACGCCCTTTGCAAAATCCCATAGTGTGTATGTCTGTGTGCATTTTAAGTCTTTCACAATGCTGTGTTTTCTTTGCTTTTTCCTCACTGAGGCTTTGATCTTTCATAAGGTTTGTATTTGTTTTCCAGTGGCTAGTTTTATAATGAGACCTCATTCAGCTCAGTTCAGTTCAGTCGCTCAGTCGTGTCCGACTCTTTGCGACCCCATGAATCGCAGCATGCCAGGCTTCCCTGTCCATCACCAACTCCTGGAGTTCACTCAGACTCACGTCCATTGAGTCAGTGATGCCATCCAGCCATCTCATCCTCTGTCGTCCCCTTTTCCTCCTGCCTCCAATCCCTCCCAGCATCAGAGTCTTTTCCAATGAGTCAACTCTTCACATGAGGTGGCCAAAGTACTGGAGTTTCAGCTTTAGTAGACCTCATTATAAGACCCTTATTCCTGTATTTTCCCAGACAGTGTAACATTTTTCTACTAGGAAAGTTCTCCTATTTATTGTTGCCTAACAAACCATCCTAGCATAAAACAACATTTTATTGTATATTGTAATTTTGTGGATAAAAATTCAGACAAGGCTCAGCTGAAATTCTTCTACTCCATATTTCATCAAGTGAAATTACTTGCTGGTGTTCCGCTGATAGCTTGGCTGGTCTGAAGGTTTTAAAATGGTGTAACTTACACATTGATGACTTGAAAGAGATAGCCAGAAGTCTGGGCTCATTCGGGACCCTCTCCCTTCCCACGTACTTGTAGGGCCTTTCCGAGTGTTATCTCTATCATGGTAGTCAAACTTATATGGTAGCTCATGGCACAAATAGTATTACAAGAAGCCTGGGTAGAAGCTAGAGGGCTTCTTATAACCTAGTGTCAACTTCAGAAGTAGTTGAATGATTCTTCAACTGTCTTCTATTGAGAAAACAAGTCACTAGATTCAGCTCTAATTTAAGGGGAAGGGAATTAGAGTCAAACTCTCAATGAGAAAAGTAGATGATTATTTGTAGTTATCTTTAATCTACACCATTCATCCTCTGGTTACAAATTATTTTCTTTCTACCATATCTGAAAGACTTTAATCTCCTCCCTAGATTTGCAAAAATCTTACCTTCTTACTGTATCAATGTGCACTCCAGGATTTCATCATCTAAATTAGGACGATGTGAGAATTTGTATCCTACTGTTGTGTGAAAATTGTATAAATCTTAATTGTGTTGAATTGCTTCATGGTGCTTTTCAGGTCTACTATGTCTTTCTACTTCTCTGTATATTCATTCCATTAATTTTTGAGAGTTTGATATTGAAACTCCAATTAAAATCTTAATTTATCTACTTAAAAAAATTGTCATATATAGTGGAACTATATGTAACTTTGTTGTGTATTTTCCAAGTTTCCTGTAAATGTGTTATCATATTTTCATAATTTAAAAAATCAAAAAAAAGTGATAACAATTTTTAAAGTAAATAAATAGTTCTATGTGCTCTTTAATCCCACCCTCACCCACACCCCCACAGACATTGACGCTCAAGATAGAATCAGTAGATACTCTGACTGAAAACGAAGAACAGGAGGCACGTAAAAGTCAATGGCTCACAGAAATTCTGAAATTCAGCAGTGTTCATGGTCTAATTCAACTCCCTGATAATGATTCTTCGAGAGCCTTGGCTATTCTGTCTGAGGTCCTGGTTTTTCCCTCTGAATCATTTTTCCTTTTCCATTAGTAATTGCCAATATTTGAATCTACATAGTTTTCCCAGCATGCTTTATATCTGTAGAAATTTTGAGTTTTGAAGCTCAAATATCTTTTTATTTTGTCCGGTTTCTGTCCATTTTGATTCAGCTTAATATAATTAAACTTTTTGATTTCTTATTTATCAATTAATAGTCTACTCCATTAGACACATGGAGTGTACAAATCTCTTTGACATTAGTCCCTTTTTATCTTAAGCTCCCTGTGAGATTGTAGAGGGATGACATCCTCTAGTTTTACAAATATCATCGTCTATGGATAAAAGCTTTCTTAATAAGTACGCTTTTTGTGGTCCATGTCTTCTCCCCCTCTCAGAACCTAACCCATTCCCTCAATGTTTCTGGAGTCATTTCTGTGCTTCTTCAGTGTGTTCATGGCCACTATCATCAATAGATATAGTCAGTATATAGAAGATGTTTTTATCTGGCACTTTCTGAGATCTGCCACCACTAACTTTCTCGCACTCTTGTTTTTAATTTTTCACTATCACTCCTATTGCCTCTTTCTGTAAGGACAACTGAAAGGCTTTGTCAGTCTCAGCTGTCTAGTTAGCATATACACAATCTGAAACTTATTTTCTAATTTCCCTGGAATGGGATTCATGAATTTTGCAGTTGTTGTTTTCTTTCTAGTATAGTCTTCAAGAGAGGTGGGATCTCGGATCTAAATTTTTGCCATGTTTTTACTAGAATTAGAATTGAATTATTTGTTATAGTCTTAAATATTTTTTCAAATGGTCACTATTAGAGATGAATGACAGTCTGGTAAGGGGTAAAATAGAGTATTTTGAAACCATCAATTTGATTTTACCTTAATTTATGTGGACATGGTTGATTGAGGCCATTTCTGATGTCACAATTTTTATTAACAAGTAATATCTCAAATGATTCACCCCATCCTTCATTTCATGAATGAATTCAGATGGCAGTGAGAGCCAGAGATAAGAGGAAGGAAAAAAAAAGATGAGGAGATAGTTTAAGGAGGAAGACAATATTTAATATTTCATAAGAAGTGTCAAAATGAAGTCAAAGCAGCTAAATTCAGAAGGCTAAGTTCAAATGGATATTTTAATAAATATGACATTAATATTGGAGAGGGGAGAATCCCACATTACATTTACATTAAAATAAGCATGCACGTCGGAGAAGGCAATGGCACCCCACTCCAGTACTCTTGCCTGGAAAATCCCATGGACGGAGGAGCCTGGTGGACTGCAGTCCGTGGGGTTGCTAAGTGTCGGGCACGACTGAGTGACTTCACTTTCACTTTTCACTTTCCTGCATTGTAGAAGGAAATGGCACCCCACTCCGGTGTTCTTGCCTGGAGAGTCCCAGGGACGGGGGAGCCTGGTGGGCTGCCGTCTGTGGGGTGGCACAGAGTCGGACACGACTGAAGCGACTTAGCAGCAGCAGCAGCAACAGAAAGCATGCGCATATTATAAAATCCAATGTAAAGGTTAAATTAAGTTTTAAGTTAAAATATGAGATTGTTTCTGAAGTTCTTTTCAATCTGATCTTTATGTATCTTGCCTACATCATTCAAATCTCAACTTAAATATCACCTGCTGAGGAAAGTTAGCCCATGAGTCTGTAGCCTATTGGTTCGTTTTATTCCTCATATCACTTTTTACTCTCAGATGTTTCCTTGTGTATTTTTTTAAAATCAAGACTTGCTCCACTCACCCCAATAAAGGATAAAATTTATAAGAATGGAAACTTGTAGGTCTTTTCCAGTGCTATTTTCTCTGCTCTGGACAGACCCTAATGCCTAGTTGGAATACAATAATACTTTTGCTTATGAATGATAGAAATATTACCAAAATTTCATATTGATAGCAGTATGTTGAAAAGGCTTTAAATTCCAGGAATCTAGTCATTCTTTTCTGCTCTTAGACATACTGAGATGCAAATAGGACACTGTTCCAATAAATTGACTATTTCTAATATTCAAGAAGCTAAAAACGTTATCATTTTTCTGTTGCATCTGATCACCTTAACAACATTCAATTTTGCTTTAAGGAATAACTGAATTAACATACAAAACTTTAAGGATAGCATCTGTTACAGAGAAGCATACAGTATATCATAGCTGTTTATTGTTATAATTATCATCATGATCATTTCCCTCTTGGTTTTATTTGCAAAAGTTTTTCTGTTTTTTTATATTTTTATATTTATTTAATATTTCTATTATCTTTCTCTTTAATAATTTCTGCTTTTATCTTTACTATTATTTTTCTTCTATTTCGCTTAAGAATGTTTCACCAATTTCTTGAATTGAATGCTTGGTTATTTTTTTTTCTCATGTAATTATAAAAATATTCCAAGGCTGTGATTTTGTTTCTGAGCATCACCTTGGCTGCATTTCATAAGCGTTAAACTGTAGTGTACTAATTTCAGTATTTTCTAACTATTAATTTTTATTTCTTCTTGGTCCAAACAAAATTATTTAGCAAAACTATTGTAAATTTCTCATAGTTAAAATTTTTGTTTGTTTTGTTTCTTTAGTGTTTTATTATTATTTCTTCTTTTATAGCAGTCAGAGAATGTGCCCTGCATAATTTCTGCTTTGCAAAATGTTTTGAATTATTTGTGAAATTATAGATAACAGTTTTCTACATGTTTCATGATTGTAGATTTTGTAGATTTTAGATTTTGTAGATTTTATATTTAAATATATTATTAATTTAATCATATTAATTACTTTTTTCAAATGATTTGTATTTTTTTTCTTGATCTGTGGGAGGCATCAAAGACAGAGAACAATATTATGTTTCTATTCACAGAGGTTATGTTTCTATTTTTTATATAGTGTTCTTTAGTGCTATTCATTTAGCATATAAAGATTTGTGATATTTTTACAATTTTATTATTATTGTAAAGTGCACTTTTTCTGTATAAATGACCTTTTGTAATCTGATTACTTTTTCAAATACATTTTGGTTTTACACTAATATTTTCATCCATGCGATTTAACATATGGACAACTTTTCTGTGTAAAAGTCCTTTGATGAGAACTGAAAAGATCAAAGTCTATAATGATCTCTTTAGAGCAAAGTAAGTGTCCTTATTCTTTTCAAGAAGGACCATCTTTGCCTGAAAATATTTCTCCTGACATGCAGGTGATAACGTGCAACATTAGCATGAAAACATATGAGAAGGAAGGATTTTCTCTTGACTAGTTAAGAAATAGGCTTAACAATTCACAAATTTCTTATGGGATTAGACTTTAATACCTAGTAATCACCTTTGTCAAGGAAAATGTATTCGACACTGTGGGAAGTAATTGCAATTTATGGAAATGTTTTGAACCAAGAAAGAAAAACCCGATGTCACTATCAGGGGTGATAAGATGGAGTTGGCTCCCTGTGTTAAAAGGAAGAAGTTTCTCTAGCAGCTCATTCTTCTGCTCTTCTTCTTAGACAAGACTTCATGTCTGGGAGACCTTCCCAGCTTTGGTTCAATAAACTCATACCTTATCATCACAATTAAAATCCCTTTGCTACAAAACCTTAAAGAGAGATTGCAATTAATTCCTCAGGTGTCCTTTCCCATTAATCCTTTTTTTCACAACTATCAGTTTCATTTTGTTTTACATCTAACTACTTATAGAAATGATTGCTTAATGCTTTTTCATTTGTTCTATTTTTTCCATACAGAGATCATAAGCTTCTAGAGGACATAAATCTTCTTGAGTTTAGTTTGCTCTGTACTACGCTGAGCACAGATACATGTTTACAAATCTATCAAGGTGTGCCAGCTATCTCTTTTAAACAATTATCAATCTCCACCTTTCCCTACTCTCCCCCTGCCCCCTCCCAAAAAAAGAACATAGTAATTGATGCTAATCCAAGTGATAGTAAAAAGGTGAGGTATAAAGATGAAAGAAGTTTTAATTTTCCTTTTTACATTGTCAATCCTTGACCACAGTTATTTAAAAACTGCATTGACCAGTCATACAATATAAATATGGTTTGAAATGTTTTCACAAAAGTTGCAATTGCCTAGTTATTTGGGTACAAGGGAGTAGCAGACAGTTAGGTTAGATGTAAGCTGATGCATCTTCTCATCAAAGGAATCTAAGTAGCCTCTTGTCTCAAACTATCTATTAATTTTCATCTACATTTTAACCACTTCATAATCTACTGATTACTGAATGAGCTATTATCTATGTAGCCTCATATTTGGGGGCCTTAAAAAGAAAATTGTCTGGAACATGCAGTACCTGTTAGAGGTTAGAATAAAAAAATGCCAAAATACACTGGCTCAATCTCAGGACAGCTAGGATTGCTGAATAGTCTATAATTGAGGAGCTGAGGAGGAGTGGTACTTGTATTATGTAAAGGAGGGATACATAATTGAATTAAGCAGTGGGGGAAGGGAAAGAAAACAAAGATCAAAGCTCGAATAACATCAGTTCCTGTTCTTGGCGATGACATTAATGACAAAAGATTTCTTTGTTCTTTCCCATATGATACCACCCTACTTAAAGTGAACACACTATTGCAAAATTTGCAGTTTGCACAAAGACCCTGACCATTTTGAATGCTAAGAAAAAGCTTTAACAGATTTAGCATTAGTAGTTTTAGAAATCTCCTCCTAATACTTCCTATGCAGAACTTTAAGGTTGAACTTGAAAGTGGCTAACAATGTTAAGGGGGGAAAAAAAAACCCTTAAGAGAGAACACTGTTATTGGTATCCGACATATAAACTGTGCAGTTGGGAATAGCCTCAGGGGGCCATTTCCAGGGAAAGCCTCACCTGGTGAGGTCAGAACCTCTGGAGTTTAAAGCAAGGGGCATACTTTATTACAATGTGGACTGGAGGTGAACATACAGATCCCATCAGTCTTTAGAGAAGCTATTTCAAAGCTCACCCAAGAGCTCAGGCATAAATACACGAGCAGGAGGCCCTTTAGAAGGGGTTCAGACAAGTTATAATACTACCTGAACGTGAGCCAGGCCAAACGGCTAGGGCCCGAATTAAAAGGAAACAGTTTATAGGCTGTGGGACCTCTTACCAATACATCTTTTTCACTAGGGAGAAAAAAAATCCCTTTTGCAGAGGTGATGAAAACCTGTATTAAAAGGTGACACAGCAGAAAAAAAAAAAAAGTAGGCTAAGCCAATTGATTATTTTAAAAAACAAGGGGAAAAGAGCCAGCAAGATTTTAAAATAAGTGGGGAGGGGAGAGAGGGAGGAAAAAAAATCATGGTATATTCTATGATTAACCCAGGACAAATGATGTTTACAGCAAATAACACTTAGAAAATTCAAGAATTATATTCAGTTAAACCTGTGCTTTTTAATAGTTACATCTATGAAAGTGTTGAAGAACTTTTTTCAATGATGTGAGAGGTAAGATTTGTAAAATTCAAACACAATGACATAGGCCCATAAGTAAATGCAGTGTTCTTGATAAGTCTAGAAGGAGAAGTCCAGCCAAAGCATAATTCATAAAATTGATAACTGTTCTTATCTGTTACAGATATTAACCTACAGACAACCTTTGGCACACTTCAAACTCTCCTTCTTATCCCCTCAAGCCCATGGCCACTTGGAGAGATGTGTATGTGCATGCTTAGTTGATCAGTCATGTCCATCTCTTTGTGACCCCATGGACTGTAGCCCACCAGGCTCCTCTGTCCATGGATTTCTCCAAGCAAGAATACTGGAGTGGGTTGCCATTTCCTTCCCCAGGTGATCTTTCCAACTCAGGGATCGAACCCCAGTCTCCTGCTCTGTAGGCAGATTCTTTACTGTCTGAGCCTCCATGGAAGCCCAAGATATGGTATCAGTTCAGTTCAGTCACCCAGTCATGTCTGACTCTTTGCGACCCCATGAATCGCAGCACGCCAGGCCTCCCTGTCCATCATCAACTCCTGGAGTTCACTCAGACTCATGTCCATTGAGTCAGTGATGCCATCCAGCCATCTCATCCTCTGTTGTCCCCTTCTCCTCCTGCCCCCAATCCCTCCCAGCATCAGAGTCTTTTCCAATGAGTCAACTCTTCGCATGAGGTAGCCAAAGTACTGGAGTTTCAGCTTTAGCATCATTCCTTCCACAGAAATCCCAGGGTTGATCTCCTTCAGAATGGACTGGTTGGATCTCCTTGCAGTCCAAGGGACTCTCAAGAGTCTTCTCCAACACCACAGTTCCAAAGCATCAATTCTTCGGCGCTCAGCCTTCTTCACAGTCCAACTCTCACATCCATACATGACCACTGGAAAAACCATAGCCTTGACTAGATGGACTTTTGTTGGCAAAGTAATGTCTCTGCTTTTGAATATGCTATCTAGGTTGATCATAACTTTCCTTCCAAGGAATAAGCGTCTTTTAATTTCCTGGCTGCAGTCACCATCCGCGATGATTTTGGAGCCCCCCAAAATAAAGTCTGACACTGTTTCCACTGTTTCCCCATCTATTTCCCATGGAGTGATGGGACCCAGATGCCATGATCTTCGTTTTCTGAATGTTGAGTTTTAAGCCAACTTTTTCACTCTCGTCTTTCACTTTCATCAAGAGGCTTTTTAGTTCCCCTTCACTTTCTGCCATAAGGGTGGTGTCATCTGCATATCTGAGGTTATTGATATTTCTCCCGGCAGTCTTGATTCAGCTTATGCTTCTTCTAGCCCAGCATTTCTCATGATGTACTCTGCATATAAGTTAAATAAGCAGGGTGACAATATACAGCCTTGACGTACTCCTTTTCCTATTTGGAACCAGTCTGTTGTTCCATGTCCAGTTCTAACTTTTGCTTCCTGATCTGCATACAGATTTCTCAAGAGGCAGGTCAAGAGGTCTGGTATTCCCATCTCTTTCAGAATTTTCCACTGTTTATTGTGATCCACACAGTCAAAGGCTTTGGCATAGTCAATAAAGCAGAAATAGATGTTTTTCTGGAACTCTCTTGCTTTTTTGATGATCCAGTAGATGTTGGCAATTTGGTCTCTGGTTCCTCTGCCTTTTCTAAAACCAGCTTGAACAACTGAAAGTTCACGGTTCACGTAATACTGAAGCCTGGCTTGGAGAATTTTGAGCATTAATTTACTAGCATGTGATATGAGTGCAATTGTGTGGTAGTTTGAGCATTCTTTGGGATTGGAATAAAAACTGACCTTTTCCAGGCCTGTGGCCACTGCTGAGTTTTCCAAATTTGCTGGCAAATTGAATGCAGCACTTTCACAGCATCATCTTTTAGGATTTGAAATAGCTCAACTGGAATTCCATCACCTCCACTAGCTTTGTTCATAGTGATGCTTTCTAAGGCCCACTTAACTTCACATTCCAGGATGTCTGGCTCTAGGTCAGTGATCACACCATTGTGATTATCTGGGTCGTGAAGATCTTTTTTGTACAGTTCTTCTGTGTATTCTTGCCATCTCTTCTTAATATCTTCTTCTGTTAGGTCCATACCATTTCTGTCCTTTATCGAGCCCATCTTTGCATGAAATGTTCCCTTGGTATCTCTAATTTTCTTGAAGAGATCTCTAGTCTTTCCCATTCTGTTGTTTTCCTCTATTTCTTTGCATTGATCGCTGAGGAAGGCTTTCTTATCTCTTCTTGCTATTCTTTGGAACTCTGCATTCAGATGCTTATATCTTTCCTTTTCTCCTTTGCTTTTCACTTCTCTTCGTTTCACAGCTATTTGTAAGGCCTCCTCAGACAGCCATTTTGCTTTTTTGCATTTCTTTTCCATGGGGGTGGTCTTGATCCCTGTCTCCTGTACAATGTCATGAACATCAGTCCATAATTCATCAGGCACTCTATCTATCAGATCTAGCCTCTTAAATCTATTTCTCACTTCCATTGTATAATCATAAGGGATTTGATTTAGGTCATACCTGAATAGTCTAGTGGTTTTCCCTACTTTCTTCAATTTCAGTCTGAACTTGGCAATACGGAGTTCATCTGAGCCACAGTCAGCTCCTGGTCTTGTTTTTGCTGACTGTATAGAGCTTCTCCATCTTTGGCTGCAAAGAATATACTCAATCTGATTTCGGTGTTGACCATCTGGTGATGTCCATGTGTGGAGTCTTCTCTTGTGTTGTTGGAAGAGGGTGTTTGCATTTTCTTCGCAAAACTCTATTAGTCTTTGCCCTGCTTCATTCTGTATTCCAAGGCCAAATTTGCCTGTTACTCCAGGTGTTTCTTGACTTCCTACTTTTGCATTTCAGTCCCCTATAATGAAAAAGACATCTTTTTTGGGTGTTAGTTCTAAAAGGTCTTGTAGGTCTTCATAGCACCGTTCAGCTTCTTCAGCGTTACTGGTTGGGGCATAGACTTGGATTACTGTGATATTGAGTGGTTTGCCTTGGAAATGAACAGAGATCATTCTGTTGTTTTTGAGATTGCATCCAAGTACTGCATTTTGAACTCTTGTTGACCGTGATGGCTACTCCATTTCCTCTGAGGGATTCCTGTCCGCAGTAGTAGATATAACGGTCATCTGAGTTAAATTCACCCATTCCAGTCCATTTTAGTTCGCTGATTCCTAGAACATCGACATTCACTCTTGCCATCTCTTGTTTGACCACTTCCAATTTGCCTTGATTCATGGACTTGACATTCTAGGTTCCTATGCAATATTGCTGTTTACAGTATCGGACCTTGCTTCTATCACTAGTCACATCCACAACTGGGTATTGTTTTTGCTTTGGCTCCATCCCTTCATTCTTTCTGGAGTTATTTCTCCACTGATCTCCAGTAGCATATTGGGGACCTACTGACCTGGGGAGTTCCTCTCTCAGTATCCTATCATTTTGCCTTTTAATACTGTTCATGGGGTTCTCAAGGCAAGAATACTGAAGTGGTTTGGCATTCCCTTCTCCAGTGGACCACATTCTGTCAGACCTCTCCACCATGACCCGCCCATCTTGGGTGGCCCCACAGGCATGGCTTAGTTTCATTGAGTTAGACAAGGCTGTGGTCCTAGTGTGATTAGATTGACTAGTTTTCTGTGATTATGGTTTCAGTGTGTCTGCCCTCTGATGCCCTCTTGCAACACCTACCGTCTTACTTGGGTTTCTCTTACCTTGGACATGGGGTATCTCTTCATGGCTGCTCCAGCAAAGCGGAACCGTTGCTCCTTATCTTGGATGAGGGGTATCTCCTCACTGGTGCCCCTTCTGACGTTGAACGTGGAATAGCTTCTCTAGGCCCTCCTGTGCCCGTGCAGCCACTGCTCCTTCGAGGTGGGGTTGCTCCTCCTGGCCGCTGCCCTTGGCCTCAGACGTGGCTAGCTCCTCTAGGCCGCTGCCCCAACCTCGGACGTAGAGTAGCTCCTCTCGGCCGTTCCTGCCCTGGCACTCTCGGCCACTGCCCCTGTCCTCGGAGGTGGGGTAACTCCTCTTGGCCGCCTCCTCTCGGGCATGGGGTCCTCCTGGCTTCTGCCCCTGACCTTGGATGTGGGGTAGCCCTGCGCTAAATGCACTGGTCTATTACAGATTGAAACTTGAATGTACATTGATACTTATACCTGTTGATCGTCTTTGGTAAAGTGCCCATGTAGGATAGATCTTAATCTTTGCTGTTAATGTAAAAGGTATAAGAGGATTTGCTAGATGGTTGTATAACTGGAAAAAATGGAAATGTGTCAGATCCCTCTACAAGAAGGGACTTATTGCCCCAAATGCCAGCTGACAGTCTCCATCTATCAGCTCTTTCATGGTTTGCCAAAGTTTCTATGGGTTTTCTCCAAGACATGCTCTTCCTCCTCCCCACCCCAACTCCATCCCTATCTAAAGACTGACTGAGCAGATATTAGCATCCATCCATTTCTTCCCAAGACAGGCCAACTCTGAAGTATATGCCCCAGAGCTCTCCTGAGCTTGTGACCAAAGTATTATTGAACTTCCATGGCCATGCTGTTTCTCCTGCCCAACCTTGCTTCTCTTCTAATATATTCTGCTTGGCAAATTCCCTCTCAGTGCCTGCTTCCAGAAAATCTAATCTATGAATATGACCATATTTGTTAAGAGGCTTTCTAGTAAGTGATCTGTGCATTCCACCTTATTTTATAGTTTAGGAAATGAAAATACAAACAAAAAGAACTTACTTGGGATGAACAGTGAATTACATATTAGATATCAGTGCTATGACTTTTAGAATCTTCTGATTGGCCTCTCATTCTTCTCATTGTGAGTTGGCCAACTGATTCTAAGTGTTGTCAGGGATATTCAATAAGAATGCCAAACCTGGAAAGTTGTAGCTCCATTGGAAAGGGAATATCTAGGCTCTCAAGTGACTTTAATTGTATATTAAAATTATGTGTAGGGAAGCTAATGAAATAAACCTATGGGATATTAGATAATTGAGAATTACCATTAAATTTTTATCTTTTTCTAAAATATTTTGGTTAAATCTCTTAAATGTAAAATTATGTAATTTGAGGGGAACTTGAAAATTAGGGAGTTCACCCTTTCAATTGGTAGATAAGTTGAACCTGAAACTATGATCTTGGAGCTAAACATGAAAAGTAGATAACATGCTCTGACTGAGCCATAAGTAGATAACACCGCCGAAACAGTCAATGCAGATGTAGTATTGAGGGTAGATATGAGCCATGAAAGCTGTGGCAATCAAGGTGTAACTGTCTTTATGCTAATTAGCAAGTTTTGTTAACCATTTATTAATATACATTTACTTATTTTAATATATAAGATGGGTAATGAAACTATATGGCATATCTTACCTCTTATTTTCATATATTATAAAACTTCAAATTGAAAAAAAAAATGCTCATTTAGACCATTAATGTGTATTTAGTATCTGCTATGTGCTAGGCAATGTTTTAGGTGCTGGGATGATAGTGATAAGCAAACACATAAAGTCTCTGACCACTGGGAGCTTAGAATTCTGGTGGAGGAGATAACAATAATTAAGAAAGTAATTAGGTAAATAAATAACTATAATCTATAAGTTTATATTATAATGTCAAGTAAATTATAAAAATAAAGATTAAGTTATAGTAGAGGATAATGCCATTAGAGGCTGCTCTAGAACTGTAAATATTGTACTCTGGGAAGTTCATTTCTCATAGACATGAGACTTCTTTCATGTCTATGAAGTGAGAGAGTGGGCCAGGCAAGTATCTGGGATACAAGTATTCCAAGCAGAGTATAGTAGACTTTAGATGGGAAAGGCTTTGGGGTGTAAAAAAAAAATCATCAAAGGAAATGCTGTAGGAATGCAGTGAATAAGCTGAGAGATATGTAGGAAATTAAGTCGGAGAGGTTGATCAGAGGCTAGATCTTGTGTGGATGTAGGAGGTATAATAGTAATTTTAAACCTTATTCTAGGCATATCAGAAAGGCATTGGAAGATTGAGGGTATGGGCATCATATAATCTGCTTTATCTTTTAAAAGGATTACTGGCTACTGTCTGGAGGTAAAACAGTAGGGAGAAACAGTAGAAGCAAATAGTTTGAGGAGTAGTGAGGAGACTCCAGGAGATGGTGATGGACAGGGAGGCCTGGGGTGCTGCAATTCATGGGGTCACAAAGAGTTGGACAAGGAGATCCAACCAGTCCATTCTGAAGGAGATCAGCCCTGGGATTTCTGTGGAAGGAATGATGCTAAAGCTGAAACTCCAGTACTTTGGCCACCTCATGCAAAGAGTTGACTCATTGGAAAAGACTCTGATGCTGGCAGGGATTGGGGGCAGGAGGAGAAGGGGACAACAGAGGATGAGATGGCTGGATGGCATCACTGACTCGGTGGACGTGAGTCTGAGTGAACTCTGGGAGTCGCTGATGGACAGGGAGGCCTGGCATGCTGCTATTCATGGGGTCGCAAAGAGTTGGACACGTCTGTGCGACTGAACTGAACTGAACTTTGCAACTGAACTGAACTGAACTGAGGAGACTATTGCAATAATATAGATAAATGGTCATAATGGCTTGGCTTATGGTGATAGCCCTCGGGATGATGAAAAGTTGTTGGATTTGCTAATGATTTGGATATTGGATGTGAGAGAAGGAGAGTAGTCAACAGTGACTCTCGGGTTCGGAGCAACTATGTGGATGATGGTAACATTTACTGAGGCCACTATTTCAAGAAATAAAATGGTGTCATAAGTAGCACTGACCTCTTGCCAGTGTCTCATGCATGACATAATGGAGTTTTCTAGTCTCATCATACCCAATTATAGCTAGCTTTTAGTTCTTAGTCCTTCATCATTTAGTTGAGATTAAAACAAGTACAAAATAAGAGTGTGACATGCCAGAATGCCAAATGAGGAGAGATGAGAACTGGAAAGCATACAATTGCAGAGAAAGAGAAGCATGTTAGTGGCAGAGCAATTTTTTTTTCTTGGAATGGTTACAACAAAGCAAAAGATATATTCTGTTCTTCTATCAGGAACATGAAAGACAACACAAGGGCTCTTTAAAATTCTGTAATGTCCCTGTTTTTTTTTAAAGATGACCTTTCTGATTACAGTTTTCATTTTTATTAAAGTACAGCGCTTCACCCACAGCTATGTGTTTAGTTGCAAAATAGACAAGTGACAGTCAATCTTCTAATAATCCTCTTTGCTGTCAGCTTTTCCTTGCTGGCTTGGGTGGAGAACCATTTTAACTGTGACTTCATGTATGTTTGTGAAAGGAACATTGGTTGCAGGTATTCAAAGATATATTTTTATTTAGGTTTCCTTTTAAATTCCATTCAGTGCTTAAATTCAATTTGTTTCAAGAAAAAGATTCTAAGGTCATAGCTATGGTCCCAGCTAGAATCCCTTGAGAATTTTAAGACACATGGGGCTGCAGTGCCAAGAGAGTAACATTTTAAAGAGTACCTGTTGATTAATTCTACCAGCTACCATACAACTTTCATCCAACCAAAAACACTAGTATTAGTCAGTCAGACATGTCTGACCCTTTGCAATCCCATGGACTGTAGCCCACCAGGCTCCTCTGTCCATGGAATTCTCCAGGCAAGAATACTGGAGTGGGTTGCCATGTCCTTCTTCAGGGAATCTTCCCAATCCAGGAATTGAACCCAGGTCCTGCATTGCGGGTAGATTCTTTACCATATGAGCCAACTGGGAAGCCCAACCAGTAACAGATGCCTACAAAATAAATTCTTTGTTAGTTCTACTGAGACAAATACGCATTTGGCTTGGGAAGGGCTTGTCAAAAATAGAATATGTTGGTGAGGAGCACTTACCAATATCAACCTCTCCATCATTATTTCACTGTTATAATCATCATTATTTTGGGGTGGGAGGGAAAGAAAATTTGTGATAAGGTGATACAGTTCTTGGACACTGGGACAATTTTCTAATTTCTTTTACACTTGTCTTGTGTCTTGAAATCTTTTAAAATGCAAGTTCAGACACTAGTAATCATTATAATAAAGCTAAACTTAATTGATGTCCTGCAGTAATATGTAGCTTCAACTAACTCTTATAAAGTGGCAACCAACCTATAGAGAAAAATTCCAATTCTTAATTAATATTACTGTAGATACCTATGTGATTTATCTCTGAAGACGTTTCAAAGAACATTGAATTTTCAATATAGGTCAATTAATATCTTATTAATTGCTGTTATTATGTTGCCCCAATTGACCTATTTCATATTTGTGAGACTCCAGTGAGAAGGAAGAAGAGGCAGAATAATAAACCTTTCCTTTTTAGCTGCTGTAATGTCCCATCTTTCTGCAATTGCATTCAGAGTAAAGCTTTTGCATGAAAGGGCTTCAGGAAGTTACAAAACTCCTTTACATGGCTTGTTGGATCTGTGTACAATTTCCAGCATTACCCAGAATAAATACCAGGAGACTGGTGTGGTTTATACAAGAGTTTATAGAGAAAAAAAATCCACCCACTAGCTCCCATGCTGAGGATTACAACCAGGTCTCTGCTGCCAAGTTCTGTGTTTAGGTAAAGCATGAGAAAATCTGCCATTTTTTTTTTTTTTTTTTTTAAAGTCACACAAGGGTTTCTATAGTAAGGAGTGGTAAGAAGCTGACAGCTTTTTATGCATAAAAGGCAGCTGTTCCTTCTCAGGTAATATTATTAATAAACCCTAAGGTAATGTTTGCTCTGAAATATGTCTAATTGAAATAATTTACTCTGACCCTTGGAGAATTATGAAACTGTTTTCATCATGTTCACACACAGCAAAATAATTATGAGATGCCATATGGAAAAGCCATCATGTGGTAGATGTCTTTCTGAATCTATATTTTTGAAATGTTTCCCACAGATAAATCATATACCTAATTTACAAAGTAGAGGTGAACAGCCCCTTTTCCACATGG